>NC_059422.1:6592271-7792271 GCF_905220565.1 Melitaea cinxia
CCATGACCCAGAAAGGAAACGTTTACTTTGCGCAGTCGGAAACTTGGAGTTACAATTTTGTTATTCCTTCTCGTGTTTACAATGCGACTATTTATTTCAAAACAATGAATATTTTGGTGAATATACATAATATTGTTATAAATATACTGCGACGCCATTGTCAACATGTCTACCTTTTGGAAAACATCCCGTAGGGAGACTCGAGCTCCAAGATCGTAAATGCCGCGAATAGCCCTTTTTTGCAAGATAAATATAGTTTCAATATCTGCAGCATTACCCCACAGTAACAGGCCGTAAGACATAACACTATGGAAGTATCTAAATTAAGCGTGCAGTTGCAACGTCGGTCAGTAGTCGTACTTTTCTAACTGCTAATGCTGCGAAGCTGAGTCTACCATTCAAGGATGACAAATGGGAATTCCACTGAAGTTTTGAGTCCAAATGTATCCCTAAGAAAACTGTAGTATCATTGACAATAAGCCTCTCGTTATTTATTATAAAATTATAATTTGGATGCTTAACATTAGGTAACGAAAACACAACGCACTTGGTTTTTTTTGGCGTTCAAAACCAAGTTGTGATACGATTTCTAAGTAAGGTTGCTAAGCTAAGTAAAGCTTGTTTGTGTTGATAGATTTGATTTCTAAGATTAAAATTTGTTTATTAACTAATTACGCAACATGAAGACTACAAAGATGAATTTGAACAAGCTAACAGCGACTCAAAGACTCACCTAGAAGGTTATTGTCTTTTAAATGGAACATTTTCATAAAACATTATTTTAAATCACGATTACGATCAAATAAAATAATCTTTAAATCTATTATAAATCACTTCAATCGAGAAATTGTTTCTTGTTAACATTTATACATACATGTGTTGCAATTGTAAAAGTGCACTCTATCTATAAACAAAATCTGTTTTATTATCAATAAAGTTTAATCAATTTCTTTGTACAATGTTTACTTACTTTAACAAAGGAATGGTTGTAAGTTTATAATGTTATAATTATCGTATCAAATCTATTATCAAATGGAATGCTTTTCTACGCTTCAGCCTGTTTCAGTTCACTGTTAGAAATGCTTAAACTCTTCAAGAACAGCACTCGCAGTCACATTGAAATGTATGACGGCATTCAAGAAGCTTTTACTACAAAACATCCCATGAACCATAAGAAACTCATTTACGCTTACGCTTCAGCTTGTAATATCCCACTGCTGGGCATAGGCTACTTTCCCCGTGTAGGAGAAGGATCAGAGCTTAATCCACCACGCTGCTCCAATGCGGGTTGGTGGATATATTTCTTACTATGAGTAACGATCCCTATCAGGTGTACATGATAACAACCAGGACCGACGGCTTAACGTGCTCTCCGAGGCACAGTGGGAAGACCCAAATAACTGCACAAACACCCATGCTACGGCAAACATTTGTATGGTCAATACAAATGTTTAACATGTACGGGGATCGAACCCGCAACCGCCAGCGCAATAGCCACAAACCAGTGCTGTGACCGTTGCGCCAACGCGCCGTCAAGTAACTCATTTATAATTTTATAGTCCGTCCTGCCATTTCTAAGCTATCCAAGTCGCTCTAATTCGATTTCGGCTTCCAGGATATTTTTAGAAAAATAGTGCAAACTGTGTTCACCAAACACATGAATCTCAAATCAACGTTTTTATTCTCCATGACAAATATAGCAATCCCTAAAATTTATTGAAAGACCTCTTGGTTTTCCCAGATCTGAGGGCGACAGCAAAGGAGATCCATTTAATCTACTGTTTTAACCTTCGTAAAGGACTCCGCTGGTCTTTAAAAAAAAATTCAACAGTTTTTGCATTTGAGCAGAGTAAGTCTTGTCGCTTAAGTTTCCACATGTCTTTGGAAAGAGCCTTGTAGTGTGTACTTTAGTAAATTTTGTAGTGGTGACTTTTAGTAAATTTTACGAAGTATTTTCAGTGAACTTATGTGGATTTTACATATGAGCACGTCACCGCACTGGCTAAGCAAGTTGGTAACAACTATGAGGCTGGTTATAATAATGATAATACTCTTTATTGTACAACATTAAAAGAAACAACAAAATCTATACAATAAAATAAAATTGGTGTGTCTGTAATATTAATATAACCGCTTTTCACTAAATGCATGTAGATGTATACACGGTACATATACCAAAATAACATTTTTTTACAATTTTTGTCTATCTGTCTGTCTATCGGTCATTTTGTTTCGGCTAATCTCTGAAAAGGCTGGACCTATTTTGACGGGACTTTCACTGGCAGATATCTGATAAAATAATCAAGGTTATCCCATCATCCGACGGTTTTTAAGGTTCAATGTAGCGGAACTTTCCTATCCCTCGCTGTAGTAATGTTCTTTATCACCATTTTTTTGAGAACGGCAATATATTCTTTTATGTTATGATAAAAATCAAATAATGTTTATCTTCAAATCAATTGATGTTAATATTCGAAAGTTATTTATTATTTTGTCGGTAAACACTATCATGAAATTGTAAAAATGCAGTTTATCTTTAGTGAAATCTATTTATCACTTGTTATATAGGTATATTTATTAATTAATGATTGATTTCATGATACATAATTAAATAACACAAAAGTCGGGCTTAATGAACGAAAGTAATGTTTAATGAACAAGTCATACCGAGACCGGTATAGGTCAATTGTAGCTTTTTTCGAAGTTGTTCAGGATTAGGTCTACATAGGCCTCATAACCAAATTAAAGCGAAATAGCATCGAGAAGGAAGCCGATAGGAGGATTCGGTTAGGCTAGTCGGCGCTTGGCAGGCTTTTTGTGGTGTATTTGGGACATACAAAAGAAAGTTTTCACCAAATTTCATAAGAAAAAGAAAAATTTGTAAAAGATAAAAATAAAAAAATAAAAACAAAAACTTGGTTTTTTGATTTTTTCACGTGAATTTTGAGGTTATGTGAAAACGTGTAAATAGATAGTTATAGATCACATCATCACCTACAACTTTGCCATTTAACTTTTTTCCGTAGGACTTGTAGTTTAGCCGGAAATCGAGATATAATAATGATGAGGGTAAATTTTTACGAGGCGCGCGCACACCGACACAAAAAAAAAACCGAGACCCTGAAGTTGGCTAGTTAACGAAGAATTGGCTAGCCAATGAAGTGTAACTTCTTACGTGCGTACATAAGTACTTACACACTTTTTTCTTCAGAAAACTGTAGTACCTTGAACTTGTGAATTATACTACGAAACACATGTAAATGTAACGTCATAGTTCTCTATCATTTTAATCACATAATCCGGATTATATTATGACGCTATTTTACATAATTAATGATAATTCGTATTAAAATATTATAGTTGCCATCTTTGAGTTGTGTGTTTATGTACTTAAACTGTATAATTTATTATAAATGAATTCATTAAAAAATACTTGTCATCCAAAATTGACACAGGTACACACACACACAGGTACACACACACACACACACACACTAATCTAGTAGTTGTGTAATTGTTATTGAAGTTGTAAAAATCTCGTGAACAAGAAAGTACTATTAGCGCTATCTGCTATGAAAGTATCGTACTTCATTGTTGTAAAAACTCTACATCGTAAAATTAAATTGGCATCTAAATTACTTCTAACGACTCATCAAAGCAACTAATAACGATTTTTTTGTTATATTTTTTCGTAGCCTATAGATACCTGTAACATAAGAAGCATCACAAGCGGGTTTAACGACCCGTGCTGCGCTGTCAACACAGCGCATCCCCGGAACTCTGGCTTCCCTACTACATGTACCTATTTGGGCTGTGATCAATATTAAATATGTAATACAAAATATTCGCATCAGAAAATTTATCTGGAAGATATCCTTCTATTAGCGATAAGATCGTCTTTGTATATCATTTTTTTTTGTATTTTTAATACAGATATCTAATATATAAAATTCTCGTGTCGCGGTGTTTGTAGTTAAACTCCTCCGAAACGGCTTGACCGATTCTCATGAAATTTTGTGTGCATATTGGGTAGGTCTGAGAATCGAACAATATCTATTTTTCATCCACCTAAATGTTAAGGGTAGTCCACCCCAATTTTTTTTTAATTTTTAGATAAATTATTTATTTTTTATTTTATTATGATTTGGCGTTGAAAAATACATACAACCCTAAATTTTAACCCTTCTACCACCAAACCCTATTTTTAAATAGCGTTTAGGGGCAAAACAACGTTTGCCGAGTCAGCTAGTATGTTTATATGTTGAAATTTTGAATAAATAAATAAGAATGTATAAATCTTTCGTTTTATTTTATTTAGTGTTGATTTTCTCGGATTGCTGTTTATTTCTGTTTGTATGACAATCAGTAGCTTTGAAATTTGGAAGATACCTAAACAATAATTTGTTAATCAAGATATATTAGAGATAAAAAGAATACGCAATTATGCGATAAGAGCTAATACTATAGTTATTATCATCTAATTACATATTTTTAGAAACGAACTGACTTTAGTGGATTAGTGGAATCAAGTCTTGTTTAATGCATCCAAAACTGAAGGCGTGTTACTGAACAGAGTCTATTTCCCTTTACTTGTCGTCTAGGATATATTTATCCTTATTTCTATCTCTTCTATCTCTTCTTTCTATTCTTTTTTATTCTTATCGATTTTCTGGTAATCAATATTTCGACTAATACCAATTTTCGACACATCAAATTCAATGGTATACCTAGCTACCGAAGGGTTAAGGGTTGTGCTGTCCAGCGGGACTTCTAATAACGACGTGCGTTTACTATGCGTTTATTACATTACTTTGATTTTTTTTTATGACTTTCGTAAATTCAATCATCATTAACGGATAATATTTAATTTGTTTGTTATAAATATTTGGTACTGTGTGGCTACGGTACTAAAGAATATAGCCACCCCCTCTCTTCCCGTGGGTGTCGTAAGAGGCGAAACACCTCGGAACTTGAAAAGCCGACCGGTGGCGGGATAACCATCCAACTGCTGGCTTTGAAATACACAGGCTGAAGACGGGCAGCAGCGTCTTCGGTGCGACAAAGCCAGCACTGCGGTCACCAACCCGCCTGCCCAGCGTGGTGACTATGGGCAAAACACATAAGTTCACGCTATTTTTGGCGTAAGCTTGTGGAGGCCTATGTCCAGCAGTGGACTGTATAGGTTGTAATGATGAAATATTTGGTACTAAAGACGTGGATAAAGAAATTATTAACAGGGAAGTCCCTTTAGCTAGTTCTACCTGTTTCTAGCTGAACCAACAGCGGTGACTTATACTTAATGAAAGATTAAGAAATGACAATAAATGATAATGCAATGCACATACTATTGCTATTACAAAACAGAGTCTTGCTAAGTCCGTGTAATAAATATTTATCATAGTAATTAATATAATTAGAAACATATTAAGTATATTTATACACATTTGAAATACGAGTATACTCGTATATGTAATTTGTATAAAAATTATTGCTTCAATTCCAACACAAATCTGATGTTATTCTAACATATCGACGCTTGAAAGGCAATAATTACCAAGCGACATTTTGGGCGATATTGACACTATTTCTTAAAATATTGAGAAAATTAATAATCGTTAAATATCAGCTTACAAAGCTTTCAAACTGCATTTAAAATCCGTTAGAATCGAGTAACAATGACTAATAGGCGATTTATGATGAATTTTTTTTCAAACAAAAAAAAAACTTTGAAATGCTCTAGTGTAAAGTTGCCAACATGTCGTTTAGTAACTATTGCCTTTCAAGCGTCGATATTCTTTCAAAAATACGACCATTAGATTTATACGCCGATATTTTATTAAAAAAAAGACTATAAAACTAAATGACAGAATAGGCCACTACGCTTATTTGTATGGGTACTTTAGGACACATAGGCAGGTAATTCTCCCGGTGCGCGGCACGGCCTAAACCGCGATTTGACAAACTCGCGCGTGAGCGTGAGCGGCGTTCCAGACCAGGCTAATTTCTCGTACGAAATCTTTTGTTTCACCTGTCGACCTATGACGATGTATCTCTTTTATACTCATTGAATACAGTGCACGGAGTCGTACAAAATTTCGTTTCATAGAAGCGCAATCGCTGGCGCTCTACTCGTTACAACTTAACGACAAATGTACGTGTTGATGTAAATAATATAAATGTACTTACTATTGTATAGGCATAAGCTGTGTGACTACGGCAGTAAAGAATATAACCAGCCCCTCACTTCGCGTGGGTATCGTAAGTGGCGACTAAGGAATAATACAGTTCTACTACCTTGGAACTTATAAAGCCGACCGATGGCGGGATAACTATTCTACTGCTGGCTTTGAAATACACAGGCCGAAGACGGGCAGCAGCGTCTTCGGTGTGACAAAGCCAGACCTGGTTGCCCAGCGTGGTGACTATAAGCTAATCACTACACATTTAACTGTGGGACCAGATGTACCTGTTCAAAGTTAGTAAATATCCCGTCGTCGAGCAAAGGCTTCCAAAAAGCAGATTCGAAGCTTAGTATGTCGCGTATTTTCAGTTGCGGATATGAAAAATCGGATACTAATAAAACTATTATAATTAACACTTGTAAGAAATCTACATTATTTAATTTAGAATTTGGATTTGGAATTGGAATTGAATTGAAATTTAGAATTTGAATTAAGACTTCTAATAGTGCCAAAAATAGCACAGATGATTTCCCCAATGTCATGTAGCATGGAGAAGACACGAAGGAGATGGATAGTCGAGATTGCAAAATAACAATTAGAATCAACATAGGCTGGATAACATCAAACTGTGATTCGCATCAGAACAACAGCAGTTAGAAAAAGCTTTTCAAAGCAAATGGAACTGCTAGCGACATCTAGTTATATTTTCACAACAACTTTTCAATTCGAATCTTTATAACTACTATACGAATCTTTATTTATACTATACAAATTTATCAAATCATGTTTCCATCGGATATAATCCCTAAAGTATACCCTAAACAATATTAATTAAATTTATTAGATTACAATTTCACTGTTTACTATTTCAAAAATGAATAACTAGAAACGTGTTTTGCAGGAATACCTGAAACAGCTCCCCTTAACGAGTCTAGACTCGGATAAAAGATAATCAGAATAATATTTATCAATGTTTTCATTGATGAAACGCAATGGAAAATTAATTTAAATGACGTAAATAGACAAAAACAATTAGGAAAAGGTTTTTTTTTTTTCTAATTGCGTTGTTTATCCTATGAAACAACAATACATGACTAATAAATAATTAATTTCGCAAATAATAATGGCATCGACATTTTTATTGGTACTGTTATATATCTAAAGATAATGATTTTATTAATCCTTTTGAAAGAACTTATTTCCTTATTATTTATCTGTAGAATAGATAAAAAAATTCTTTAAACTTTGTGGCGACGATATACAATATATTTTCTTATACCAAAATGTTTTAATTGTTTCTTATCAATATTTATATAAAAGTAAAAAAAAAAATGTCTGTTTGTACAGATTGAGTAGTTTAAGATATAATAAAATCTCCTTTTTAGACCATTTTTACCAAAAACAATTTTACATAATGGCGTAAATTTGAAAAAAAAAAAACTTTTTAGTAATAAAAATTTCAATTATTCTACGTAAGCTTAAAAAGTACGTATCTTTATCATTCTTATCTTCAAACCCAAGCATATCCAAGTGTAATACCTAGTTTGTATTATTATATATAACAGTAGGGAGATATTAAAAATCACAAGTATTTCTGGTGCATAGTGAAGTGTAGAGTGATAGTGCTAAAAATATTTTTTAATATGTCAGGTAAATTACAGATAATTAATTGTTTATTATTTAATATACTTAATTATACTTAAAGAAATGAAAGTAAGGAGTCACGAGTTTTTATATTTACAAATACAAAAAAAGGTTATAGATGACTGTATTTTTAAATTGTTTTGTTTAAACAATTTTAAAATTGTACGGTAAATACAAAATAAACTAAAGCAGTTAGTAAAAAATAAACCAAAAAAAAAAATAGCAATAAATACTTAAAAATGACCATTAGATACGCGAGATTTTTTTTTTACTTTTTTAGCATAAACAAAAATTTTGAAAATATAGCATATGAATTTCGGAACTATTTAAAATGTCTATGCGTATAAGAATCGTTAAAAAAACTCAATAGTTTTAAAATATAATGAAACAAGAAAATAAAGTTTTAAAATATGTTTTTTATTCTTATTTATTTTATACAATTATAATTAATATAATTATGTATATACAAATAATATTTAAAACATAATTGTAATTACAATATCAATCAATAATTTTCACATCGATGCATTCGCCTCCCTCTATTTCCAGATTTTGTAGCGTCTCCGAACCTGAAAACGGAAATAATTCTATTTTTAATATATACCAGCTGAACCGGCTAATTACATAACGCCTCAGAACTAAATAGTGTGACAAAACTTGTAAACTTCTACGTTGACTATGTACACTTTTGATTCTAAGGGACTTACCGCCATTATTATTTAGAAAGTTTACCAATATTTCGGCGTCGTCATCTATATAAATAAAATATCGGGAATTTCTAAATATTAATCGCGGTAGTCCCTCAGCATCAAAACTGTTCAATGTAACAAACTAAAAAAAAAAAACGCAAAATCAATCTCCACGTAAAAATATGCTTACTGATTAACAATTTTTGAACGAACAGTCGGAACAGTTTGTGTGGAAATATAAAATAGATGCTTTTTATATCCCTTTGCGATTTCTTCATTTTTTTTTAAATATAACTAATATAACTAAGTCCACGAACAAATGTACGGCTCACCTGAGTGCCTAGTGCGAGTTATATTCACAGAAACATGAGAGAAACGCGTTTATACGTGAAGATTATTTTGCATGGGAATTTAAACACTGCAGCCTAGACGATAAAGGATAGTATACGATACAATCATACAGAGCATCTAGCGGCAAACACGAGAACTAGGTTGAAATGCCGAATTTCCCATACATAATTGTGTTTGCTCGCAAAACGAAAAAAAAACCGACTTCAATTACATCGACAAGTAATACAACGTAGATCGACGAAAAAATAGTCAAGCAACTACGCGTTATCAAAGATTACTCAAAAAGTATTTATCAGATTTCGATAAAATTTATATGTGACCACATGATAAACATCAGCTTTCGATTAAATTAAAAATTATCAAAATCGGTACACCCAGTAAAAAGTTATTACGGATTTTCGAGTTTCCCTCGATTTCTCTGGGATCCCATCATCAGATCCTGGTTTTCTTATCACGGTACCAAACTAGGGATATCCCCTTTCCAACAAAAAAAGAATTATCAAAATCGGTACATCCAGTAGAAAGTTATGCGGTATAATACAACGTAGGTCGACAAAAAAAGCGTCAAGTAAAAACGCATTATTAGATATAACTCGAAAAGTAGTTGTTAGATCTCAAATAAATTTAAATGGGACCAATTGACACACACGATTCAAAAAAAAAAAAAAAATTGTCGAAATCAAAAGAAGTTAAAAATGAAGTTAAAATTTACACCCGTTATTACGAGACGGATTAAACAAAATTCGCACTAGGCACTCAGATGGCAAGTGAATACCGTGGCCTATAGACGCCTGTAATACCACGAGCATTGCAAACTCGTTGCCGACCCTACCCCTAATCCCCCCAGGAGCTCCGGTCACCTTACTTACCACAGGAACACAACACTGCTTGAGAAAATTACTCGCCGAAATGTATGCACGTGTTTAATTTCTGAACGACTACACCAAATTTTATTACTATTTTATTTTTCGTGTTTGTCCGTCAGGACAGGATTTTGTACAAAATAAAATTAAATAGATCGAAATTATCAGGAAAAAATATATATATATAAAGGTACGAAGTTCGCCGGGTCAATCAATTTGTACTCTCAAGGGTCGCTAGTGGGATAGTTTTGGGGTAGTTCTGTTTTCTTTCATTCTATGCGTGTTTTGGGGTACTGAATCCGAATCTGAGGTTTGAAGATAAAATTTCGTGACGCAACATTCTGAAGATTGGTAATTTTTAGCAGTCTCTGCAAATCCCATTTTTTACATTTCAAAACTTTATTTTTTATCAGAATGCTGTGAATCGATAAATTTCTCCTAGTGCACAATAATAAAAAAATGAAAAAAAAATGATCGAAATTATTAAAATTCAATATCCGAAAATGTAGGACTAACAAAATAAAACTTAAAATATCGTTACTTATGATCATATATTAATAATATTACAAATTATAATATGCAAAAATTTGTTATGGCAATCTCACAATCGGTGATAATGCAGCATTTTCCTGGTAAAACAATTTTTAAAATCGGTTCAGTAGATTGAGTTGAGCCACTTGACATCTTAAAAATTATAACGAGCTGGCCTATTATTCCAAGAACTTAAAAACTCCTATTTTTTTCTTTGTACACTTATCGTGTCCTATGCCAAAGGAATGTCCAGAAGAACAAAGGTTGTTGACCAGAAGAAAAAGAAGTCGCTTTTTCACCAATAAAATCAGCTTTATACATTTTTATAATAATACTTATATGTAAATTGTATGATGTTATGAATACTGTTTAATTAGCTTTTTATTTTCAAGAATCTATTGGTATATTGTCTACATTACTGCACTCTCTTAGCCTGCTATGTAACATTAGTTCTCACTATCACAGGTTGGTTGGAAGATCTCTCCTAGACATAATTCCACCATTGCTAACTAAATTTTTTTTACAAATAACTGTACAACATTTTAAGTGCAATAAAGAATTTTAATATTTTTTTTTTATCACATAATTACCGTTTATTTGATATTTTGTAGAATAAAGATTTGTTGATCTGGCGAACTTGTATCGTGTTTTCACTATAAATCTATTTTTGTATTTAATTTTCTTCTATACTATACTTTGTCAACAAAAAATTACTATCGTGTTTGGTGCAGTCATGTGGAACTTATACATGTACACACATTTTGGTGATTATAAGATAAACGTAACTTATAACCTTCAGTGATCCTTCTCCTACACAGAGAGTGAGGCCTATGCCCAGTAGTGGAATGTTACAGGCTGAATCAAATTGACGCCAACAATTTATACTAAGCTAACTCATAATAGTGAACTTTATAAAGGCTTATAAAGGGAAAAACTTGATAGCCATGTCATGAGTGCAATTAGAAAAAAAAGGACAAAATAATCAATCCGGAGAAAAGGGAATTTGAATTGTGGTCTTCTCGGTCGATTCCAACCGGTCGAATCCCCACCTAAGCGATTACAACTTTATTGACAATTGTGAAATTTACCTTTGTATTCTAACGATATTATAGCCATTTTTTCATTCCTAAAAACAGGGATAAAATGACATTTTCTACAAAATGAATCCTAGCTATATTCTACTAGCTATCCTACTTAATGAAAATTCGTGTTGGCATAGTATAAATTGTTGGTGTCGAAATAATACATAAGATTATAAAATATATTTACCTGTGATAATATCACCATCAAATTCAAATTTCAATTTTCTTAACGGCACTTCAAGGTGCTCTGCACACTTGATCATTGCTATTGATAATTTTTCACCTTTCTCAATGTACATAATAATAGGTTTCTTAGCTTTTTGACATTGAAACTTAATTTCAACGCCAGATTTGTTAACGACATCCGTTTTAACATTTTCACTCTCATTTGTGACACCTCCATCAATAAATTTTGTTACGTTATAGTTTATTGAGTCAGGTGAATCGTCTGGACTTAGTATAATATCATTGTACATGAATACTAAGCAATTTTTTGGTATATTTTTCTTTTCAGAAAAGAAATCATAAATAACTTTGATTTTTTGGAACCTCCGGATACTAAATTTGTGTATATTTATGCTCTGCCAACATACTTTTACCGATAACTCCTCATTTTCAACACTTTCATCATCCAAGTTATTCGATATAGAATCTTTCTTTGGAGGCAGGCTAAATATTGGTACATTTTCAAGATCATCATCATACTCATCTGTGTTACCAATACTATATGTAGGAATAATATTACTACTCCTAGAATTACTTGTACTTTGATTTCTTGTAACTCGATTTCTCGATGAGTTTTTAGCTTTACCACGACCTTTAGTTGTGCCCCTGCCTCTATTTGACCCACGGCTTTTGGTTGCATTTCGGCCTCTACTTGTACTGCGGCCTCTACTTGTACTGCGGCCTCTACTTGTACTGCGGCCTCTTGGTGATTTTATACTTGTACGGCCACCTCTAGTTGAATTTTTACCACCTCTATTACTTCTTTTGTTTTGTATACTATCAGTTCTACTACTTTCATCATCAGTATCTATTAAGATAACATCGCTATTAGTCGACTCGTTTAGCAAAGATTTAGCTGTCTGACGCTTAGTTGATTTGCGTGTACCAATATTATGGCTATTTACGGGAAAGCTACAGTCTGTCAAATCGACAAATGCATCTACACTATCATCAACCTTATTCGTTATATCTTTGGAAACAATTGTACTAGACGCAGTTTTTGAAAATTTATCTGATCTCCGTCCACGTTTGCTAGGTATACATGTATCGACATTTTTTCTTTTCTTTTTCTCAATTTTACGTACACCTGTTTTAGTAATCGTGTTATTTGCTTCCTCAAATTCGTTTAATACGACGCTATCATTCAACGATAATTTTACTTTGTCTTCGTAATAACTGAGTAATTTATCACGTTTTTTTATTATATCACCGTAAATATCGTCATCAGAATCAGACGAATACATTTTACTAAATAAATACTTTACCGGTAATAGGAGTTTTTGTAAACAATGACACTTCTGGATAAAGAATTTTACATTTGTATTTGTAAGTGAATTCAAAATTTGTTAAATATTTACTTTAAAACGGTTAATAATTTTGTTTATTTAATGATTTCCTTTTTATTTTATAATTTTTCATATCATGATATCAAGACAAATATAGCAATGTGATTAAATTGAATCACAGATTAGTGTAATTTCTGACGTTAGATTAGACTGTGTTGCCTTTTTACATATCAACATTATCAAATATCAATTTTTTTTTGGAGTTTATGGCCTGGTATCTAGACCTTTAAGCCAAATCAAATATCAACAATTCCCAGAATTTTTTCAGCTTAGGGCTTGGAATACCATTTAAAAATTCGGTAACGTTAATTCGTCTCAACAGACATAACGTTATTTATGAAATAACGACACATTATACGTTTTTATTTTTTATTACACTATATTTTTTCCCGTGTTAACTCAATTAAAATTATATTTAACGTCAATTATTTATCCCGTTACCGTTAATTGCTATCGTTACCTATAAAGGTAACGAAATTATTACGCGATTAAATGTGTAATTTAGGACCGTTTTCATTGATTTTTAGGTTTCTGTACCCAAAGGGTAAAATGGGTCCCTATTAATAAGACACTGTTCTATCTCATGTGATTTTTCATTGAAAAATTATTCTCACGTATTTATATTTTATTGTATTTTTTAAGAAGTTTTTTTTCAGTACGACATAAGTTTGTAAAACAAAGACATTAATTATTTTCCTCTTTTTAATTTTGATGAGTCAAGGATTGAAAATTTAGTAAGTTATCGTTATGTTTGTTATTATTTATTATTATTTAGAATATTGTTTATCATTCTATAAAGATTTTACGAATATTCGTCAATTAATTTCTTTTTAATGCCCTTTAAAGTGATAGATTCAGGGGGTTTTCACCAATAATAATAAAATTAAAAAAAAATCTAAAATAGGTAAACATGGATTTTTCAAAATATTTTTCTGTGATTGCCTATTCTGACAACCTCTTAAAGGGATCGTGACATATTACAAGTACCTAACCCTGTACATAGCGAAAATATAATAAGCGGGTTCGATCCCCGCACATGACAAACATTTGTATTGGCTATACAGGTGTTTGCCGTGGTCTGGGTGTTTGTGCAGTCTTAGTGGGTCTCCCCACCGTGCCTCGGAGAGCACGTTAAGCCGTCGGTCCCGGTTGTTATCATGTACACCTGATAGCGATCGTTACTCATAGTAGGGAATATATCCACCAACCCGCTTTGGAGCAGCGTGGTGGATTAAGCTCTGATCCTTCTCCTACATGGGGAAAGAGGCCTATGCCCAGTAGTGGGATATTACAGGCTGAAGCGATAGTTAAATAGAAAAAAACATTGACTTTGTTTGATAGGTGCATAATTTTTTTTGTAATTTGGTCGTGGCACACGAGATAGGAATGAAGTTCCTTAATTTATAATATTAATTTCATTAATTTCAAGTTCTATTTGAGGTATAAAGAAAATAATTATTCGGGTACCTATACATTTTTTATCATGAATTTTTTATGGATAAAAAAAAACTACTTTACAAAATTGTATTAAGACTTTTATGTTATTAACAATGATTTATAAAAATATATAATAATGATCGAATGATATAATAATAATAGGAAACTGCAATAATAATAATAACAGTCATCTCGTAGACTATATATTAGACACTGTATAGCAATCATACATAATTTTTTTTAATCGAAAACCCTTTTTACTGTGTGTAATAAAATTTTAATAAATAAACAAATAAAATTAATTAAATTAAATACATTAAATGGTTATTATTACATACATATATATTATTTTATGAAATTCGCTGCGCTCGTTTCATAATAGTAACGAGTGTTTTAATACCCGTGTTATATGCAGTTGCATACACTACTTTATCTTCACTAAAAAAAAAAAAAAAAAAAAAAAATTTAGCTATACCAGTCGGCTGTTACCTAGAACACAAGCATTAAGTTGCTTACTTTAGGGACAGACGACCGTGTGTGTATTGTGTAGATATTTATTTATTTATTTAATAATGCAATTAATCAAACAACAAGAGTAAAAGCTGACAATAGTTTATTTATAATAATTGTTCAAATTTTGGATGGTACAATTCTGAAAGTTAATGTTAATTTTCATATAATTTTCTAGATTTTTCTGGCAAAAGATTGTGAGTTAATTTTGTTGCCAATTCTAGAATATCCGGAGGCGTACAAATATCATCGTCGCTATCCATTTTTAACTTTTAATTTATTAAATTAAATTCACGCGTACGTGTATTGTCACAGTGATTTTGCCGCCATTAAAATCTAACCAATGAGAGCGCAGCTGCGCGCATGCGCGCGATGTTATAATGAGATTTTACGATATCGATGTGGATATTATACCATCATGTGAAATTGCTTAAATTGAGTGTTTTGTTGTCTGCGCTATAACAGTAGTAATTATAAGTCAAGTATTGGAAACATAAGTAGAATGTTACAACATTAGTGTAGATAAAATGACTATTGAACCAGTCACTCGGCCAGTACTTTTATGAGCTCGCCATTAAACTAGTTCCCTATAATATTGATGTCAGCTAGTCTTTGGATTAAGAGCCGTCATTTTGAAGTTAGATAGGTTAGGGTTATTTTTTTTCTTGTAACGAAATTATGTCGATAAACGGTCTTATTTTGAGCTTAGATAATTTGACGGCCTTTAATCTAAAGGTTTACCTTGATGTTTGAATTAAGGGTACGTAAATGACCATAGTACGGACGCGGAGCACGAAGAATTTCGTACATTGACCCTTCATCTTTTATCTTTGTCGTTCGCGTATAAACATATTGCCGTTGCGCTCACACAGGTGTAGTGACAGCCATATTCACAGGTTGTCAACCTTTTTACTTCTTTTTTTTACCAAATTAAGTCACAAGATTCATCGTTTTTCATTTTTAATTTAACTCAAAAGTTAACCTATATTTATAATTTATTTTTATAATTTATCCATTATATTAAATGCGAATGTGTGTTTATTGGTGTCTTTTTTCACACAGCAACAGATCTAAGATTTTTTGCATATAGAAAGTATAGCCACCAAATTGTACAGTAGCACATTAGGCAACCGATATAAAAGCGACATTATAAAGCGAAATAATTTAACAATCCGATATTTGAAATAAAAGCTTTACATTAAACGTTGTATATATAACTGACAAATAAATAACGCCCGATCTGATGTAATGATGCGTGTGCTGCGTCGGCTGTGCAAATATGTAATTTCTATGATAATCGCTGATTGTTTTAAAACTACCCTTTTTTATTAAAATTAAGTGACAGGCATTGAATTCTTCCTACATTCTTATGAGGTATTATTGGTTTGTTAGTAACTTGGGCATCAGTGATAGCCATTAATCCTAATTGAATAATTTTGACTTTTTTATTTACTTATTTTTTTTTATTAGTAATAAAAAAGTTTGAAAGACGTAAAATGACACAAACTTAATGTAATTATAAAATTCTATTTATAAACGTTTTAATACAGTTATCAAGAATAATAACAAAGGTGACAAAACATAGTGATTAAACTTTGACGATTGTGATTATATGTTCTAATTTTAATATGGAAGGTGAGTTTATACGAATGAACATAAAATAATTGTGTTTGCTCGCAAACGAAAAAAAAAAAAACAGATTTCAATTACATCGACGAGTAATACAACGTAGATCGACGAAAAAATAGTCAAATAACTACGCGTTATCAAAGATTACTCAAAAAGTGGTTATCAGATCTCAATAAAATTTATATTTGACCACATGATCACACCAGATTCGATTAAATTAAAAATTATCAAAATCGCTACACCCAGTAAAAAGTTATTGCGGATTTTCGAGAGTTTCCCTCGATTTCTTTGGGATCCCATCATCAGATCCTGGTTTCCCATTAAATCAAAAAAAAAAGTCTACTCAAGAAGACTACAAAAGCACTTTTTATTTTTTCATTTCATTTTGGTTCACAGGTAGTTATAATTTGAAACCATTTAAGTCTTTGACAAATTTATAATTAGGTAAATATAATTTTGAACCAAATATATTCTAGCTACTAAACATTTTTTTTTTAAATAAACTTTAAAACACATTTTTTGCAAAAGAATAATTCTCCGAATTTTGGATTAATTTTAAAATTAAGAGAGAGGGAGAGAGAGTTGTGTGATTAATATTATCGATTTTTTAATTAAAATATCATTGTCAATTCGATTGTGTAAGATTTGTAGCAATAGGTACACATGGGTATCTGTACAATGAAAAATATATGTGAAAAACAGAAGTTAATCGATATTACGATCGTATCTTTAAGGTTATCGTTACCCTTATCGTAGACGATGAAATCTAATTTGACGTAGTTAAACAGAATATACGCATTTAGTTTAAATACAAGTCAGAATACCCCTATTCTGAGAATAGAGACACCAGGGACATAGGGACAGAATAGGGGAGGTTTATAAGGAATTACAGTTGCAGCGTAAACCGCATTGAACAGTAGTTAAAAAATCGTATAAAAAGTGAGGATGTTTTATTCTTATAATTTTTTATTATTTATTAAATTATTTAAACCACTCAGAAGTTCCATAGGGTCAGATTTTTTTTTTCGTAAAAACTATCTAGCAAACCGAGTTAAAAGATTGTTTTTTTTTTCTTTATAGATTTATTATCAATTAACGAACTGAAATAACGAAAGGTTTATTGTCAATGATACTACAGTTCTTAGGGATACATTTGGACTCAAAACTTCAGTGGAATTCCCATTTGTCATCCTTGAATAGTAGACTCAGCTCCGCAGCATTCGCAGTTAGAAAAGTACGACAACTGACCGACGTTGCAACTGCACGTTTAATATATTTTAGCTATTTCCACAGCGTTATGTCTTACGGCCTGTTACTATGGGGTAATGCTGCAGATATTGAGACTATATTTATCTTGCAAAAAAGGGCTATTCGCGTCATTTACGATCTTGGAGCTCAAGTACGGGATGTTTTTCAAAAGGTAGACATATTGACAATTGCGTCGCAGTATATTTATAACAATATTATGTATATTCACCAGAATATTCATTTTTTTTTAAATAAATAGTAATAATCGCATTGTAAACACGAGAAGGAATAACAAAATGGTAACTCCAAGTTTCCAACTGCGCGTAGTAAACGTCTCCTTTCTGGGTTATGGTATTCGCATGTATAATAAAATCCTACAATCAGTTTTGGAATTGTCTAAACATAAATTGAAAGTTTTTATTAAAAAAAAAAAAAAAAAATAATCACTCTATCAACTAAAGAAAAAAGCATCAAAATCTGTTGCATAGTTTTAAAGAAGCCTTACAGACAGCGGACTTTGTTTTATACTATGTAGTGATTGATTATTTTATTATATTTTTTATTATAATTTTGTGACGAAAGACATAGAGTTAGGTCTGCTGTAAACTGTCGTCATTTTAAGCTTAGCCTCTCGTTGATATTATTGCCTGTGTGGAATTGTGTATATTAGCAGCCTCGAATGGAGGTGTCGTAAAGAATCTTTGAATGTTTTCAATGCGTTGAGATGGTGAGTTATAAAGAAGATTCTAGACTGTACTTGATTGAAAACTCAAGGTGACTAAGGTAAATTAAGGCACATTGCCCTTAGTGTTGCGTTTGATAAGTCGTAGTAATTTTGTCGATTTTTGGAGGACGTTCTTTATTTGTTATTCAATTAGGTATAATTGAGCTAGGTATACGACGCGTTGGCACAATGTTCACAGCACTGGTTTGTGACTGTTTCGCTGGCGGTTGCGGGTTCGATCCCCGCACATCACAAACATTTGTATTGGCCATACAGATGTGCTGTGTGGCTACGGCACTAAAGAATTTAGCCACCCCCTCTCTTCCCGTGGGTGTCGTAAGAGGCGACTAAGAGATAACAAGGTTCCACAACCACCTTAGAACTTAAGAAGCCGACCGATGGCGGGATAGCCATCCAACTGCTGGCTTTGAAATAAACAGGCCGAAGACGGGCAGCAGCTTCTTTGGTGCGACAAAGCCAGTACTGCGGTCACCAACCCGCCTGCCCAGCGTGGTGACTATGGGCAAAACACATGAGTTCACGTTATTTTTGACGTAAACTTGTGGAGGCCTATGTCCAGCAGTGGACTGTATAGGCTGTAATGATGATACAGATGTTTGCCGTGGTCTGGGTGTTTGTGCAGTCCTTGTGGGTTTCTCAACCGTGCCTCGGAGAGTACGTTAAGCCGTCGGTTACGGTTGTTATCATGTACACCTGATAGCGATCGTTCTTTATAGGAGGGAATATATCCGCCAATTAGCCCGCATTGGAGCACCATGGATTTAGCTCTGATCATACACGGGTAAAGAGGCCATACGAATCAAGCTAAGCGGTTTCCGCTATATGTAATATTGTTTGTAATTCTTCCACTATTTTCGTTTATCTTATTTCTGGAAATATCCTTTATTGTCACCAAAAGTTCGGTCGCATCAGGGCGCTGTCAATTAAAAATATGCAAGCCCTCTTGCGCTGTTATATTATTTTACTTAAAAAATGCAACGGTGTCCTTAATGAAGTGATTGCAGATAGTGAATCGATGCCTGTAACAATAATCGTGATATGATGCCGAAAGGCGGTTTCTTTATTAAACATATCAAGATTATAAATCAAAAATATAATAATCATTTTTAATACGTTGTTCGATTGTTATAATTTCTTTGATGTTTCCATTATTTCTTTGTTGCATCTTTGCCATTCATTTTTTTCATGCCATTCATTTTTTTTTTGATCCAGGGGAAATCCCTAACGGATACCCACGGCCCGGAGGAGCCGCGGATATGTCCGATTCATATGGACTAAAACCCCTGGGGTTTTCCTACTCTCGCCTGGGGCAGGACTATGGGGTCACTGAGCACTTCCGTGATCCCGCCATTCGTGGCTATACATTGGGCTATGACGAATTAAGATACATCTTCGTTATAGCGTAAAATCTAGGCCTACAGTCCTCCTAATGGAACAATAAAACAATTTTTTTTCGAATCGAATCGCTTTCAAGTTAGCCAGTTCATTAGTGATTTTGATAGCATGGAATGGGTATTTTCTGAGGATCTTTTAACTTCTATTTAATATGTGGTAACCAAAAAAGTATGACTAAGAGAATGTACTGTGATAGACTGTAATAGGAAGAATCTATCACAGTATATTATAGAATATTCTATTATCATATATTTTTTTTACAGCAATACTTCTGCCACTATTGTTCGCTGCGATCAGCACTGTTGCCGCCAGAAATTTGGAAAACGTCGACCCCAACACATTGTCATGTGACCCTAAGGGACAAGTAAGTAATAACACAATATCTTTTCATCTTCAATTAATGTAAGGAAAAAGAAAGATAGGTGAAGTATTTAAATGCCACAATGCATAAATTATGAACTTCCGTAGAATTATGTACCTAAGTGCATTATTTGTAAGTCTTTATTAATATATCAACAATTTTGTCTATCCTTGTTTTACAACAGAATCTTCTTCTTGGTGGTAGCTTTACGCTAATGATAGTCTGTTATGTACGGTATCCATTAAAAAGCGCTTCAAAAATTAAAAAAAATGTCCTTAAAGAAGTGTTTCAATTTTATGTAATTTTTTTTAGACATTATGTATACTCCCAACGGTGCCTAGTTTTCAATGAAAGTGTTTTTAATTTTAAAAACTAACACGATTCTTTTTCTTTTTTCCAGATACCCCTGCATCTTCCACATTTTACGGATTGTAATAAGTTTTATATGTGTACAAATGGTAGAGAAGTCGAATTCACATGCCCTGGAAAAACGATTTTTGATTTCCCTTTACAGGTAACTACGTCCTTTTTATTTCTTTTTTTTGTATATATCTACGTACTTTTATTTTCTTTTTCTATAGACGACTAGGGTGGTAAGCAAGCATACGCTTCGCATAATAATCGGTTACTGTCGCCAATGGACTCTTGCAACATTAGGTGCATCATTTGTGAAGCTGATCCTCAATCCCTTCTCTTACCCTACCTCAAAAGCTAAAGCATTTTCAGTCCATATATACATTTGAATACTCATACTGTCGCAACCTGTCTAATCCAGTTCACCCAGAGGCGGGAAGATCTAGAGTAAGGTTGCGTAGGTCCACTCCGTTAAGATGGTTTGTAAATCTTTGTACTGCAATGATGATTAGTGATTTTGTATATTATGTTGTGGTGAGTTATGAGAGGCTATGAGATCTATAGATATGAGATATATAGATAGGGACAAAAGAATTGAAGAGCTAGATCAGTTGGACAGTAGGGGGAGGGGGCAAGGCGGAGCAAATGGTCCGCAAAACAAAAAATTACTGGACATATTATATGTTTTTCGAATTCATCATATTAATCACAGCTTTCAAAAGATTTAAAGCATATTAAAATTATTGTATGTAAATATATCTAAATATTTAAATCAAAATAAAATGATAATTAGTGATAAACATAGATATGTTATCTGGGCCTTTTTTAAAATATGATAGCGATCTACGTATCTTTCATCGAACGTGTTGGATATATTTTTATCAGACTACGGTACTGTTATTAGCTACATGTGTAATATTTAAAGAATTTAAGTTTTACACTAGATTAAACCTATGTTTTCACTCACTTTTTAAATTATTATTACAATTGGAATGACAAGCAAGGACGATATTTTAATTTAAATGAAATGATGTAAGCAGAAAGCTTGATCTATAAATTAATACGTGAACCAAAAACTTTGTCTCTATTTTACGAAAATTGCGCGGACAGAGTAGTATGAAATTTTGCACACTTATAGTTTATATAGAGAATAATTGCAGAATAAAAAAAATTACACAGACTACCATGTTTCATGTTTGACACACACACGCATATCTTTTTGGTTTATTGTTAGTCTGTAGTTAAATTATGGTCGAATTCCGACCACTAGGTGACCACTTGTTATGATAGTTTTATTGTTCTTATTATCTGGTATTTTTTACAGGTATGTAACTGGCCTACTGCCACTAACTGCTACCTCCGTGAAAGGGATATCGAAGGCTCCGGGGCCGAGGAATTCGAAATGATTGAAATGGACAAAACTTTCCAAAGTACGTTAAATTCTAAGAACTTAAAATTAGTTTGAAATTTTATCATAATAGCCTTAATCCTTATAACTTGAAGCGTATTTTCTTAGATTTGTTTTCACATTGTCTCAATTGACGACAATGATCGCATTTCATTAAATAAATTTAAGATTTCATTTACCTGAGGTAGGGCACAGCAGGAAATTTCCTGCTCAAAATATGGCGTAGTCCGACTGGGGTAGTACCTCGATCTTACAGAAGATCACAGATAAATAACACTGTTTTCAAGTAGTATCGTGTTCCTGTTGGTGAGTAAGGTGACCAGAACTCCTGGGAAAAATTGGGAATGGGGTCGGCAATCCGCTTGCGATGCTTCTGGTGTTGCAGGCGTGAGGTGAGTCGTACACTTGTTTTCCGATCTAGTTACTAAGCAGTGCTTGCTTGATTTCAACAAATACCGATTAAATATCTTTTACAGAATAATTCTAGACTTAATAATTAATCACTTGTTCGAGGATAATAACAAAACGGCCAAGTGCCAGTCGGAGTCGCACACCGAGGGTTCCGTACAAAAATTATTAAAAATATTTTTAGTATATGATGTCACAAAAAATTTATGATTTTCGCAATTTTCCCTTTATTGGTACTATAAGACGTTGTTTTGTACCAATTTTCAAGATTCTGAGTTCACGGGAAGTACCCTATAGGTTTTGATACCCGTGCAAGTGTCGAAAATTTGCAGCATAAAAGGCTGTATTGGCTTAGAAGTTTGATTTTTTCACAGCTCCAAAAGACAGTAGACCCGATTATTTCATATGAATTTCAGCTTGATACCTCAACGCGTTCCCGAGAAACAGGGTCTTGATAAACAGACGGACAACAAAGTGATCCTATAAGGGTTCCGTTTTTTTCTTTTTGAGGTGCAGAACTCTGAAAACGAGTGTCCTTTAGACCACGCGACTGAAGTAAAACTTCTTTAGACCCATCTATATGATTGTATATGTTAGTAATTCAAATTATAAGAAAGAGAGAAAGGAAATGTGTGCTCACACCTCGCTCTTGCTCCTGCAGTAATAGGTGAAATGTAACTTTCTATCTTCACAAACTTATATCTCCCTCTCGACTTCCTCAAAAGATGACACTTTTCGTAACGCTCTCGTCACGCATTCACCAGCTTACTGCCCAAGTCTAGCGAGCGTAAAGATGTTTTACTTCAAAAATTATTGTAATTTCTAAGGTGGTTTTACTGCAGGTCACAACGTATGATATTAATTTTGTATTTTTTTGCAGGCCCCATCAACAGCATCTCAGTTCACGACGCAGTTAACAGTGTGAGGCCGCTACCTAGCGATAAACCAGCTAAGCCCTCTGAGTTCAACACACACTTGAACTGCCAGAGACCAGATTCCGCTGCTAAGCGTACCGCATACAAGTTAGTTTTTTGCATTGTATATAAATCGTTGAGTTTGAATCGACCTCGAGTATTCAAAACGCTACACTATTTCACTTCAGCCTATTGCAGGCAACTGCTGGACATAGGCTTCCATAAGTTCGCGCCAAAAATGGCGTGAACTCATACTCACTCGTGTTGCCACGCTGGGCAGGCGGGTTGGTGACCGCAGGACTGGCTTTGTCGCACCGAAGACGCTGGTGCCCGTCTTCGGCCTGTGTATTTCATAGCCAGCAGTAGGATGATTATCCCGCTATCAGTCGGATTTTAAAGTTCCAAGGTGGTAGTGGAACTGTGTTATCCCTTAGTCGCCTCTTACGACATCCACGGGAAGAGACGGGGTAGCTGTATTCTTAATGCCGGAACCACACAGCAGTATTTATATCAATTATAAGAGTTCCATGGAAAACGTTTAAGCTTTGACTAATTTTTTTTTTACAAGAATTATAGACTGGTTATTTATTCTTGAAACGAAATGGACTGATATCACTGCCTTCAGCACAGGTTAGCTCCATTCTGTGGGCCTATAAATAAAAATAACTTATAATTTTTTTTCACAGAGGTGACTGCCAACGCTACTGGCGCTGCGAGGACGGTCTGCCACAGACCAAATACTGTAACGATGGTCTGTTCTTCAACGAAGCTACCCAGCAATGCGACTTTGAAGCGAATGTCAAGTGCTTAGACCAAATCGAAGACGAACTTAAAACCGAATTCATTGTATACAAGTAGAAATTGTAAAAAATAAAATTAGTTTTAAGAGCATAGTTACCGCCGTATCAATTATACAAGTTCCCCAGAAATAGGGAACCCCGAACCTTTCTCCTCACACGAATTCTTGTATATGGTTATATTACATAGTCCAAAATGCAAAATTAAGGGGTCCTAAATAAGTTTGATAATGCCAAGCCAAGCCACTGATAATACCAAACATAACTTATGTCGTTAAATATAAAAAAAATAGTATATTATAGATCTATGTTTTATTCTTAAAACTATACTAAGAGATATCAAACTTAAGGGAACATACTGAACAAGTTGCCGTGGGACTTAAAAACTGTGTGAAAACTGCTTAAAACTTGATAATAATTTACACCGCGTTGAAACGTTTAGTCTGATTATGTCTTGACATTATGATTTCTTATTTATGACAGTTTTGAAATTGCAAAAAAAAAAAAACTAATAAATTTTTGCGATTTTGTTATTTTTATTTATTGTATAGTATATTATTGTTAAATGATGGAATTTTGTGCTGGTTTTTCACATTCCTCATTAATTTTATTTTTATGATCTATAATCTACCAAGTTTTTTTGTTAGCCTTTCAACACGTTTAAGATCTTTTAAGCTGTGACAATATTCTTAAAATTAAAAAAAAAAGCGAATGTGCTTCTATAAACGAAATAAGCAGCAACATTCAATAAACACTTCGAAATTTGTTCTTTGTATATTTATATTTTTTTTACATATTTTGACAATATAATTGCACTACTTATATGACGTTTTGTGATTATTTTGTATTTTTTGTCGACAAATTTAAGAGAAATCTCCGTGTAGATTTATATCTAAAGAATTACCTATATTATTATCTAAATTTAAAACTAAATATATACACTTGATAATACGAAAGTTGATAAAAGTTTTTTTCAGGGGATTTTATACAAATTTAATTTTATCAGACGAAATATCGTTAAAAGTAAATTATACTTAATACATATTTACATAACATTGCCAAGTAGGGACTTTGTTGCGGAATTTGCGAAATAATTGTTTCCTTCTTTGCAAAATTGTGGAATTAAAAATATACCTTTAAGAAAACGTATTTGAATCTTAAATTATTAATTTCAAATAAGTTTAAAAATGTATAGTAATTTCAAATTGTTTTATAAAAATGTAATATTGACGTTTTTTTTACGTATTTTAATCAATTTAATTTTACAAAAATTAAATTACATTTGATAAAACCGTATTATAAACGAAATTGTAATTATTGTTGATATATTTTGTTATAATAATTTAATAAATAATGCAAAATATTCAATAATTTTCTCATTAATTTGCCCCTGATTTGTCCTGATTTGTATGTTTATTTAATCATCTCTTTTAATTTAAAATTCGAATATATTTTAGAAAATATAATTTATATAGGTATAACTAGGTCGGCAAACAAGTGTACAGCGTTGACGGTAAGTGAATACCGTAGCTTAAAGACAGACGTCTGCAACATCAGAACCTATCCCCAATCACCAGAGCTCTGGTCACCTTACTTACCAACAGGAACACAACACTGCGTGAGTACAGCATTATTTAGCTGTGATGTTCTATAAGGTCGAGGTACTACCCCAGTAAGGCTGTTCCATATTTTGAGCAGGAAACTTCCTACTGTGCTCTATCTCACATGTCTTATGAAATATTTTTAATTAATAACAAGTTATATTAAATCATTTAGAATTCATCAAAGAATTTAGCCACCCCCTCTCTTCCTGTGGGTGTCGTAAGAGGCGACTAAGGGATAACAAGGTTCCACAACCATCTTGGAACTTAAGAAGCCGACCGATGGCGGGATAACCATCCAACTGCTGGCTTTGAAATACACAGGCCGAAGACGGGCAGCAGCGTCTTTGGTGCGACAAAGCCAGTACTGCGGTCACCAACCCGCCTGCCCAGCGTGGTGACTATGGGCAAAACACATGAGTTCACGTTATTTTTGGCGTAAACTTGTGGAGGCCTATGTCCAGCAGTGGACTGTATAGGCTGTAATGATATATTAAATCATTTGGTACCCGAATGCTTTAGCTAACAAAATACAATAATAAATTAGGTATAGTATATCTAGACTAGAATTAAAATCGAGTTTAGTGTTCTAAATGAAAAAAATACATCAACTTTTTACATTACTTCAAAATTGAAAAGGTATTTCAAATGGTTTCATTGATGATATTGTCTAAGAAAATTGTGATGGTTTACAAACTATATTTAAATGAAATAATGAGAAAATATGTATGATACGTTTTTATTACATATTTAAAAATATATATAATTCATATTATTCTTCCTTTGCACCGCCATGAAAAATATTTGGATCGGGGACGTCCTTCTGCTCGAAGGGATAGTAAGGGTGGTCTTGCCAAAAACTTGGCCATACAGTTCTGTAATTCTTATTAAATTTATCTGAAAAACAAAAAAATAGCTTACTTGATGTAAAATGATTTCATTTCTAACTAACTCCACTCACGGCTTCGACAGTTTGGATTTTGCCACATTTATTTCGTTAAAATATAGCCTATGTCACTCAGTGATAACGTAGCATTCACCTGGCGGAAGAATTTTTAAAATACGTTCGAATTTTTGAGTTTATGACAAACATCCAAAAATCAAATATTCTTTATAACATTAGTACTTATTTCACGAAAAAACTACTAAACTAACTTTTATCAGATCAGATTGATGAACAAATAAATTACTGTACATATGTAAATTTTTTATTTTATTGCTTGATATTTTTGCAGCCTTAAGTTTCTTTTATTATTGTTGTTTTTCTTTGTAAATGATATCATTTTCGAATTTCGTTAAGTGTGTGTATCACCTTATGGCGAGATAAATGTTTTCATATCATTTCAAACTTTTTTCTTAAAATTTCTGCATGATTAGAAATTATTCAGACAAAACCTTCTACTACTTTAACTTTACTTTCAATCTTCAAAGTACCTTACCTAATGTGTCCATTTCGTCGGAAGTGAGTTCAAAATCAAAAACATCGATATTCTTCTCGATTCTTTCTTTGTGTACCGATTTAGGAATAGGTATGACTCCACGTTGTATCTAAAACATATGAATAGTGTTGAAATACAATGTTAAAGGTTGCCGCTAATGTTACTCGTGGGTTAATCTTTACTGCATTTCCTTGGACCTCAATATGGGTTGAAAAAGCGTTGTTTTTATACCAATACACTGTTACGCTGGCATCCTTCAAAAATAAAATCAAAAATAACTTTATTCAAATAGGCTTCAAGAGCACTTTCGCATCGTAATTTTACAATTCGGAATGCAGATTCTGCAAAGAAGATACCGCAGGAAACCCAGCAATTACTCTTTTGAAAATAATATATAAACTGTGTTTTAGTTCGACTGATCAACCGAACTGGCTCCACACGTATCGATTCGTTGTTCCTGTGGGCTTAGCCAGCGAGGTCGAGAACGTCGTTTTCCTGAAAAGTGTCCTAGGCGACACAGTGTCTGTCTGACACTGTCTAAATCGTCTGCAATAGACGGACTAAGGCCAGTGATGTGTTTTAGTAGAAAATTTGTAATATCTAGCATGAAATACAGCGTCACTAAGTCCGCACATCATTATCGACTATATAATAATACACCGAATAATAAGCTTTATCTATTAATATCTTTTTAATAAACACTTTAAATTTATGTTGAGACAAATGCAAGATTGTTTTTGGGATTTACTTTCTTTGAGTAGCAATGTATTAGAAACAAGTATTTTTTAAATTAAATTCAACAAGTTATACAATGCAGTCTTATATCACCCTAGTCATTTATAATGTGTACCTTTTTTTTAATATCATATCAAAAATCGACCGTTCCAACGGTTCGCTTAAACCGAATATAAAAATCATCATATAAAAAATTTCGATCTAGCGGGTACATCGTTCCATAGCTTAATTGAGTATAGCACCGACACGGTCAGTCGGAGACGCGGGTTCGATCCCCGCTGGAACGGTCGATTTTTGATATGATATTAAAAAAAAAAAATGTTTAGAATTCCTAATGTGCAAACACAAAAATAAAATCGTTCAAATTAATCTGTACCTGTATGAGTGTCAGAAGTAACTGAGTTCTTAAAACTTCACATATTATATTTTAAGGTCCCTCAAGTTTAGCCAAATTTAAAACACGATACTTACAAGATATCTAATTGTTATTTGAGGCGCAGTTTTCCCATACTTCTTACCCAAAGATTCGAGTATGGGGTCATTGGTCCTCGGTGGTGGGGCTTCAGAGCTAGAGGAGAACAGAGAACCGAATGGTTTGTACGCCATCACTGTTATGTTGTGATTTCTTGCGAAATTCAGCAATTGGTTTTGAGCCAGATTTAGGTTGAGCTGTAATAAAAAAGGTCATTTGAAAATGGAGGCATTATATATCCTTGTTTCATTTATTTATTTCTTTATTTCTAATTTATATAACAATCATTTGTACACTTCCTAACCGCTTTTCTATGCCCTGTCCTTTACCCAAAGGTTGTCTGGAGGAAATCGCTCTTTTAGCGATAAGACCGCCTTTGTACATCTTCCTCTAATTGTACTACTTTTGTTTGTGTCTTTTAATGGTGTGCAATAATAGTAGTTTATGCAACTGTCATATAATGAAGGGTATTAAAACACGAGTGTGAGTTTATGAAACGAGCGCAGCGAGTTTCATAATAGTAACGAGTGTTTTAATACCCGTGTTATAGGTATGCAGTTGCATACACTACTTTATCTTCACTAATGCAATTAATCAAACAACAAGAGTAAAAGCTGACAATAGTTTATTTATAATAATTGTTCAAATTTTGGATGGTACAATTCTGAAAGTTAATGTTAATTTTCATATAATTTTCTAGATTTTTCTGGCAAAAGATTGTGAGTTAATTTTGTTGCCAATTCTAGAATATCCGGAGGCGTACAAATATCATCGTCGCTATCCATTTTTAACTTTTAATTTATTAAATTAAATTCACGCGTACGTGTATTGTCACAAAATCATTGCCGCCATTAAAATCTAACCAATGAGAGCGCAGCTGCGCGCATGCGCGCGATGTTATAATGAGATTTTACGATATCGATGTGGATATTATACCATCATGTGAAATTGCTTAAATTGAGTGTTTTGTTGTCTGCGCTATAACAGTAGTAATTATAAGTCAAGTGTTGGAAACATAAGTAGAATGTTACAACATTAGTGTAGATAAAGAATATTATTATCATTATGATTATTATTAACTGAGGTAGGGCACAGTAGGAATTTCCTAGTAGTACCTCGACCTTACAGAGGATCACAACTAAATAATACTGTTTTAAAGCAGTATTGTGTGTAAGCTCCTGGGGGGGGATTGGAGATTGGGTCGGCAACGCGCTTGCGATGCTTCGGGTGTTGCAGGCGTCTATAAGCTACGGTAATCGCTTACCATCAGGTGAGCCGTACGCTTATTTGCCGACCTAGTCATATAAAAAAAATTATTGTATGAATAATTTTTCGTACAAGTCGTTTCGTTTATGTAGAAAAAATTAATTGATGTTTTAGAAGGACAATACTTTTGACAGATTGATCCACCGACTTTTCTCCATGTAGGAGAAGTGTCGAAGTCAAATCCTCCACGGTGCTCCAATGCGGGGTTTGACGGATATAATTCCTAATAGGAGTAAGGATTACTGTCAGGTGTCTATGACAACAACCAGGATCGACAGCTTTGCATCCTCTTAAATGCACGGTAGTGAGACCCACAAGGACTGACTTAGAACTTACGGGAAACGAACCCGCGACCACCGGATCACAACACCAGAGCAGTATACGTACCTCAACTTGCAGCACAGCTGGTTTGATCTCGCTATTAGCCATTAACCTCACAAGTTGACTCATATTAAAGTTACAGACTCCGATTGACTTTGTTAGGCCTAGACGTTTTGCTTCCTCCATCCCCTTCCATGTGTCTAAATAGTCGACTACATCGTATTCATCGCTGTCAGGCTGAAATTTTTTTGTAAAATACTGTTAAAAATACTATAATCATGTAAAAGTTGGTACTATTCCAGTCATCATCATCATCATCATCATTTCAGCCTATCACAGTCCACTGCTGGACATAGGGCTCCATAAGTTCGCGCCGAAAATGGCGTGAACTCATGTGTTTTGCCCATAGTCACCGCGCTGGGTAGGCGGATTGGTGATCGACTATTTCAGTACCACCTACAAATTGACTGCAGATTGGCGCTGGTGTTAAAAAATATTAATAGAAGTTTTATTACAATCTTTTAACAGCATTACATATTAGCTATATCTGCGTATTCATAATTCACAATTATATTTTCATAACTAGGTACATATTTAGTTGTGGTATATGTCATGTGAACGTGAAATGGGACCAAGAATGGTGACATTTCCCCATTGAAACGTTGTGCCGATTCTCTGGAAAAAATTTCAACAGCCAGTATGTAATAATAATTGATATATTATATATATTTTTTTCTTTTATTATATTTATTCTATAATTTAACGGTTTAAATACACGAGTTCGTACATAAAATTTTACATACAAATAACTAAAACCAAAAATTGATTCCACAGTTTGGGCTTATACAGGTTGTCCGGTAATTATTGAAAAACCCCGCAGGTGCTTTGGGGGGAGGGGTACGGGGCCAACTCCGAAAAAAATAAAAAATAAATCTACCTGCAATGGTCTTGGATTTTTAAATTTTTTTATTTAAGAACGAAATTCTGGAGCAGCTATGTTGTACAAGAGTAGTTTTGTTTTGACTTCTGAGCACTACGGCTGCGTTTAAAATAATCAAGTTGATATATAATTAGTTGATTATATTAGTATGTTTGTGTGTTTGTTTGTGTGTATTTACTTACAGAAGATATGATTTATTACAGCTTACCTTAAAAGCAATCGGGAAGTGAATCAAAAATAAGTCAACGTAGGACATATTGAGACGTTTCAATGATCTCTTAAGTGCGGGAATCACTGTTCTTTGTTCGTGAGTGTCCAGCTGGAAAATTATATGAAAATATTTATGGAAAAGCCCATAATATAGAAGAGACTGAGGCCATATTGGTGATGTTGTCACAGAAACTATGTTTATATCTTAATCTATATATTAATACGTGAAGCAAATTTTGTACCGCTTTGTGCGAAAATTGTGCGGAAAAATGAGTGTGAAATTTCAAACACTTATAGTTTATACAGAGAAGGAGTGCAGAATACAGTGTGAGTGCAGATTAATTATGATCGAATTTTGATCACTGGGCGATCACTACAGTGGCGTAGCGTGGTTGTCGGCCGCCCGGGGCGGAAGAAAATTTTGCCGCCCCCTTATTTAGGTATTTCAATTTAAAGTATACTAAAACTTACTTAGCTGAGTGGCTACGACATATAGAATTTAGCCACCCCCTTTCATCCCATGGGTGTCGTAAGAGGTGACTAAGGGATAGAAAAGTTCCAATAATAATGATAATAATAATAATGATAATAATAATAATGATAAAGCTTTATTTAATTCCATGCAAAATTCATCAATCCTTATCTCAATTTGCCCAAATCAAAATTTCAATCAATTAAATAACAATACAATATAATTAATAGTACTTATTAGATTTTATTAGATTAGTGATCATTATTAAGACATACTATTTCATGTAAAATAAATAAATTAATCTAATATATAAAATTCTCGTGTCGCGTTGTTTGTAGTCCTCCGAAAGGCTAGACCGATTCTCATGAAGTTTTGTGTGCATATTGGGTAGGTCTGAGAATCGAACAACATCTATTTTTCATCCCCCTAAATGTTAACTGTAGTCCACCCATAATTTTTTTTATTTTTTTTTATTTTTAGATGAATTATTTATATTTTTTTTTATGATACATCATTAAAAAATACATACAACCTTAAATTTTCAACCTTCTACGATCAACCCCTATATTTTATTTGTTAATTATAAACTTTATTTTTTTTTGGCAGGATTTTTATATTTATTTTGTCATGACATAGAATAAAAAAAATTATATTACTCTTAATTTTCAACCTTTCTACGATCAAGCCCAATTTTTCCATCGCAATTTTTATTTTTTATTATTTTTAATAATTTCCTTTAATAGTGATTTTTTTCTCAATTGAATTTGATCTCCTGCCTTCGCCGGTCGATCACTATCAATCGATCAGTTATCCCCGCTATATGTCTACATTACGTTGTCACCTCTCATCCAGCAAACATCACGAAGTAGGGATGAGAATAAAGCCGGTCTACTAGTCTTACTCACTATACTGTTTTCGGCCATTGTTTTTTTTGGTTTTATTTGTGTACCGATCGTAGTAGTGACTGTTATACGTATTATTTTAATTTTAGCACTAAATAAAGCATACTTTCATTGTCTACAACGCTTTCGTTTATAAGTAAATCCCCGCACACTTATATTATAGTAGATAGTTTATTGGCAAAACAACGTTTACCGGGTCAGCTAGTTAATAATATGAAATAGCAAAGTTCCAATACCACTGTGGAACTAGTGAAGCCGACCGATGGCGGTATAGCCATCCTACAGCTAGCTTTTTAAATACACAACCGAAGACGAGCAGCAGCGTCTTCGGTGCGACAAAGCTAGCCCTGCGGTCACTAACCCGCCTGCCCAGCGTAGTGACTATGGGCAAAAACCCTCATGAGTTCGCGGTAGAATTTTAGGCCCTCAGTTCTCGGTAGGCCCACTATTCCCGGCTACAGCAGCGGCCGCGGTAACGGTGGGGCGGAGGGTGCTGAGGATCACCGGGATACGGGAGGCTGCCACTCAAAACTACAGGTACTACGTACCGGTTACGTATAATGGAGGCATGTTACGGCTGGACCACAACCTTACCGAACTGGAAGTAAAATCGAGTCTTAAACTTAAACTTAAGTGAAGTATACTGGGGTTGTCTGAAGTTTGAAGAGAGGGCGAAGACACGATGATCCTGGACTCCGGGCACTTGTTCTGCTTCCGTGAAGGTGATGGGCTTTCCCAAGGTGGCGCGAATATTCTGGTCCACAAAACTCTCACTAACAACGTTGTGGAAGTCAGCAATGTACGACCCGGGTAGCGTACCTTGTACTTAAACTCACTGACAGGTACCCCCTAGAAGTGATACAGCTCTATGCGCCGACCTCAGCACAATCTGACAATGAAGTCGAAGCCTTGTATGACGATATTACTAGGGCCATGCATGGGACTACTTCGGCCTTCTACAGCGTTGTTATGGGAGACTTCAACGCTAAAGTGGGAATACAAGACCGCGACGAATCGAGGATCGGACCACACGGGTAGGGGCACAGGAATCGCAGGAGGCAGACGCTCGTCAACTACTACGAGTCAGAGGGGCTCTTCTTGATAAATTCAATTTTTTGAGAAGAAGCCCCAAAGGCGGTGTACATGGCACAGCCCCAACACTATGATGAGGAATGAGATAGATTCATCATAGCGGATAAAAGGCATATATTCAGAGATGTCTCCTTGGTTAATTGGTTTAACACTGGCAGTAACCACCGGCTATTGCGGAGCACTTTAAATATATACCTCCGAAAAGAGCGGGCCCGCTTAGTGAAATCTACTCTCCGACGTACGCTGCCCCAATTACTATGTGGCTCCGAGCAGTTTCAATGGGAACTTCAAAACCGATTCGATTCGCTGGAAACTACTGGCAACGTGGAAGAGATGACCGACAACGTGGTGAAGACGGTGTGTACACTAGGTCGTAGGCACTTTCCGCCGACGAAGTCAACAAAGCAGTCCAACTCTCTTCCGAAGCCTTGGATCTAATGTGGCGGAGGCGCGAGTTGGTCACTGCTCAAGCAGCTTCGCCAGAACAGAAGGCACTTTCCAAGAAGATACGAAAACTTGTACGCCAAGACCTCCACTGCTCAAATACGAGAGAGATTGCTACTCTGATTGAGCAGAATAGGGATAACGTAGTTACGACTGAGCTACTTAAAACCACAGAGTGACCTGCCCTAAAAGTCTTGGCGAGACTCTTTCACGCCGTCACCCACCGAGGTACCACGCCGGAGGTGTGTTTGGTGCTGTTCTTTAAGAGAGGTGACAAGTCTCTGTCAAAGAATTACACATCGATCTCACTTCTCAGCCATATCTATAAGCTGTTTTCGAGTGTTGTTACGAATCGTCTCGCCAGAAGACTCGACGAATTCCAACTACCGGAGCAGCGGGGTTTCGAAATGACTACAGCACTGTAGACCACATCCATACTGTTCGGTAGATTATACAAAAAACAGAAGAATATAATCAGCCGCTGTGTATGGCATTTGTGGACTACGAAAAAGTCTTCGACTATTGCTTCTCAAAATGGAAAAACAAAAAATACTGTTTATCCAAATGTTTTGGATTAAGTTTTAAAATAGCCTAGCAATTAATTTTTTTTTTTTTGTATTAATAAATGAATTTGATGTAATTTTTTTTATTATTTCACTTTATACGTAGCGAAGCACGTACCGGGCCGCTAGTATTTACTAATCGTTTTTATTATTTAAGTGTTGTTCAATTTTGCCGCCCCCTAAAAAGTGCCGCCCGGGGCGGGCCGCCCCCCCCGCCCCCACTACGCTACGCCACTGGATCACTAGTATATAGGTATAAATTACGTGTCACATTGTTTGTTCACAATTGATTCCTAAACTACTTAACCGATTTTAATCAAACTCACACACCGTGTTCTTGTTGATCCAACTTGAAAGATAGGCTATATTTTATTTTCGTATATGTAATTGTTATATTAAAGTAAAAAAAAAAATAAGGCGGTACGAAGTTCGCCAGGTCAGCTAGTGTTTATACATGCTGTGCAGATACTTGTCGTGGGTTTTTATGAAGGCGACAAACAAGCGTACATCCGCCTGATGGTACTCGGATACTGTAGCTTAACGACGCTTGCAACACGCAGACGCAAAGCACAAACGTTGCCAATTTATTCTCGACCCTCCCCAGAAACTTTGACTTCTTTATTCACCACAGCAACACACAACGCCACTTTAAGAGCGATATTATTTAGTTGCGATCTTCTATAAGGTCGAGGTTTCCCATCGAACTGCTCCAAGTTTTGATCAAGTTATTTTCTGCTGGGCACTATCTCAATCAAATGTAAATAGAATAAATAAATAATTTACCAACTTTGGACCAAACTCTTTTTTTTATTTCTTAAAAAAATTGGACACCTCCATCGTTCTTAACTAAATCAACAACGTCTCTTTAAATATATTAGGACTAATTTATATACATTTCTAGCATCTTCAGAAGTTGGAGAACCCAAGATACTGTTGAATACCCCCAACATTATTTAAATTATATTCTGGGTACTGCATAAAAAACAAACTTCTTTCAGTTTCGACCAAACTCTTTTACATTTTTCGAACCCGCCATAGAGTTCGTTTAACGTTCTATGTTTTAAACAATAAACGCTTAACACTCAACGGCCCCCAGTAGGATTTTTTCATGTATCGGGAGTCCGGAAACACACACAATATACAAGCAACAACGCCCAGACCACGACAAACAGCTATGGCCAATACAAATGTCTGTCGTTTCAGGTGATCGGCTACGGACACACACACCAAGTTAGTCACAAAACGATTTAGCGTGAATTGGTGCGTTTTGTTATTGTAAGTCAAACTGTAATGATCATTTGTTATACTTTTGTGTATTATACTCACTTTGGTCACAATAAATACTTTATCCCTTGGAATACCGGAGTTGCGTACAGCCAGACCGATTTGATCTTCATTTCTATATATTGGTGCTGTGTCGAATAACCTTATAAAAAGATAAAAATATTTGCTGTAAAAAAAACATCTGCCAGACATATTCCAGTAAAACCGGTTTCTACAGGATAAAACTAGGTTATAATTCAAAGACACCTTTGGTAAATATAATTATGTAACTAGATATTTTCTATGACGTAGATGTAATGATGAGGCCTAGGTTTCATTGTCCATATAGGAGGTGTTTGAAATGTTCGACCAATTATGAAATTCCTGGCTACGTTAAAGGTTTCAATTACTTCGCCATCTATTTATTTATTTAACACTTTATTGTACATATGAAATTATATTGGGAAAACAATATTATAACTTTAAATTGTATATATTGGTAATACAAAAAAAAAAAAATTCAAGGAAAAAATATGTCAGAACGAAATCCGGCGAATCAGCTATAGCTATATCATCTATTATATCCATAGTAAACAAACAACGAGACAAAATCTTTATATATATATATATATACATTCAAACAAAAATTGATTAACCAAGTAATTAAAACTAGCAGTTGATCATGATTGCGTAACTTTATTACATTTTTATAATGTTTTATCAAGATATAAGCAAAAAACAATTAACGTAGGTATGTATGATAAAGGCAATTTTTATGATTGAATTATCAATTTAATTAAGCGCTTAACAGCGGAAGCTTTATTTCAAAACGTGTTTGCTTATATTTGCTTATCATATATATAAAAGATACGCGTTAATAATTACTACACTTTAATGTACCACCACGAACGAGTTAATACATAGTAAAGGAAGAAAGATTTTAACAAATATATCATTAGGTACACAGGATGGCCTTATCGCTATAAAGCGATCTCTTCCAGGCAACTTAGGGCAAAGGAAATGGTCTAGCGTCAGATAGGTGTACAAGTTACAACATCATCATCATCATTACAGCCTATACAGTCCACTGCTGGACATAGGCCTCCACAAATTTACGCCAAAAATAACGTGAACTCATGTGTTTTGCCCATAGTCACCACGCTGGGCAGGCGGGTTGGTGACCGCAGTCCTGGCTTTGTCGCACCAAAGACGCTGCTGCCCGTCTTCGGCCAGTGTATTTCAAAGCCAGCACTTGGATGGTTATCCCGCCATCGGTCGGCTTCTTAAGTTCCAAGGTGGTTGTGGAACCTTGTTATCCCTTAGTCGCCTCTTACGACACCCACGGGAAGAGAGGGGGTGGCTAAATTCTTTAGTGCCGTAGCCACAGTTATAAGTTACAACAAATCCCTACTAATATTATAAATGTAAATGTAAGTTTGTTTTTTACGCTTTCACTCAAAAACTACTTATCCGATCATCATGAAACTTTGTACACATGTTTTTCGAAGTATTAGAAGTAACATAGGATACTTTTTACAAAAAAAATCCATGCGAGCGAGGCCGCGGGTAAGAGCTAGTTTATAATAAATAATCAAATACTTAAACATATATATACATACGTATTACTGTTTTGGTGTATGACATGCATGTCACATATTTTAATTTGTAATGTATATCAAAACTGTATATATAATCTGTATACTATAATCTATAATATATATAAAAGCGAAAGGTCACTCTTCACGAAATCTCCGAAACTATAAAACCTACAAACTTGAAATTTGGTAGGTAGGCTCCTTATAGGACATAGACATCCGCTAAGAACGGATTTTACGAAACTCGACCTCTAAGGGAGTAAAATGGGAGTTGGAAGTTTGTATGAAAGTCCTATGTTTTTGAAGTAAAAGACTTAAAATTTAAAATGTACGCTCTATAGATAATGAGAAGGTGTTCGAATAATGTCTTTAGAAATTAACTCTCTTTTGGGGTTAAAACGGGGGATGGTAGGTTGACTCACTTATCACGAAATCTCCGAAACTATAACGGCTATAAACTTAAAATTTGGCAGGTAGGTTCCAAATAGGGTGTAAACACCCGCTAAGAAAGGATTTTACGAAACTCGACCCCTAAGGGAGTAAAACGGGGGTTGGAAGTTTGTATGAAAGTCTTATGTTTTTGAAGTAACATACTTGAAATTTAAAATGTATGGTCTATAGATGGTGAGAAGATGTCCAAATAATGTATCTTTAGAAACCAACTCCCTTTTGGGGTTAAAACGGGGGATGGTAGGTTGACTCACTCATCACGAAATCTCCGAAACTATGACACCTACATACTTGAAATTTGGCAAGTAGGTTTTGTATAGGACGTAAACAACTAAGAACAAAACTAAGAACGAATTTTACGAAACTCGACACCTAAGAGGATAAAACGGGGGTCGGAAGTTTGTATGAAAGGCCTATGTTTTTAAAGTAAGAGACGAAATTTAAAATGTATGCTCTATAGATGGTGAAAAGGAGTCCAAATAATGCATCGTAATCTATATATATAAAAGAGAAAGGTCACTGACTCACTCATCACGAGAACTCAAAAACCGCTGGATGGTCCATCCATCCAGGATGGACAAAGGTGAAATTTAGCAGGGAGGTAGATTATAGTTAGTAAACGTCCGCTGAGAATGGATTTTTTAATATTCCACTGCTAAGGGCATTTGATTGGGGTTGATTGTTTGTATGAAACATATACAGCAGCTATAAGTTCGCCTGCTAGGTTATTTATACTGCAGCCTGAAAATAAAACTAAAAATGTGGTGTATAGAGAGGTTTTATAAAAATAACTGATAAATTATACTAAATTGTGCCTTTTAAAAAATTACTCAGCGTGATAAGCATTTCAAGTGACTGAAATAAAAAAATAATTTGCTTAAACATCTTGATAGTAATGCATATCTTTATAACCACGCGAACGTAGTCGCGGGCAACAGTTAGTGTCGAAATCGGAAACATCGACATTTTTTTATTGTCATTTTCAACACGACAATACGTCAATGCGCCAATGCGCCAACACGCCAACGCGTCAATGTGCCAACACGCCAACATGTCAACACGCCAATACGCCAACACGTCAATACGCCAACACGTCAACACTCCAACAGTCCAACACGCCAACACGCCAATATACCAACACGCCAACACGCCAATACGCCAACACGCCAACACGCCAATACGCCAACACGCCAACACGCCAACACGCCAATACGCCAATACGCCAGCACGCCAATACGCCAACACGCCAACACACCAACACGCCAATGTGCCAATACGCCAACACGCCAATGTGCCAATACGCCAACACGCCAATGTGCCAATACGCCAACACGCTAATACGCCAACATGCCAATACGCTAACACGCTAACACACCAACACGCCAATGCGCCAACACGCCAACAGTCCAACATGCCAACATACCAACACGCCAATACGCCAACACGCCAACACACCAACACGCCAATGTGCCAATACGCCAACACGCCAATGTGCCAATACGCCAACACGCCAATACGCCAATGTGCCAATACACCAACACGCCAATACGCCAATACGCCAACACGCCAACACACCAACACGCGAATGTGCCAATACGCCAACACGCCAATACGCCAATACGCCAACACGCCAATGTGCCAATACGCCAACACGCCAACAGCCCAACACGCCAACATGCCAACACGCCAATACGCCAATACGCCAATACGCCAACACGCCAACACGCCAAAACACCAACACACCAACATGCCAATGTGCCAATACGCCAACACGCCAACACACCAACACGCCAACACGCTAACAGTCCAACACGCCAACATGCCAACACGCCAACACGCCAACAGTCCAACACGCCAATACGCCAACACGCCAATACGCCAACACGCCAACACGCCAACACGCCAACACGCCAACACGCCAACACGCCAATACGCAAATACGCCAACACGCCAATACGCCAACACGCCAACACGCCAACACGCCACACGCAAATACGCCAACACGCCAATACGCCAACACGCCAACACGCCAACACGCCAACACGCCAACACGCCAACACGCCAACACGCCAACACGCCAACACGCCAACGTGCCAACGCGCTAATGCGCCAACACGACAGGACGCCAACAAAAATAACAAACCTGTTTAATAACGAACCGTTAAGAAGCCACTTCGCCATCTAAGGACATCGTGGCAGAATAGGAAATTGACTTACCCTTTTTGCGCTTGATAAAGCTCCAAAAAAGTTTAGGGTTTGAAGACAAAGTTGTTTCCAGGCAAAGGTGTATAAATACAATTTATAGTTTAGATTATGAAGCTTCGCGCAACGCTCCCTGAGCAACTTAAAAGTAATTAAATCACGAGGGTTGCCATTTTTACGATATTTAAATTTTTTATCAGTGCTGCAGAAAACCATAGCGGATATTTACTAGACCGTGTTTTGGATTTGGGGACATGTTTAGCAATGATAATTCTCAGAACAGCAATCATAACTCGACAATTTCTTCTCCCAAGAATATTATTCAGGACACTTGTAATTTTGTCATAGTCAGCTTTGTAGAAGCGGAACCTAGCCCCAATACAAGATTCGAGCTTTTCCTGAAAGCTAATTTTAACGGAAAACTCAATAGGAGGGTGTAATGGTTCTATTCCGGAAAGAGGGTCCTTGCTTTCGCTCAATTGGGAGATAACCAGAGAGCTAATTACTAGGTCTAAAACGCGATTTTTATTATTTTTACAACAATTATACTGTGTAAGAGCATTTAATGACATTAAATCAGTAATCATGTTATTCAACAAATTATTCGTTGTTATCGGAGTCAGTGCAGGGCCAGTCGTCTAGTTCCAACACAGGCCACCCAAGCTAAAATCCCCAAGAACGATTATGTTAAAGGAGCTAAGTTTATCAATTATATGATTTGTATTTCAAATGAAGTGTTCCAAGATATGTTTCTGTACCGGTGGGGGAATATAAACGGTACAAATGTACAAATAATCAGTTTGACCATTGGTATTTAGCAGTTCAAGTTTAACCCATAAATCCTCACAGTGCGATATAATTTATTTGGAGTAATTGTGAGATTTTTCCCAAATAGGAAGGCAAACATCTTAACCTAAGTGTATTAATATAATATATGATATGATATTTGAGAGCCAATTCATTGACGAAAGCAATCTATAAAATATTACGCTACAACGATTAATAAAAAGTCATCAGTTTTTGCAAATTAGTTTTGGTATATTGTATAAAGCTTGAAAGTAGAATTAAAATAAGTGAAAGAAGAAGAAAAGAAAAAGATCTCTCATAAGTGAATCTTAGCATAAAATAGACCAAATATGGATTTAAGACCCAAAGCGAGTAAGACTGAATAAAAACTATGTTAATTGAAATTTTATTTGAATTATTTAAGATTTAAATAAAGCTTGAAAGTAGATTTTAAAATTAGGTATATGAACTGTAAATTAGTCTTGCACCTAGTATCAAAATTTCAAGGATTATTACCGGTAAGATCTATAAAAATAAACAAATTATAGTAATATGTAAAAATATATATAAACATATAAAAAATTGTTAAATAGATTAATATAAATTTAAGTCCCTTAGTGTGTAAGATAGAATAAAACTGTATTAATAAAAACGTAGTAAAATTTAAAAAAGTTGGTAGTGGAGATGATGAACATCACCAAGACCAAATTCATATTGTACTAAAACAAAAAGCAAAAATTAACAGCCCTGCAAAACTAAAATCATTTAAAAACTAAACTGTGTATAGTTATTTACCCGAGTTTAATGAAATAAAATAGTAAGTAGCCAAGCAAAAGTAGGCCAAACAGTAGTGGGGAAAGAGATGAATGAAAGAAAGAACAAGTATGCGGCATGAAAGTATGAGAGGCATGAAAGCGAGAACTGGAATGAAAGAGTAAATAGCAGAAAACGCGCTCCGACCACTATATCGGAGGACTAGAAAAAAAAAACGATTAATAAAATAAAAATATTCCAAAATCGAAAAAATATATCTCCCTTCGTAGCATAACAGATGAGATAATATAAAAAAAAATTATCCCAACTGTTATGATAAAAATAAGACATGATAAATATTTATAATATTTTTTATACAACTAGGTCGCCAAACAAGAGTACGGCTCACCTGATGGTAAGCGATTACCAGAAGCATTGCAAGTGTGTTGCCGACTTTAGCCCGAATCTCCCCCAGGCTCCCCCGTCACCTTACTCACCACAGAAACACAACAATCATTTATTTATACTAACCTATATAAGCATTTATCCATTCCGTACTCTCAGTTATTTTATAATATTGAAAAATTAAAACGAAAAAGGTCCAATGAAAATAAAAAAATTACATTAAGTTGTTATATAGCGAGCAATGAACACTTTGTGAGTGTCACAAACAAAAAAAAACCTGTATAATTATTATTTTATTTATTTATTGACAATTGACTTATTTAAAAAATTCTCGTGTCGCGGTGTTTGTAGTTAAACTCCTCCGAAACGGCTTGACCAATTCTCATGAAATTTTGTGTGCATATTGGGTAGGTCTGAGAATCGAACATCTATTTTTCATACCACTAAGTTAAAAGGGGGGGCGATTAAGGGGGTTAATAAAATATATGGCAAAACAACGTTTGCGGGGTCAGCTAGTATATATATATATATATATGTATATATATATATATATATATCTTAATAAACATAAATATCTAAGTAAGGTATACAGCGTGTTGTTTAATATATACTTTGCACACAAACAATATAAATAATTATCAAACAATCCTTAGCACACCACAAGATGTAGGTAGGTAGGTAGGCATTTATTTCTAAACAGCCTATGTTTTTATTAATATAAGCTATTTAGAATATAGCTGTACAATTAGTTTTTGAACAACTTAAATTTTTAGGTGTATAAGCTTACCTATAACCGGAATTAAGGGCCCATGTAGCCGGAAGCTCTGATTCACGTTCCCCAACCTTTTTCACGCCATGCTGAAAAATATGTACCAGTCTTAATTGTGTTGATTTTAATTAAACTTGAGTCGAAATTCGTCTCAAATATCCTTTTTAATATGTCTAACTGGACACGCGGACGTCTATTTTGAATACGCAATAAATATAACTCAAAATCTATCCTTCATATCTCATTTAAATTTGACAATATTTAAATGGGACCATACGATGAGCCAATTTTGATGATTTTTAATTTAATCAAAAGTTGATGTTTATCGTGTGGTCAAATTTAAATTTTATCGAGATCTGATTAACAACTTTTTGAGTAATCTTTGATAACGCGTATTTACTTGACTATTTTTTCGTCTACCTACGTTGTATTGTCAATGTAATTGAAGTCGGTTTTTTTTCGTTTTAAGAGCAAATACAATTATCGATGTAAAAAGAATCATTAAAATTGTTATAGGTATGTACTTAGTGAAAAGTTATGACGTATAATATTGCGTAGGTCAACGATAATATGGTCAAGTAAGAACACATTTTATTAGATATAACTAAAAAAGTACTAGTAAATCTCGATTAAATTAAAATGGGACCACATGATAAGCACCACCTTATTAAAAGAATAATCATCGAAATCGACCCACACAGTAAAAGTTAGGAGGTAATGCATGAAAAATACAGTCGAATTGAGCACCTCCTCCTTTTTGAAGACGGTTAAAATAGCGTTCTCGTTGCTTTCGAACAGTTCGTAAAAAATACTATGAATAAAATAAAAATAAAAATCTGACATTAAAGTTATTTAATATGGCAATTAAAATTCAAAATGGAAATAGCAAAAAGGTTATGCGACGTCACAGGAGACCGAAGAGCTGGCAGCTATCCTCGGACAAAGAATTACTCTAGCTATACAAAGGGGGAACGCTGTCAGAGTCTTTGGAACCTTGCCTAAAGGGGCTCCTTATATTATATATATTGTAGTTATTATATTATTATTTTTAAGGTTATTAAAATACATTAAATGAGTATTTAAGTTAGTTTGGAATTTGTTATCTTTTGCTAAATTTATGTTTTAATATATAAGTGGAAGCTTCGTTGAATTGTGTAGTAGTAAATTAAATAATACTGCTTTCAAGCAGCGCCGTGTTCCTGTGGTGAGTAAGGTGACCTGAGCTCCTAGGGGGAATTCGGAAGAGGGTCGGCAACGTCCTTGTGATACTTGTAGTATTGCAGGTGTCTATAGACTACGGACTACGCTTACCATCACGTGAGCCGTACGCTAGTTTAGCGACCTAGTTGTATAAAAAAAATATTGTTTTGTAAAATAATTATATCACTATGCGCTGTTTCTTTCCCTATAAATAGCAAATAAAAAAAAAAAAAAAAACAATTTAAAAAGAAACACGACATCCTCGAAATTGGATTTTTAATATTGGAACAGGTTTTAATGAAAAGAGATAGATTACACTTTTACATTTGTCTCTCTCTAATTAAATATATAGTTGTTTGTCAACCAAATAGAAAAAAAAACATCCTTACCGTAGTTATTTTAAATCATAACTTGAATAACCTGTTAACCTGCTGCCAGGGTTAAACCGGTTCTCTTTTTATGGACAGGTTAAAAAAAGTGACATATGTCTAACTAGCTGTACCCGCGACTTCGTTTGCGTGGAAGATTCTATCTGGATACTCATCAGGCGTACACTCAGGGCGTGATTCTGATCCCGTGTGAATTATAGGATAAAAAGTATATGTTGATATGTGACCTCTTTTATCTTAATTTAGCCGTTCCAGAGACAGATGCACAGACATATAAAAAGAATAAACTTCAAACTTCTTCAAAAAGGTTATTAATATATCATGTAAATCTATATAAATAAAAATGAAATTTGCTACGCGCATAACTCGAGAATAGCTGAACAAATTCGGCTATTTTTTGTATTAAGGCTCACGGAAGGTTTTAAGTCTTAAAAAAATTAAAAAAAAAATTATACAAATAAAAAACTTTTTGACAGAACGCAGTCTTTCCGGGTAGCTAGTAAAAAAATGAATAAATGTAAAGACTTAACAAAACACTAAAATAAATAAATTGGTTAATTAGCCCGAAGTTCGACTGTTGTAATTCAAAACCTGTTACAATTTTAAATATATACCTATTTAGTAATTTGTTTTTGTTGGTATAAAGTATAAATAAATAAAAAATGTATGTGTCCAATTCACACACGGCAGAAGTGAAACTTTTGAAAACTCGTAGGAAGGTAGGCTGTTAGGATTAGTTCTATAGATGATGATCACGATCTCGTGAAAAAGATCGTAAACGCCATGCAAAACGCGTCGCCTATTTACATTTTGGGCCCTAATGTATTCCATCTTATTCTCTCCTATAGATTTATGTTTTCTTTTTTTTATCGTGACCATTTACGTTTCATCGAGTTTTAAGTCAATGATTCTAAAGAAGTTTCATTTTAATAAGGCTAATATAGGTGTTACATTAATTCAAATTTTGTACTTACTTCATCAAATCCAAGAAAGGTACCGAGTCCCATCGCCGGTATTTTGTTGCCATCGTTTAATACTATCCTCGGAGCCTTACCGCCGTCGAATTCATCACACAACTAGAAAGAATAATTAAAATTATTTCATGACACAATTTTCATACATATTTATTTAGAAAATAAAAAATTAAAATTATGAAAGAATATTCACACTATCATCAGATAATAATATATAGCCAGTGATGTACAAGATACCTCAAATAAAGTATCTCGAATACCAAATACAAAATACTTTTAAAATAAGTATTTCAGATACCAGATACCTGAAATACTAGATATAAAATACGTATCTTTCAAATACTTTTTATAGATAAAATACTTTTGTAAAAAAACAAGATTATTTTTAATGAAAGTTTAATTTTTTACATATAAATCGCGTTGATTGCGCATCCGTGAAACAACATAATATTACATTTTTATGGTTTTAATTGGAACTTAAGTAAAACTAGTTCTTCAAAGTTTATCACTCATTTTCCTTCGATGAGGCCACATGATCATGCCTCCAAATGAGAAGAGTTGCTCCATAGGGGAAGAACTTGGCAAACAGGTCAAAAAACATTTCAAAAAAAAAAATTTTTTATTGTAGGAAAAGCATTTAAACTCTTTCGGTCTTACTTATAAAAATCTCGCTAAGCAATACTTAGCCACCGCTTAGTTAAACCGCTCTTAAGCTACAAATCCATGTTTAACTTTTGTTTACTTATAAACGTTGATTAGCTGTTACTTAGATAAGAAACAAACAAAGAATGATAATTTTTTTTTTCTAACAAACACACGCAAGTAAGTAGATCAAACGTCACAATATAACAGCTGATCTAAGTGAAATCCGCCATCTTGCCGCTTAGCAGGAGTTAAACTATGCCTCGGCAGTGTTTAAATTTGACGGCTATTTAAACACTACTTAACGACTTCTTAACGCTAAATAGTGTTTATAAGTGAGGTTTTTGCTAATCCGTTGCTAAGCAATTGATTAAAAATTAAGAAACGTTTATAAGTAAGACCGTTTATGTTGGTGTCTTTATTATTTAAATATTGCAATGTTTCTAAGTCAGCGGTGCTGCCTGATCCTGTGTTTTCGGCACTTGCAATAGAGGAATCTGAATCCTCTAAAAACATGTAATAGGATAAAAAAAGACAATTCTTTTTTCTATAAAATGTTGCCACGCCACCTATCCATTTGACCCTAAAAGACTAAAACACGGGACTAAAGATTCAATAGCGCGTTCAGTTTCTGCGACAATATTAATATTTAAAATTAATGTTACCTAGGATGTCACAATAGAATCAGTTATCTGTTACTAAAAGTATCTTAGCAAACATAGTATCTACAAAATACTAAGATACCAAACAAAAGGTATTTAAATACAAGATACAAAATGAATTTTAAAAAAGGTATTTAGTTACAAGATGAAAATACCTATTTTGTATCTTGTATCTGTATTTCAGATACTTTTATCTTAGATAAGTTACATGACTATATATAGCAACATTAATTTGACAACATCATCAGATTAATCATATACATCACTTCTATATCAAGTTTGTTCTAAATCATCACCATCATTTCAGCCTATTTCAGTCCACTGCTGGAATAAGCCTCCACAAGTAATTTCCTCACCGTCTGCGGGCCAACTGCCTATTTTAACGACGAATTAAACGATTCTTCTATCGCACATTAAGTCGATAATTTGTAGACAATTGACGTGCCCCACGGTTTTATTTTAGTTTAGTCTATGCATATGTTTATAATTCCCACGACTGTATCTATTTTATTATTTTTTGGTTTTTAGTACATTTATCTTAAACATTGCAATGTATGTTTAACATAAAACCGTTTAACTTAAAAAGTTTTTTTACCTATTTTTATTTATTACAATACTGAAAAATACAGAATAAATAAACTAGTATGTAAGTTTTTTTTTGTCATTCATTGACCATATCTTCAGTTTCTATATCATTAACAGTTGCTGACAAAACGTCGAGTAGACCTATATATATATTAAAATGGACATCTTTATCATTTTTCATCATTTTCATCATTGGTGGATTCTGCGTTTAAGCATGACTGGCCACGGCAATGTCCACAAACTTTCTAACATCTTAATCCATTTTTTTTGCATCCATAGGGATTTGCCGCCACAACCCTTTGCACAATTACAAAAGACGTTTTTCAGTAGATCATCGGGTGCTGGTGGTAATAAAGTTGTTATTGGCTGTAGTATAGTATTTTTTAACTCCCAATCTCACTTTCTGGATCAATTTCTCTTCCTACGCAGGTTTGTATTTTGTAATACACTCTATTAATATGCTGTTGAGCCGCTAAAGAAGTAGGCGGTAATGATGGAAATTTCACAGCTGTGCTTTGTCTTATTAGCTTAGTTAATATTCGTATCATCTTTAACCATTAATCTGTAAAATTTATAGATCTATTTATTGTCTTTAATACTAAAGAAATATTTTTCAACTGAGCTAAACAGTCCGAAAGGCAGTAACAGGTATAATGGGACGGAACACTAAAATACGGAATATCTGCCAGGTCGTTTCTATAATGTATAGTAGATTTTACTTAGTTCCAAAACCTAACTAACGCCCGAGGATCAGATAGAAGTTTTTAAGAAACATGAATAAAAAGCAATTGAGTTTACGCCTTGGTACGATAAACAATACCGTATGTGAGTTCATTCATGTCGCTTTCTCAGCGCTCTACTCTAAAAACGGTTAATTTTACAGAGAAATGCATAAAGCATTTTTTTGTAGATAATTTCACGACGAACAATTTTTATAATGACCTCTATTGACCGACCAATAGGTCGCAAGATATTCGCGATTAACTGATTTTCGGGACCTTGCCGTAATAAAAGCTGTAAGTACCTGGGTGACCGAGCTTAGCTCGGTATTTTTAGTAAATCGTGTTTCTTGGAAATCATTATTTATAAAATATGAATAATATTTTTTTACCGACAATGATAAAAAATAAAAATTATTATAAAAAAAAAAAAACAAAAATAAAAAAATAATAATAAAAAAATAATAATGATAAAACAAGAATAATATTTTTGTTTTTTACATACATTATTAAATAAAAAAATACGAGTGCGATTGGTCTTTTCGATCGCGACCGGTCGATTTCCCACCAATTTTACTGACAGTTGCGAAATTTACCTTCGTATTCTAACGATATTTTTTCATTTGTTAAAAACTGGGATAAAAAGACATTTCCTAAAAATAAATCCTAGCTAGATTTATTTATCTCCCCCGAAATTCCTTGCATACTAAATTCCAAGAAAATCGTTGGAGCCGTTTCCGGGATTCAGATTATATATATATACAAGACTTGCTCGTTGGTTTATTACAGCTTTAAAAAGCTGTAATAAAACTTTTTTTTGTATACACTTAATAAAAGTGTATACAAAAATTCAGCTCACTAGAAATTTTTCCACAGATTGGGGTTTAAAATGTCTAAAATGACTGGACTGTATGCGTCACGTACGAAATATAATTTATTCAATTTAAAATATACACATATACTTCAATTTAATTAAAATTTTGTATTCGAAAGGTTAATTAGTTAAGTTGGTACAAAATTAATTTTAACAATAATAATACTCTTTATTGTACACAATGACTTATTTTTTTTTTCTTAAAATGTACCTCAAATCAATGTACATAATTAGAAAGATTTTAAAATATAATTATAACTTTATACTTACGGCATTAAAAACCAAACAAGTGAAGATAACACAAAAATAAAACATTTTCGTGTTCACGTCTTAACCGCTACCTGTACAACACTGGAAACTGTAATCTGAATCCGAGAAGGTTTGATGTGAATGTGATTAAAGGAAACTGGTTTACGATGATGTTGCCAGTAACATTTACTCATTTTACATAGAAAAATATGGCAGTATTTTACCATTATAGTGGTAGGGATATAATTCCCCCACAGGGATTTTAACATTAGGACTTAAACCTTAAGGGACACAATAATTACGAGATGTTTATAAGGAACTTTTAAAAAAATTGGCCCTTTTTTGTACAACTAGGTCGACAAACAAGCGCACGGCTCATTTACAGACGTCTGCAACACCAGAAGCATCACAAGCGCGTTGTCGACCCTACCCCCAAATCTTCCGGGAGCTCTGGTCACCTTAATCACCACGTTGCTGCGAGGTACTTCCCCAGTCGGGCTGCTCCAGATTTCGTGCAAGATATTTCCTGCTGTGCTCTACCTGTTAACATATGACCTGTTTCACCTAAATCCATGAACTAAATCTTTTAAATTTAGAATTACCAATAGAAATGTCACATAAATAAACTGGAATTAGATGGTGAAAATGAAGAATATTTGATATTTAATTATTCGTTATAATATATCTATATAGTTATATTTTAATAGAATTGTTATGTTGTGATTTTTATTTTTTGCCTTGTCTGTATATCGATGTATGTGTGTGAATTTGAATAAATGTTTATTATTATTATTAACTATTATCTATTGGTTACCGTTGTATGTCACCTTAACCGTTGAACATAGCGTCAACGGCAACCGTTGAACAGGCCCTAATAAAGGGAGTCAGTTACGTGTGGTAATACAGAATAAATTATTCAATTAGTAAGTTAGCAATGTTAAACATTATTATTTTAGGCTTTTATTTTTTTATATCCTTTCTTTTTTAAGGTACTGATTGAATATACGTATGTATATAATTTTTATTGAAAAGTTTTTCGGGACAGAATAAAGAAAATACGAAAAAGACAATGTCATTTACGGAAAAAACTAATTACATATTGACTACCTGAGATAAAATGCTTTTTGATAAAGTTTTAAGCTTTTGAAGCTTACAGACGTCTGCAACACCAGAAAAAAAAGTTCGCTTTGATAATGTTTATAGCCGAGTTTGATTGGTTTTTTACGCGTGTGTCGATTATTCGTTAAGACAAATCTAATTATAGAACGTGAAATAGAGAGGTTCATTTTCTATCCAGCAGAGTTGTTATTGAAATTAATTGTTTTTTTTTATGCAGTAAAGTTGGCAAACATTTGTACGATTCAGATGGTAAGGGGATATCGTAAACTATGGACGCCTGCAACACCACGCGTGCGTCGTCAACCCTAGCCCCGAGCCTCCCTAAGAGGTAGCTTTGATTACCTTACATAACTACCATTGAAGTCCTTCCTTAGTTCGCTCCAGCCTATAATATCCCACTGCTGAGCATAGGCCTCTTTCCCCATGTTGGAGAAAGATCAGAGCTTGATCCACCACGCTGCTCCATGCGGGTTGGCGGATATATTCCCTACTTTGAGTAACGATCGCTATCAGGTGTACATGATAACAACCTGGACCGACGCTCTTATGCACGGTGGCGTGACCCACTACTTAGTTCGATTATAAATAATTTAGTTTTATATATCCTTTGTGTTTACAGTTTATGTTCTAATTTAAAATAATTGTGTTTGCTCGCAAACGAAAATTATTGTGTTTGCTCGCAAACGAAAAAAAAACCGACTTCAATTACATCGACGAGTAATACAACGTAGATCGACGAAAAAATACTCAAGTAACTGCGCGTTATCAAAGATTACTCAAAAAGTAGTTATCAGATCTCAATGAAATTTATATATGACCACACGACAAACACCAGCTTTCGATTAAATTAAAAATTATTAAAATCGGTACACCCAGTAAAAAGTAATTGCGGATTTTCAAGAGTTTCCCTCGATTTCTCTGGGATCCCATCATCAAATCCTGGTGTCCATATCATGGTACTAAACTAAGTATATCCCCTTTCTAACAAAAAAAGATTTATTCAAATCGGTACATTCAGTAGAAAGTTATGCGGTATAATACAACGCAGGTCGACGAAAAAAGCGTCAAGTAAAAACGCATTATTAGATATAGCTCTAAAAGTAGTTGTTAGATCTCAAATAAATTTAAATGGGACCAATTGGCACACACCACCTTTCGATTAAAAGAAAATTTGTCGAAATCGCTCCACCCAGTCAAAAGTTCTGATGTAACATACATAAAAAAAAAAAAAAAATACAGTCGAATTGAGAACCTCCTCCTTTTTTGGAAGTCGGTTAAAAAACCGACTTCAATTATATCGACGAGTAATACAACGTAGATCGACGAAAAAATAGTCAACGCGTTATCAAAGATTACTCAAAAAGTAGTTATCAGATCTCAATAAAATTTATATATGACCACATGACAAACTTCAGCTTTCGATTAAATTAAAATTTATCAAAAACGGTACACCCAATAAAAAGTTATTGCGGATTTTCAAGAAGTTCCCTCGATTTCTCTGGAATCCCATCATCAGATCCTGGTTTCCTTATCATAGTATTAAACTAAGGATATCTTCTTTCCAACAAAAAAAAAGAATTATCAAAATCGGTACACCCAGTAAAAAGTTATTGCGGATTTTCAAGAGTTTCCCTCGATTTCTCTGGGATCCCATCATCAGATCCTGGTTTCCTTATCATAGTACTAAACTAGAGATATCTACTTTCCAACACAAAAAGAATTATCAAAATCGGTACATCCAGTAGAAAGTTATACGGTATAATACAACGTAGGTCGACGAAAAAAGCGTCAAGTAAAAACGCATTATTAGATATAACTCGAAAAGTAGTTGTTAGATCTCAAATAAATTTAAATGGGACCAATTGGCACACACCATCTTTCGATTAAAAAAAAATTGTCGAAATCGGTCCACACGGTCAAAAGTTCTGATGTAACATACATAAAAAAAAATACAGTCGAATTGAGAACCTCCTCCTTTTTTGGAAGTCGGTTAAAAAATATATGTGGAAATCAAAGTTTAATATCGACTTATTTTGTAATAATCTTAGTTACGTACGGTATGATACCGTCCAATCGAAGTTATTTTAGATTGTTATAGTTTTTGTTTGTATTTGAATTGTAAACCGGTCAGCCTTGGTGGCTGATTGTTTGACATCTATTATGTCCTAATGTTATTAGAATATCGGGAGAAGGGATATAGTATTCTTACTAATTTATTTTTATGTTACCCTTACATTAGGGAATTCTAATAATTTCTTAATATGATATAAAAATCGACCGTTCCAGAAGGGATCGAGCTATCTTCACTAACGTATATCTCCCTCTCAACATCCGTTCGCCTCGCCCTATCACACTTTTCATAACGCTCTCGTCACGCATTCACCAGCTTATTCCCCAAGTCAAGGGGGCGTAACGAAGTTTTACTTCGAAAAGTTTAAAATGAAAAACCAACGACATTGACATATCTATCTGTCTGTCCCAGTTGCTATCTTGGAAACCTGTAGAGATGGCAATCGTTAATCATACTAAGAAATTCATACGCCAACTCGCAGTGGAGTAGCATGGCGGATGAAGCTATGACTTTTCTCCTTTATGGTCAATGAGGCCTATGCCCAGTGCCAGAGCGTTGTAGGCTGAATCAATCATCGTTGACTAGCCCGTTGGCGCAGTTATTAGTTAGCCCTGCTTTCTGTTCCGCGGTATTTGGGTTCAATTCCCGCCTGATTCTGGGAGTAATATGTGTATTAATATACTTATATATGTATTATTTTTATGTATATTTATCCAAAAATATACATAGAATAAATAAATATAAATAAAAAAATATTTAGCTACAACAACGGCTCTTAACAGATGGCCGTGTGTGTATGTTATAAGATATTTATTTATTATTTATTTATTTATCGCTAAAAGTAAATTTTGACAGCAAATTGTTTCGTTTCCTAAGATATTGTTACGAACAGATTTAATACTTGGGTACCTACTTGCTGACCCGCCCAACTTATCACCATATTTTTTTGTTCGTTAATACACCGATTTTTTATTTTTAGGGTCTTCAAAAGGAAAAAACGGAACCCTTATAGGATCACTTTGTTGTCCGTCTGTCTTACTCTTTTTCTCACGAACGCGTGGAGGTATCAAGGTCAAATTCATATCAAATACTCAGGTCTACTGTTCTTCGGAGCTGTAAAAAATTAAACTTCTAATCCAACGCAATCAAATGATTCAGCCGTTTACGCGTCAAATTTTCGACACTCGCAAGGGAGTCAAAACCTACAGAGTACTTTCTGTGTACTCAGAATCTTGAAACTTTGTACGAAGCAACGTATTATAAGCACAGGATTTTTTTTATATCACTAGGTCGGCAAACAAGCGTACGGCTCACCTGATGGTAAGAGATTACTGTAGCTTATAGACGCCTGCAACACCAGAAGCATCGCAAGCGCGTTGCCGACCCAATCCCCAATCCCCCCGCTCCAGGAGCTATGGTCACCTTACTCACCAACAGGAACACAATACTGCTTGAAAACAGTATTATTTAGCTGTGATCTTCTGTAACCCCAGTCGGGCTGCTCCAGATTTTGAGCGGGAAATTCCCGCTATGCCCTACCTCAGTTATTCAGTTCAGGTAAAGGAGAAATTGCAAAAAGCATGAATTTTTACTTACATCATATAATAAAAATAGTTTTAATAATTTTTGTACGCTCCCTCGGTGCGTGAATCCAACTCGCACTTGGCGATTTTTTTAACCGACTTCCAAAAAAGGAGGAGGTTCTCAATTCGACTGTATATTTTTTTTATGTATGTTACATCAGAACTTTTGACCGTGTGGACCGATTTCGACAAATTTTTTTTAATCGAAAGGTGGTGTGTGCCAATTGGTCTCATTTAAATTTATTTGAGATCTAACAAATACTTTTCGAGTTATATCTAATAATGCGTTTTTACTTGACGCTTTTTTCGTCGACCTACGTTGTATTATACCGCATAACTTTCTACTGGATGTACCGATTTTGATAATTCTTTTTTTGTTGGAAAGTAGATATCCCTAGTTTAGTACCATGATAAGGAAACCAGGATTTGATGATGGGATCTCAGAGAAATCGAGGGAAACTCTTGAAAATCCGCAATAACTTTTTACTGGGTGTACCGATTTTGATAATTCTTTTTTTGTTGGAAAGAAGATATCCCTAGTTTCGTACCATGATAAGGAAACCAGGATCTGATGATGGAATCCTAGAGAAATCGAGGGAAACTCTTGAAAATCCGCAATAACTTTTTACTGGGTGTACCGATTTTAATAATTTTTAATTTAATCGAAAGCTGATGTTTGTCATGTGGTCACATATAAATTTTATTGAGATCTGATAACTACTTTTTGAGTAATCTTTGATAACGCGTAGTTACTTGACTATTTTTTCGTCGATCTACGTTGTATTACTCGTCGATGTAATTGAAGTCGGTTTTTTTTTTCGTTTGCGAGCAAACACAATTATTTATAACCTTGTCCTGACAATAACAAAAGTTAAATAACCAATTTGGTGCAGTCATTCGGAAGTTATTCGAATACATTAATTTCAGCGTTTCATTTTATTTATACAGACTGTTGTATATTTATTCAATAATTGATTGTAAAGTTAAAGTTTTCTGGTCTGTTTAATCATTAGTCATTGTTTATCAGACTACTACTTTGGCTTCACACTGGACGATTTCACAGTTTGGCAGTGGGAAGGAGTAGCGAAAAATCAATTACAAATAAGTACTTTTGTTTGTGTATTATTATTATTATAAAATATGAAGGTTTAAACGCTGTGTGGCTACGGCGGTAAGAATATAGCCTCCCCCTCTCTTCCCGTGGGTGTCGTAAGAGGCGACTAAAGGGTAACACAGTTCCACTACTACCTTGGAACTTAAAAAGCCGACCGATGGCGGGATAACCATCCAACTGCTGGCTTTGAAATACACAGGCCGAAGACGGGCAGCAGCGTCTTCGGTGCGACAAAGCTAGCCCTGCGTTCACCAACCCGCCTGCCCAGCGCGTTGGCTATGGGCAACACACACGAGTTCACGTTTTTTAATATTCAACAAGGGTATGTCAAGCCTGGTTATGTAGAACTCTGCCAAAGCCTTTTTTTAACCTGGGGAAAATCCTCATAGACACCCTTCGGCAAGGGGGCACCGGAGGGGAGTCAGACTCTTACTGAATATAACCCATCTACATGCGAGCAGACCTCCGCCTAAGTGGGGCGAGATGGGGTTGCGTTAGCATGCACTACCTCGCCCCGGCGGCCGGGCCGGCCCGAATGAAAACAGCCAGATTTTATTTTTGTGTTACCCACACATTAGGAAATTGTAAACATTTTTTTAATATCATATCAAAAATCGACCGTTCCAGCGGGATCGAACCTGCATCTCCAACTGACCGTGTCGGTGCTCTAGCCAATTAAGCTATGGAACGATGTACCCGCTAGATCGAAATTTTTGATATGATGATTTTATATATATATTTTTTTATATATATTTTCGAGGATAACTTGTCGTTTATGAACCGATTTCGATAATTTTTTTTTGTTATTTAATCACAGAGAAATCAAGGGGAACTCTCGAAAATCGTAGTGAAGACCAGTGCGTTTGTTAATTTTTTTCGTCTACTTTATATTACTTGTCGATGTAATTGAAGTCGGTTTTTATCGTTTATCAAAAAACACAATTATCTTTTATTATTTCATTTCACTCATAGTTACGGGTTTTTAAATAATATTAAAACACAACTCAATTAATTAAAATATTTTATTATGTAAAAGGTTAATTTTTAATGATGACATGTACATATTAAATATTTTATATAAAATATTAATAGAAAATGCATTTTTTGAACATTTTTAGTTAGTAAAATTATTCGTAAATTATATATGTCTGTAATCATATATTTTTACGCTTTTTTCTAAGTTATACTTCTTTTAACGCATTAGAGCAAAATGAGAGTAAATTTTTATGATGCGCGCGCACACCGTTACAAAAAACCAACACCCTGAAATTAGCTAGTCAACGAAGATGAAGTTAGCAATGTGAAGTAAGCTAGCCAATGAAGTATAACTTCTTACAAAAACAGTTTTTTTTTTAATCAATGTCCAAATTCGCGCCATTTTTCCAAATTCTCAAACTGACAGGTATTTCTGGTATGGCAACATCGACTTTATCAAACGGATAATTAGTCATATTCTGCCAGAATGTAGGACGTACAGTCCGGAAGTTGTTGTCGAATTTTTGTAGTGTAGCAACATCGTTCTCGTCGAGTTCAAAGTCGAATATAGAAGCGTTTTCTACTATACGAGTTTTAGTTAGAGTTTTTGGTATGCTAGTAATACCACGCTGGTACTGTAATGAAAAAAAATGAGTTTTATTATAATTAGATCTTTTTAAAGAAGATGTCTAGGAATTGGAATCATAGTTCAACATAATAAATAATTCAAAAATCTTAACTAAAAAATAAACTAAAATTCATTTTAACTGAATGCTATTGACAAAATAGAAAATGCACAAAAAGGGCTTTTGTCAAAGCTGGCAAACAAAACTTTTTTGTTTTTCAAACGCCCCGGCTTTGCACGCTTGCAAATACTATCAGTATTTTTGTGTGCGTGTCCATCTGAAAGCACTGTCTTTACTAACGAAAACCGCATCAAAATCCATTGCGTAGTTTTAAAGATCTAAGCATACAGACAGACAGACTTTGGTTTAATCTATGTAACAATAATATTAGATAAATTTTGACTACATCATATAGCAACAAAAACAGAGTATTAACATAGTAAAAAAAAAATTGAAATTAATCAATACAACTTAGTTTTTATGCTCCAGTTAATTTACCCATGCTTACCAAATATCTCAAAGCAATTTGCTGAACAGTTTTCCCATATTTCTTGCCAAGGCCCAACATTACTGGGTCGTCGTGTCTGACCGCTGGGTAGTTAGGGTCGAACCTACTGGGCACCATCCTACCAAACGGTGTGTACGCTACCACCTGGATACCATTCTTCTGGCAGAAATCCACCAGCTCTTTCTGGCCAAGATTTAGATTTATCTGGAAGTTTTTAAAAGATTTTATGAAAAGATTTATGCTGTGAAAATGTCTGATTTTATGTTATATTAGCCGTACCCTCGATTTTTTTCGATTTTGCGTTTATATGTATCCAATGTGACGGGTTTTGGGACTTGTAATATAAATTTTGCCACTACACCAGAGCGGTTATAACTGACTTATGCGTCTCATTTTCAAAGCCACAGCGTCATATTTACTATAAACAATGTATAAAATACATTTAAATACTTTTTTAAATGATGTTTTAAAAGTGCATTTGATGCCAGCTTGATTGAAAGAAATATTTGCTTTCATATTTACTTTATTTGGCTAAATCTTCGATCATCTACACACATATAGATATATTATGGCACAGATTGTACTGAAACATGTACATAGTCTATACTTTTTCTAGTTATGGTAATAATTTTAACCTTAATTTTAACAATATCCAACTTATAATATGGAGCAGTCCGACTGGGGAAGAACGTGACCCGACTGGGGAAGAACCTTACAAAAAGTCACAACTAAATAAAACTTCTCTTGAGTTGTGTTGTGTTCTGTGATGAGTAAGGTGACCAGAGCTCCTGGACAGGGTCGGTGGTAGGTCGTGGTGGTAGGGTGGGCTGGCGTCTACGGTAATCGCTTGCTCAACTGTACGCTTGTTTGCCGCCTAGTTGTATAAATAAAACCCTTGCTCTTCGACGATATGCTTCAGCCTGTAATATCCCACTACTGGGCATGGGCCTCTTTCCCCATGTAGGAGAAGGATCAGAGCGTAATTCACCACGCTGCTCCAATGCGGGTTGGCGGATATATTCCCGACTATGAGTAACGATCGCTATCAGGTGTACATGATAACAACCGGAACCGATGGCTTAACGTGCTCTCCGAGGCACGGTGGGGAGACCCACAAGGACTGCACAAACACGCAGACCACGGCAAACACCTGTATGGCCAATACAAATGTTTGTCATGTGCGGGGATCGAACCCGCAACCGCCAGCGCAACAGATACAATCCATGGCTGTAACCGTTGCGCCAAAGCGGCGTCGCGGTTTTGACGATGATGAAGTCATTAACAATTCACTCACTTCAACTTGATTTACAACGGGAAGAACATTACAGTTGGCTAGCAGACGAATCAGCTGTTCCACATTGAAGTTTGAAACACCTATCGACTTGACCAAACCTTGCTTCAGCACAGATTCGAACCCACGCCACGTGTCCAAGTAGTCTATTTTTTCATCAACACCGTCTTTCTGGAAAATAAATTTTTATACAGTAAAAAGCAAAATAAGGTAAACCGATTTTAAGAATTCTTTCACTAAATTAGCATGTTTCTTGTAAGGTAACACAGGCTATAATACATCATGCTTGGACTCAAAGTAGACACACAGTATTTATTAACATCAATAACCTCTGTGCAGGTAATTATTATTTGTGATGTTATTATTTGTGTCATTGGGAAGAACAAGAAAGATGAGAAGAAGAACATTTAGAAGAACAAATGGAAGGGATAGAGAAGTTTCAAACAATTGATAAAGACTAACAAATGAATATTAATGCTTTGAAAGTTGCGTCTGACATTGTGTTTCTGAACCCAAGACACAGGATTAAAATCTTTAGTGAGTTTGTTTTTGTGTTAAGCAGTAAAGTAAGGTTTGTTACTAAAGTACTTAACACTTTTATAAGCATTTTAAACTGTAATTATATATCCGGTAGTGGCTGGATGAGGATTGGGGAACTTGGGGAGGCCTATGTCCAGCAGTTGACTGCGATAAGATGATGTGAAGTGAAGTGATATAGATCAAGCTCCAACTGAGATAACTGAGTTAACTGAGGTAGGGACAGAGCAGGATATTTTCTGCTCAAACAAAGGGAGCAAGCCTGACTGGGGTAATACCTTGCCCTTACAGATGATCACAGCTAAATAATACTGCTTTCAAGCAGTGCTGTATTCCTGTTGGTGAGTAAGGTGACCAGAGCTCCTGAGGGGAATTGGAGACCAGGGTCAGAAACACTCTTGCAGACGATTGTTTGCCAACTTAGTTATACCCCTCCTATACAGAGAAATAGAAGTTAAGTTCCTTATACTTACAGATACAGACATAGGCCAATGCATGAGCACTAGGTCCACATAATCAAGACCTAATCTTTTCAGGGATCCTCTGACGGAGCGTTCCACGTCTTCCGGTCGATGGTGGTCGTTCCACACCTGACATAAGACAGAAGTGCATGATATTAGAACAGAGGAAATGCTTGTTTGAATGGAAATAAGCTTGTTTTAAATAAGGTTGAGGAAATTCTGTAAAGTGTTGGTTTTTTTGTCGAGAGAGTTTAGACGAAGATGAAATATCGAGGGTATTAATGTCAATTTTGTTAAGCGAAAATATTAGTTCATTAATTTATGTAGTTAAGTGTCTTGTTATTTTGATTTATAACTTTATTTTATTTATGTTTTTCTATGCTAATATAATAAAGAGGAAAGATTTGATTGTTTATTTGTTTGCATTGAATAAGCTCCGAAATTACTGAACCGATTTGAAAAATTCGTTACTGTTAGGAAGCTATCCGCGGGTGACTACGCTTTATTATATTAAAAAAAAAAAAAATTGGGAAAAAAATATTTTGAATTTTTTTTAATACCCGTGCGAAACCAGGGCGGGATGCTAGTTTGTGATATATTATTTAAACGTAAGCACGTGTTTATCAGTTATCACATTAACTACAGTTTCAAGGTTGGCAAATTATTGCCAACAAACCAGATGATAGACCAAAATAAAGAATATGACTATATGTATTTTTTTTGGTTTTTTACGTAAAAAAGTGTTTCGTATCACGTAGTTCTTTGTTACTAGTTTAATAAATTCTTCAAATTATAATACAATTAGACTCTAATCACGTTCAATGCCATATAACCTTAGTAGTGACAAAAATATCTTCTCTTTTGATAACACCCTCTTTTATCTTCTTGTTTACGACGTAACCAACTTCCGGTTCCACTCTGTAGAGATGCGCGGTGTCGATATGTCGATAACCCACGTCGATAGCGTAGGACATCGCATCGACGAGTTTAGGTATGTCTTCGGAAATGAATTCGTCCTGAAACATTAATTTAATATATTAAAAAAAACCTACTTCAAACTCATTAATAGGGATAACTCTAAGCTACTGTCATATCTCGCTCTAATTGAAATGAGAATACATGTCAAACAACAGCTTCGAATACAAAAGGAACCATCAAAATTGGTACACCCAGTTAAGTTATGAGGTTGGTATTACACATAAAAAAATATAATCGAAATTAGTTTGGGTCCAAATTTTCAGAGCCGATATACGAAATTGAAACTGTTATTTAATAGTTTTCTTAGATTTTCAGGTCTTTCTTTTTCGTAGGAAAAGAAGGACCTGAAAAATGTTTCAATTTTTTTTCATGTGGAACGTGTTGTACTATATCTAAAGAACCCCATTTGTAGGAATTAATTCATTTATGAACATAAAATTATTTTGAAAAACTTGACATCCGTATCCTCATTTGCGGATATCAGCCTCTAATAACCCGCATTCGCATCTGCATGGGTGGATATCAAAATTTTGGCATCCGCAACAACCCTGGTATATGTATATTATATACAGAAATAAAACTCCGATATGTATGTACGTGCAAAGCTTCCAAACGACTGCACGTAATTGAATAAACCTTTTTCTGTTGTCATCTTTACCGCCAGGACAAGGTTTTTATAAAACAAAGTGTTTTTTAAATATATTCTAGAAAAAAGGTAAGCGGTACGAAGTTCACCGTGTCAGCTAGTAAACATGGGCAGGTAATAAACCTGTAATATATGTACGGTTTTATTTTTGTGTTACCCACACATTAGGATTTCTAAACATTTTTGAATATCATATCAAAAATTGACGTTGATTTGACGATGTACATCGTTCCATAGCTTAATTGGCTAGAGCGCCGACACGGTCAGTCGGAGACGCGGGTTCGAACCCCGCTGGAGCGGTCAATTTTTGATATGATATTCAAGAAAACCCTGTAATATGTTTTACCTTTTCATTCAACCCCGTCCACGTGCCATATCCCAACGCTGGGATTTCCAGGCCATTGTTGAGTTTAAACTTTGGGATAACTACCTGAAATAATAATACGAATATAATAAAAACGAATTTAAGCCTGTTTACTGCTAGGTACCAGTGGAAAATTTGAAGCTTCAGCGGCTCGGGCCATTTTTATTTACCACCACACTTCAATTACGTTGACAAGTAGACGAAAACATAGCCAAGTAAATATGCGTTATCAAAGATTACTCAAAAATTAGTTACCAGATTTCGATTAAATTTAAATGTGACTACCAGACAAGCATTAGCTTTCGATTAAAAGAAGAATAGACTAAATCAGTAAAGCCAGTGAAAGGTTATGCAGTAGAATACAACGTAGGTCGACTAAAAAATAGTCAAGTAAATACGCAGTATTAGATACTCGAAAAGTACTTGTTAAATTTCAATTAAATTTAAATTGGAGTTTCGATTTAAAAAAAAATCATCGAAATCGGTCCACCGAGTCAAAAGCTGAGGTAACATACATAAAAAAAACAATTGAATTAAGAACCTCTTCCTTCGGAAGTCGATTAAAAAGGTATTATCGCTGAAATTTTACTGCTGCCGTTTTTGAAGCCACTAATCATTCCATTATTCATAAAATAATCGATTCAAGAGGAAGAGAATTATCGATCAATATAGAATATGTTTCGGCTTGACTTTTTTTAATTATCTATTTTTGTAAAAATTTATTAATTTTTGACATCCCTAGTACGTATGCTCGGCTTGCGTCGCCCCTCGCAGAATGCCGCCCCGGGCCATGGCGCTCTTGGCCCTAGGTAAATATACACATGTTGAATAACTAATAACTTTTATAATATCAAGGTCTTACCTAACACATTACAATGTCAATTTAAGTATATTAAAGTGAAATACAAATTTAATCGTGTCAATTTGTATTGCACCAGTAAATAGATACGAAATCCACTCATTTTACGTTTTAGTCTAATAGTTATTGTATATCGGTGTTAAAGACAAACCTGTGTTTTTTTGTCTTAGCAATATTTTTTTTTTTCGATAAACATTCGTGAAAACTTTACTGAAGGATATGTGACCTTCTTTTTGTTTTAGACATGTTTACGTAATTCATTAGAATGTCGAGATGAATGTTCATGTAATTAGTAGTTACTACAAGGTAATGTCCAATGCAAAACGTTACATCCATACTTGTATGGTAAATGTACTAAAGTATTTTTACTTAAGTGTTACATATATAAATAATAAATAAAAGAAAAATAATGTGGTGTCATGGGACACCAGGTAGGAACGAAGTTCCTTCGGATAGTAGGTATAGAAGGAACACAATTTGAAAACAAAAATGTTGAATTTTATATATATATTTTCTAGTACTTGACTTTTTTTTAATTTGGTTGATTGGTTTTTAATTAAGTACATAAAAGTATTTAGGAAATTTAGTATTTTAGAAAATAACAAATACTGTAAAATAAAATAAATCAAAGAAAATAATAATAATAATAATAATTCAAACTATTAAGTGAAATAAAAAAAACACGTCTTTATTTATTTTTGTCGACAGTATAAAATTACATAAATAATTTAAAAAAGTTTACTAGTATTATTTTAGTTTTACAAACGTCATATTATACAGTCGTGTGACTGATATTACGTCACTTCCGTTAGATATTTTTCTTACGGTTTTAGTATCACATTTTTTTCAGTTCGGTCGCCCAGCCAAATGTTAAGCCGTAAGGAACTTCGTTCCAATACAAAATAAAAAAAAATACTGATATTACACCCGGAATCGAGGCAAGAATTGAACTCACTACCTCTGAAGCAGAAAGCCCTAAGGGTATCTCGAATCTATGCCAACAGGCAAAATTCATTACTAGTTTTTATCTTCGGCTTTTTTTATATAAAGTTATGTCCACAGGCTTATAGTGCCCGTGCTTTTGTTATTCCGATTTTTAGTTTTATTACTGATCATTTACTTGTTACACTACTGCAGCTTACATTAAGAGACCTAATTATTCTATCTTAGTATCCCTAATGCAGATGTGAGTCCACCGACCAAAATTATGCTAAATTTAATTGATATCTTACATGCAAAAAGACAGAATTATATTGCGCCTTACTTTAATTATTGTTGTCATTCTTATTATTATTATTATTATCTATGTTTATATATATACTTACTTGCTATCTATAATATCTTCGGCTTCGCTCGCATTGTTTTTTTTTAAATAAAAAGTATCCTATGTTACTTCTAATACCTCCAAAAATATGAGTACAAACTGTTCGCGTAAAAGCGTAACAAACAAACATACATTCACATTTATAATATTAATAATAATTAGGGATTAGGGATTAAGTAGGGATGCTAAAGATAAAAAATATATTATAATTTATCCCGGTAAATATAGATTATTAGATCGCCTTTCTTATTATTAACCGACTTCAAAAAAGGAGGAGGTTACTCAATTCGACGTCTATGTTCGGGGATAACTTCGACGTCTATGTTCGGGGATAACTTCGTCGTTTATGAACCGATTTTGATAATTCTTTTTTTTGTTGGTAAGGAGATATCTCAAGTGTGGTACCATGATAAGGAAACCAGGATCTGATGATGGAATACCAGAGAAATTGAAGGAAACCCTCGAAAATCGTAAACGACTAGTGCGTTTCCGAATTTTTTTACGTTACAGGATAAATGTATCTTCCTACACGAAATCCGAAAAATTAAAATTTAAAATTACGTCTCATAAAGAATATGATCGACTTAAAAAAATTGTCGGTCGTTGCTAAAATGTGATAACTATTTTACTTTATTAACAAGTATTAGCGATTGGCCTTCAAGAGTTCTATTCGTTATTGTTTCATAACTAGTTATTAGCATCTTTTCATTCGTGATCAAATTAAATTATTTTAACTAGAAATATTCAAACACGAAACATTGTACCTAATAACGGGATTTTAGGATTAATTATACACGACCTCGGTATCCCGAAGCAATTCCAAAAATATGGAAAAGTGTAAAAAAAAAAACAAAAGTATATTACATAAATTTAACTGTTTTTTTGTTTTTTTTTTCAGTGACAAATGACTGAATATTTATGAAATTAAAAAATTAAAGAATTAAAAAAAAATCATCATTCTAACATTCAAGTTAATTAAGATGACGTTTGATTTAATTATTGAGGACATTTTGTTACACAAATATTTTTATTGATAACTAACTGTGCCCGCGACTTCGTCCGCGTGGAATTTAATAAAATAAATATTATTTAGTTCGCAGTTATAAAATAAAAAAATCTAAATTAATAGGAGCCGAAGTTACTCCGAATTACATCAGCTATCGGCCAGTGAAAGTCCCGTCAAAATCGGTCCAGCCGTTTTAGAGATTAGCCGGAACAAACAGACAGACAGACAAAAACTATAAAAAAAATATTTTGTTATATGTAGAGAGTATACATACATATGCATTTAGTTAAAAGCGGTTTTTTTTTTATATTACAAACAGACACTTCAATTTTATTTATTTGTATAGATAATTACATAATAATATTACTAACCTTGGTCATGATTGGGTGACACGCTTTCAGACTCCAAAACTAACAAGTCACTGATAGTACGATACGTTAATGTGTCTATAAAATAAATCAAAACATTACGATAATTCCAATGACTTTATATCAATTTAAAGATGAACTTTACAGTAGAGGGGGGATAGTTGACAAGCGCATCTTCAGAGAAGAAAGAGCCGCCATCTACTTTTCTTAACCGAAAACTGTTAGTTTCATAATTATCAATAGATGTCTCTGTAATCGCACATCTAATTAAAATAAGAAAATCAAATAAGTTATCTAATTTCATTTGATGTAGTTTTCGAAAGAGTAATTGTAAAATGTTTCGAGAAAATTATCAGATTATATTATTTCAAAGCTGCCGTGTTATTAATTATGGCAACCTTGACATGAAAATACTTATTGTGTGATATGTTCTGGCAACATTAGGCATTATGGGCGCCAATCGCCGTATCTTGCGTAATGCATTTGCGCTTGTTTGTTTTTTGTATGTTATAATTTTATTGTTGTTTGTAACCTATATAACTCCATGCTATAGAGCCTTGAAATGCAAATGAAGTTTCGGATCTATTTGCCTATCGCACAACAAGAAGGCTCTTCCCCGTATTTAATTAATTTTTAATCGACTTCCAAAAAAGGAGGAGGTTCTCAATTCGACTGTATTTTTTTTTAATGTATGTTACTTCAGAACTTTTGACTGGGTGGAGCGATTACGACAAATTTTCTTTAAACCTTTTGACCGCCATAATCACCTATACTTGACAAGGGCTCGCGAGTCCTGTGCGCCAGCGACGTCTATAGGTGACAAAAAACCCGGACCACAAAAATATTAAATAAAATTATTAAATAAATATTTCTAGTATTTTAATTCAACATTTCTGAATAAAAAAAAAAAAACAGAAAATAATAGAAATAGAATATCCCTGCAACATTCGAGTATAAAAAACAAGTCTTTTAGAGCTACGAGTACTGAGAAACATTGAAATAAAAACATGCATTCTTATTCCACGTAAGTGATATGTCCAGAACGCCGAAGTCGTCTATAGTTGACCGCTAGGGATGTGACGCAAGAGGTATAAATAAATAAATATTTACAACATACACACACGGTCATCTGTTCCTAAAGTAAGCAACTTAATGCTTGTGTTATAACTTGGTAACAGCTGATTGGTATAGCTACATTTTTTTTTTGATAAGCATACATATAAATAATACATATATAAATAAATATATATTACACCCAGACTCGGGGTGTGAATCGAACCCATAACCTCCGGAGCAGAAGGCACCTGCTGACCTGTAGTCACTACAAACTGCGCCAACGGGCTAGTCAAAATGGTATAGATGTTTTTAAGCTATTCAAAATTCAACTCAAACGTGTTATATTTTCTATAAATAATTTGATATTTTAATAAAACAAAAGGTAAAAAATATAAAAGTATCATCAGCTAACACATAAATAGCAATTTAATAAAAAATCAAATCAACTAAAATCAATCAAATCGCCATAATAAATCCTGATATCTCAAATCTGGCGCATCTCTAGCGCGTAGTCATTAATCCGTTCTCTACATGCCGTTGTCAAGTATAGACGACACGCTGGTGACGTCATCAGCGAATAGCGAGAAAACTATAACGATACCTTAGAACATCGTCGCATTTTGGAAGGCGTCGATGATTTGAATAATATACAATTACCAATAAAAAAATATTTTATTTTTTTCATTTTTTTTTTGTTTAAGGTCAAGAGCGAAATTACGATTTTCTTTCTCATTCTCAAAATCATCTGGCAGCATCAATATCTCTAACCCCCCACTCTCATAAAAGCTTTTTTTCTGAGACCCATGTCTTTGGTGTCGTGAAATCAAATGGCTACTTACTCAGTACTGTTTTAGTACTATTTGCTAACTAAGCAAAAAAAAAAAAAAATTAACGCATGTAAATATTTCTTTTAAACTAAGGCTGGCCCCGACCGCACCGATTATATTAATTTGCTTCATCGGATCAACTATTGTTATATATAGTATAGTTGGGGAACAGTGGAACACGGGGCACTATGGAACAGTGTCGGTAAAAATTTGAATTCTAAACTAATTGGTGTGGTAACGCTCCGACCAATTACAGCACGTCCTGTGCCAAACGAGGACCCTCTTTTACGTGAACTATCAAAATGACAATTAGTGCGCATCTGTGGATCCCATGACAGGACTTCCCACAGACAGGGGTTTGAGCACTAATTATTGAGACCTAGGTTTGGAAAAACCATTTTATTTCGAAATGTAGTTGAAATCTAGTAAAATTACAGTAAATTTTATAATTAAGATATATTTCTTTACTTTCTTACACCACTTAAGCTTGAATTTGAATTGCATTATAACTGTTCTAGGAGAAAGAATAAGGGTCTCTTTTATAAAAAATAAAACGATAGCTGGATGTAATATTATATTTTTTTTATACAATCTTATAAATATAATAAAATTAAAAAACAAATGGCATACGTTACATACATTTTTTTTTCACTGAACCTGTTTTTAACCGACTTCCAAAAAAGGAGGAGGTTCTCAATTCAACTGTATTTTTTTTTTTTATGTATGTTACATCAGAACTTTTGACTGGGTACACCGATTTCGACAAATTTTGTTTTAATCGAAAGGTGGTGTGTGCCAATTGGTCCCATTTAAATTTATTTGAGATCTAACAACTACTTTTCGAGTTATATCTAATAATGCGTTTTTACTTGACGCTTTTTTCGTCGACCTACGTTGTATTATACCGCATAACTTTCTACGTTTATCATGTGGTCACATATAAATCTTATCGAGATCTGATAACTACTTTTTGAGTAATCTTTGATAACGCGTAGTTACTTGACTATTTTTTCGTCGATCTACGTTGTTTTACTCGTCGATGATATTTGAAGTCGTTTTTTTTTCGTTTGTGTGCAAACACAATTATAATATACACTCTTTGCTGTACAATAAAAGTTAACTGCACATTTATTTATAGGTTTTTGTGATTTCTACCAATTGCTTGTTTTATCTACACTCTAATAATTCATGTACTTTTCATAGATATGGGTTTGAACACTTAATTTTTGAGACTTAGTTTGGAAAAACTATTGTATTTCTAAATCTAGTTGAAATTTAGTACAATTGAGGCTTATAAAATCAAAGGCAGCTAAGCCATACATTCGTAAAATGAGTTAGCTATGGCGCCATCTGCTTTAGTTAGTTACGCACGTTTTGATATCTTCATTTTAATAATAAATGCAGCTAAACTCCCTATAAATTCAATTCGATAACTTATGTTGGCATCAAAAACAGCTACGTTTTAACCAAAAAGGATCAAATATAGCTAGGAGTCACGCCGGCCAATCAGAGCACAGGATTTATAAGATTCATCATGACCGCCGCCATACATTTCGTGTGCACGTTAAGTCCAGTTTTTGGCTAATATCTTGTGGATTTATTTAAATAGCGTGATTAATTCTGTATTAAAACACGAGTTTTGATACCCATGGAGGTCCTAGTAACACCAGCAAGTGCGGGCAAGGCTCGTAAAAGGACAAAAAACCCCGAGAAATGGAAGGCTAACATAGCTAAGAAAATGAGGTTAGTGATGTGACTGATTCGATACATACTATTCCGATATTATAATATTAAATTTACTAAACGTTGCAAAGACAAAGTATTTTCTTGGATTCTTACAACCTATTAGAAAACATAAACACTATTTTATTATTAAACAGGATAAAGTCGTGTATGTAAAGGTAGACGTATACTTTTCCGCGCTTTTAAAATAGTGCATGATGCTCAAGCTCTCTAGTACTACTACAGCCATAGAATTTTTGTTTTAAAGGTACATGCCAAAGGAAGCACCAGAACGAATAATTTGTACACATAAAAGTACAAAACTAAAATGTCCTACTTTGACAATGTCTGACATTATAAAGTTCCATCGCTCTTTTTATTTCACAAGTGAAAAGAGCGTACAAGATGCATTGATACTGAAGTGTTGTAAAGCCAAGAAGATAAAAAGAAGGCGTCCTACCAAAAATGAAAGATATGGTAGAGACTTTAATATCAAGTATCATATTATAAGAGAACGCCATGAGTTTGTTCCTGTTTGCCAGAAAGCATTTTTGAAAATACTTGGCATTACGAAATATCGTGTAGAGTATGTTTTGAAACATTTATTTTATACAGGAGAGATTGCCAAGGAACGACAGGGCGGTAACCACAAGATAAATAAATATAAAGATCAGAAGAAATCAGTTTGTGAATATATTATGAAACTAAAATGCATTGAGTCGCATTATTGTCGCTCGGCTACTCAAGAACGCAAATATTTATCTAGTGACTTGAATATTAACAAGCTGTACAACATGTTTAAAGATGAAAATCCTCAGTCTCCTGTAAAAAAATCATACTTTCGCCATATTTTTAATAGAGAGTTTAATTTGGGTTTCGGTAACCCTAAGACTGACGTCTGCTCAACTTGTATAGCATTAAACGAGAAAATTGAAGCAGAAAACGATCCAGCCAAGAAAAATGAACTCATGACGTCACTGAGAGTGCATAAACTACGAGCAAAGGCGTTCTTCAAAATGATTCAGGAAAAAAAAGACGACATGATAACATTTTCCTTTGACTGTCAGAAAAACAGTCCACTACCTCGAATTCCTGACCAGAGCGCTTATTATAGTCGACAATTTTACCTATATAATTTTACCATTGTACAAGGAACCTCTAAAGACAAACTTAACAAGGATACAACCTTCGCCTACATCTGGACTGAAAACGAATTTGGTAAAACAGCTAATCAGATATCATCAGCCGTTTATGATCGATTAAACAAAACTAATTTAGAAGGTATCACCGTCATACGCTTATTTGCCGACGGATGTGATGGCCAAAACAAAAATAGCATAATGCTAGGTATGCTATCTAAATGGCTATTGGACCACACGACCGTCAAAAGTATTGAAATAATATTTCCCATAACCGGACATAGTTTTATGCCTCCAGACAGAGTCTTCGGTAACATAGAAAAGGTCATAAAGAAACAAGAAGTAATCATACAACCAGAAGAATATTGCAACGTTATTTCCAGTTATGCGACGGTCACGAATCTAAGAGATATTGAAATATTCGACTTCAAAAGCGCCACTCAAAAGGTTTTTAAACCGACAGCAAAATGGCCATTCAAAATAACGCAATGCAAGAGATTTGTTATAAAAAGATCAAAGACGCCGAGAAACACACTTATCCGCGGCGAGCTGTTTTAAGTAATTTAAGTAAATCTTTAAATGTGTGTAAAACCGGTCAAAACACAAGCATGCTTCGACCTACCACAATTTCATTGGGAGCACCTGTGACGCGTGCGAAAATAACTGACGTTGACAAATTGTTACAAAAGCATTTTGGATTGGACTGGAAAGAAAGAGACGATTTAAAATTTTATTTAGGTATTATTAGAGGGCCAACTTCGGAAGGAAATAATGATTTAGAGGAAAGTTTGTGCGAAGCAATGGCAGAAGAGTCACCAGATTTAAGAGTATAGTAGTAACTTATTAGTAATCTGTGGTATAATGAAAATAATAGTTCCTAGATATGTAGGTAGTTATGTTGATTATTTTAAAAATTTATTAAAATGTGTCAAAATATTGTTGTGTTTACTTTATCGAATTGAAATGAACATCACTAATCGAAGCACACAAAAATGGCGGCTGTCGTTATCAAACTTAGCTATATCCAGTAACTCTTAATCAAATACAGCTAAGTCCATTAGTGAGGATCAAGTACAGCTAAGTGCGATTTTATTTTCACTCTAGACTCAAATATAGAATAAGTTTTATTATTTTTAATTCATATTATGAATAATGTTCTATATCTTTATAAATCTGATTTTAAAATATTGAATTCGTCGTTAACTTGACAATATTAACGTTTTTTTTTTTGGTTCCTGAGAATTTGACCGACTTGGACTTAGCTGCCTTTGATTTAATAAGCCTCAATTACAGTTATTTATATAATAATAATCTTTATTTCGGGACTAGCCCATATAGTGTTAGTAACAATGTTGCTTATAATCTAATGTTAGTACAATATTACATTTAAATAATTAAATAATTACATTTTAACAAATTTTATGATAACAATAACAACAATAATGTTTATTAATAATAATAATAATTTTAAAACAACTAAAATGTACATTCTTTTTTTTCAATATGACATTAATTTGAATTATAATTTAATTATTAATTAATTTCTTACACCACTTAAGCTTGACCGAATTGCATTATAACTATTCTAGGAGAAAGAATATGGGTCTCCTAAAACTTTACTTTTATTCTCTCATTCATAAAAAATAAAACTTATATATATAATAAAATTAAAAAAACAAATGGCATACCTTAAATACAATTTTTTTTTCACTGAACCTGTTTTTTATCTTTGGACAAAAAAGCACCTCTACAAAAACCACTTCAGTGGGTCTCATATTTAAGTTAGTTAATAATAAATTCCTGGCGTCAGGGACAAGGCGTTTTTTGTCTACAATAATTTTAATTTACTGCCAAGCTAGTTTAAATAATGGCACTTTGTAATATTCAACATATCTTGAGTATGAATGTATCAAAAATGAGACTCATAATTCTTACAAAAAACATTATCTCAAAAAGACTAAGATTTTGTAGAATATATACTTCCAAGTGTTATAATTATTAATTATTCAAGATTTACATAGAACTAAGAATTAATTACAATGAAAAAAAAAACATGTTTAGAAGAGAAATATCAAAAACCATGTTATTAAACATAGTGAAAAATGAACATATTTGCTCCATGAATGCTAAATAGTATGGATACCACTGATTTATTTAATAGACATGATTTTTTTTCGAACTTATTTTTATTTAAATATTTAATTGTTAGTAAAATAAACTTTACTTTTTGTGTTTTGCTTGCTTGGAGAGACAAAAAAGAAATGAAATAAAAAAAATAAATAAACAAAACATACAAATGCCTTCATTTCAATAATAACTGTGCGCTTTTTCAACACCATAATGCAGCATTTTGTCTAGTACTTCACAACAATATGAATGGTATCTTATTCAGCCGTTTGTGTCCCACTGCTGGGCAAAGGCCTCTCTCCTCGCCTCTCGTTCCGGGTTTTTAGTATCTACCTACTTAAGCGAAGTGTGATATGGCTCGTAACAAGTGAAAACACACATTGGCACATTGCAAACTTTACAGTATGTAATCGTTCGCTTCTTACAGACGGCGCATTTGCGCTTAAGTCGGTCTGGACTTCCGAGCTTGATGAATTTATACTGTGCAGGACAGTGTACTATTGCTGTGATGGGTGCATTGGGTGCAGGCTTTTTATGCGCTGCCAACAAATCAGTAACTAACGCCTTCCGAAATTTGCGATGTGACAATGTCTGATTCTTGTTCAGTAAAATGTAGGAGTTCAGGACACTAGCGTTCAACAGCTTTCTAAAAAATTTTTTGTACCACACTTTAGTCCGCTTTCTTTCAATTGGATACATTGCGAGGTGCTGGTCTTTGCGATCTACGCCACCCATACAGATGTTATAGTCCTGCACGACAGTCGGCTTCAGAGTATTGCCACACATGGTAGTTGCGAGACCATGATATGTTGAAACAAAAGCCACGCGGTTTTTATCCCTCCACACCATAAGATCCACATCTCCCGAGGTGCAACCGAACACTTGACCAACTGTCATGTCTTTTTTTGTGATACTCGCCAATTCAGATGGTACGAATTGGCGGTTTGTCCGAAGCGTTCCCACGCAGTCAAATCCACGGACCTTTAGTTCTCGTGCTAGTGCAGGAGAGTTGTAGAAATTATCCATCCATATTGTGTGCCCTCTATGCTCAAGACCATTTAAAAGTCTGAGCACGAGAGCTGGTACTATCCCAGAAACTGGATCGTCTTTTTGTACTGCCGAGGCGTCATGGCCAGCGTGTACTTCAAAACGCCACAAATAACCAGTTTGGGATTCACATATTTCGTATGTTTTGATCCCAACTGTCGCTGCTTTGTTACGGATGAATTGGTTTATATCAAGCCAACCCTTCCACATGGTAAGACTCTCGTCAAGCGCCAAATTCTGGGACAAATTATATAAACGAGAAAATTTTGTATTGAGGTGGTCTAGTATTGGTTGAATTTTGAAAAGTTTAGCCTGCGAACGCGTCAACAATTCAGGATGACAATTGGAGTTATTGTTGAAATGTAGGCATTTCGACAGCAGCTGATAACGATCAATTTTCATCTCCGCGGAAAAGCCAGGAGTATTAAAAATATCTTTAGAGGTATTCCAGTACTCCTCTAATCGACTTTTGACCACTACGCCCATAGCCAGAACAATGGCAAGATACGTGTAAACTTCGTTTACATTTGTATCTTGCCAGCGAGTAATCCGGCTATTAGGACGGATGGTCCCATCTACCAACATGGTCGTTGTCAGCTGCTGTGCATAAGTGTTGGTTTCTCTGACAATAACTTCAATTATTTCACGATCCCATATGGCAGTAAATGCTTCGTATGGATTCGTGAAAGAAACCGTAGGGCCAATATTTTGCGAGAACGATTCTCGCCTCAAATAAGGATCAATTTGAGGCATTGGAAACGCTCTCCATTCAAATTTAAATTTGTCGCACGGTTCCATCGAAGCTTCCAACTTAGGCGTCGGTGAGGCGGGCGACGGCGAAGGTGGCGTTGGGTCACAAACAGATGGACGAGGAGGCCACTCCAAAGCAATGTTGGTACAACCTTCCTCAACCTCCTCATCCTCTTCGTCCATAAACATCCTTGCCACCCGGGGCACTATTACCGACTGGGTAATCTCTTCTTCTTCTTCGCCTGACTCCTCCTCACTGCCTGAAAGGAAAAAAGTTACTAGTCGTAGTTTCTATTGTAATATTTACTTCCGCGATTGCTGAAAAATAAAGGAAGATGAAAATGCGCTTACCATAATTAATTAAAGCACTTATTTTATCATCACGGAAGAGTTTCCTTTTAGTCGACCGATGGCGATCGCGATTTCTGGAAAATAGAACTAATATTTTAACATACAAACTTAACAAAAACTTATAAAATATTTTTGATTAATTCTTACACAGGCCGCGTGGTCTTTGGTGTGTTTTCTCCACTGCTCGAACCACTTTTAACGTATCTGCAAAAAAAAATGAAGTTATGAAAAAGGGTACAAAAAAAAACCCATGCCCCATCAACCCCAACGACGTTCGTTTCTAAGGACGACCATAATGTTTCCGATGTGAAAACAAAGCCATAGATATATTTTTTGCAATTTGAAATTAAATATTTAAATTTTTTTGATTAATTCTTACACAGGCCGCGGGGTCTTTGGTGTGTTTTCTCCACTGCTCGAACCACTTTTAACGTATCTGCAAAAAAAATGAAGTTATGAAAAAGGGTACAAAAAAAACCCATGCCCCATCAACCCCAACGACGTTCGTTTCTAAGGACGACCATAATGTTTCCGATGTGAAAACAAAGCCATAGATATATTTTTTGCAATTTGAAATTAAATATTTAAATTAAAAACATCGGAATACTCACCCTGGGTTTTCGGAAACAGCAGCAGGGAGAAGCCTCGCCTTTTTAGGGTGGATCGCTGTCTCCATAGGTTTGCCCTCTGGCAGGTCCTCCAGCATACCGCAGAACACGCTTAAATAGTTATACACATTAAAGGAAATATTAAGATACAAATAGCAATAAAAAATTACGAAATTGAAATAAAAACAAAAACTATATATAATAAAGTTATATAAATATAATATATTTAGGTTTTAGTATTAAGAGGTTATTACGGTTCAGAAACCAAAGGCCTGTCACCACGTTGCCCACCAGGCGTTCTCACTTTTCTTACGCTATTATGGGCTGCCATGCTGTCACGTAAATGAATACCACGTACAACCACGACCACCCCTTGCAGGCCCACTACGGCGCCCTCGGGTTTCGCCATTGTTGTTATTGTTAGTACTATAGGGTACTTTCGGTAGTGAAAAATAAATTATAAAATTTGATAAAAATTAAAATTTATGTAGAAATACACCTAAATAATGTGATTTGGAATCATAAAAGCACATCATTGTTTTAATATATTGAAATTAAGTCGTATATTTTAATCTGTATATCACGTGACCAAGAACACGACCCGCCATAGTATGACGTCATACGGACAATAACAAAATTCTGTCAGTGCTATAAACAGCTGGGTACATATCTATCAACTTTAACTTCGAGGAGTAATAGTTGTGCTCTTTCGTTAGTGCATTTCATTTGTAGCTATTTATTTATTACTAGCGACCCGCTCCGGCTTCGCACGGGTATAAAATATAATTATAGCCTACGTCATTTACTGAAAAAATGATTAAAATCGATCCAGTAGTTTTGATTTATTCATTACTGCCCGTGGCCTGCACGCGTTAACTTAGAGTAAAAGCCGGCCGGAACCGCCGCAAACGCTACGTACCGCGATTTTTAAATCTGTAATATCTTCGAAAATATTCATTTAAATCATATGCAGTAAAGGGCCATATAGATCTATATTAAATAAAAAATACATTTAAGGTATTTAATTGGATAAGGATTAATGCTGTATTGGTTAAAATCGGTTCGAAAATTAGCCATTATTTGTCGTAAAAAGTAAATGACAAAAAAATGTTATTGTGGGATATCCATAAGAGATAGGTATATACCATCGCGGAGTTTTCTGTAGACCTTTTCAATGTGTAAAATACTTAGTACATTATTTTGATAAATCTCGTAGGGTTCAGCCTGCGTTTGCAATTTAAGCGAAAAAAAAATTATTATTTACGACATAACATTAGAAAACTCAAAAATAACAGTATTTCTCCACTATTTAATGGATGTTATTATACATATAAACCTTCCTCTTGAATCAATCTATCTATTAAAAAGAACCGCATCAAAATCTGATGCGTAGTTTTAAAGATCTAAGCGTACATACATGTGCAGGGACAGAGAAAGCGACTTTGTTTTATACTATGTAGTGATGATAAAATGCAAAATGGTTTTGTAAAAGCAGATAGTACGAATCTGCCAAAAATTGGTTGCAAAGCTTTTCGCATGTAACCCAGACTTCTGTTTTGTCGAATTTCGGAATGTTAAAACATCTTTGTAAGTATTACTTGTTATATTATACTGTTTTTTAATGTAAGTGCCAGGTATACCTAATTTGAAAAATAATGTTTGAAAGTGTTAGGTTTTGTTTTATTCCTTATGTTACTGCCAAAATTAAGACTTATTAGTTTTTTTTTAATGCTAGTATTTTTACAGCTAGACACTACACACCAACGATAGCTATTGTAATTCATTATTTTACACAAAAACACTAAATATTTGTAGCTGATAACGTTGAACGACAAAGAATATATGTATAAGGTATTGAACTTTTGAGGTATTGAACGAGTTCGGTATTACTTCGGTCGTATATTACGTAACCAAAATGACTGAAAGCATTTTCGCGGAAATAAAAAAGGTTTAAAATGTAAATTAATTTTATGGCATGAAAGCGTGTTTATTTTGCCGAAATATTTTTTTTTTTGTGGCTTTTTATTGGAAAATCAACATTTTGAAGTACTTTTTCAAACATAGTGGAATACCCTATTTTATGCAAAGCAAAGCCAACAAAAACAAACTGTAAGTGCAAAATAAACATATGTAAGGTAATGGCGCCTATGTTGGACGCGGACCAGACATGGACATTTTTTGAATTGACCTCCAAAATTAAGTAAACGCGAATTCTTTTTTTTCAAATGTCAACACCGATCAGTTGTGCCAATATTTTAGCTGTCATACCAACTGTTTTTGACAGCCGACGAACATTTTGATTGCGGCCACAACGGTTGTTACTTACGCTGTGTCATCTAGCGTCGGAAATCGTAATTTCTTATAAGAATCGCGATGCAAGTAAGTAAACTTAACATATTATTTTGTGTCAGTTGTATCGTCGTTGTCGAAAGTCATAGTATTCAATGATTTGCTAATAAGAATACATTACTTTAATATTATAACCCAAAATGTCAATGGCTTTCTAATCCTAAAATTTACCATGTCCATAATTGGATATTATTCAAGCACGTAAACCCAGTCATGGACATAGTGTCCATAAAATGATCTTGCTTATTTTTATTTTTTTTCATATATCATACGTCTGTTCCAGTATATCTTCATGTTTCTCTAGAAATTTGCAATAAATAATAAGTCTATCCAATTATGGACATTCTGTCCATGACTAGGTGTCCATAATAGGTTCAACTTATTTCTAATACATACAAATTTATTTTCATCCTAGAAATGGCACCAAGAAAAGATTATACCAAAGAACAAATGGCCAGGGCTATAGAAGATGTAAGGAAATGAGAAAAAATATCTGTCGCTGCTAAAAGGTACGGAGTCCCAAGAAAAACTTTGCACAATAAAATCACCGGGAAAAGTCCTATTGATTGTAATCTAGGTCCAGCTACAGTACTTTCATATGAGGAAGAAAGGATCATCGTGAGATGGATGGCCTTTATGGCTGAAAAACACTTCCCTGTAATCAAAGAGCAATTGCTTGATAGTGTCCAAAAAATAATATCTGATAAAAAATTAGATTCCTGTCCATTCACAAACAATCGGCCAGGAAAAAAGTGGTACTCTTCGTTTTTAAAAAGGCATCCAGATATTTCCGAACGTACTGCGCAAAATTTAAGTAAAGCCAGAGATGAAGTCACAGAAGATGATATACTCCGTTGATTTGTAGTAATTAAAGGTTACCTTGAAAATAAAGGCTTGCTTGAAGTAATAATGAATGACCCTGAAAGAATTTTTAATGCTGATGAAAACGCATTCTACTTACAACCAAAAGCTGGACGAGTCATAGTACGCAAAGGTGAAAAAAATGTATATACAGCATCAGGAGATGAGAAAGAAAATTTAACAGTGTTGGTTACTGGTAATGCTGCTGGAGTTTTAGCTCCACCAATGATAGTATACCCTTATGAGCGTTTACCTGCCGTAATTGCTAATAGCGTACCAAAAGATTGGTGCATAGGTAGCTCAGATTCAGGCTGGATGTGTGCCAGAACTTTTTATGAATACATTACTAATGTGTTCAATCCATGGATAGAAAAAAATAATATACGTAAACCAATCATATTATTCTTAGACGGTCATAGGTCACACATGACCCTGCATTTATCAGATTTTTGTAAAGAAAATGGGATTGAAGTTATCTCTCTCTATCCTAACACGACACATCTAATTCAGCCAATGGATGTTGCGGTTTTTAGGCCTTTGAAGGTATCGTGGAAGAATCAAGTGATGAATTGGAAAAGGGAAAATCCAAAACAAACAATGAAAAGAGAGCATTTTGCTGCAAACTTTGAGGCAGCTTTGCGAAACATTGCCACAGATACAATAAGAAATGGATTTAGAAAAAGTGGGCTTTTTCCCTTTGGTCCAGAATACGTCGACATGGACAAAATAAGTTCACAAAATCGTACTACTGTTTCCACATCAGCATTAGAAAACAAAATTCAAAGGACAAAACAGTTTATGGAATCAGAAATACAAAGCTTGTTTACAAATGAAAAATTGAAGTTAATCACCAGGCTATACTATATACCCAGAGCTAACGTCGAGGACCTGCTTCCGAATGAAGATCTGTCGTTATATACAATTTGGGCTAAAACTAAACACTATTTGGATGAAAATTTACCTCAGACTATTTCCGCAACTATCACGGAGCGATCAATACAAGTCTCGCATTCTTCAGAACCTGAACATGTAAGAGAATCCGAATTATTGCCACTACAAACACCTGAGGCATCCGTGGCCGACAATTCAATTTCTAGTTTACCTGAAAACATATTGGACGTCTCTGACCACATCTCTGAAAAAACACCAGAATTGTTGGCCACAAAAAATATGCAGGGAAGGTACTTTGGACCAAGTTCGTCACAAATTTGTACAAACACGAATGCTACTGATAGTGGCGATCCAGATTTACAAGAAGAGGACATCGGAAGTGCTGAAGCCGATTTAGAATTATCGAAAACGGTTTCCAAAGATATTGCCGAGCAGGCAATGCATACTACCCCAAAGAAAGTTCAGGCTTCTGAAACAAATAATACTATATCGAAATCCTTGCCTTCTAATACCCAAAACACAATAGACAAAAATATTGAATTCGTTACAGAATCAATGAAAACGATGTCAAAAGATATTGCCTGCTCGGCAATGTATACTACTCCTAATAAAGTTCAGAATTTTGAATCAAATACCACTATGTCCAAGCCCATGCCTTCAAAGCCACAAAATGTAATGAAGGAAAATATTCCATCACCATTCAAACGTGTTTTATTTTGACCAGAAGCAGAAATTAAAAAAGGCGCAGTAAGGAACGTCTTCCTTCAGCAATTACTGGTGAGACTTGGAGAGCATATATGATCAAGAAAGAAAATCAAAAGAAACAGAAGGAAGAAGAGAAAAACAAAAGAATAAAAGAGAGACAAGAAAAACAACAAATAAAAAAGAAAATAGCTAAAGAAACAAAGAAAGTTACAAATAAAAAGAAAATAGCAAAAACTGTAAATAACAAAAGGAAGAGAATTGAATCAACTAGTTCATCAGCAGAAAAAAATGATATACCATATCAAGAAAGTGACCAAGATTTAGAGTTGTCTGAAGATGACCAGATAAACAACGCAAAATACAGAACTGAATCACTAGAATCAGATGAAAATATTCCTCTAAAAGACATATCCTTGCAATTACTAAAGAAAAACACATATGTTATAATAAAATACGAAGGAGAATACTTTCCCGGGGTGATTAAAAATATTGATAACAATACTTACGAAATAAGTACAATGGTTCTATCAAAAGGAAATACATTTCGGTGGCCTGAAACTCTAGATCAAATTTGGTATAATAGGCTATAATTGAAAAAATTCAAGAGCCTAAAACTGTCAACAATAGGGGCTTTTTTAAAGTACCTGAAATGGAAAAATATTTACCATTTATATGTTAAGTTTTCGATTGCAATACTTTGTTTATAATTACAGATATATATACTATAGAGATTGTTACTTTTTGAGAGTTTCTAATATAACTATTTATTATTTGTTACATATTTTTTAGACTGATATTTATTAATAGTTGTGTCTCTGTTGAAACTCAGGGAAGACATAGATCTCTGATGAATAAGAATGTTTTGATTTTGGAACTTCTATTTAACCTCTTTAAACCTATTTGTGTAAGTAGAACATTGTTAGATTGTTAACAATGAAAAATAACGTGATTTTGGAGACAGATTTTTCAATAATAGTAGTGTAAGACATTTAATGTAAGTTTGAGTTTTACTATATAACTTAATTGTTTTTGAATAATAAACAAGGATGATTTATTTTGCTTAAGACGAAATGATGATTTTTCGTAGCGGTTTTCGAGTATTATCTATATATTAAACTGATATAATTAATAGTTTTCGATTGTTATTATTCAAATAATATAGCATAGTTAATAACGAATACTTTGTCCTTTACTTGATTATTCATATTTCCAAAATTCACCGTTCATAATTGGGATCCTACACTGGATTATTATTGTCCATTGATGGTTGTTCATAATTAGATAATGTGCATAATTGGGGGTCCTACACTGGATTACTACTGTCCATTGATGGTGCCTAAGTAAGAGTGTTTTTTATCTATAATATTTTATTGTACTGAATACTAAACCAAAATTAAATATTGAATACTGATTGAGAAAAGAGCTTTTCGATTACCTCCAAATCCCAAATAACGTATATTGAAAAATAAAAAAATTACAAAGCAAAAATAAAAAAAAAATCGCTTATACTGTCCATGATTGGTGTCGTTAGTGCAACTGTAAGTGCTAAAAGCAATAAAGTCAATGAAAATGCATAATAAAGACAATATAAAATATATCAAAATTTGTTTTTTTTTTTTTCAGTAAATCGATTCGTTAAAGAATCTACCATTAGCATAGAATCCAATCACTGTTTAATTTAACAAAAAAAAAAAAATCAATAAATCTAATATTAATTTCAATAGCCTTATCCATATTATAGTCCAGCCGGCGGCCATTTTGTGATGCAAAATTCCTATCTGTGGCAAGTTCCCGAAGGACTTTTGAGCGTCTTCATGTCTTTGAGCTCAGTATCTTTGAGTTTTCACATTTTCGACTAAAGTACATGTATTTTGGAATTATTAGATTGTAGTTCAATATAATAGTGACCTAATTACGCAGATACGTTAGAGCTTTAATATTTTGTCGATCAATAGGGCAAAATGAAATCCACGTACAAATTTGTAAAGTTACTTGGACGTTGGTTCTAAGGCTGTTTTGACTTAAAAAGTAAAGAATATATCAATATGAGTAAATAAAATAAAATATTACTTACTGTGCCATGGTTATTTCAGTTGAAATCAGACAAAACCGAGAAAGTTCAGCACGAAACAAGCGGTAATTCGCGGCAATCACTGATTGAACTGAGTCTCAAGTGCGAGTTTTATTCACAAGAACATGACAAACGCGTTTTTACGTGAAGATTATTTTGTATAGGAATTTAAACAGTGCAGCCAAAACAATAAAGAATAGTATACGACACAATCGATACAGAGTCATCTAGCGGCAAACGTGAGAACTAGGTTGAAATCCCGAATTTCCCATACAAATGAAGTTAAAATTTACTCCCGATATTGCGAGACGGATTAAACAAAACTCGCACTAGGCACTCTGATCACAGTTTAAAAACAACAACATACAAGAGGATATTAGATAGCGTCACTAACCTCAGCTTATAGCGCTATCTAGTTAAATTTTACCTACTGTTTTTATTTTTAATACTGTGCGCTAGATGTCGGTAATAATTCTTGATAAGTTATTGCTACTCAACACGTGATGTCGCTAAATAGACATAAAATTTTATTGGAAGAATTGAAATGAATTATTTGTTAGTTGTAATTGAAAATTAATTTTGTCCTAGGTAATAAAAATTTATTCTATAAAACATTTTTACGAAAAGCGACATTTTCTTTTACAAACTTTATTTTATGGACTTCATAAAATATTTTTATAAAAAACTCATAAAATTGGTAATAATTAAAGAAATTTATTAAAAATGTAAAATTTCAAACGAATTCATATGTAATTACAATTTTTGAGAATTAACATAATATTTTAAAATAGCTTTTATAAATTCCTAACTTTTAGTTTTAACTATTCGATGAAAGATGGCGCTAGCTGTGCCTGTATGTTCGACTAATTGGTTAAGAGATTGTTTTGCCAAGATCATGATAAGTATAGTCTTATAGTTTTTATGCCTTTGTTATCGCTTCATATCAGTTTTTTGGTTCCATTATCTGATGATGTATATAATTTGCGATCAATTATCGTTAGCAATGTAAGCGATTTGAATTAATAGGCAAACGACGTGTTGTTTATATTTCTTGTAATTTTTCATATCACATAATTTACACAATTAAGTTTATTTCTTCTTTAAAGAAAAGTAAAATTATTTTTTTATAGTTTAACTGTTTAAGTGCTTAAATTAAAAATTAATATTTATGACTTTAAATATCTGTGTTTTGTGATGCGAGTTATAAGAGTTTTAAAAATAATTTAATATGATTAAGGTATTAATATGTTTATCGCATAGATCGATAAAATATCTGTCATGATGGAAACAGATAGAAGGTAGCACGAAGACATAGAAATTAACAAGGGTAGGGGGTATTTTGAAAACTTACCAAAAAAACCATACAAGATAAGTTGAGTATCTGTAAGAACTTTGGATTATGGCGTATTTTTTAAGGAATTAAGTTTTAAATATATATTATGTAGGTAAGTAATTATTTTGCATTCATACCTAGATAAATACAAAATAATTATTATAAAAACTCAACCCATTTTAGAAAACCTCGAGTTTTTAAAGAATTTTAAAAGTTATTAAAATTGTCGAGCATAAAAGTAAAACTATTGTCCATTTTTTCTATATTTTTAATACCAATTATATAAATCATCATCATTTCAACCGCTTCATGAACGCGCTTCATGACGGCTTGAACCATGTGCGAACATGAGTTCGCGCCAAAAATGGCGTGAACTCATGTGCATTGCCCATAGTCACCACGCTAGGCAAGCGCGTTGGTGACCTCAGGGCTGGCTTTGTCGCACCGAAGACGCTGCTGTCCGTCTTCGGCCTGTTTAAGTTCCAAGGTGGTAGCGGAACTGTGTTATCCCTTAGTCGCCTCTTACGACACCCACGGGAAGAGAGGGAGTGCCTATATTATTTAATGCTGTAGCCACACAGCTATAAATAAATATCTTCTTGTATATAACCAAGTCAGCTCAGCTCAGCCTATTGCAGTCCACTGGTGGACATAGGCCTCCCCAAGTTTGCGCCAAACATCCCGGTTTTCCGCAATCCTCATCCAGCCTACACCGGCAATTATCGGCGTAGATCGTCGTTCCAACGGGCCGGAGGACGTCCCACACTGCGTTTGCCAAGACGCGGTCTCCACTCCAGGACCCGTGTGCTCCAACGACCATCGGTCCTGTAACACAGATGACCAGCCCACTGCCACTTCAACTTGCTAATTCTGTGGGCTATGTCGGTTACTTTCGTTCTCTCGCCAACCAAGCCAATATAACCAAGTAGCATATAGATAATCTATACAAATAAAATCGCCGAAATGTATGTTTGCGCATAACTTCTGACCAACAGCACCGAATTAGATCATTCTTTTATTTATGTTCCTTATTGTATGTTCAAGGTTTACATAAAAGTAACTTTAAAAAAAATATTGCCAGTTATAGTGACTGCAGATAGAAGTGATAACTTAGAACATTTAGTATTGAAATAAGAGCAGAACGCACGAGGTGCGAGTACACATTTTTCGCCCATCCAAAAAGCGTCTAACACGCACAGTACACGGCCGCTGCACGTGACGTCATAAGCATGTCGGTGACACGAACCTATAAGATTTTCCCCTACCAAAAATTGGCCAACACGGCTAAAGAACTTTTTACTTTAAAAAGTGAGAAATAATGTGTGTATATGTGTAAAAAAACAGCTACGAACTTCGCTGGACGAGCCATTTTCCAATAATTCTAGTTTGTATTATCTCTCTAATTCTACTTCATTTATACTGTTCTAGAAACAGGATACTGTAAAACTATTTATTGCTTGTACGATATATGTTTACTGGAGATGTAATTATTGTTGAAGTTTTTAATTGAATTCTTTAACTTGTCTTCAAGTATACAAACGTAGTTTATTTAAATATTAACATTTAAATTTTTAGAGCCCTAAATAAATATTGATTGCTATTAAGATAATTAAATGTTAAAAGTATTTTTATACATACGTATAAATGAACGATTTCTAAGAACCACTCCATTTCAACAATATAGTTCTCCTAATTTCGCTCGAGTGACTTGTAAAAAAGTTTAATTAAAAACGGTCCTAGCTACGCGTTAAATTGTTTTTAAGAGGTCTCCTGTTTTATTACGTTTTTTTCTTTCTTTTACTTTTAAAAGGTGAGACGTGCTGCGTTTGAACGAGTTTTGCTACTTGAAATTGTACTTTCCCAATATTTTGTTTGAAGTAAAACTTCTTTGTAAATTAGTTAACAATGTGTGAAGAGAGCGTTACGAAAGATGTGATCGGGCGAGGCGAATAGAGCAAGAGAGAGAGGTGCGAGCACACGTTTTCTCTCTTTCTCTCATAGCCAGTTACATTTCGTATGTCCAAAACACATTGCAGGCCTATTGTGCAGATATAAGTTAGTGAAGATAGAAAGACAGAGAGTAACGTTTCGTATATTACTGTAGGGGTAACTAAAGATGTTTTACTTCAATAGTGTGGTCTAAAGCACACTCGTTTGTTTTCGTGATTAATATCTCAAAATTCTCTTTTTTACAGAACTTGTTCTGACATTAAAGATCAAATCAGATCAACCATATTATAAAATTGCAGACGATCAGAAGTTACACGTATAAATATATTCCGCTGATTGATTTTAAGTTATACATACAGATCCAAAAGTTTGTATTCACTTCAGCCTATCGTAGTCTACTGCTGGACATAGGCCTCTCCAAGTTCGCGCCAGACATCCCGGTTTTGTGCAATCCTCATCCAACCTACACCGGCAATCTTACGTAGATCGTCGATCCAACGAGTCGGAAGACGTCCCACGCTACGTTTGCCAACACGCGGTCTTCAAAATTTGTATGAACAATGGTTACTCTCACGCAAAAATTACCACAATTGTAATGATACTCAGAGTGTCGATCAAGAATAACAAACACATAGGATACTTTTCATCTCAATATTTCTATACGTCAGTCAGTCAGTCAGTTCAGCCTAACGCAACCCACGGCTGGACATAGGCCTTCACAAATTGGCGCCAAAAATAGCGTGAACTCATGTGTGTTGCCCTTAGTCACCACGCTGGGCAGGCGGGTTGGTGACTGCAGGACTGGCTTTGTCGCACCGAAGACGCTGCTGCCCGTCTTCAGCCTGTGTATTTCAAAGCCAGCAGCTGGCTATCCCGCCATCGGTCGGACTTATAAGTTCCAAGGTGGTAGTGGAACTGTGTTATCCCTTGTCTTGGAAAAGAGGGGGTTGCAAGAGGAAATCGCGCAGATGGAATTAACGGATTTATTAACATAGGAAATGTTTATTATAATGAGTGAAATCCGCGTAAACACTAGAAAAGAATTTTTCAACTCGAACCAGTAGTTCCCGATATTAGCGCTTTCAAATAAACAAACTTTTCAGCTTATTAGTATAGAGTAGAGATTAAAAATAGTTTTTAAAGAAATCTGGCTTTTCTTTTGCTGATTAATTAATTCTCGCAAAAAATATGAAATATGAAGTGAAAATTTGATCGAATGTAAAGCGTATTAATTTATCATAATTAAATATAAATTTAATGTTATAGTACAGTTATCAATAATATTTATATATGTAATTAAATTATAAGCAGTAATTAATACATTTTTATGAAGGCGCTGAAGAAAATAAGGATACTTTAATTCATAAAAAGTGCAAAGGCAGTCTAATCACTGATATTGATAGTGATTTTTTACAGACAACCTTTATCGATAGAGAAAATATTTATAACATGGCATGACTTATTAAAAAAAAAAAAAAAAAAAAAAAAAACAAAACGAAACGCCACGCAGAAAAGTAACAAATATTTTATAAAGTAAAAATGGCAATATTGTTTATGTAATAAGAAAAAAAAAAATAAAGGAAAATTATGGCATAACTTGGTAAAGAATCAAAAACCTCAGAATCTTTGTTATTAAAAACAATGAAGTATGAATTAATTAGGTACTATTTATAATTAAGTAACTTAAACGTGACTTTTTTTTACCTCGATATTAAGTTACTATGTATCTATTTATTGTACATTTCTATTCGCAATTGTGTATTTTTTTTCATGTTTTTTTTTGTTCAAAGCTTTTTATTGTTGTTTATTTTTTTTAAAAGTAAGATGTGCAAGTGAGCTCGCCGAGACAAACGGAGCATACCGTAAGAAAAATTGTGAGTAATTAAAAAGAAACACCCTCGCAGAGGGTTGCAGACGATATAATTGTTTTGAAAGAATTTAATGAAAAACTTGAGAGGGGTTTTTTTATGTATATCTTTCTTATCTGTCTTGAGTTTTTTTTTTGTCACGTAATTTTTCGATATAGAAATTTAGTCAATCAGTTCAGCCTATCGCAGTCCTCCGTGACATAGGCCTCCCCAAGTTCGTGCCAGACATCCCGGTTTCCCGTAATCCTCATCCAGCCTACACCGGCAATCTTACGATACATTTTGAACAAAAAATTTCGTTTTTAGGTATCGATCTAGTTTATTTTTTATAATTCTTATAAAAATGTTCATAAAAATGTACTATTTACAGTGCAGGCACTTTTTGCTCGTCATTTTACAAGTTATATTTGATATATTTAATTAAATATTTTTAATAGTAATAATAATAATCTATATTGGACACAATTATAATTCATACAATAAAAATATTACCCAGACTCTTGCACCAGCAGTAATGTGTTGCACACGTCAGTATCCTCCATCCTTAGGAATTATTTATCAGCTTAACGGAACAAAAAACGAGCGAACAATATGAAAATTAAAATTAAAATTTAAGTGGAAAACACTTGCCGTGTGTTTACTATTCCTTAGCGTGTGTATTAGTTATACTGAAGTCAAAGAGAAGGTATCATCGATTCGGAATGCAGTTTTTACAGAACAAGAATTGGGAAGAAGTTCCGCAGTTACTCTTTACCAAAAAAAAAAAAAAACTATTTTTTTATTATTAGCCTATTAACATCTTGCATGAAATACAGCGTCACTAAAGCCACGTATCTTTGTCACTGATGACGACATGAAGATTATGAGCAACAGAACAATATTTTAATTTTAGTACCTACACCTAAAATTATTGAGGGGTTTTGATAATATAACCTACCTATTATTTTTGTGTTTCATACAGGACACTCTCTCGTAAAATCAGGAAAAGCCCGACTTGGGAAGTACCTCGACCATACAGAAGATCACAGCTAAATAATACGATTTTGAAGCAATGTTGTGTTACTATGTGAGTAAAGTTACCAGAGCTCCCGTGGAGGATTGGGAGGTCAGCAACGCGCTTGCGATGCTTCTGGTGTTACAGTCGTCTATAAGCTACGGTAATCGCTTACCATCAGGTAAGCTTGTTTGGTGACCTAGTTGTGTAAAATAATAATAATTAGATAAGTATGTATAATACTGCATGGTATATACCTAAATAATTTTGCAAAGTTTATTATTATAAATAGAAACGTTTCGTTAAGTACCTACGCTTTAGCAAAATCTGAGACCCTTTAAGGTTTAAGCCGTCGAATTTAAATAAATAAATATCATATAACATACACACACGGTCGCCAGTTCCTACGGCAAGCAACTTAATGCTTGTGTTATAGGTAACAGCCGACTGGTTAAATAAATACTTTTTTTTTATAAATATAGATAGAAATATAACATACATACATCATCATCATTACATCCTATACAGTCCACTGCTGGACATAGGCTTCCACAAGTTTACGCCAAAAATAACGTGAACTCATGTGTTTTGCCCATAGTCACTACGCTGGGCAGGCGGGTTGGTGACCGCAGGGCTGGCTTTTTCGCACCGAAAACGCTGCTGCCCGTCTTCGGCCAGTGTATTTCACAGCCAGCAGTTGGATGGTTATCCCGCCACCGGTCGGCTTTTTAAGATCCAAGGTGGTAGCGGAACCGTGTTATCCCTCAGTCGCCTCTTACGACACCCACGGGAAGAGAGGGGGTGGCTATATTCTTTAGTACCGTAGCCACACAGTACATACATACATATATAAATACAAATATTACACCAAAACTCAGGCGGGAATCGAGCCCGCAACCCGCGGAGCAGAAAGCAGGGCCACTACAAACTGCGCTAACGAGCTAGTCAAATAAGTATAGGATTTAATACAAATAGAAATAATTATATAAAACAGCATTTAAAAATAGAATTCAAATAACGTAATCCTACTAATATTATCTACTAGTCGTGCCTTACGGCGTCACCCGTGTTGTTACGAGTATATAGCCTAAGCCTTAATCAGGAAATGAAGTATCAAAAACAAAATTATTTTTCAATTTGTACCAGCAGTTCCTGAGATTAGCGTGTTTAAACAAACACAATCTTCTGCTTTATATTAGGATAGAGAAATGTAAAAGTTTGTTTGTATGTTTGTAGGTAACTCTTACGCAAACATTTCTGAACTGAATGTAATGAAACTCGATACGTAGACAGCTGAAGATCTAGAATAACACAGAACTAATTTTTATCCCGACATCCCCACGGGATCGGAGGGTATACGAAGTAAAATCGGGAGGCCTCTTTCGTTTAGATTTACTAGGATTGTCCTAGTTTAGACATAATTTGAGAATTCCAATAGATAAAGTTTTAACAATACTTTTGTGTTCTTAAAACTTGAAATAATGTATTTTTTTAATTGTAGGTATTAGTATATTTTTTTAGGAATGTGGAAATCTAAAGTCAGTACTTTATCCTTTCTTCCTTTTAATTTATCCTACATGAAGAAAGGACCCTATGCCCAGCAGTGGGACGTTACAGGCTTCGTATCGTATCGTATTGTAATCGTTTCAATACCAAATAACTTATTTACGTAATTAAATGTTTTACCTACGTCTTCTTTCTCAATATTGTACATATTTACAAAGCACAACTTATAAGGTTACTAGCTGACCCCGCAAACGTTGTTTTGCCATATATTTTATTAACCTTCTCAATCCCCCCCCCCCCTATAAGTTAGGGGAATGAAAAATAAATGTTGCCCGATTCTCAGACCTACCCGATATGTACACAAAATTTCATAATATTTTATTAAACCTCTTAAACCCCCCCCCCCACATATAACTTAGGGGTATGAAAAATAAATGTTGGCCGATTTTCAGACCTACCATATGCACCCGATATGCACACAAAATTTCATCGGAGAATCGGTAAAGCCGTTTTAGAGGAGTTTAACTACAAACACCGCGACACGAGAATTTTATATATGTATTAGATGAGATATTTATTTCCTTAACAATACGTAGATACATAATCTTTCTTTTAAAATGTGAACTAGTGGTCGCCCAGAGGTCGAAAATCGACCATAATTCAAAATTTAAATTAAGAAAAAAAAAAAAATAATGAAATTTTTATGAATAATCTAAAAGAAGAAGGTATCGTAAATTAATTAATTTTGAGTAAATAAAAACGGCTTAAGAGAATTGTCTATGCATTTTTTTAAAAATTATTGAATCACTTAAGGGAATGTGGTATATCGATTTATTTATTTTCTTTTGTGACTGATTGTGACGGCACAAAAAGTTTATATACCTACTTATAAATCGATATAGGTAGGTATAAAAAAAACTAAATAGACAAATCTTTTTTTTCTTTCATTTAAATAACTTAAATAAAGCGATAATTTAAATTTATAATACGTACAAAAAATAACTAAATTATACATTCCAAAACATTTAAATCAACTTACAACAATACATTTTTTTTAAATAAAGATAGACATACACGCTGACACATAAAAATATAATAAAAAAAAGTCACTAAATTAAGACGGACACACATCATACGTCAATCGTCATTCGAAACAAACAAACAGACATTACAATATAATAAACTTAACCGAAAAATAAAACTGAATTACTGAATATAAAGTCAGAGGAAGAAAAAACATGGATCCGCCTCCAAAGGTTCGTATAGCCCCGCCTATACGTAGAGGGGATTGACGCTTATTCGCCAGTCCATACTCGCTTTCGCAGTTATCACAACGTTTCATAATAAAGCCTCTCCAAATTGAACTGTCATTAATTGTCATAATAAGGCCTTTATCATCTGTCAAATATTATTCAGATTTTTTTGTTCTTAATTCGTCATTTTAATCTGTGTTTTTTTGTGACAGTTCGCGCGTCTTTATTGACAGATGAAAAAACATGTGCGTGTGTGTGTGTTTTCATTGACTTGAAATAGATTCTTAATGTGTCAGTGATAATAGCGTGGATTATTTTTTTCGAGGTACGTTTTTATTAATATTTATTTTATTCATTAATTGATAAATCATTGTAGTGATAATTGATTAATCCGTTATAAAACTCTACGTAGAGATTTTAATATTTATTTACCTTGATAGTGTGTAATTATAAGTTTTTTATTTGTTTTAAATTATAGAACGGCAAAATTTACGTTATAAAATACATTTTTTTTTCGTTTTGTATTAAAATAGTTTAAAAGCTTATAATTAATAATTTATTGGATATCATTCAGATTTCATGGACTCCATTGATATTGTTTAGACTTTGGATACCGGATATCCGTTTTAAATATTTTAAAGAGACGTCATATTACAAATTTTAATACATAAATTTTCAATTATAAAACGTCAGAGAAAAATTTATCATTGATGAAAATATAAACTTAAACACATTTTCTTATTATGAACAAAACTTTTTGTACCTATATTTATTTGTTTATAATTTTGAAATATATAAAAATTATCGATTTTCAAAATCACGCTTTTAACGTAAAAGTAAATTACACGTTAACTAATCATCCAATACGGTTTCGCCTGCGATTTATGAAAGACTGTTAAACATATTTACAGGTCTATAATTCGTAAGATAGTCTTGACTAGTAACTGCACTTCAGTTTCACTCCCGTTTACCGCTACAAAAAAAAAAAAAAAAAAAAATCTACCAATTATTATAAATTTATCTTCAGTTGTCTAAATACAACTTTCATAACAATTAATTTTAATAGTAAATAATCATCTTTTCTTCCGCCGTTAACCCGCATTGGATCAGCGCGGTGGATTAAACTCTGATCCTTCTCTTACACGGAAAAGAAGCCTAGAAGTGGGATATTACAGGCTGAAGTATCTTTTCTTTACTATAAACGTATCGTACGGTTGTACGGCTCGCCTGATGGTAAGCTGATACCGTAATCTGTAAAGTCTATTTTCCCAGTCGAATTTTTCCACTTTGAAAATGATATTTCCTGCTCTGCCCTATCTCGATTGCGTATTCGCAAACAAAGTAAAAAAAATATTATATATTTGTTATGTCTTGGCCACAAATCGATAAAAAAAAAAGTTATTTATGTCTTTGACACTTTGATACTCGCTAGAATATCGTAAAAAGCTAATCTATCTTAATGAATAAAATAAATTGCTAATTGTGTTGAGTGTTGGTATGTATATAAGTATAATATAAGTGTACAGTGTAACTCGAGAGCAGCTGGACAGATTAAATATTTTTTCAATTTTGTTTAATTCTTTTTAGTTTTCGCGAAATAAAATGTTAAGGGAATTGCGCAGAAAATTGGAAAGTTTTTTTTTTTTTTTTTTATGTCACTAGGTCGGCAAACAAGCGTACGTCTCACCTGATGGTAAGCGATTCCGTAGCTTATAGACACCTGCAACACCAGAAGCATCGCAAGCGCGTTGCCGACCCAATCCCCAATCCCCCCAGGAGCTCTGGTCACCTTAATCACCAACAGGAACACAATACTGCTTGAAAACAGTATTATTTAGCTGTGATCTTCTGTAAGGTCGAGGTACTACCCCAGTCGGGCTGCTCCATATTTTGAGCAGGAAATTCCTGCTGTGCCCTACCTCAGTTGGGTACCTAAGTTTCAGAAAATGTAACGATTAATTGAGTTACAACAACGTCTGTCGTGTCCGCAACTCATAAACTAGCGCCAAATAAGTATTTTAAAAATTAGTGGTCACCCAGTGGTCGATATTCGACCATAATTAATCTAAATTATAAGTTTGAACATTATTAAGGTTCTGTTGTCAAAGACTATACTTCTGTAATAATAAACAAAAGAGTATATATATGTATATGTGTGTGTGTGTCAAATACATGGTAGTGTGTGTAATGTTGTTTTTATTAATTTAATGTATACTTTATGTATAATTAAATGATATATTAGCATTCTGCACTCCTCTATCTATATAAACTATAAATGTGCGAAATGTCATACTCCTCCGTCCGCGCAATTTTCGTAAAAAGGTGGTACAAAGTTTTTGATTCACGTATTAATATATTAATAAAAATATATATCAAAATTAATATATAATTAATATATCAGTATATATGTATGTTTGCTGTCCTGTAAACTTGATAATTTCGATATACATTGATTATTTAGTTATTATGATGTTTTATAGCCTATATAGGCTAAATTGATAAATGTAATAAGCACAATGATAGCTTTAAAAACAATAATGCTAAATCTTAAGAATATATTTTAATAATTACTTCCATTTTATAGTATGAGTAGGTATAAATAAACCAAACATATGACCGGATCTAAATCGGAGCTTAATGCAAGCTTCATATTAATTATAATTCATTTCAGCCTACCACATTCCACTGCTGGACATAGGTCTCCACAAGTTCGCGCCAAAAAATGGCTAAAACTCATGTGTTTTGCCCATAGTCACCACGCTGGGCAGGCGGTTTGGTGATCGCAGGGCTGGCTTTGTCGCACCGAAGACGCTGCTGCCCGTCTTCGGCCTGTGTATTTCAAAGCAGTTAGATGGTTATCCCGCCATCGGTCGGCTTTTAAAGTTCCAAGGTGGTAGTTGAACTTTGTTATCCCTTAGTCGCCTCTTACGACATCCACGGGAAGAGAGGGGGTGGCTAAATTCTTTACTGCCGTAACCCTACCGCGCATTAATTAATTATAATTAAGTAAATAGTAATAGTTACTTAGCAAAACGTAGATTTAAAAGTGCGTTTGAAGCCTTTAATAAATAAGTCGTTTATTTTGATTTACTTGATGATAGCATATTACTGCTTTTAAACTGCTTATATTGTGCCTCGACTTATTAACAACCTACCCGTAGATTTATGCAAAAGTATTTCAAATAAAAATATCAAAAATAAATTAAAACAACATTACTTAAATATTTTGAACTAAACATTTACTTAAATTGTATTTTATTGTATTATTGTATTTATTTATAATATTACAAATTGTTTTCGTATTTTCTTATTAAAAGAATTTGAACATTGTCTGTAACCGTTATAAATAATGAATGTGTATAATTAGACTAAGATAGCACAGGTTGAAACCTTAGTGGTTTTTTGTTGCTATTTTTTTTAATATTTCGTGTATTACTACTTTTATAAACGATAATTAAAAAAAAATCACTTGTGTAAAGAAGTAATTAAAATTTACACATTTGTATCAATAGGAAATCGAACTCATTACAATTGAATAAGAATATTAATCATTAATGATTAATTTTTGTATTTGTTCTAGTTTTCCACATCTGTCCTTTTGTTACGGATTATTTGCAAATTTTTGTTATTAAGTATTTACTATTGTTGTAGATAATTATATTTATAACTAATTAGTGCATATGGTTTTGCTTGTATTTTTAATCGATTAAAAAAAAGAAGGTTCTGAATTCGACTGTATTTTTTACGTGTGTTATCCTCATAACTTTTTGCTGGGTCTACCGATTTTGTTTCTTTTTGGCTGAAATGGAAACTGGTGCTTGTTATGTATCATTTTAAACGAGATCTGATTAATCATTTCCTGAGATATAGTTAATGATGTGGATTTAATTACGGATCATCGCACAGTTGCGATTTAAAAGTGCTCTTATTGAAGACTTAAATAAAGTAAATTTTATCACTATCAGTCTTATCAAAAACACATTAAAGATTTTGTCATCTTGTTAGCGTCTTTTGGTTTACACTCAGTAGGCGGATATTGAGACGAGGAATATTTTAACTCAGGCATATCTTAACACAGAAAACTTTTGTATTTCATATTCTGTATACGACGGTCACGATCAGCTTGTAATATTGTAACATCCCACTGCTGGGGATGGACCTCTTTCTCCATATATGAAAAGGATTGGAGCTTAATCCACCACCCTGCTTCATTGCGGGTTGGCGAATGGCGAATACATTCCTTACTATAAAAATCGATCGCATATGTATATGATAACAACCGGGACCGACAGCTTAACGCGCTCTCCGAATCACAGTGATAAAGGCTTGATTTGTGAAATTTCTCTAGTAACTAATGTACCTGGCTATAATTATATATACATATATGTGTATGTAGTTATATCAATTTAATCAATTCTGTAATTGTGAGTTTTTGATTAGATTTGACTAGCCCGTTGGCGCAGTTTATAGTGACCCTGCTATCTGCTCCGAGGGTTGTGGGTTCGATTCCCAACCCGAGTCTGGGTGTAATATAAATATTTATTTATATATTTATATATGTATTATTTATAAGTATGTTTATTGAAAAAAAAATGTAGCTATACACCAGTCGGCTGTTACCTTATAACACAAGCATTAAGTTGCTTACTTTTGAAACAGACGACCGTGTGTGTATTGTGTAAATATTTATTATTATTTATAGATGCAGTAATTCCGGATATTAGCCTCCACATATATACAAAGTCTAGATAAGGAGTTACGAGACTTCCGAACTAATTTAGATCTCACGATATATAAAATTTAATCTCGAAAAGCACCTAACCTCAAGTGTGCTTGTCGAAATACTACGAGATAAGATAATTTTTTACCGTAAATATATGAAAATAATTATATAACTTGGCGAGGCCTACGTCCAACAGTGGACTGCGATAGGTTGAAGAGATGATGATGATGTTATGAAAATATTATTATTATTTTTTATCGATTAATGAATTGTAAAAAAAAGTAAAATGTTTACTAATCAATAGACTATCTTAGTTTTAATAAATCATCATACGAGTATTAAAATTTCCTACACATTAAAATCACTTAAGTTGATTAGATCACAACGTAATTAGCCTCTCACAGTGTTTCCAGTAACGCCCCTGTGCCCATGTCGGGCCGGGATGTTCATGATTGTTCAGAGGTGAGCCGGACAGTCCCCATGGAGGAGAAGACTGGTCTTTTCGCCGAGGCCAGCCTGTCGCTGGAGGGATCCTGTTGCCTGCAGATCCAGGACCTTCCAATTAAAGCGGCTGAAGGCTCCCGCAGGGGTTTTGGTCGGTATTGCACCCCTAAGTGCTGAAGCCGACATACGGTCTAGGAATACCTACCTGGGCATCCTGGATATCACCCGTAATTGGGTTACCCTGCGATATCAAAAAAAAAGCCTCTCACTCTACTTATTTTGTTGAATTTAGTCTTACTTATTATTTGTCAATAAAAAAAAGGATAATCATTTTCGCTCGCTTCAGCCCACTGCTGGGCATAGGCCTCTTTCCCCGTGTAGGATAAGGATTAGAGCTGAATCCACCATTTTAATTATTTGCAATCTCGTTATCTCTCAAGATATTCTAAAGTGTAAGATTATATCTCGCGAAATATTGAAGAGATATCTATCTCTGATATGTTACTAATTTATGGAACCTACCTTACAGAAGATCACAGCTTGATAGTACTGCTCTCACTGTTGTGTTCCTGTTTGAGTAGGGTAGAGAACTCCGTAGTTGGTAACCGCATACCATCAGGTGGACCGTACGCTTCGTTGCCGTCTTTGTACTTAGTACTATAAAAAAAAAAAATGTTTCATTTGTAATCTAATATATAAAATTCTCGTGTCGCGGTGTTTGCAGTTAAACTCCGCCGAAACGGCTTGACCGATTCTCATGAAATTTCGTGTGCATATCGGGTAGGTTTAAGAATCGAACAACATCTATTTTAATGAAACAACTTTTTTCGGATTTTATCGCGGTTTATTATTAACTTTTGATTCCCGACGTTTCGGATACTTGGTGGAACCATGGTCACGGGAGGACTCCCGTGACCATGGTTGCTGTAAAATAATAAACCGCGATAAAATCCGAAAAAAGTTGTTTCATCAAATGAGTAAAATTCGCGTAAACATTAGAAAACATCTATTTTTCATCCCCTAAGTTACAAGGGGGGTGTTAAGGGGTTAATAACATATATGACAAAACAACGTTTGCGGGGTCAGCTAGTATTACTATAACTGTTTCTTTTTTTATTAAATATTGTACGGAACCAACGTTACTTAAAAAAGAATAATGATAGAGTTTTTATAAAAAAACGAAATCTATGTAAAAAAGTACATCTGTATTATTTTGTTATTACAATACTCGTTGAGATAATCGACCGTGACGAACAGACAGAAAGAAAAAGGACAAAAAAAGTATTTATTGCTACAACTGCAATGGCTATCTAGACTTTAGCGGAGTTTTGTTTGACTTTTTTATATATATATTACGTACTTCTATGTACATTGAGGTCAATTTATTTTCGTTTGACGTACCTACCAAAGAAAGTCTTTTGTTGTAATATTAATGTATGTACTGTACACTTATTTTAAGTAACAGTAGTAAATTTCCTGTTCAAAATCTGCAGCAGCCCGACTGGGGAAGTACCTCGACCTTACAGAAGATCACAGCTAAATAACACTGCTTTAAAGCGGTGTTGTGTTCCTGTGTAAGGTAGCTCCTGAGGGGCTTTATATAGTATAGGGGGTCGGTATAGGATCGGTAACGGGCTGGCGATGCTTCTGACGTTGCAGGCGTCTATAAGCTACGGTAATCGCTTACCATCAGGTGAGTTGTACGCTTGTTTGCCAACCTAGTTATATACAAAAATATATGTACCTATATCAGTCGACAGTCATGTAAAACAGGAGTATTAAATTACCTAGTCTAGAAACAGACAACCTTGTGTGTATGTTAAAGATATTTAATAAAGTATGTTTGTCAAAATGAATTCAAAAAAAAAAAAATTTGAATCAATTCCACATCAAAAAAATATAAATACTCCAAGGATTTATGATTGATTCAGCCTTTGACATTCTAAGAAATGAGTATTTAAGAAGTTTGAAAGTAGCACCCGTGACGGAGAAAATGAGGAGCAATAGGTTAGCGTGGTATTGTTAAATATACATACTTTTTTTCATTACTCTTAAAATATGCTAAAAAAATTTTTGTTATTGTAAACTTTATTGATTACTGCAACATTTTTCTTATTTATAAAAATTCCAGACAAGATTTTCTTATAATTAATATTGTATTAAAACCAATAGTGTTTATGTTTTGTTATTGTGTTTGTATTTATACTTTGTTCATGTCGCACCTGTGCAGCAGTGTACTATCTCATCATTACAGAGTAGCATGTTTAAGCAATCTTTCTATCTTATATAAACCACATATTGAACCATTTAATATTAAAGTTATGCTCACTTTTAATCTAATTACATATGAGAACAAATTTATTAACATTATACCCACATTATATAACCAGTATATTAAAATTAAAACAATGCCAATAAATATGCATCTATTGTGTAAAATATTTTTTATACTTAAAGTTATGCTAATTAAACTAATTACATATGAAAACAAATTTATTAACATTATACCCACATTATATAACCAGTATATTAAAATTAAAATAATACCAATAAATATGCATCTATTGTATAGAATATTTTTTATACTTAAAGTTATGCTAACGTTTAACCTAAATAAATACTGTGAGTACAATATTGTTTACATTATACCCACCTTACATAACTCATATATTAAAAATAGAACAATACTATTGGATATGTATCTGTTGTATAAAATATATATTATTATTTATATTTTTTGTTTTTCTACATTTAATCTAAAAACGTATTATGGTAAATTTTGTTTACGTTATAGCCATATTATATATTCCATATACTGAAACAATACTATGTAGTATGTATCTTTTATACAAAATATTTTTTGAATTATTATATAAATTAAATGAGATATTTAAAATTATACTAAATACGTGCTATGGGTATAGTATTATTTGCATATTGCCTAGCTACACATTTTTAAATATATTTAAAGCTTGCTTTTTACAACACAGGAAGTTTTGTTCATTTGAATAGTGATGATGCAATCACAAAATTTTAGGATTGGTTTTTTAAATGTTGGGTCGCTTGGGACGGGCCATGATGAGCTCGTGGTGGCAATAGATCGTCATCGACTCGATATACTGGCATTAAATGAAACTTGGCTTAAAGAGGGCGAGGAGGGACGAGCGCCTATAGTTCCTGGTTACCGTCTACGTCACAAGCCTCGGCCCGTCGCAGCATCCCGAAGTCGTGGGGGTGGGGTCGGATACTATATTAAAAAAGGCATGTCTGTAGAGGTAATATCGCATCCAGAAAACCCGATCGTCGAACAGATGTGGGTAAGTACCAGAGTTAAAGGTAAACGTATCATCGTCGGCACCGCTTATCGGCCACCTTGGTTGAATGCACGTATCTTCTTGGACGCACTCACAGATACCTTTGCTTCGCTGACAAGTTACGACCACATATTCCTGCTTGGTGATTTTAACATAAATATTTTGTGTAAAAGCAGTTCGCTGACTCGAATGTTATATGAATTTTTGAAAGTTACTAACATGCAACAATATGTAGATTCCCCTACACATTTTACCAGTCATAGTGAGACCCTGATCGACCTCATATGTTCTAATACACAGCCAATAGGAGTACGAGTGGATTATGTGTGCTCACTTAGTGATCATGCTATACTATCCTGTGAAGTTGGTGTCCGTAAAGATACAAAACATAGCAATTGCATTTACTTTAGGCAACTAAAAGGTATAAACGATAATGAATTTTCTGAATTAATGAATATCATAGGGTGGCCTGAGGCGCAACCGACAGAAGGTGTTGATTACATGACATCAGATCTTAATGACAGGATACTAAAGGTATTTGATATATTATCACCATTAAAACTACGCCATTTTAAAGACGTTGGTTATCCTTGGATTACATACAACATAAAGTTAATGATGAAGAAACGAGACGAGGCTCACAAGAGGGCGCGGGCGACTAAATCTGAGAATCATATTGTTTTTTATAAAAATCTCAAACGTACGGTTCAAAGTGCGATTTACAGAGAGAAATGTGTATACTACAAAACTTTTATAAACAATAACTTGAAAAATTCCGCATATTTATGGAAAAATCTAAAGCGCTACGTAGCATTTAAGACTAAAAAAAGCCATATTTTGCCATCAAGTCTTAGAGACGCCGAAAAACTCAACAGCTACTTTTTGGATGTACCAGGCAGGCAAGTGGCTTCTATTTTTGATATTACGTATTTTCAGTCACATTGTAATTTTACAAATATATTTAGCATTTCTGTCGTTGATAGTGACACTGTTTTGAGAACGATAAAGAGTCTGAAGTCAAATGCTATCGGATGCGATGGAATTTCTTTAGACATGTTGATCATGTCCCTCCCCTGTACGTTAAACGTGATAACGAATATAATAAATAAATCAATTGAAACGAATTCATTTCCATCCATATGGAAAAAAGCGATTATTCGTCCCATCCCTAAAACCGATAACCCCTTAAAGTTAAAAGATCTGCGACCTATAAGCATCCTACCATGTATGTCGAAAATTCTGGAAAAAATTGTACATGAACAGCTTTCACAATTTCTTGAAGCCAACAATATTCTCCCAGAAAAACAATCAGGTTTCCGTAAAAATCATAGCACCGTAACAACGCTTATAGATGTAGTAGATGACATATTGAATGCGCAAGATAAAGGGGAGGGAACCATTCTAGTGCTACTAGACTACTCACGTGCATTTGACACCATAAATATACCGCTTCTGCTTTCTAAATTGCACTACTATGGTCTCTCTTCAGATGCTGTCGAGTGGTTTTCTAGTTACTTAAAGAATAGAACACAAGTAGTGGAGACAATGGATGAAGATGGAACTGTAGTTCACTCGAGACCTAGATTTATAAACAGGGGTGTTCCGCAAGGATCAATTTTGGGTCCTTTATTATTTATACTTTATTGTGCCGACCTGGAAAAGCATGTGAGTGCAGCAAGTATCCATACCTATGCCGACGACATACAAGTTTACATTTCTTTTAAAGCAGACGACACTTTAAGTGCAGTAGACAAGCTTAATTATGATCTAGGAAATATATATGCATGGTCAGAAAGTAACGGTTTGGTACTTAACCCAAACAAAACGAAGTATTTAATTTTGGGAACCTCCAAACAGATTAAAGAGATAACATGTAAAGCACCTATAATTAAAATAAACAATGTAGACATAGAACGGGTTAGTGAGGCTAGGAATTTGGGCGTTATAATGGATCAACATCTTAGATTCGAAGAGCAAATCCTTAAAACTGTACGAAACTGCTTTTACAGATTGAAGGTTTTATATCAGATCAGACCTTTTGTATCGGCTGAAATCCGAGTAAGGCTATGCGAGGCGCTAGTTTTGTCAAAGTTGAATTATGCTGACATTGTGATAGGCCCTAGATTATTAAAACGCACGAAAAACATGGTACAACGTGTCCAGAATGCATGTGCTCGGTTTTGTTTTGACATTCCCCCGCGCACACATGTAACACCATATCTCAATGAAAAGGGTCTATTGAGAATGGAAGGTCGAAGGCAACTGCATTTCGCTACATTGCTGTTTGGTATAGTTAAAAGTAAAGTTCCTAAATATCTTTTTTCGAAACTAAACTGGGCAAAAGATTGTAATAAGAAGTATAATACTAGAGCGACCTCCTATTTGATGCTGATACCCCGACATCACTCCGCCGCTTACCGGGGATGCTTTAAATACTCTGCGGCCAAAATCTGGAATGATATCCCACCGCCACTAAGGGAGCTGGCATCGATTGTCAATTTTAAAACAATATACAAAAAATACCTAATTAAGGAACAGGTACAGAACTTGTAAGAGCCGATTAATGATAAACGACTGTACCACCGGTACCTACTTATTTTTTAATAAAATAAAAGAATGACTGAAAGGGATGTTTAGTGTGTGATGTGTGATGTGTATGTGGGTGTACATGATGTATCTATATGTGTATCTGTGTATGGATGTATATTTATTATATGTGTACTTTATAATATTTGATATTGTTTGGTTACTACGTATGGTCTTGCTGAATTATTGGATGCTATTTATTGGTTGCTGCCGCTGTCGTTCGCATGGTACCCGAGGTGGCTACTGAAAATCAGCGTGTGAAATTTAGGGATCTTACTATGGTCCCCGTATTTCCACAAGTGCTGAGTGGCCATCCTTTTTGTGACGGTGCACTGCTGTACAGGTGTAAATAACTTTGGTAGATGAATTTGTTGCTTTTTTTTTTATTATTACTCTTTTCGCTTTATTTTTTATTTTAATTCTTTTTTTATTTGATAAAATTTTACTTTTCTTATTTTAAATCAAATATTTAAATTTTTAGTTACATTTTTACTTAATTTTGACTTCTTTTTTTTTTTTTTCTTTTTACTTTTTTAATGTATTTGTGCTCTCATTGTGTTTGTTGTATGTCTGTAAGCAGTGTATGTGTCTCAAATAAATGTCTTTCTTTCTTTCTTTCTTTCTTTCTGGTATGGGCATGTAATGAGGAGGGATGAACGCTATGTTGGTAAAATAATGTTAGGGATGAATGTCGAAGGACGAAGAGCGATCGGCAGACCGAAAAAGCGATGGATGGATTGTGTGAGTGAGGATATGAGAAAGAAAGGAGTAAGCGCTGAAGTGACGAATAATAGAGAGGAATGGAAGAGGAAAACATGTTGTGCCGACCCTATCGTCCTGCCCTTATCCTACTTATGTAGGATAAGGGCAGGACGATGATGATACTGGACCTTTCCCTCCATGTAGAAGAGGAGTTAGAACTTAATCCACCACGCTGCTACACTGCGGGTTGGCGGGTATATTCTCAACTATGAGCAATGATTGCTATCAGGTTTATATAATAACAACCGGGGCCGACAGCTTAACGTGCTCTCCGAGATACAGTGGGGACTCACAAGAATCGATCCCGCGACCACTGGTAGACGCCTACACGGCACACACACCATTATTATGTAGGTATAGTTGGGAAACTCGATATACTCATATAATAAAGTTGAAAAGTTTGAACGCGCTTATCTCAGGAACTACTGGCTCGAATTGAAAAGTTCTCGTTATGTTGCATAGTCCATTTACTGAGGAAGGCTTATAGGCTGATTTTTTTCTTCAATTAAAGTATATAATCGTGGGGTACAGCTAGTAATATAAATAAAGGTAGATAATAGCTCCCTAGTCTCTTTACATTGTATTTAATGTTTTGAAAAGGCTCACGTTTCAGTAATAATTAATATTATCATTCAAATTCTGTTTAAATGTAAACTAGGGCTGCTACTGGTTTTTCCCTATATTTCTACAAGAGATAGGGAAAACCCAGGTTAACCGTTACAATATTTCAACAATTCTATACTATTTTTTAAGTTAATTTTAATTTCATGCCCTTTATTCTAAATTTATTGAGTATGTAGAAACTAAACTATGTCGACATTATGTAGTTTATATTAAGGTCAGGGCAATTTTTTTATACTTTTTGTCTTTCTTTTTTTTAACCGACTTCAAAAAAAGGAGGATGTGTTCACTCGTGTTGGTATTTGTCGTGTGGTCCCATTTATATTTGGTTGAGATCTGACAGGTTTTTTTTCTTGAGTTATCCCTAATAATTCGTAGTGTATTATAACTTGTCGATCTAAATTGAACGAACAGACGCAACTGTTAGGTATACTTGTACTTTTTTTTACGATATAGCTTTAAGCATTTGTTGATATTGAAAACGTCATTGACATCCGCGTAAAATATTTCATTTCATTACGAAAAAAAACGACACCACAGATGAAAAACAAACGGAAAATTACTTTACTAACCAACGCCAGCGGCGTAAACGCTACGCGATCCGAGCCGTAGCGAATATTGTTATAGACACTTTAAATAATTTTCGTTGTGTTTTCGTTGTGTTCCTGAGGTAAATAAGGTGACCAGAGCTCCTGGAGAATTGGGGGTAGGGTCGGCAACGCGCTTGCGATGCTTCTGGTGTTGCAGGCGTCTATAGGCTACGGTAGTCGCTTACCATCAGAAGAGCCGTACGCTTGTTTGCCGACCTAGTTGTATAAAAGAAAAACAAGCTACACTACAATGGTATGTTAAATCATTAAACGTGAAATGGTTGTGATAAGTCGTATCTATCGCGTCTCTTTTTAACCGACTTCCAAAAAAGGAGGAGGTTCTCAATTCGACTGTATTTATTTTATACCACTATATAGTTAAGTGCCTCGGAGAGCACGTTAAACCGTCGGTCCCGGTTGTTATCATGTACACCTGATAGCGATCGTTACTCGTAGTAGGGAATATATCCGCCAACCCGCATTGGAGAAGCGTGGTGGATTAAGCTCTGATGCTTCTCCTTCATGGGGAAAGAGGCCTATACCCAGTAGTGGGATATTACAGGCTGAAGCAAATATAGTTAAGAAGCGCACAGTACAGCGGGCTATTGTCCAATAGATATTTGCAACAGCAGAAGAAACGCAAGCGCGTTTCCCCTACTGCTAACCCTCTTCATCAGCTCAGGCTACCTTATTCACCACAGGAACACAACCTTACTTGACAGAAGTATTATTTAGCTGTGATCTTTTGTGAGGTAGAGGTTACTACCCAGTCGAACCTGCTGTGCCTCACCTCTGTCACTACTTCGCTTTTTTCTTACATAACAGCGCTTTATCGATCTCAAGTACCCTCTGATTTTAGGTGGTCTTTAAATAATCGTTATATATATAAATTACGCGTCACGTTGTTTGTCCGCGATGGACTCCTAAGCCACTAAACCGATTTCAATCAATTTTGCACACCGTGTGCAGTTAGATCCAACTTGAAAGATAGGTTATATTTTATTTTACATTCATACACACATATAATCACGCCTCTTTCCCGTAGAAGTAGGCAGAAACCACTTCTTTCCACTTGCTACGATCCTTACATACTTCTTTCACTTCGTCCACTTTCATTATTCCCTTCATACATGCTCTTCGGTTTAGGGTACTCTTGACCTGGCCTTTTTTCAAGACGTCCCTTATTTGATCTCGGAACGTCCGCCCAGGTCTACCCCTTCCAACCCTTCCATTCACACTTGCCTTGTACACTTTTTTCGTCAATCGTTCTTCACTCATTCTCTCGACATGGCCAAACCATCATCCGATCATACCATATTTTATTTTGATATATGTTATTATTATATTTGAGAAAAAAATAAGGCAATACGAAGTTCGCCAGGTCAGCTAGTTGTCTATAAATAAATAAAAACGATTGTCCGCATGTATTTACGCATGACTTCCGGACGATTGTACCAAATCGAATTATTACTTGTGTTCGTTACTGTCTGAACTGTTTTTATAAAAGAAAATGTAACAAAAAAAAAAAAAAAAAACGATTCATTCCCGAAAAAAAAAATGGCGGAAATCTAGATTAACTAGTTTAAACATTACTTTTACTTTACTTTATTATTACTCATCATCACTTCAGCCTATTGCAGTCCACTGCTGGACATAGGCCTCCACAACTTCGCGCGAAAAATGGCGTGAACTGTGTGTTGCCCATAGTCACCGCTGGGCAGGCGGGTTGGTGATCGCAGGGTCAGCCCTGCTTTGTCTCACCGAAGGCGCTACTTCCCGTCTTCAGACTGTGTATTTCAAAGCCAGAAGTTGGATGGTTATCCAGCCATCGGCCGGCTTTATAAGTTCCAAGTTGGTAGTGGAACTATGTTATCCCTTAGTCACCTCTTACGACACCCACGGGAAGAGAAGAGGTGGCTATATCCTTTACTGCCGTAGCCACACAGCGTAATCAAAAGCTAGATACGCCAGTTTTAATGTATATATCACGAATAATATAAGAAGTCACTCTCGTAAGCGGACATTTGTGACTATCCAATACACGAATGTAATAACGCATAACCTACTGTTTCTTAATAACGACAATACACGTAATAATTATAAAAATAATAAGTTTTCCCTAAAATATCATTTTTAATTAAATCAAATTACATACCTACATATCTATATTAATTACCGCTCATTACGCGTACATTATAATTATATGGCTACTTAATTCATAATTAACATTTTCTTTATGTTACGAGAATTTTTATTGTTTTTTTTTTTCTATTATAACACGGCGAAGGTGGTGTTTAAATTAAAAAAAAATGAATTGGATTTTTTTTTATTCTGTTGTTAATTATTTTTCTATTACCTATGCGTGTTTTCCAGAGTTGGGCGTATTGTTAATTAACCCTTAAATTGTATGACATTATTGGTTTCTGTAATATTGATATTTTTATCCATAACATAGTTTTGTAAATCTTATAATTATCCTATTGTAACAAAAAACGCTCGCTGTAGGGTAATAGGTATAGGTAATCGTTTAGCATCAGGTGACGTACGCTTGTTTGCCGACCTAGTTGTATAAAGAAAATTCGTATAAATAATAATAATTGTGTTTGCAAACAAAAAAAAAACCGACTACAATTATTTCGAAAAGTAATACAACGTAGGTAAAAAAATAGTCAAATAATTACGCATTATCAAAGATTACTCCAAAAGTTGTAATCATATCTCGATGAAATTTAAATGTAACCACATGATAAGCATCGGCTTTCGATTAAATTAAGAATCTTTAAAATCGCTACACCCAGTAAAAAGTTATGCAGATTTTCGAGAGTTTCCCTCGATTTCTCTGGGATCACATCATAAGAACCTGGTTTTCTTATCATGGTACCACACCGGGGATATCTCCAACAAAAAAAGAATTATCACAATCGGTTCATAAACGACGGAGTTATCCCCGAACATATATATATATATATGGTCGAATTGAGTAACCTCCTCCTTTTGTTAAGTCTGTTAAAAATGGCATAACTTCCAAACGACAGCACCAAATTGGGTAATTCTATTTTGTGTTCATTATTATCAACACGTGTGCTGTGTGGCTACGGCACTAAAGAATTTAGCCACCCCCTCTCTTCCCGTGGGTGTCGTAAGAGGCGACTAAGGGATAACAAGGTTCCACAACCACCTTGGGACTTAAGAAGCCGACCGATGGCGGGATAACCATCCAACTGCTGGCTTTGAAATACACAGGCCGAAGACGGGCAGCAGCGTCTTCGGTGCGACAAAGCCAGTACTGCGGTCACCAACCCGCCTGCCCAGCGTGGTGACTATGGGCAAAACACATGAGTTCACGTTATTTTTGGCGTAAACTTGTGGAGGCCTATGTCCAGCAGTGGACTGTATAGGCTGTAATGTATTATCAACATAAGGTACAAGGTTTTGAATGAAAGACAATAAAAAAAGATATATTGACGAAAAAAAGTAATAGCGGTAAAAATACAGGTTTTCTATGAACTTGTATTTTTTTTTTCATATAAATAACACAATGTTACAATTTAGCGTATTAATAAAATAAAATAATATTTATATTATTATTGTCTGTGATTGTATCGCTTTAATTTTGTTTGTTTGTTTGTATGTTTATATTATGAAAGTTTTATGTTAAAAATGTTCAATCTAAAGTTTTTGCTATTATCAAAAATTTCAAGTCATATTAGTGTTTATAGAAAACATATCAATATACATATATTTTTTATTGCACTTTAAAAACATTAGTTGAACAAGAAAGCCGTTTGTGCAGTTCTTTCTGATGTATTACACGGTCCATCCGGGTACAGGCCTCTATTTGCCCGGGTAATTCCTCACTGGAAGTCTTGCTACCACCAGGTCCAATTAGCACAGGCCCAATGGACCATTCGTCCTAACAGAGACGTGTGTGGTTGTCTTTTCCTTTATACTTCGTTCTCTAATAAGAAAGCCAAATCGATCAAGAATAGTTTCCATTTAGTTAACTAGATGGCGTTAGTATGGTACAAATACGTAAAAATATCGTATTCGTGATCATTGTATGAACGTTAACGTGGATGTTGATTATTCGTTATGTCCAGCAGTAGACTGCGATAGGCTGATGTGATGATGATGATGATGAGTAATGAAACAAAGAAAAGTGAAGATTGTTTAATTTGACCTATCGTAATTTAGATTAACCTAAAGTATTAAAAAGTTTGTGTGTGTGTGCAATTCTGCGTGTAACTTCTGAAAAGTAGCCTGCGAGAGATATTTTTCACCGAAAATATAAAATACTGTTTAATGTATTCCATCTCTTTCTCTCCTATACGTTTATGCGTTTGTTTCGCGTGACGCATTTTCGTTTCATCGAGCTTAAAATCGCAACGATTTTAAAGAACTTTCTATTTAAAAAGTGTAAATATATAAGTAAAACCGCGTGTTACGTTTAGTATTGTATATAAACTTATCTCTAAAAGTCTATAAATATAATTGAATTAGAAATATGATTCAATTGATGCGGGTATCAACTCTAATGGAATTAACCCTTTGAAATCACCCATTTATAACAATAGCTGAGCCCTTCAATTCACTAACAGCCTGTATCAACAGTTGTGGATTAAGTTTATCCTGCAAATAAGTTACGATTAAACTTTAACAGCAGGAGGTGGAATAAGCCATTAGGGCTCGTTTCGCCTCAATTAATAAACTATGGATTTTCGATTCGTTTTTGTGAGTAGATAAATATCTCATAAATACAGCGGAATTCGATTGTGAAAAAAATAATACATCAAAATTTTTATCTGCTGGATAACTATATCCAACAGATAAAAATTCAAAATCAGATAGCGTTTTACATAACTGGTGAAACTGGCTCTAAGTTTTCACCTTAGGGTTAATCAACCTTTTAAACTTTTAAGGGTTAAAATTAGATTATACTATGTACATCTCCTTAAAGATTATATTTATAAGATCTGGACACTAAGCGTTAATCTCTCAAGGGTTGACCTTTTAACCTATTATCCTTGAAATAAAAAAAAAATCTATAATCTCTGGTATAATTCATCACCGAGACTTCCCAGTAAGTAGTCAGAGACACTTGTATTGTGAATGACTCGCTATCTCCCTTACGGATAACTAAGACTATAGTACACTTAACATTTTACATTTAAGGGTTAAAAATGATATTACAGGATTTAATGCCTTGTCCTATATCCAAAGGTTGTCTGGAAGAAATCGATCTTTTAACGATAAGACCGCTTTTGTACATCTTCCTCTAATTCTACTACTCTTGTTTTTTTTTGCTTTTTTAAAAAGTGTACAATAAGGAATATATGATTATTATTATTACTTATTCTGTTTTAAAATTAAATTCAAAGGAAAAAGATAAAACTTATAATACGAAAATGAAATGTCATTATAATTTTTTGATATCTGTGGAAGGTCTAAGAGCTGAGTCTAGCTGTAGCCTTAACTACCGTCTTTTTATTGTTTTTTTTTTTTTTTTTTTTTTTAAGTAAAATTTCTTTACGCACATTTGACTTGGAAAATAAGCTGGTGGTTGGTGAATGTGTGATGAGAGCGTTAAGAAAAGTGTTCCGGGCGAGGCAAACGGAAGTTGAGAGGAAGATAAAAGTTAGTGAAGATAGAAAGAGCGAGAGTTACGTTTCGTATATCACTGTAGGGGTAACTAAAGATGTTTTACTTCAGTCGTGTGGTCTAAAGCACACTAGTTTTATTTTTAGGATATGTGTTTTTCCGGGATGAAAGGCTATATTAAAACCGTACACCGTGACTTAATTCTGTTATTTTATACATGAATGAATGAATTACGTACGTTTTATATTATAAGCTATCACTATACAAACCAAATCGATTAGCGTCTCTCACTAAACATACCAAAAAAACCTTATTAGAGATACCTAACTTAAAAACTGCTAGTCAGAACTCGTTCGAATTTAAATGGAACAAGACAAGCACCAACATTCAAATAAAATAAAAGAATCACCTTACACGGTACACCCAGTAAAATGTTATGAGGTACATTTATAAAAATAATTACATTCGAATTGAGAGCCTTTTCCTTTTTTTAACCGACTTCCAAAAAAGGAGGAGGTTCTCAATTCGACTGTATTTTTTTTTTTTTTTTAATGTATGTTACATCAGAACTTTTGACCGGGTAGACCGATTTCAACAAATTTTGTTTTAATCGAAAGGTGGTGTGTGCCAATTGGTCCCATTTAAATTTATTTGAGATCTAACAACTACTTTTCGAGTTATATCTAATAATGCGTTTTTACTTGACGCTTTTTTCGTCGACCTACGTTGTATTATACTGCATAACTTTCTACTGGGTGTACCGATTTTGATAATTCTTTTTTTGTTGGCAAGGGGATATCCCTAGTTTAGTACCATGATAAGAAAACCAGGATCTGATGATGGGATCCCAGAGAAATCGAGGGAAATTCTTGAAAATCCGCAATAACTTTTTATTGGGTGTACCGATTTTGATAATTTTTTTTTTTGTTGGAAAGAAGATATCCTTAGTTTAGTACTATGATAAGGAAACCAGGATCTGATGATGGGATCCTAGAGAAATCGAGGGAAACTCTCGAAAATCCGCAATAACTTTTTACTGGGTGTATCGATTTTGATAATTTTTAATTTAATCAAAAGCTGATGTTTATCATTTGGTCACATATAAATTTTATCGAGATCTGATAACTGCTTTTTGAGTAATCTTTGATAACGCGTAGTTGCTTGACTATTTTTTCGTCGATCTACGTTGTATTACTTGTCGATGTAATTGAAGTCGATTTTTTTTTCGTTTGCGAGCAAACACAATTATTAGTCGGTTAGTAAGTTATTCCAAAGAAAACATACATATTATAGATACATTTTATATATACACATTATTATAGATACATTGATATCTTAGAGATAAAATGTGATATGTGGTTAGCGATGTATTTTTGTTGTAATTTCTGTTTCTATGTGTGTGGAACTATTATTAGCTTTATGTTTCTATGTAAATTGTGTATCTGTGAAAGTATTTTAGCTGTTGTTCCTCCTCAAAATTAAATAAATAAATAATTAAAATATTTCCAGTGCAATATCTTAGTTTTCTTCCAGACTATAATATATTTCTGGATCAAACTTCACCCTAATCCGTTCAATTGTTTTTTTTTTAATTTAACATACACACATGTTAAGCAACTTAAACTTAATGCTTGTCTTAATAATGTCTTAATGTGTGTGGTAACAGCTGACTATTATAGTTAAATATATTTTTTTGATGAATATGCATATAAATAATATACAAATATATAAATACACATATTACACACAGACTCAGGGGGAATCGAACCCGCAATCCGTGGAACAGATAGCAAGGCCACTACAAACTGCGCCAACGGGCTAGTCAAATGTTGATGCTACAATCATTTAATTTAATAAAATCGATTTTAAGGAAACGCACTACATTTGAAGATTAGTTAAAAAAAAAAAAAACATTTTGGTAATAACGAGCTTTCTAGTAGTGATGTCTGTGCTAGAGTTTTATTAAGCAGTTATAACTGTATGCTCCACTCGTAGCTGTTAAATTCAATAGTAACTGTATATTTTTATGTCTTTTTTTTGCTTGCTGATCGGCATATCTTGTACCGCCATATTTTTAGACTTGTATGGAGTATTTTAAATTTTTTTTTTATATATATAAATCTTACCCTGCCAATGATGAACATAAAATAGTAACAAAATCAGAAGTTGTGCATGTACTTACTTGCATTATATATACATATGTACATCTTCTATATATTAATACGTGAAGCAAAAAAACTTTGTAACCCTTTTTACGAAAATCGCGCGGACGGAGGAGTATGAAATTTAGCACACTTATAGCTTATATAGAGAAGGAGTACAATTTTTTTATAAAATTGTGCATAAAAATAAATTAAATCGATTAAAAAAAAAAAACATTACACACTACATTTATATACATTATAATTATACATATCTGACACATGTATGATAATGTATTTAAATGTAGTGTGAATGTAAATAAATTATGGTCGAATTTCGACCACTGGGTGACCAGTAGTATAAAAGAAATACATAAATAAACAAACGCCTTACTTAAAACGCCGCTACTAGATTTTAATCCTGTGACCTATGGTACAACCAAATTGTATAAAAAAATTACATATACTTCTGAATATGTCAATGGAAAAAATTAGCGCCTCACACTCACTTGACTTTATTCTCGTTTCGGGGGTCTGTGTTTGTGTATTGTGAGACAAACACAGAACATAAACGCTCAGTCCACGACAGACACCTGTACAGCACATATGAGCAGCACTCTCTTATTTTGACATAATAAAAATGTCAGATCAATGAAATAAAGACTAAAGAATTTTCACGTCTTTAAAACTATTCATATTTAAAGATTCCTACGATAAAATCGCTATTTTGAAACGTTATTTTGTTTCATTGCTTTCTGTGACTTGTTTTTATGGTGTTTTTATGTGTTTTAATAGTTAATGGTATTCACGGGTTTAGTGATATATCTATTCAAATAAATTATAATTTTATTAAACTAGGTATATGTTTAATTTTGTTAGATGGATGTTTATTATAATGCTAAAAAGGCGTTGGTATTACTTTTTTAGTTAGTTTTTATTTGTGTTTCGTTTTAATGTAGTAATCAACACAAAAAATTCGACATTTATTGTTTTTATTATGTATGTAATATATTCTAAAATATAATTTACATTTTTTTAAACTGAGTTTTGATACATAGAAACGACAATGGTGTTCATCAGTTCAAAATCTTTTGTCGAATGGATTTCTCGATTGATACATTGACGGATTGAGCTTTGTCGAAGTTAATGAAAGACGCATTTGATGAAAACACATTGATGGAACGACGACTAAATTGACTGAAAAGTCCTCTTTTTTTTTATTCAGGAGAAACTTTAGAGCTTAGTCCACCACACCGCTCTTGTGGGTTGTCATGACATCTTCACGTGCTCACCGAAGCACGGTAGAGCAACCTACAAAGACATAGAAAACATACACTCGACCAGAAATAGATACGAAAATAAATTGCACCAAGTGAGAATCGAAAACGTGATCGGTTGTGTTTAGACGACTACACATAACAACACTACATCAGGAAGTTTGTTAGACTTCTACAAAATAATGAAATGAAAAGTTCATTTTGTAATTTATTTAGCAGTTACGGGGCTTACCATTAAAACATTTAATACCTAAATAAAATACAACTGAATTACAAATCGCTATTGACAAGATTAGATCTTAATTCTGTTCGTACCGACGCTGAAATTATTAGAATAAAGCTTTATTGGTTATGCTAAGCGATAGAGCTATCTCGCTTTTGTTATAATATTTCAGTAACGAAATTTAATTTATGGAGGTAAAATTGTATATAAATTTGATAAAAAAATAAATAAATATTATATCACTAAGCCTATCGCAGTCCACTACTGGACATAAGCCTCCACAAGTTCGCATCAAATTAGCGTGAACTCATGTGTGTTGACCATAGTCACCATACTGGGCAGGCGGGTTGGTGACCGCAGGGCTGGCTTTGTCACACCGAAGACGCTAAAATATTATATATTTAATTCATATAAAATATTAAATATTTATTTAAAACACATTTCTGGTTTAAATTTTCTTTAAGTAGAATATTCGCGGTTAGCTAGGTTGGGTTTTGATAACTGTTTTGATTTATCGATTACAATTAATATTTCAATTCATTATATTCCTAGTACTTACGTCATTTTTTTATACTTTTTTCATTTATTTTAACAAAGGAACCTTTTCGTAAATAATACGTTATTATTACCTTATCGATGTGAGATTCTGTCGCTGGAATCCGGAAACGAAAACATTAAATATGCAAGTTCGTAATGTACGATGAACTTTATAACCCATGGAAATATTTCTAATGAGCGGCAATAAAATTAAAAAGTAGTTTACGTCACTCAGTGATAACGTAGCATTTTTTATTTTATTTTATGTAAGTGATATATCCACAGGCTTATAATGCCCGTGCTTTTATTATTCCATTTTTTTTTTATTTTTTTTTTAAAACACGCAAAGTTACTTCACTGCAACTTTAGAAAACTTAATAACTAGCCTTAGAAGCCCTAGAAGAATCTCTAAAAATCGACGCGAGTCCACTGACCAAGACTATTCTACATATTGTGTTTTTATTTATAAAAAATAAGAATAAAATAAAAAAACGTAGCATTTTACTGTTGAAAGAATTTTTGAAATCGGCTCTCTAGCTTTTAAGTTTATCTACCTCTAACAAACAAATAAGGAAATATTTCTTGTTTATGAATATATATATTATAATAGATAACAAGAAAACTTACTGTGTCTATACTTTAAATTCAATTATTTGTGTGAAATATTGTACCTACTCTTAGCTATGTTATAAAATAATATTTATTAAGGAATAAAAATCCTGTTTACCAATTTAGTTTTTTTTTACATACGATTTCCATTTGCAATCTCACTAGATCTAGTTCAAATTTGAGAGTAGATTTAGAGTTATCGAAAATTGATGTCGTACATAATAAGTATGGAATTACAATTGGTTTAACGTTTTGAAAATATTAATGACATGACGTTTACAGCTCATGACAAACTTACAAACATACTAAAAATATGAAATTGTGTATATCTTCTTTTGTATTATAAGTAAAGTTATTTATTTTATTATAACTTAATGAAACAACAGATAAAACAAAAAAGAATATATATAACAAAATGTATATGAAAATTGAATGAATAAAGAAACTACATATGTGTTAAATAAACAATAATTATTATTGATTAATGGTAAATTGTAATCCATTATTTTGTTACTTTTATGTACTTTTATACACGTGATCGTCACTAACACTATGACAGGAAGACTGCAAAGACACTCTTGGTACAGTCTCTCTACCAGTCTTGGTGCCTTTAAAATGATATAATTTTACGAAAACTCCATATAAAAATTTAACCATTCTGATAACGAAAAGCGATAACAAAGGTTCTATTAACAACTCCAATGTTTTAGGAGTGGATTTATGTTTGTACGAATATGTCTGTCTGGTTAGAATGTTTTTCTTATTGCTTCTCATTGTGGTCTCATCATCGCGCCATTGAAAAGACGTAAAGACGTCGGTCACGGTTGTTGTGATAAACACCGGGTAACGGTCTGTTTGTGTTCTTGATAAGGATCTCCCAGCGTATAGTGGAGCAACCTTTTCAATTAAACGACATATTTTTAGTAATGAGAATAGTCAAATACAACAATATATAGTGCAATCACGGCTAACTATCAAAAAACTCGACATTCATTTAAACAGTTATAAAAGAAAAATAAGTATTCGGAATGCAGACAAGTTAGAAGAATCGGCAAGAAACTCAGTAGTTACTCTTTTCAAAAACTTTTATTAACATAAGTGTAGTCGCGAACAAAATTATAATAAGCATCACATTAATTAAATACTAAAAAGTTAGCGATTACTAAATAGTTTCCGAGAAGTACTCTAAGACAAGTGACCTGAGCTTGTGTAATTTTCAGCATACCTAAAAATATCTAGAAAATTGATATCCTACTCATTATAGACAATTCGCCTTTTACCTAAACAGGAAAGTAGGACTTGTAGTAAATTGCAAAATCGGTGTTCTACGTTGTGAAAAAAAATCTGACTCGACCACCTTTTTTAAAGTTGGTAAAAAATGGCTTAAAAGAGGCCGTTAAAGACATTCACATATCAATGAATTTACTGGTATATTTTATATACGTTTGTACTTACAAGACAAAAGAAAGCATTCATTTGTTCCACTTCACAGCCGATTAAAAATATTGTCTGTATCGAGATAGGCTGCTTATTGAAAAACAGAATAGGCTGTAATTTATTACGACATAACTCATACAAATACAAATATAAATATTGTTTATTGTAAATCAAAATACACATATAACAAATGAAACGAAAAAAGTGGTGTCTCTAAAAATTATGTACAACATTGTCCTTAAAAGTCAAATTTATTGTGCGTAAAACCGCACAGGGTGTCTTATTATTACTATATATGTAATAGAAAAATGCTTAAAGCAGAATATTAACACATTATATTAACACACATCACTTTACTTGTACATAAAGAAGATATTTAAAAAAAAATGATACAGTTGGCTTGTTTTAAAAATAATCATCGATGCATTCCGTGTTAACAGAAAGACAAATATGGTATTTATGTTACTTTTTTATTGTCATTTAAGGTTAAGTTGTATATGTGAAGGTAGACTATGTTAGAAAACAAAACTAGTAGAAATTGATTCATTTTTTCTATGTATTTTACTGAACTGAATCGATTTAGCCTGTTACATCTCACTGCTGGGCATTGGCCTCTTTCTATATATGGAGAAGGGTCGGAGATTAAATCACCGTGCCTCTCTACTGTGGGCTGTCGGATTTTACTGTATACTTACGTTATATCTGGTTTTAGTTGATACATTATCATGTATATTTTTTCTGAAGTTTGTTTTCTTTAATTCCAAAAACGCCTTTTTTATTTTAAGTAAACTGCTATCGTGAAAGTAGTCTTGTTTCAGTTCTGCCCATAATAATATACTCGATTTAAATTATTATTATGTACCTACATAAAATTTAATAAATTTAAAATTAATTGATGTTTTCAAACTAACATTTTCACCTCGTTTACGCTCTATTTCTCATTAAAAAAAAATACTTACCTTCGCTATTATTAATTTTTATTGACTAAAAGAGTTATTTTGTGCAAACATTATTAATGCACAACATTTTTTTACACCCCAAACATGTTTATTTAAAAAATACTAATTTAATAAAAAAAGTCACGTATATTCTCTACAATTTCACCCAAACGAAACAATTAAAAAATACATAATTAAAATTACCTATTTAGCGTCGAAAACAATTTTACTTATTTCAAAACCTATAAATAATTCACACAACATTTTTTTATATATAATTTTCAACCCCAGTAATATATCAAGCTATATAGCTTATCGTTCGCCATCGAACGCCGGCCTCCCTGTTATTTTTCCACGCAATGATATTAGCATTGTTGTTAATTAATTCCACTGAAATTAAAACTAAAATAAACCTTATCTTCTTATACATAAAGGTTAAAATACCTAAATTTATTTATGGAGAAATGACGAATATTTTTAATAACTCGCAGTGGCTTTGCGTTTTGTTTTTTTTTCGTTCTGTGACAAAGGTGTTAATATGGCCGATTTTTTGAATCGCTAATTAGTTTCGTTTTGCTTTTGAGTAAAGACTATTATTTTTAAGACTATATTTATGCAGATAATTTATTATTAGCTATGAAACTTATAATTATAAAGTAGCTGCGCCACGCGGTTTCACCCGCGTAATCGTAAAAGAGTAACAAACATACATCCATCCTCATAAACTTTCGCATTTATAATATAAGTAGGATTAAATTTATTATTTGATAAACATTTACTTTTTTACTGGTAAATCCAGTGGTTATTTTAAACCGACTTCCAAAAAAGGAGGAGGTTCTCAATTCGACTGTTTTTTTTGGTGTATGTTACTTTTACTGGCTGAACAATTTCGAAATTCTTTGTAACCGACTTAAAAGAAAAGGAGGAGGTTACTCAATTCTACCGCATATATTTTTTTATGTATGTTCGAGGATAATTCCGTTGTTTATGAACCGATTTTTATAATTCTTTTTTTGTTGGAAAGGAGATATCCCTAATTTGGTACGATGATAAGGAAACTAGAATCTGATGATGGGGTCGCCAGAGAAATCGAGGGAAATTCTCGAAAATCCGCATAACTTTTTACTGGGTAAACTGATTTTAATGATTTTTAATTTAATCGAAAGTCGATGTTTATCATGTGGTCACATTTAAATTTCATCGAGATCTGATTACAACTTTTGGAGTAATCTTTGATAATGCGTTTTTACTTGACATTTTTTCGTCTACCTATGTTGTATTACTTGTGGATATAATTGAAGTCGGTTTTTCTTCGTTCGCCTGCAAACACAATTATTGTTAATCGAAAGCTGTTGCTTGTCATGTGGTCCCATTTAAATGTGATTGAAATCTAACAAGTGCTTTTTTCAGTTATTTCTAATAATGCGCATTTACTTAACTATTTTTTCGTCTACCTGCGTTGTATTACTGGTTCATGTAATTGAAGTCGATTTTTTTACACAATTATATTTATATATTGTCATTTTTGATAAAATTTTAATTAATTTTGCTAAATACTATATTAAATGCAACAATGTTTTGTATTACACTTCGTTTGGCGTTAAATATTTTTGTCATGCAAATATATAGTAAAGTTTTCATCTCGCTCGAATTTCTCCAACTTGACTTGCAAATACTATCATTTTTCATAGAATTTGTTATTCAATAACAATAAAATATAGCCTATATCACTACTGAATAGTGTAGTTTTCTGATTGTGAAAGAATTTTCATGATCGGATCAGTATTTACGAAGATTACCCCCTACAAACAAACAAAGTTAGAAACTTTACCTCTTCATAATATTAGTATAGATAATAATACGATGAAATAAAGTTAGAAAAATGGACAGACATGAATTAGCACATTATATTTAATGTTAATAACGTTTTTATACCATTGTCAAAGGTGTCGACTCGACAGCTCGTAATATTTTATTACATACCATATACAACAAATATATAAATAATATTATATAGAATTTATATTTTATTTATGTGTGTATGGGTTAAGTAACGCAGTGGGACATGTGACTGAGTTTATCTATAATATAAAAATGAGTCGCTGAATGTGTTGCTAAGCGCAAAACTCGAGAACGGTTGGACCGATTTCGCTAATTCTTTTTTTAAAATATTCCTTGAAGTACGAGGATGGTTCTTACGGAGAGAAAAATTCTAAAAAAAAAAAATTAAATTTCCTGAAAAAGTCTAAAAACAACACTTTTCTATACTCCCATACAAAAGATTTGTGATAATACTTAAAAGTCAATTTGAACTTTAATACCATACGATAAAGTTTGTGTTAGGCGATATGAAGTTCGCCGGGTGAGCTAGTAAGAAATAAATTTGTTATATTTTTTAACAGACGAACGTATAGCATATTTTCGTTTCAAAATTATATTATATATGATTAGCTGTGCCCCGAGGTTTCACGCGCGCTATTTTAAGGAAAAAATAGCCTATAGCCTTCCTCGGTAAATAGGCTATCCAAGACACAAAGAATTTTTCAATTCAAAGCAGTAGTTCCGGAGATTAGCACGTTAAAACAAACAAACTATTCAGCTTTATAATATTAGTAGGTATAGATTTGTGAGTTTAGTAACTCAGTAGAACATATGAACTGATTTATAACAAATAAACATGTGAAACCATATATATATATATATTGCATTTGTACAAATATTTCTTTCCGGTTTGGATGTCTGTCCTTGTGGGTCTTCCCACCATGCTTCGGAGAGCACGTTAAGCCGTCGGTCCCGGTTGTTATCATAAATACCTGTAAGCGATCGCTTCTCATAGTAGGAACCATTTACACCAACCGGCTGTCGAGCAGCTTGGTGAAATAAGTTCCAATCCTTCTCCTACATAAAGAAACAGGCCTATGACCAGGCATGCGATGTTACAGGCTGAATGCTAATTGAGACAAACAGCTCTTAATGGATTATTTTACCTCCCGCTGTAAATTGTGAAAATTGTGTCTATTAGCAGCTTATTTGCAGGATAAACTTGATTGACCAACGGTGAAACAGTTCCATAAAGTAATAAAAAATACTATCAATAAATTAAATTTAAAACAATTAAGTTGCTAAAGCTGTAAGATGCCTTATCATAACTGACAGGCAACCTTTGAGCAGGGAATGAGCATAGCAAGTGCGCTTTTAATACCACTGGAGGTGGCCAACAAGCGTACGGCTCACCTGATGGTAAGAGATTACCGTAGCTTATAGACGTCTGCAACACCAGAAGCATCGCAAGCGCATTGTCGACCCCAATACCGCCCAGGAGTTGTGTCACCTTACTCGCCACAGGAACACAACACTGCTTGAAAGCAGTATTATTTAACTGTGATCTTCTGTAAGGTCGAGGTACTTCCCCGGTCGGGCTGTTCCATATTTAGAGCAGGAAATATCCTGCTGTGCCCTAAATCATAAAGTGTATAATATAATTGATCAACTGTTACTATTTATACACAGACTAATACTTTTATCTCAATATTATTATATATAATAATTAATTATTCATAAGATCATTAAAAGTAACGATTACACGATACAACAACAGTACGAGATTTTTTTACTCTAAACGGAATAATTAATAACATTCTTGACGCGAATAAAACATAAAAATAATAATAAACAAATAACTAACATCCTTTGTTTTATAAATAAGAATTACTCGATACGTATAAATGTCATATTTTAAACCGACTTCAAAAGACGAAGATTCTCGATTCGACACTATTTTTTTGTATGTTTGTTACCTCATAACATTTTACTGGTTGTATGGATTTTGATGACTCTTTTTGTTTAAACGAAAGCTGGTGCTTCTCGTAAAATATATTCATTCATTCATTCAGATTAATGACTTCCAGCAGTGGTCGTAAAATATAGTTTTAGCCGTAAGTAAAACAATGGCTGTCATTAGTAAGGCTTTTTTCTTTAGATATTTTAGGAACAAGCTATCACAACCAAACTTGGAAATAGAACAGAAATAAAATTTTAATTTATGCACGAAGGTAAAAAAAAAAAAAAAATATTTATTGAAAATTAAGAATCAATCTATGTCTGTTAAGTCGATTCTTTTAACGTATAAACTTAAATATGACCAATTGACAGATATTCATTCTTGATTACATAAATGTATTATTTATTAAGTGTTGCCATAAAAATAATGATATGATTAGTAATGTCAAATAAAAATACTGAATATGGGAACAGGAAGGTGAAATTTTTATCTGCAATCGATCGATATTTAAAGTATTCTTGTGTATAGGGCTAGTTTCATTTATCTATATTGATAAAATGTTTACAAGGTTTTCTGTAACAATGAACAGGAGAGGGATATGTTATGTAATTAAAATTAATAAATAATTTTTTTTTTGTTTCATGAAAAATAATTTTTATTAACTGTAGACATTCAGTCTTTTTTGTTTTGACAAACGAGTTTTAAATGAAATGCCAAATTCGTAACAATAGGCAAAGATTGTATTATAATACAGCATAAAAAAAAAACAAAGATTTAAAAAAATTATAATAATAAAGATTTTTTTTCCATTTATTAATTTAATAACATCAACAGTATATAACCCCACAGTATATACCTATATTAGTAAGAAAACACGTGAACACCTTTGATCGAACAAAGGGAAATAAATATTGCAAATGCGTTCGATAACGATCATCTTTACCTATTATGAGAATAAAACAAAAGTATTGGTTTGTATATAAATATGGCTGAATGGGTTACAACCGTTGCCTTGTTATGGATAAGTTAAAAAAAAATATATCCTGTACAATAATCGAAAGAGGAAAATAAATATTTTTTTTCAATTTAAGATACGTCCGTTTCCGGTAATAATAAGAATTATTAGGACTATTATTATACAGATGTTATTTTACATTTAAATTATATTCGACATTTTAATTTATTTTATGGGACAAGTATTTTGTTTTGTAACCTACATTGAAGTATTACCATTTTTTATAAATATTAAAATATTTTTGTGACAATATAATACAATTTGTACTGCTTATATTAATATCTATAGGAGTATAGATTTATAATACTTTTCCAACCATATTAAACTGCAATCAAAACAAGTATTCTACTAAAAAATGACAATTATACTGTCGTCCGTGTTTATTATACGGAGTGAGGACTCTTTATAAAACATTTATGTGTCATCATCTACCCGCTATGAAGATCCTAAAAAAAGAAAATTTTATATGATCTGTCATCTTGACATTTGTCGCGATCGGCGGGAAATGTAAATTAGACACATTCGTTTTATGACATATTATATATGATGCGTTATTAATCTGTGTTTGTTTTTATGAATTGTACATTTTAAATTAATTATACATTACAATGTATAACAAATTTAAAAATTTGCATATGTTTTTAAATGTTTTTTTTTAATAAATAGTGTCGTACATATATATATTATCTGGGTAGAATCATGTTAATTTTGTGTAGTTAAGCCTCTCATGCGGTTCCACTTGTATTCAATATCGATCTATCTCAAAAAAAGTTTGTTTTTAATGTTTCTATCATATTAATCAAAGCCTAATGTTTTACAGCCTTCTGTCAATTTTACATCCATTTATATCCAGTTATATCCAGTCCAGTTTAGTTATATATCTACAATTTTACAACTCTAAATGATACCATTACATAGTATAAAACAAAGCCGCTTCCCGCTTTTCGTTTTAAAACTACGCAACGGTATTTGATGAGGTTTTCTTTAGTAAAAAGAGTGATTCCAGAGGAAGGTTTATATGTATAATACATGTATAATAAAGTAGAGGAACACTGATAGTTTTTGCAACCGTGCGAAGTCGTGGCGGGTCGCTAGTTATTGTATATATTATTCGCTTATTAATTTTTATAAGTGATGATTCGCCTATTAATTATGGTCGTCAATAACTAATCAAAGCAATCATCTCCTGTCATTTACCATTAGTAGTACCTAATTGATGTTTAAATAAAATTAGAACCAAACTGGGAGTATAGCATAGTATAGTAGTATAGTTCCAAGAGAAAAAAAATATTCCATATTCCCGTTAGTACATTTACCTCTCTGGTAGGAAGTATAAAAAAAAGACAAGTAAATCCTTCTCCAATTCAATTCTCTTTTTGCATCGAGTAAAAATCACAAATTAATAGTATAATTGGCACCATCCAATAAAACAAAAAGTACTAAACGAAATAACGCTTCATACAAAATTTACGATTCAAAAAATGATTTATATATTAATAGTGCAATTACGGGAATCAAAAATCGCCATAACGTATATCTGTAACACCTGAAAATTGCGGTATTATATCGCAAATAAAACGACCATAACTCTACACAAAATACAACCTTATTCTTTAGAGTGTAGATCTCAAAATAATGTACTAAAACCAGTATCATTATACCTTCAAAAACAAAGTTGTATATCCACTTAAATAAACCTTTATTGCAAATAACATACAGTTGAAAATAGTTAACTATAATCGATATTATAAATTGTTACGAAGCAAACTTGTATTTACAGCCAAGGAGACTTTATGTGTCTTTTTATAAGGTTGTGTTTATGCGTGTGTTGTGTTTTGTGTCGTGTTTGTTGAGAGACGCGTGCGCATCGTGTGTGGTCGACGCGTTAGGGAAGTATGCTCGACTTGTTTAATGATTTCTTGGTATTTCGCGTTTTGATACTTGAGTCACATTTTTTAAAATTTAGTCTTGATATTTGATATTGGTTTATTATATATTAATTCATGTTATTTAAACGAGTCAAAAATTATGATGTAGTGTTGCGTATAGTGGTCTAATACACCGGTAGTCGCGAGTTTGATTCCTTCTCGGGGCAAATATTTGTATTTTTACTTTATTTGTTTATGGTGTGGGTGTCTGTTATTGTGGGTCATTTTATCGTCTCTCTTAGAGCACTAATTTGTATGTCCAATTTGTTATCAAAGAAACCTGATAGCGATCGTTACCCATAGAAATGAATGTGTAATAACCCCAACCCGCAGTGGAGTAGCGTGGTAGACTAAGTTCCAGCACTTCTCCTACGTGGAGAGAGACACGTTCCCAGCAGTGGGACGCTGGACGATTTGCATATAATAAATAAAAAATATATAATTATCTACACAACACATACACATGGTCGTCTGTTCCTAAAGTAACCAACTTAATGCTTGTGTTATAGGTAACAGCCGACATAAAAAACTCTAAACCTTATTTATAAAAAAAAATTGAACATACCGCATGAAAAACCTAAATAAAAATAAAACTAAAACCTCATTGCAAAAAAGTGTGAATATAATCAATCACGACACGTTACCACAGATAATTATTAACAATGTAATCCAAGTAGAGCATACGTCAAGTGTTTCCAGCATAACTCGCTTTGTCGTCGACCGCAGGGCTGCCACAACCGGTGGTTAACTCGTGTATTTCATAAACAATAAATATATCGGTTTTTATAATAATTTTACGATTTCTGACGCGGTTCTTCAATGATGTTTACGTTTAAGTTATTTCAGAGGATCTGACAATTTTCAAGGCAGTAAAATACGTTTTTTCAACGTTGAGTACATTATACTTGAATGTGGTATTATTTCTTAGTGTCTAGTGAAAATTCATTTTTATATTTGTTGCGTGTTTTAATCAGGACAGACCATAAAATCTGAACATTAAGTTGGTTATTGTTTTCTAAAATAATTCTTCGTATGTTGTTGTTAGACATCATTATTAAGTACGCGTTCCCCATTGGTGTAGTGTTTCTCGTGTAAGTTTTTATCTTTACTGGTTTCCAATTTTAGGATACTGAAAATTGTCTTGTAATATTCAACAGAGCATGTAGTAACTGCTGCACTTGTTTCCAGTTCTAATTTATGTAATTTTCCATTCAGTTGTAATTTAATATTGAATTTACCATTTTGTTCATATTTCGCATATTTATAATTATATAAAAAAAGAAACGAATTCCGCCGCTGGAATCTATCCTTTACATAAAATTTGTCGGTAATTGTTGCACTATTTAATTACTATTCCTTTTATATTACGTTAATAAACTACTAAAGTTAGAGTAATATATCTATTACTCGATATTCATACGTCGAGATACATAGCAGTTATAACCTAATTATTTCTATTATCCCCTATTAAGTTACCACTTCTACTGTAATTGCAATTTTTGTATGGCGTTTTTGATGTAATAAATAAAATAAGTAAATAAACAAAAATGGCAACCCATTTGAAATTAAAATGCAATCATACTGTAACAAAAGAATGCTGGAATTTGTAGAAACGTACACTCCGATACAAAATAAGGTCTACGTAGAGCGAGAATTAAATTTTGTTTTGTCACCTTCAGGCTGAATCGATATTTCTACCTTACAGTTACAATTAGTAATAGGCTGAATGAAAATAATTTATTATATGATTATCTTATTTACACAAAATTTTAACGTTTTATCTTAATATATTCCTACCCTTATTGATCGGGGCCAGTTTAAGATAATTCTATATTTTTATGACGATAATTGTATATTGGATGTTTTTTTTTAAAGGTTTGTTTTCTCACCAACAGATGGCGTAACAACATAAGCAATAATGGCAGCGGTTTCCTCCGCTCACATGCAAGATCAGATCAAGATCCAGGATCACAGCGATGATGACCAGGACCCATACTCGCCGAACACGAGAGACACGATAACACCAGACTATCACGATGAAGAAAAACAGGAAGAGAGACCAATACACTCGTCTTCTTTCTCCATCCACAATGTCTTGAAGAAAGAGAGAGAAACGATTAGTCCTGAAAATGTTTTTTCAACGGAAAAGTTACTGCAGAACACGCCTAATTTCGAGGATACATCACGACATTCAGAAAGCGTCAGTCCGAGGATAGACGATGAAAATAATGATAGAGCAGAGATAAGCGTTGATGACAATTCTTGCTGCAGCGATGACACTGTCCTATCAGTCGGGAATGAAGCTCCAGTTTCAAATTATCACAGTGACAAATCACAAGACACACAAGGACTCACCTCCTTTAAGCACATACAAACACATTTGAACGCGATATCACAATTGAGCCAGAATTTGAACATCAATCAACCAATCCTTTTACGACCAAATCCAATAACACCCAACCCGTTAATGTTCCTAAACCAACCGTTGTTGTTCCAAAACCCATTGATGAGCCAAGCTGATTTAAAAACTGGCATGCCGAGAATGGCGTTACCACAAAACAGTTTGAGCATAAATCAACAGTTCAATATGAATTTCGTGAGAAAGAATCATGAATCGATGAATCGTACCGACGAAAATCGCCGTCAAAATCAGAACTTCTCCCCTAAATCACCGGAAAATGCTTCCGAAAGAGATTTCATAAATCAAAACTGTCTGAAATTTAGTATAGATAATATTTTAAAAGCTGATTTCGGTAGGCGAATCACTGATCCCTTGACTAAGAGGAAAACTTTAAAATCTAGACAGTTTGAAATAAAATCTTCTCCTGTTAAAGAAACCTCGCCAGCAAAGGATGTTGAGGCGAGGGTGCCGGAAATCAAACCCGGGGATAAGGGGGCTATAGATCTGTCTAAAGGTGATGACAGTGGGAGCAACGCTTCTTCAACGCCAGGTATATATAGTCATTTATTTAAGTTATATTGTTGTACTGTGTGGCTACGGTACTAAAGAATATAGCCACCCCACTCTTCCCGTGGGTGTCGTAAGAGGCGACTAAGGGATAACACAGTTCCGCTACCACCTTGGAACTTAAAAAGCCGACCGGTGGCGGGATAACCATCCAACTGCTGGCTTTGAAATACACAGGTCGAAGACGGGCAGCAGCGGCTTCGGTGCGACAAAGCCAGCCCTGCGGTCACCAACCCGCCTGCCCAGCGTGGTGACTACGGCAAAACACATGAGTTCACGTTGTTTTTGGCGTGAACTTATGGAGGCCTATGTCCAGCAGTGGACTGTATAGGCTGTAATGATATTTAAGTTATATTAACTCAATAAATTATACTTTTTGATTTATTAAAGATTGGAGACGTGGATTACGCAATTTTAGCTTTTGTGTTTTCTCCTATCAAAATAGCTACGGGGTGAATGGGCCCATATTACATACTTTAGGACTAGCATTTTTTGAATTTATTATTTACGAACAAACTAAAAGTCAAATTTTTCTTTATTATAATATTAGTATAGATATAATATATAATATTATTGTAGTATTTTAATGTTCGAGTTCAAATTATATAAACATATATGAGTAAAACCGACGTGATAGCAATTGGCTATTTTTAGCTGTCAGTTGCTACTGCATATACAGTTTTACAGCTTGGGACATAACAAACTTTTATAGTAATCATCCAGTTTTGTCTAGTTTTGTATTTTGTGTGTGTGTTTATATCGTTAAATCTGAAAAATCCAAATCCAAGTCCAATTAGGAAATGAAATATCTGACAAATAAAGTGTAGTTTAAAGTTTTATGTCTTGGTTACTATTAAACGAACTAAAACTATCAGAAACTTTATCAGGAAGCAATGAAATAGATTCTAAATGTTACAAATGTTTCAGGTACAACGAGCGACGGTCCGATGGTGTGGCCCGCGTGGGTTTACTGTACAAGGTACAGCGATCGACCGAGTTCCGGTAAGTTTTTGTATTAAGCATTGTTTATATAAACAAAACAATAGAGGTCTACTTTACACGTACGGAAAACTACACATTTCATCTATAACATATTATCTACTAACATATAACACATATATAAGTGTTTTTTACTAACAATTTCACGATTGGGGGCCAATCAATTAAGTACACCACACGAAATTCACGATTTTTGAACTCCTCCCCCGTCCTTGTCACGGATGGTAACATTTATGAGACCCCCCTTAATTGTGTCCCAAACCAAACCTTGGTGTGACGTCACATATTTTGTAATTTTACACCTATTACCAATTCTTATTTAATCAATTCGAACATTTGTTTCGACATTATATTTATTTCCATTTATATTTTCAAATGTGATGTCATAAAATTTTGGATACCCCACTCTTTCGTCCCACATTATCCTCTAATTGTACTACTTTGGTTTGTATCTTTTAATGGTGTGCGATAAAGAATATTATTATTATTATTATCACACTGAGTGGACCCCCACCCCCCTTAATGTTTGTCGTAACTAAAAAGAAAAGTTTCAAAGATGAAAAAAAAAACAATAATTATTATATATTCACGAAAACAATATACGGTGGTACGAAGTTAATTAATACATCTATTATAATATAAAGTTAGTGACTTTAGGAAACAACGATTTTTACACGCACTACTACGTGATTTCTTGCATAAAGAAGTGGGGTAAGATTTGTAATGCGCATGCGTAGGAGAGGGGAGGTTTCTATGTCTACTTGATGATTTTTTTTAATACCTACCTTATAGTCTCCTTTTTTTCTGTGATCTTTAGTATCCATCTCGTTACCGCCATCAAATGTATAGGAACGTCAAAATCAAATTACATTTAAAGTGAAGCTAACACCAATACCCCCTACCCTAAGAGGGTAGATCTCACTGAGAAGAGTCGGAAAGAAGGCAAATAAGTCTGTAGTCACCATTTAATTGTGTTTGCTCGCAAAAGAAAAAACCGACTTCAATTACATCGACTAGTAATGCGACGTAGGTAGACGAAATGGTCAAATACGTACGTATTATTAGAGATTACTCTAAAAGTTCTTATCTGATCTCGATTAAATTTAAATGGACCACTTCACAAGCACAACCTTTCGATTAAATAAAGAATAAATGGAATCGCCCACTCAGTCAAAAGTACTGAGATAACATACATTAAAAAAAAATTAAAAAAACAATCGAATTGAGAACCTCCATACAGGATAAGTGCTGTGTGGCGACGGCACCAAAGAATATAGCCACCACCTCTCTTCCCGTGGGTGTCGTAAGAGGCGACAAAGGGATAACACAGTTCCACTACCACCTTGGAACTTAAGAAGCCGACCGATGGCGGGATAACCATCTAACCGCTGGCTTGGAAACACACAGGCCGAACACGGGCAGCAGCGTCTTCGGTGCGACAAAGCCAGCCCTGCGGTCACCAACCCGCCTGCTCAGCGTGGTGACTATGGGCAACACACATGAGTTCACGCATTTTTGGCGCGAACTTGTGGAGGCCTATGTCCAGCAGTGGACTGCAATAGGCTGGAATGATGATGATGCAGAATAAAACGTAATTAATTATAAAGCCTATATATCTTATTGTATATATTAAATATTAATAAACAGAGATTTAAGCTTCCGTCTCTCGAAATACAAATAAAATATCCTCTTAAGCTCAGCGTCCAATGTTTGCTATGCGATACTTGTATAAAACTTTGTCAAAGCGTACTTTACATCTGGCTTATATTAAACTTTATTTAATTGAAATACTACACAAAATCCGATAGCTGAGCTAGGAGAGAAAAGTGCGGAGTTTCTTGCCGATTCTTTTTTGCACAATATGCATTACGAATCGATGATCGCATTTCCTAAAGATAAGTAAATTATTAACGCAGTGTGGGTCTCCTCCGGCCCGTGGGACCGACGATCTACGAAAGATTGCCGGTGCAAGCTGGATGAGGATTGCGGAAAACCGGGATGTCTGGCGCGAACTTGGGGAGGCCTATGTCCAGCAGTGGACTGCAATAATAGGCTGAGCTGACTGACTGACTGACTGAAGTAAATTATAATTCGTAAAATGACGATTAGAATTGGTTTAAAAACTATTTAGAAATAATGGTTGATTCAATTTTACCAATTTTCATCTGATGTAAATATAATTTTAAAAAGACAATAGTATTGATCTTACAGATAGCCTATCAATATTGGGTGCGATGCAGACTTTATCAAGTGTTGATATAAGCTCTTATCTGACAGATTTATTTATCTTTTAAGAAGTAATTATTTAATTTATTAAAATCACATTTCAAACCGAGGGTAGTTTCATTATAATTATTTTTTTTAATAAATTTTAAATAACAACCTAATAATATTTATATTTATATAAAATATGTATTAAAATAAGTCGGCTGATACCTAAAACACACCTTAGGAACAGATGACCGCGTTTGTATGTTATTATATTCGTATACTCGTAACATAGCCTATATACCGCTATGGACACAGTGAACTGCAACCCTAAAATCTAATGTAGTAAGAAGGATCATAATTTGATAAGTGTCGCTAAGGGATGTTCCTCGAGATACAAGGGGCGTGTTCCGGGGGTTATTTAGGGGTTGTTAAGCTGTGAAATTGATAAGGATTTTATGAGGTACATGATTTTATGAAGGGCTGTTTTGCGGGTATTTATAAATTGTTTTCGTTATAATCTCAGCAAGGGTTAGTAATTTAGTATGTCTATATGTACTAACATCGTGAAGAGGGATGATTTGTTTGTAATTGACAAACTCTGAAACTGTATAAATTAATTTAATCAAAACTTCTAGAAAGCCACATCAACTAAAAGTGCTAATAATGAATAAGCTTAATTTATTAAATTACTATTGTTGGAAGTTTTTGGAAATCAATAATTTCGATTAATGATAGTATCTTTATACACAATACACAAATATTTATATAAAAAATTAAAATAATATATGCACCGAGTTAAACTGAACTAAATCAGTCTAAAAATGTCCAACTACTTGGTAAAGTCTCTTCTCCACCTAGGAGATGGATATCTTAATCTATCATGCTGCTCCACTGCGGATTGAAGGATATAATCCTTACTATGAGTGACGATCGCTATCAGTTATCTATGATAATAACTCGAACCTAAGCTTTAGGTCTCTCCAAGGCACAGTGGAGCGTTTCTCATGGGACCCTTGTATTTATTTATTTATTTATTTAGTAAGAACGACCAATAGTATTACACGTTTAAAAAAAGTTACAATCACTTATATGCCAAGGTATTAAATATATACATATAATTCCTCTTAAAGGTAGTTACAGCATCTTTTTTTAGTTGTTGTGCAAGTAACAGTGAAGAGACCCACAAGGGCATATACCTATTAGAAACAAACAATAACTACCGTTGAGGTTAAGACGATAAGATGACCACTCTCACCATCATACCCATATAATATATATATAATATACATAATATTAGTATATAATGTTAGTTATATAATATATATAATATTAGTATTTATTTCCAAATTTAAAGAGAAAAGTTAACTAAAACAAACAAATAAAATAAATCTAATCAAATTAGTGATTTCTACAAAAGTGCTTATAAATATTTAATCAGACGCTATCGAGGGATACGCTGTAATAGTGATGTCCCTTTACGATTTTTAAATATCGATAAAATAATATTTTTACATGTTTTATTTATAGGTATAATCTATACTAATATTATAAAGCTGGAAAGTTTGTTAGTTTGTTTATTTGTTTGAAACTATTGGTTCAAATTGAAAAGTAATTTTTGTGTTGGATAGTCCATTTAACGAAAAATTGATTATAATATTCTTTTATGGATCACACAATATCTGTGTGTATATAAAATTAACAGTAATTAATAGCTTTTTTTTCATAAAATATTTTGTTACATTAAATTTTTTAATCTTGACGAACAAAGGACTTGTAAGTTAAATGCTTATAAGTTATTTATTTTATAGATAACTATTACATACATTGTTATTTTCTGGCTATAACTTAAGTTCGAGTTGCTAGGCACATTATTTTTGCTTTTTATATGTGCACATAGCTTTTTTAGACAGAAAATAAATATAATATTATAAATCATTTTATATACTTTTAAATAAAACATCCAGCTTAGTTACTAATAAAAGTTTAGGATGGTTTTCGAAATATTAGTAAATTGGTCGTTTTAACACGATATATGAAAAATCGGAACGTGCATCTATAGCCTTATAATCGGGATTCCCCACGCAAAACGGTCTATCTGGGAACTCAAACGATATACTATGTACATTACCTTACTTAACATAGCAATTCGAGTAAAGTAGAAAAAAAATGAGAAATTCTAGAAAGATCGCCAGAAGTATTCCGCTGATCGTAGATAATGGATAGGCCATAATAGCGCCATAATTTTCTCTAACTAATAGGCTGTAATCAACGAAATTGTATTCATTAGCATTTCTATAGAGCAACTACTCAGTCATTTCTCAGTAGTAAACACTTAAGTCCTTAAAAACTGTATAAAGTGTAAAGATTAATTTATTTTAATGACAATTGGAGGGCCGGGGCGAAAGGGGTTAAGTCACTTTAAGCAAACTTTTTAGAGCCATTTAAAGATTTAATGTTTTTACGTGACATTGGCGAAATCATCTGTACTCATTTGGTACTATTGAAAGCCATTAAAAAAGGTTTAATGTTAGAGTAAAAATATAAAAAATACGTATAAGTTCCAAAAAATAAATCACTGTACCAATATAAAATTGTACCATAGAATATTGAAACTGACCGTTACATAAATATTATACCATACTATCTTTTCTCATATACTTACTGCTATGCCACATGATAGTGCTCGTTAAGAGCTATAACAATCAATCAAAAGCTATTTTTTTCAAACCTGTATACTTTTTAGACCACACGACTAAAGTAAAACTTACGAAACGTCATTTTCTCTCTTTCTATCTTCACTAATTTATATCTCCCTCTCAAGTTGCGTTCGCTTCGCCCGATCACACTTTTCATAACGCTTTCGTCACGCATTCACCAGCTTACACCCCAAGTCAAGGGTACGTAAAGAAGTTTTACTTCAAAAATGTGACTTAACTCCTTTTTCCCCTGGCTCTTCGTTTACTATAACTATCGTAATGTTAATACATTATAAAGTAGAGCGGAAATATCTCATTCAAAATCTATGGCTACCGAGAAGTGCCTCTGCCTTACAGAAGATCATGGACAAATAATATTGCTCCTAAGTAGCTTGTGAGTATTGCTTCTGACATTTTATTTTTGGTAATATCACTTGCACTTAATTTTTACTAAGATTTAGGTAAATCGTGGTTACATTCTTCGATTGATTTTTTTTCACCGTTATCATATAACTCCTTATATATTTTATATATTAAACTACCACAAATGCAATAAAATAAAACAAAACACACATACACACACTGTTTTCAATTAACAAAGAATACTTAGATTTTCCATAAATGGTATGGAAAAAAAGGTCGGTTTCAACGCATTTCTGCACAGCGGGACTATGGGAAAGAGTAAAAAAGTGGCCATTAGCTTAGGTAACCTAGGCCTTATTAGGTATTGGGTTCATTCATGTATCATTACGGTCCATCGCACACTGGGCGACTTTGTCTGTACTTCAGCGCACACAGCGAGACTGACGCTGCGCTGTTGCGCGACTGTCGTCGTCAGTGCGCGTACACAAGGCGACTAGGCGCGGCGACGAGTAGCGAGCGCGCGCGATTCCCATAGCTTGTCGTCGCGACTCTGCGTCTCTGTCATTTAGTGTGCGGAGCTTTGAACGCAATTTATGAAAGTTGTCGCTTGTCGCCTAGTATGTGACATTTAGTGTCTCACTGACAATTTAAATTTTAATTTACGTCTAGAAGAAATCGTTTGTTCACTGTAATTACTAAACCGATTTGGAAATATTTTTATATTTGATAGCTTGTTTAGTAACGCTAGCGCTAATTAGCCTAGCCTACTTCGATTCCCGCCTACGTCTGGGTGTAATATATGTATTTATTTATACATGTATTCGGATGTATTCTTATAACAAATGGCTATATCAGCCGGCTGTTACCTATAACACAAGCATTAAGTTGCTTACCTTAGGAACAGACAACCGTGTACATACACGGTTATGTTATAACATATCATCATCATCATCATCATCATTACAGCCTATCACAGTCCACTGCTGGACATAGGCCTCCACAAATATAGGCCAAAAATGGCGTGAGCTCATGTGTTTTGCCCATAATCACCACGCTGTGAATTATAATGTTATAACATATTTATATGTATTAATTTTGCACGTATGACTAAATTTAGTAATAAATATATTAACAATATTAAATTTGTTGTTATTGAGATTCTAGCAAGTTTTATTAAAAATAATTGTGTTTGCTCGCAAACGAAAAAAAAAACCGACTTCAATTACATCGACAAGTAATACAACGTAGATCGACGAAAAAATAGTCAAGCAACTACGCGTTATCAAAGATTACTCAAAAAGTAGTAATCAGATCTCGATAAAATTTATATGTGACCACATGATAAACATCAGCTTTCGATTAAATTAAAAATTATCGAAATCGGTATACCCAGTAAAAAGTTATTACAGATTTTCGAGAGTTTCCCTCGATTTCTCTGGGATTCCATCATCAGATCCTGGTTTCCTTATCACGGTACCAAACTAGGGATATCCCCTTTCCAACAAAAAAAGAATTATCAAAATCGGTACACCCAGTAGAAAGTTATGCGGTATAATACAACGTAGGTCGACGAAAAAAGCGTCAAGTAAAAACGCATTATTAGATATAACTCGAAAAGTAGTTGTTAGATCTCAAATAAATTTAAATGGGACCAATTGGCACACATTACCTTTCGATTAAAACAAAATTTGTCGAAATCGGTCTACGCGGGCAAAAGTTCTGAAGTAACATACATAAAAAAAAAAAAAAAAAAAAAAAAAAAAAAATACAGTCGAATTGAGAACCTCCTCCTTTTTTGGAAGTCGGTTAAAAAAAATCTGAATTCAATCGTTATAATGCATTTATGGTAACGACCGGGGTTTTGAGTGATTCGTAGTACAGTAGGAAAATTTCAAGAATATTGCTCATAAAAACTCAACTCAAACTGAACTTGTTTTCAATTTACGTGTTCTGTACTCGCACCTACTCTGGTCTAATTCGATCGTAGAAAATCTATATATTAATATGTGAAGCAAAAACTTTGTACCCCTTTTTACGTAAATTGTGCGGATGAAGGAGTGTGAAATTTCGCACTCCTTCATCATTCATTTTGCAATTGAAATTTATTGTATTTAGAGTGCAGAATGCTAATTTTTTTTAAATTATGAATAAAAATACATTAAATCAATAATAAAAAAAAAAACATTACACACACTGCCATGTATTTGACACACGCATATATATACTTTTTGTTTCCTGTTAAAGTCTGTGGTTAAATTATGGTCAAATTTCGACCACTAGATGACCATTACTATTGATAAATGTAAATAAGTTTAGTGTAAAAATATATCAATTATAAAATCAATTAAAAATACATCCACTATCCCAGTTCATACAACAAATATTCATAACGTGATATTTAATTATGAACGTTTAAAATAACGGATATTTTTAGACTATTAATTTTTATATGTTAATTTTTTTATGCAATCGTAATGTGCAAGTCCATTTGCACGGACTATTATCGATTTGCGCTTATTTGCGCAAACCAGTTTTGCTCGATTAGGCGACTATGCGGACGAGGAAACGGTAGCTCGTGAATTTATATATAGAAATAGTAAATTTGTCTGTTTCTTTTTACGTTCATCATCATCACTTCAGTCTGATACAGTCTACTGGAAATAAGCCTCCACAAGTTCGTGCCGAAAATGGCGTGAACTCATGTGTTTTGCCCATAGTCATCACGCTGGGTAGGCGGGTTGGTGATTGCAGGGCTGGCTTTGTCGCACCGAAGACGCTGCTGCCCGTCTTTGGCCTGTGTATTTCAAAGCCAGCAGTTGGATGGTTATCCCGCCATCGGTCGGCTTTATAATAATATTATATTATTATATTTGTGTCTCATGTATTATTTTTTCCATAATCACCACGCTAGGCTGGCGGGTTGGTGACTGCAGGGCTGGCTTTGTCGTACCGAAGACGCTGCTGCCCGTCTTCGGTCTGTGTATTTCAAAGCCAGTAGTTGGATGGTTATCCCGCTATCGGTCGGCTTTATAATAATATTATATTATTATATTTGTGTCTCATGTATTATTTTTTCCATAATCACCACGCTAGGCTGGCGGGTTGGTGACTGCAGGGCTGGCTTTGTCGTACCGAAGACGCTGCTGCCCGTCTTCGGTCTGTGTATTTCAAAGCCAGCAGTTGGATGGTTATCCCGCTATCGGTCGGCTTTATAATAATATTATATTATTATATTTGTGTCTCATGTATTATTTTTTCCATAATCACCACGCTAGGCTGGCGGGTTGGTGACTGCAGGGCTGGCTTTGTCGTACCGAAGACGCTGCTGCCCGTCTTCGGTCTGTGTATTTCAAAGCCAGCAGTTGGATGGTTATCCCGCTATCGGTCGGCTTTATAATAATATTATATTATTATATTTGTATTGTCTTCACGTCAACTATACCTAATATATTTTAAAATGAATAAATAGTTTATACACCAATTTTAAAGATTTATTTTTTATTTTTTTTATGTCACTAGGTCGGCAAACAAGCGTACGGCTCACGTGACGGTAAGAGATTACCGTAGCTTATAGACGCCTGCAACACCAGAAGCATCGCAAGCGCGTTGCCGACCCAATCCCCACTCCCCTCAGGAGCTCTGGTCACCTTACTCACCAACAGGAACACAATACTGCTTGAAAACAGTATTATTCTGCTGTGATCTTCTGTAAGGTCGAGGTACTACCTCATTCGAGCTGCTCCATGTTTTGAGCAGGAAATTCCTGCTGTGCCCTACCTCAGTTAAAAGTTTAAAGATTAGATGACTCTCTGATTTATGTGATTCTTAAAAACCCCATTAATAATAAATAAAATGAAACAATTACAGTTGATATTACAGTTACGATATCCATCGACGTACACAGAAACACAATCTATAATATAAAAATGAGTCGCTGAATGTGTTGCTAAGCGCAAAACTCGAGAACGGTTTGACCGATTTCGCTAATTCTTTTTTTTAAATATTCCTTGAAGTACGAGGATGGTTCTTACGGAGAGAAAAATTAAAAAAAAATAATTAAATTTCCTTAAAAAGTCTAAAAACAACACTTTTCTATACTCCCATACAAAAGATTTGTGATAATACTTAAAAGTCACTGTTAGGCGATACGAAGTTCGCCGGGTCAGCTAGTATTCAATAATTCAACAACCTCCCGTCGACCTCGACAGATCGAAACAAAAACAACACCTAATAAATCAATTAACAACATTAATAATTCAATTAAATAAACAACGATCGATTCGATTCTAATTAAGATTTGAATTATAAAACTGCTATTTGCATTATTTATAAATTCGTTACGTGTTTTTTTTTGTTATTGACTATGCGTGATGCGCGGTTTTGTTCGCTTTCAAGTTTTTCTAAGTTTCATGTTAGAATTTTTAATTTTTAAAGTATTTCTCTTTTATTAAAAAAAAATAAGAAATATGAATAAATAAACAAACAAACAAACTCTATATCTCTATTCGCTTTTCGCTTCCTGTAAGCCTTCCTAGCCTGTAATATACCACTACTGGGCATAGGCCTCTTTCCCCATGTAGGAGAAGGATCGGAGCTTAATCCACCACGGTGCTCCAATGCGGGTTGGCGGATATATTCCCTACTATGAGTAACGATCGCTATCAGGTGTACATGATAACAACCGGGACCGACGGCTTAACGTGCTCTCCGAGGCACGGTGGGGAGACCCACAAGAACTGCACAAACACCCAGACCACGGCAAACACCTGTATGGCCAATACAAATCTTTGTCATGTGCGGGGATCGAACCCTCAACCGCCAGCGCAACAGGTACAATCCAAGGCTGTGACCGTTGCGCCAACGCGGCGTCTATAATATTAGTATCGATTTATTTTATTTTATTTAAAAAAAAAAATAATAAAATAAAATAAAATCAAATGTATCGATAAAATATGTCCCCTCACTAAACATTACCGACATATGTTTTACCTCTTCGCAGTGATGCCTAAGCACAGTTTTCTACCCTCTTATTATGAAAGTGGTTGCATTAATATATTAAACACTATTTTAGGGTGTCAAGTGAAATTAACCTTAATTCGAAAGTGTATTTTTATATATTTTTTGTACATTTACTTATAATATAAACAGTTTAACAACCGCCCTGGTGTAGTAGTGCGTGTTGTCGCCAAAAACACTGACGGTTTGGGGGTTTGATTCCTCCGGAATGAATGTTTACATTTGTACAAATATTTCTTTCCGGTTCGGTCGCAGTAGTGTGATGTTACAGGCTGAAAATAATTAATTTTGCATACTTTAAGATATACTTCTCTTAGTTCATATTTAAATTAAAATCTGATTTTGTTCGTTAATTAATATTAATTTAATTTTAATTATTGTTTAATATTGTTCGTTAAAACTAAAAAAAAAAAAAATTGATACATTTTCAAAAAAAACATGACAGTAGAAAGTTTGTCGGTTTCTATTTTATAAATAACAACAAAAAATTGTCCTCCCGTGACCGTGGTAGCTCTAAAGTACTTAACTGAGGTAGGGCACAGCAGGAAATTTCCTGCTCAAAATATAGACCCGACAGGGGTAGTCTCGACCTTACAGAAGATCACTAAGTAACATTGCTTTTAAGCGGTGTTGTGTTCCTGTTGGTTAGTAAGGTGACCACAGTTCCTGGGGGGAACTGGGGATAGGGTCGACAAGGCGCTTGCTATGCTTCTGGTGTTGCGTCTGTAAGCACGTACCGTACAGTACCGTAGTACTTACAATCAGGTGAGCCGTACGCTTGTTTGCCGATCTAGTTACATAAAAAAAAAGAATCCGAAACGTCGGGCATTTAAAAACCTAAAAAAACCGCGATAAAATACGAAAAAATCCGAAAAAAATGTATCATTATATTTTTTTTAATAATTATTAATTTATAAAATAAACACTTTTAATTAATTGTAATATTTCTATAAAAGAAAATTAGTGAACCAGTTAGGTCGATAAACCATATCGCCATTTATGGGAATGCCATTGACATCGCACATGCATTTGCCACCTCGCTTACATTGCCATATATTTACACATAAGTAAAGCCGTAAATAGAAATAATGTGTCTATTACTTAGAACGAGGAGTTGAGAGCAATTATTTTTGTACGTAAGTTAATTAAACTGGACACGGGACACATATTGGTATATAATATTTGCCTGGTACCTATGAGTTATACACGTGAGAACGTGACGCACATCCAAAGCTAGCGCTTAGTAAAAGAGAGCACCAGTAAGACGGAGACACAGTGTACAGACTAAATATCTATACTAATACTGGCTGACCCCGCAAACGTTGTTTTGGCATATATGTTATTAGCCCCCTTAACCCCCCTCCACCTCTTATAAATTAGGGAATGAAAAATAGATGTTGGCCACAAAGTTCTGCGCACAAAAATGCACACAAAATTTAATAAAAATCGGTCCAGCTGTTACGGAGGAGTTTGTTAACTAACATTGTGACACGAGAATTTTATATATAAGATAAAACTGAAAAGTTTGTTTGTTTAAGCAGGCTATTCTCAGGAAGTAAGGTTCGAATTGAAACATTCTTTTTATGTTGGATAGCCCATTTACTGGGGAAGGCTATATTTTTTCTAAAAATGTCTGCAAAACTGTACACAGCTAGTATTCAAACCAATTACTTATAATTAGAAGAAAAAAAATCAAATCCAAATATCGTACTATCAAATTATAATTTAATAATAAAAAACAGCTAATTAAAAACACAATCACAATCATACATTTCGGTACCGAGACCCAGTACTATACAATTTGTCATAATTATCGCTCTGAGGTAACTTGGTGTTAATTACATACGAATGTATCTCGTATAGTTTTTCAATAGGTGTGAAATTATTACGCTGTAAAGAATTTCAACAGTTAAATGCTACGCTATAATATATAAAGCGATATTATTTTTCAAAATATAAGCAAAATTTTAGGCAGAATAAAATTTGTAGTAGAAATGTAGTGTAACAATGCGTAGTGAGCTTAAAACACAACACAAGCCAGTACAAATATTTGACATGAGCTTGCCAGCTCATTTAAATTTCCACCTCATTTGATCCTTGCCTGAGAAATTCATCGATGACAAATGTACGTATTATTATCTGAACTTGCGTATTAAAAAATTTCGGCGGCCTCGAATAAGACTATTTGACGGATGACGGTATCCAACGGTTTTTGATATATTATTATTTTTTACACATATATGAGATATTTCTATTCGCAATTATGAATCTAAAAGGTGTAGATTAGTAAATAAGATGAAACAATCCCCCAATCTGCTGTGTGGCTACGCAGTAAAGAATATAGCCACCCCCTTTCTTTCCGTGGGTGTCGTAAGAGGCGGCTAAGGGATAACAAAGTTCAATTGTCGTCTTGGAAGTGATAAATCCGACCGATAGCGGAATAACCATCTAACTGCTGGATTTCATATGCATAGACCATAGACGGGTAGCAGCGTCTTTGGTGCGATAAAGCCAGCTCTGCGGTCACCAACCCGCCTGCCCAGCGTGGTGACTATGAGCAAAACTCATGAGTGCGCACTAAGAATTGTAGCCCTTAATTCCCAGCAGCCCCACTATTCTCGATAGGCTGATGTGTGTGTGTGTGTGTGTGTGTGTCAATGACCTTTTTTATTTCCTGCTGTTAAAATCTATTCGTAATTTATGTGGAGGATCCTCTTAAATTTCCCTCAACTTTAACCACAAATGGTGGAGCAGGCCCTTATTCTTTGATAGAACCTTTTTTAAATTATAGTTAAAGTATAGCTTTAGCGTTGAAATGGATGGAACACCTTACCACGGAACAGTTCACACCAAATAAGAGAAATTACATCTGTACATTAATGTTTGATTCAGATTGATTTTAATTATCGTTGTGTACTTTATTTTCAATTATCGTATATCTTGAGTGTGCTAAGATTTTTGTACTATAGTTGTTTTACTAAATATCTTACCTTATAGATATTTCACCGCAAATATACAGTCAAAAGTTTTAATCAACTGTACATATATTCATATTTATGCTATACACTAGCTGTGCCCCGCTTTTCCACACGCGTTAATTGAAGATATAAAGGGGCTACCCAAATGTGTATGTTATATGATGTCACTGAGGTAGGGTACAGCAGGAATTTCCTGCTCAAAATATGGAACAGCCCGACTGCGGTAGTACCTCGACCTTACAGAAGATCACAGCTAAATAATACTGTTTTCAAGCAGTATTGTGTTCCTGTTGGTGAGTAAGGTGACCAGAGCTCCTGGGGGGATTGGGGATTGGGTCGGCAACGCGCTTGCGATGCTTCTGGTGTTGCAGGTGTCTATAAGCTACGGTAATCGCTTACCGTCAGGTGAGACATACACTTGTTTGCCGACCTAGTGACATAAAAAAAAATATAAATAGAAAAAGAATTCAGCTTATTGTTGTTATATTAATTAACTTGCGACCTCTGTCCGTCCATTTCAAATTTTACACGATAAGCATTCACCAACATATCATATACTAGAACCTTCTCCGAAACACGCCGCATCTTATGGTATAAGCATTATTCCGATCTGTTCAGTTGTTTTTGCTGTATAACCGAACAAAAACATTGGCCCTCATTTTATTAGTATAGATTATTATATTATAAATGTTTTTACTATTATAAGGGTTATCTTTTAGATATCATTATCTATATTTATATTATAAAGCTAAGTTTGTTTGTTTGTTTAAGCGCGCTAATCTCCGGACTTGTAGTTCGAATTGAGAAATCCTTTTTGTATTGGATTATCTATTTACAGACGAAGGCTATATAATCTAATATTTAAAATTCTCATGTCGCGGTGTTTGTAGTTAAACTCCTCCGAAACGGCGTGACCGATTCTCATGAAATTTTGTGTGGATATTGGCTAGGTCTGAGAATCGAACAACATCTATTTTTCATCTCTCTAAATGTTAAGGGTAGTCCACCTCTAATTTTTTTTTTAATTTTTAGATAAATTATTTATTCTTTATTTTATTATGATTTGGCGTTGAAAAATACAACCCTAAATTTCAACCTTCACCAACCCCTATTTTTAAATAGCGTTTAGCGGCAAGACAACGTTTGCCGAGTCAGCTATAGTAACTATATAATATTTCAGTGTGTTTTATGGGTTAGTGATAAGACCACCTTTGCACTATTGTAATTTGCAATATTTTCTGTAGTTTCCTATACTTTATTTTTGTATTTATAATAAAAAATAACAATAGTTTATTAAACATTACACATATTTACAACATAAGAACTAAATATTTACAGATAGTTTTGGTACAAATCATGTCCGCGTGGAATTGTGCCAAGAATGTAATTTTCTGTAATTTAACTGTAAGTGTTCACTTGTTGAAGTGTTCAAATTTTTCGTATTTACGAGTAATAGCACACACTAACACTTATTTTTTTCTATAAAATCTTTGTATGTAAATACACACTTTCACCCTCACAATATGATAATATCGGATAAATTAATAACGGAAAAGTCATAACACAGCTAGATTAAACAATGGCTTCCCATACATTATCTATGGGCTATATATAGGCTCTAATAGGTTACTTAGAAATGTGCGTGATTTGAAAACATTAAACTTAAAGAATTTTACCGTAATGACGTTATGTACTTTTCACACTTGTCGAGATAAAAACGCGCGTTTTTGAGTGCGTTTCAAAGTGACTTCAGCGGTTTTATTGCATAGCGCTTATTTAGTTAGCTTAAAGATGGAGTCATTCATCTGTTGTTTATAGTTGAAATTAGCTTAGATTAAGAACAGATTTGGCAGATTCCAAACGTCATCATTCCAGCCTATTGCAGTCCACTGCTGATATAGGCCTCCACAAGTTCGCGCCAAAAATGTGTAAACTCATGTGTGTTGCCCATAGTCACCACGCTGGGCAGGCGGGTTGGTGACCGCAGGGCTGGCTTTGTCGCACCAAAGACGCAGATTCCAAACGTATTGCCTATCTATAACCGCGACTATGGCGCCTGCAAATCCACCTAAATATCGAGAATTTGAAAACATAAATCGCGGTATGTCCCGTGTAGTAAGCGTAATATATTATCCGTGAATGTTTTAAAATTTATTGCGCGGTAACAACTTAAAAGCCTATTTAAAAGACTACAATTGTTTTAATTTCAGTAAATCACGAACATATCCCGAAAATTTATAAAAAACATCATAATTTGGACGATTTTAAAACACATACTTTTCAGCATTGTAAAATATATTACACCATAAAATCGTTTAAATAAACCGTAATAATAACTTAACTATTATTGTGTGTGTTAGGTCTGTAGTGAAGTATAAAATCCAATTGGTGATAATAAACATATGTTTATATTATTATCAGTTACATACGTCTTCGTTCAGGGTTCTAAGCCAAGTCTTGCTATGTGATCCGGCCTGCTTTTATTCTACTACCCCCACCTGGACAAGTCACGCGGTAGAGCACACGATTTGTTCAGGTAAACTGCCGAACTACACTTCATTGTAAAATCTGACTTTAATGGTTCTAAATACCTAATGATAGCTATAACAATAATAGATTACCCTTACCCTATAACTAATAAAACTACGGAAATATTTAGTGAATTGCAACATCTTGGTACGTAGCTGTGCAAACAAAAATATAAAACCAAACGTATTTACAAGGACATTTATATTATAATATAATATCGATTAGCCAATAACAACTTTTATTTATAACAAAAATACACATTAATATTTATTGTAAAAGAACGCTACAACATAATTATAGTTAAGTGTGAAACGTATTATATACTTTATTGCACTAAAAATAATGTACAGAAAAATTATACAAAAAGTTGATGGCAAAGGTGGACTTATCTCTAGAAGAGATCTCTTCCAGTCAACCAATGTTCATGAGAGAGAGTGTCATATAGCGGGGAACACAGTGCAAGAATTAATAACGTAAAAGCTAAATGACTGTAATATATTACATACTTACAGGTATAAATATATATATATATACGTACACACATAAATACAAATATATGATATAATATTATAGGTTATATACTTACATATTCATTAAGTAGATGATTGTAAATTGAGTTGAGATATAAAATGCTCCTTTAATTTACGTTTGAAGGAAACAAGGGAAGGACTCTTTTGAATGCTTTCTGGGAGTTTGTTCCAGAGTAAAGAGGCGCGTACCGCAAATGAATTCAGTTTGAATTTGGTATTGCACTTTGGTACATCCAGCTTTGGTGTAATGCCAGGGCGCCTGGAACGATTAGGAGAGGGTAGGAAGTGGAAACGGGATCGAAGACAAGAAGGAGAGTTTGGGTTACATATGATGTTAAAGAGAGTAGAAAGGATATGCATATCACGGCGAAGGCGAATAGGGAGCCATTTGATCTGAGCACGGAAGTGAGAGATACGATCAAACTTTCGTAGGCCAAAAATGAAACGTACTGCGAGATTCTGAATTCGCTCCAATTTTCTAAGCAGCTCCTCTGTCACATCCAGATAGCATACATCGGCATAGTCAAGGATAGGTAGTAGAAGGGACTGCGCGAGCATATATTTGGTTTTGAAACGTACTGAACAGTTAAATAGTTAATCGATTAATATAATAACAGTACAGCGTCTAGCTTGGTAATTAATTTTAAGTTGCTAATAATTCGTCTCCCTCTAATTACTTGAATGTAAAAGTGACAGTACACTGCAAGTCCCGTTCCGAACGAATGTGCTTTGCAATAGATATCATTAAAAATAATTATTATGAAAAAAACCCGACTGCGACAAATAACCACTAAAAAGAGGAAATCAAACTTCACAAATTAGTGTGAACTGTATTCAACGCACCGTGTATTCTATTAAATACATCCATAAACTAAAGATGTTTTAATGTGCCTATTAATAATATAATTATTGAACCATTGTATTACCTAAGTACAAAAAAATGGTCTACGATCTATTCTCAGACTTATTAAATATACACAAAAAAAAAAATGAAAATCCATCTAGCCGAGAGGAGATCATTAAAAACTATGACACGATGTTTTTAAATATTAGATTATAATTTGTCATACCATGATTCAAAGGATAATAAAAAAAAAGTATCAGACACAATAGTTCGAAATAGGATATAACACTGTATCGGGAGTCCAAAAACACAACAAATACAAGCACACAGAATTCGCCAAACATATGTATGACTTGTACTAAATTTTGTTACACTTAAAATTAATCAAAAGGAGAATGCCCACCGCAGTATGGACTTTAGTTTCGCTTTGAAAAATTTTGTGCCATGATGATATTTACCACATTTTGTAGGTTCCTTAGTGTACATTTAATTAAAAAAAACGCTGTTTCTCTAGCTCGACGGGTATAATGAAAAAAAGTCACAACAAAAGTGGTTTTCTTATCTTTCATTCATTTTGTATTTTTATTTACATTTGAAGTTTTAACTATCTGTAAATGTTTGAATATGATCTGAATGCATGTAAGTTAATGCTTCAGTTTGCTTAAACTCAAGGTACGTCAGTAAAATGAATGAATTTAGAATTAATGGCTAAAAGAGTTTCAATCAGTAAAACGAAACAGTTTCACATTTGACTTATTTGACATCTTTCAAGTAAATGTCGCATTGTTGCCAGTTGTAGATCGATTAATCGATTATGATTGAAAAACACTACAACAGGATACTTTCAGATAGATTAATCAAATAAACTCATATTATTATCAAATAAAAATTGATTTTCTTTATTATTTAACATGTTATTATGAACTGCCAATTCGATATTTTAATAAAATAAATATAAGTGTATCGATTATACTTTGGTGAGTCGATACGCTCGTACGAAAATGGCAATACTGAGGATTCAAATGTCATAACAAAAAATACTTGGGAATTGCTAGTAAAACGGAAATGAATAAATTACTGCTTAATATGTGGATTCTTATCCGTCGAAGTTATGGCTAAGTATTTTACGATGGCTAGTGTAAATTAAAAACTTAGTTTTTAATATTAATTTGGTTTAGGCACAACGACGTGGAAGGAGGAAACCACGTATGGGCATTCCCCTTTTAATGAAATTATAATGAGTGCAAACTTTATTCTACTCAAGGTATTATTTTTATAATTATTAAAAAAACATTGTTCTATTTCTAAAGTTCGTTTTGTATAGTTTAATATAATCAAATTAGTAACACAGTTTTAATAGCTGTATCAAAATCGTAATAGCCTATAAGAAGGGAGATCCGGTACTTGATCCGACATGCCACTTGTCGAGTTAGCGTTTACGTATCTGTGAATTTATTTTGACACCTTAAAGGTACTTTAAATATTCTTCAATGTGAATGTTAATTATTACTTTAACTTATATTTCTAATATAATTTATTTAAAAAAATAAATCACCCTTCGTCGTTCCTCTCAAATTTGAAGGCACTCCCCTAACAGCCTCGGCCAGTATTAGGATACTTGGCGTCGATATATCGAGCAATGTGCAATTTCGTGGTCATCTGGAAGGAAAGGCCCGAACCGATACGACCTAGGAACCTTCAAAAGAAGAGCATATTCCTTTTTGAAAGGCCGGCAACGCGCCTGCTAATCCTTTGATGTAGCGGGTGTCTGTGGATGTTGTTTTTCACTTACCATCAGGTGAGCCAACTGTCCGTTTGCCCCCTCTTCTATACAAAAAAAAAATTAAATACTTTTTTATCTTTTGCTCGCAAACAAAAAAAACCGACTTCGATTTGCATCGACAAGTGCAATGTGAGTTAGTCGAAAAAATAGTCAAGTAAATAGGCATCATTAGCGATAACTCAAAAATTACTCGTTTAATCTCGATTAAATTTTAGTACCACATGACTATCACCAGCTTTCGAATACCAAAAATTATTAAAATCGATAAACCCAGTAAAAAATAATGAGGCATACATAAAAAAACCTCCTTCTACATTAGGATGTTACAGGCTGAATGCGAATGCGTTCCAAAAATCGAAAAAAAAAAAAAATTGCGTGTTGTACAGGTACACATGTCAGAAGCGAAACTTCTTTTGCAAAACTAATTGAAATAAAAAGCCAACGTCACGCGGTGTTTCCAGGTGGTCACCCATCTAAGTACTGACCGCGCCCGACGTTGCTTAACTTCGGTGATCGGACGAGAATCGGTGTATTCAACGTTATATGAACGTTTAAAATTTCGTGACTCGTGACGCCGTGACGCGTTTGATTAGTAAAAAATTTACCCCTCATATGCCTAAAGAAGTTTCACTTCAAAAAAAATTATAATTATAATTAAAAACTAATAAACATTACCTCCTTTAAAAATAGATAATATATATCTATAAACCCGTAAAAAGTCAGGTGTCAATATCAAATAGCAACAGTTTCGAAAGCTCGGATGCCATTCGGTTAATAAAGCTCTTCCTCCTGACAACTGACTGACTTTTAATTAGTAAAGTTGCTACAATCGAAATTTAAGGGTAGGGACAATTAAGGGTAGCGAAATTGTACAGATAAACGTTTGTATCTCTTGATATATCTATATAGTTATATTATGTTTAAATTATTTATTTATTTATATAACAATTGAAGTTTTTTTTGTTTGAATTTTAGTTACCGAGAAAGGCTATACGCCATTTTTATTCTTCAAATTAATGCGTCTAAAACCGCAAGGCGCAGCTAGTTAAAGTATATATGGATATAATATATAAACACTAGCTGTGCCCGGCGGCTTCACCCGCGTTAATTATAAAAAAACGTAATAAAATATTATATAACCAATAATTGTGTTGATTCGCAAACGAAAAAAAAAAACATCGACTTCAATTATCGACAAGTAATACAACGTACGTAGATGAAAAAATAGTCAAGTAAATACGCATTATTAGATACAGCTAGAAAAATATTAATTTCACTTATATATATAGATTGAGACGCTCCACCTTTCATGTAAAAAAAATCATCGAAATCGATCCACCCATTCAAAATTTCTCAGGTAACATACATACAAAATACAATCGAATTGAGAACCTCTTTTTTTGAAGTCGTAAGTAATCATTTATAAGTTAATTGAAATTTTAGAAATATTCTTTTAAAAGTAAATTTTTTCAAAAATATCACAGAAATACCACAAGAGATTTACGATACACATAAACGGGAAATTAATCACAAGTTATAAAAACATAACTTTAAAATCAATGTTTCATCAAAATCGATTTAGTTAAAAAAAATTACGATAAACGCAGACGGTTTTTAATTGTCGATATAAACATTAAAATCTAATCTTGTTTTAGAATAAACCTGTAGCCGATTCGACGCGGTAGCCATTTTGGTTACAATCGAGCGAACACCTTTATTTTGATTGCCACAAGTTATAAGACGTCGCGATTAGACCACACGAATAAAGTAAAATTTACGAAACGTAACTATCTCTTTCCTTCTTCACTAACTCATATCTCCCTCTCAACTTCCGTTAGCCTCACCCGGTCACTCTTTTCGTAACGCTCTCGTGACTTATTCATCAGCTTACTCCCCAAGTGATGCGTGCGTAAGGAAGTTTTACTTCAATATAACAAAACAATAAAAATTCCTGTGTTAACTCCGAAACTGAACTGGAGTTTACTCACTCTCGCAAGAGACTGCGGCGTCAAAAGCGACTCCCGGTGTAGATTTCAACGTCACTGCTATGTATTACTGGCCTTATATCGTATCTAAAGGAATAAGGTGCAATAATTCAATTCAACATTTGAGCATGGCGGATTAAGCTCCAACGTTTTTGTTGACTTTTACTAACTTTTAACCGACTTCAAAAAAGGAGGTTCTCAATTCGACTTTGTCTTTTAGTTCCATATAATTATGTAGAAACTCGTAGGGAATTCAAGTGCTTATTATTATCCTCACATGTAGTACTTATGCTTTTTTTATGCAACTAGGTCGGCAAACAAGGGTACTGCTCGCCTGATGGTAAGCGATTATCGTAGCTTATAGACACCTGTAAAACCACGAGCATTGCAAGCTCATTACCGACCCTACCCCTAATCCCCCCAGGGGCTCTCATCACCTTACTCAATCAGGAACACAACACTGTTTGAAAGCAGTATTATTTAGCTGTGATATTCGGTAAGGTAATTCTCCAGTCGGACTCAGTTTAAATGGTACTAGAATATTATTAATTACTGGTATAGGCCGAAGACGGGCAGCAGCGTCTTCGGTGCGACAAAGTCAACCCTGCGGTCACCAACCCGCTTGCCCAGCGTGGTGACTCTGGGCAAAACACATGAGTTCACGTTATTTTTGGTGTGAACTTGTGGAGGCCTATGTCCAGCAGTGGACTGTATAGGCTGTAATGATGATGATAATGATGACTGGTATAATTTACTGGTATCAACCTTCCCTCTCTCTGGGTAGAAAGTGACCTGGTCATCCGTCACCAGTGGAGACTATCACCCCGCAAACCTTTACAAAAAACGACTGTAGGCCTAGCAAACTACGTATTGTAATTTTTTTTCCTGACTATATCAATTTATTTAATGTTCTCTTATACCAATATTAACAATAATGAGAATTAACTAATTTTGTGCTATTCGGAATTAATGCGCGTACAGTCACTTCCGCGATTGATAAATCTTGTACCATACGCTAGATTTAATCAAATTTTCCGGCTATTAAGGCTATAATAATCAAAAGTCTCTATAAAAAGGCATAGTCTTGATCTGCACGTTCACAATATTCGGGTCGAAAGTTCGTTTGTGCGGTAAAGACAATAAAATAACAATAATAGTAACGAACGAAATTAAAAAAAAAAAAACACACATACAGAAAATAAATCTCTGTCTACGAAAGTGTTTGCTTGCAAACGAGAAAAAAAACTACCTTCAATTACATCAACTAGTAATACAGTGCAGGCAATCGTAAAAATAGTCAAGTAAACACCCATTATTAGAAATAACTCAAAAATTACTTATCAAAATTGCGATCATATTTTAACGACATTTCGATATAGTAAAAGAGTCATCAAAATCGGTATACGGTATACCTATCGGTATCGGTATATCTAGTAAAAAGTTCTGAGGTAATACACTTAAAAAAATTCGGTTACAAATTCTAATAAAAAATAATCAAACACTATGAATAACTATTGAACCGAGTAAAGTCATAGAAAATTAATGGTATCACGAAATATTTCTTACGACTTTACACGCATGAAATTCAATTATAATATACGTAAAAATACGGTAAAGTATGATTATGTCTGTAGGCTCAGTTTGCAATGACCCTGCTTTTCGCTACGAGAATTGTGGGTACGTTTCCCGCACCGAGTCTGGCTGCAATATGTATTTATGAATATATTACCGAGTTGTCGGTCCCGGTTGCTATCATATACACCTAATAGCGATCGTTACTCATATTAGGGAATATGTACGATTTTATTTTTGTGTTACCCACACATTAGGAATTCTAAACATTTTTGAATATCATATCAAAAATTGACCGCTCCAGCGGGGTTCGAACCCGTGTCTCCGACTGACCGTGTCGGCGCTCTAGCCAATTAAGCTATGGAACGATGTACCCGCTAGAGCGAAATTTTTGATATGATAATTTTTATTTTCGGTTTAGCGAACCGTGGCGCCGTCTATAGTGAGCTCTTTACAGAGACCCGTAACTATTCAAAGTTTCATATTACAATGAAAATCTTTGACAGGAGACGACACCATGCTATTTTTAATATGTACAATTTTATTTTTGTGTTACCCACACATTAGGAATTCTAAACATTTTTGAATATCATATCAAAAATTGACCGCTCCAGCGGGGTTCGAACCCGCGTCTCCGACTGACCGTGTCGGCGCTCTAGCCAATTAAGCTATGGAACGATGTACCCGCTAGAGCTTAATTTTTAATATGATAATTTTTATTTTCGGTTTAAGCGAACCGTGGCGCCGTCTATAGTGAGCTCTTTACAGAGACCCGTAATTATTCAAAGTTTCATATTACAATGAAAATCTTTGACAGGAGACGACACCATGCTATTTTTAATATGTATGATTTTATTTTTGTGTTACCCACATATTAGGGATTCTAAACATCAATATCATGTCAAAAATTGAATTGAAGCCATATAAAAAAAAAGATTATCTCCACTTATAGCGAAAAGTAGGCGAACACTGCACCTTGCTTTCTGTTCCGCGGGTTGCGGGTTCGATTCCCGCCTGAGTCTTTGTGTAATATTATTATCTATAATTATATTTATATATGAAACTATTTCTATGTATATTTATGAATAAATAAAAAATAGTTATATCAGCGGAAGTTACCTATAACACAAGCATTAAGTTGGCTTACCTTAGGAACAGGCGATCGTGTGTGTATGTTCACCATCATCATCACAGCAGCCTTTTGCAATCCACTACTGGACATAGCCCTCTACAAGTTCGCGCCAAAAATGGCGTGAACTCGTGTGTTTTGCCCATAGTCACCACGCTGGGTAGGCGGGTTGGTGACCGCAGTACTGGCTTTGTCGCACCGAAGACGCTGCTGCCCGTTTTCGGCCTGTGTATTTCAAAGAAAGCAGTTAGATGGTTATCCCGCCATCGGTCGGCTTTTTAAGTTCCAAGGTGGTAGTGTAACTGTATTATCCCTTAGTTAGTTAGTGTGTATGTTAAAAGTTATTTATTTATTTATTATTTATTTATATTTAGTACCTAATACCTATAACCAACAACCCTAATTCGATAATAAAGATATTTCTTTTCTATTCTATTCTGTTTGAAAGCTAAAGCTACACGAACAAATAAACAACAAGATGGCGGTGTACGAGTATTTAAGGCAATTAAAACATAAACTTAATTGCTCAGACCACCGGCAGCGTGTTAGCTACGGCGTAACTATAGCTAATTTACTTTAGCCAATTTTTTACTTGTAATATCTATAGTACGACTACCCGACGTCACACGTATGTGAATAATTACTACAAAAATTAAAAAATAAAATAAAATAAATAAACAGGTGTGCTTTAGACCACACGACTGAAGTAAAACTTACGAAACGTAACTTATGAGACCAGAATACAACAGATAAAACTTCAAAGATCTACCTGAAGCAGAATCAAATCCGCGACCGTCATCGTTTCTGGCAGTTTTAGTACTAAACAGATACAAATAAAAAATATACAAATAACATTAATTAAACAATTTAAAAAAAATCTCTCTTCAGTTAAGTACAAAATGAATATAAAACTACTCTACTATTTCTTTATGTATGTTACCTCATAAATTTTTACTGGGTGCACTGATTTTGATGATCCTTTTTACCCGACTGCCAAGAAAGGGTTATGTTTTTTTATTTCTTATAATGCGTATTTAAATTTTATTTTTATTTTTTTATTTGAGAACAAACACATTTCTAATACAATAAATCACTGCAACAAAGCTATTACCACAAAACAAGTAAAACCGCGAGTTACACCTAGTATCGGGATAAATGTAGATAATTAAACGTAAGAAACCGGAAGCCGTTATAAATACACACAGACAAACTGTCCGGTCATTTAAACGGTAATAAGTAAAATGGAGTAATTAACAGATGCCACTACAGTAACCTCCTTGCTGTTACACCTCCTTTACACCGTACGAGATTTATGAGTAAGGAGTTTTTATATGAAATAAAATATTATTATATTATATTTATATAAATTAAAAAACTATTAGCTGTGATAATTTTTAGTTTATAAAATTTACAAAATCTTTTAAAAGTTTACGTACGGATATTCTATCTTTGTTAAAAGTTTCTGTCAAAAAGATAAATCTCAAATTTCTTTTTAATTCTTTAAGGCTGTGGGAATGATGGTTTAGTAAGTTTAGTAAAATATAATTTTACTATAATAATAGTATATATTATCTAAGTAATTTTAGTAATTTTACAATTAAAAGAAAAAAAAATGAAAATTATTACTGTGATGAAATGATAAAAATCATAAATAAGTACATTATTAAAGTAGTTATTAGCTCATAATGTATAGTGTTTATATTCTTATTTAAACGATTTTACATAGTATGTTAGGAAACTACCCTCCTTATTATATATGAAATACTTAACAAAATAGCTCGCCTGTATATTTTTAATGTATGTAATGTATAACAATATATTTAAATGCAATACGGTGTAAACAAACTTAAAGTGAACTTGACTAATCGTTAAAGTAATTATCAAGGAGCGCTATGGAGACTCCAAGATGGCGCGCTGTCAGTTTGACAGTTACGAGTTTCGCGCCCTCCGTCTTTGAACAGATCGATATTGAAATGTAATTGCTTCGGCGAATATTTCAACGTTCGAATTTCGAATGGGAATTCTTTGATTTGGAATGCTTACTTTTTTTTAAACGTGTGTTGATACTATTTTTTTTAAAATAAAGTTTGACATTTGTGGTACTAAAACCCAATTTAGCTTAAAAAAGAAAAAAGAAATAAAAACCGTTAAAAATTAAGTTTTTTTTCTACTAAGATTGGCAAAATAGTTTTATGTGGATTGAGATTAGTAAATATTTTTTAGTTATACGAGCTATAATTTGATATTTTAAAGCCTAAATAATGTAGCTGTTTTATGTTTTAATTAGTTAATATTGTTCTTACTTATGATAATGTGACATCCGATCTAGTGTTATATACTTAAAATGACAGCTAGTCCAAATAATTTACGGGTATGCAAATTACTTTGCTTTGGAGAGCTCATAAAGAATTTGTCTGATTGATCTGTAATAATTACGTTTCGTAGAGAAACTATGCGCCAATCCACGGTGAAGCAGCATGGCGGATTGAGATCCTATCCAAGTCCTATGTTGAAAACCGACAAAGACGACACATTTTTATCTTGTCCGAACTTGTAACCGTGACTTAAGTTAATCTAAACTACCCACTAAACCTAACCCCACCCTCAAACACCCTCAAAAGTGTAAAAATGTATAAACAACAATAAAATCACCCTCACAGGGGTAACTAATGATCCGGAATGAATTACGTTTATCTACAACAAGCAGTTGAATCAATTTCGGTATAGCATTGTACATCTTTTATTGCATGATGGTGTTTTACAAGATTAATAGACTGGAGAAAGAGAGAAATAGGGGGGTGGGAGTTAATATGGAAATTTAGATAAGGGGTATTTTTACATCTGTTACTTTGAGATAAAATGTTCAACTGCCCCTCTAAAATTTTAGTAATGTTTTTAACGTGTTAAAACATTAAAATAACGGTTTTAATTTGTTTGTTGCGAATTTTGAATTAGTTATTTTAATGAATTAAAATAAATATTAGTTTATGGTATTATTTTAAAAACTAGATTTTATTTATGGTATTGGGTTATAGCATACTACGTGTGCCCTGCGGTTTTGAGTTCGTTAATTTGAGGAAAAGAAGAAGGCCTTTATTCGCCAACCTGCAGTGGACCAGCAAGGTGGATTAAGCCACGATCCTTCTCCTACATGGAGAAAGAGACCAATGCCCAGCAGTGGGATGTTACAAGCTGAATCTACTATCTAATATAAAAATAATTTCAACAGCTTGGGACGGTCACACGCAACGATAGGTAGGTTAGGAAATATATAGGATGGACTTACTTGGACTGGACTTGGACTTACTTAAGATGCAGGATGAGCGGATGGTAGTAGCGCAGCGGCCACTTGCACTCGATGGAGCTGGGCTGGTGATATCGCGCGTGTATGAAGCACTTAATGTTCACTTGATGTTTATATTTAATATCACCCGATTAGACACTGGCCAGCAATATACTAAAGATAACGAGACTAGTGAGCGAGAACGAGCGGAGATCGCGGACGCTCAACGAAAAATCTCCTCACGCGTTAACGTCTTGTCGCGAACTTGCGGCACGAGATGGCGCTCGCGTCGAATGATTGAGCGAGCGAGTCAGCGAATGAACGAATCGGTCGTCGCGCCTAAGTGGCACGTACAATAATTTTTCAAATCGAAGTAGCAGTTCCTGAAATTATCGCATTCAAACAAACTGATTTGATGATTCCTCAGTTTTATAATCCATCGGTCCTGCGGCTATCTGTGCCGCAGGAGCGATGGTCGTTGGAGCAGACGGGTCCTGGAGTGAAGACAGCAAACGCAGTGTGGGACGCCCTCCGGCCCGTTGAACCGACGATCAACGTAAGATTGCCGGTGTAGGCTGGATGAGGATTGCGGAAAACCGGGATGTTTGGCGCGAACTAAGGAAGGCCTATGTCCAGTAGTGGAGTAGGCTGAGCTGACTGACTGAATGAGCTGACAGTTTTATAATATTTGAAACAAACAAACTCTTCAGTTTTATAATGTTAGTATTGATTTCTGTCTTCAAATATGTATTCAAGAGTTGTAGTTGATTAATTGAGGAGAAACAGGTACTAATGACCTATCCTACCTCTCGCTGTTAAACTTTATTCGTAACTTACATAAAGTACATAACATACGTATTAATACAAACATTAAATAGTAACATACGTAAAGAATTTAAGAACCTCACTACTGATACCAAATCAAAATGGTTATGTCCTGCCTGTCGTTGTAAAGCACCTAAGAATGATAACTCAAACACGCCAGTCCGGCCGTTGTTGTCGCCTACCTCCCGTTCAAATATTAACGTGGCTAAGCGCGGTACTACTGAACTTAGCGATAATGAGAGCGAGAGTGTTTGCTGCATACCCTCTTGTCTGTCGCATTCGGATCTTCGTAGTATTATAAAGGATGAACTGCGGAACTGTATTTCTGATTTTAAGAGTGATATCAATGCCCAGTTGCGTGAAATGAAAGATGATATTAGAAATTTTAACGATTCGATTGCTTTTATGAACAGTCACTTCGAAAAACTAAATGCCGAAATAAAGGCATACAAGGGTGATATCGATCGTATTAAGAAAGAGAACGAATCTCTTAAAAATGATCTCATGGCTGCCTCTGCTCGCTGTATCCAATTAGACCAACTAATGCGTTTATCGAATCTGGAAATTCAATGCGTACCTGAACATAAAACGGAAAACATAATTACAGTTGTAAAGCAACTGGGTAAAGTGGTAGCATGCCCCATAAACGACTCAGATATATCTTACTGTAGTAGAATTGCTAAAAAAGATCCTAAAAGCCTACGACCTCGTGCTATCCTAGTTACACTGAGTAGTCCCCGTCTACGCGATACGCTCTTGGCGGCTACTATAAAGTATAACAGGCAACATCCTAACGATAAGCTGAACTCGAGTCATCTGGGTCTCAGCGAGAATAAGAAGTCTGCAATATATGTGACAGAGAATTTATCACCCGAGAACAAGTCACTTCACGCTGCAGCGCGACTTAAAGCCAGGGAACTAAACTACAAGCATGTTTGGGTGCGCAGCGGTCGTATATATATGCGTAAAACAGACACATCTGAATACATCTTTGTTCGTAATGCCGCCACCTTAGAAAAATTGTCTATTAGTTAGTTTGATTTTTGATTTTTGTTTTTGTGAATTCATCTTTAATCAATGTTACACTTTTGTTAGAATTCTCTTCTTTAAATGTATATTTTCAAAACGTTAGAGGCTTGCGTACTAAGACTTTGGACTTGTATAAAAATGTATTATGCTGTGATTATGATGTTATTGTGCTGTGTGAAACATGGCTAAACCATACTATATATAATTCAGAATTGTTTAATGATCGCTATGAGACATATAGACGTGATCGAGAGACTAGTGAATATCATAAAAATAAGTCGGGTGGTGGTGTCCTAATTGCTATATCTAAACGCTTTAAGTCGCGTAGACTAACCCAGTTCGAGAGTGGTTGCGAAGACCTTTGGGTAGAACTAGATATGTGTCGCAGCCGAACATTCCTAGATAAGTTATACTTATGTGCAGTCTACCTACCCCCACCGATTCAAACGCACATTCTTGAACATTTTATTGACAATACTAATCGTATCTTAGAATCTCACTATAACACACTAATATTAGGGGATTTTAATTTAAGTTCAATAACATGGCCTAGCAATAATAACACTCTAATCTTGCCGGCTTCTTTACGTGACCCACTCTGTAGCAAGTTACTTGACTTTATAGCTCTCAACAATTTAAAGCAACAAAACACAGTCCTCAATAACCAAGGAAAGATTCTAGACCTAATTCTTTCGACCGAAAATGTTGATCATTTACAAGTAAGCAAGTACATACTCAGCAATGTTGACCCATACCACCCGCCTTTGGAATTTGTTCTGTCATTTTACGATGCACCTGGTCTTCCTCCCATGATTCCCAGTGACAAGTTTAATTTTCACAAGGCGGATTTTGGCAAGATTGTGGGCGAACTTAACTCTATTTCGTGGGTCGATGAATTCTCAACCTTGACTAATGTTGATGATATGGTGGACATGTTGTATAAAATAATTAAAGAGGCAATCAAGAAGCACGTGCCACTAAGTAAAACTACACATAAAAAATATCCCTGTTGGTACAGTAAGGAACTTATACATATACTAAAGGAAAAATATAAGATACGTAAAAGATATCGCAAATATAAAAATCCTTTGGATGAGCTGTCTTTCTTGTTACTAAAAAACGCTGTTCATTGTTAATCGAAACATGTTACAAGAACTACATTGATAGCATAGAGGACTCTTTATCCAAAAATCCAAAGATATTCTGGACTTACCTAAAAAATAAGCGTCAGAATAAAGGTACGTACCCGTCGTCGATGTATCTGGACGATAGACGAGCTTCTAACGGCTCTGGCGTTTGCGATCTCTTTGCGTCATTTTTCGCATCCGTTTATAGGACACCCTCTTCTCCTTCAAAATTTTATAGTGACGTTACATTCCCAACCTCTTCATTTGCAAATTGTCTGACAAGTTTATTCTTTTCACAACATGACGTATTACTTGGTTTGAAACACTTGGACCGAAATAAAGGAGCTGGATCTGATGGTATACCATCTCTCTTTGCAACGGAATGTTGTGATGCGCTCTCGTTACCACTCTCAATAATATACAACAGATCAATAAAGTCTGGATATTTTCCTGCTGCTTGGAAAGAGTCTAGGGTTGTACCCATCCCAAAATCTGGGGATATTGCGTGCATAAAAAATTATAGACCTATTTCTATTTTACCTGTATTCGGTAAAGTATTTGAAAGACTAATAAGACCCACACTTTCCTGGCATATAAAACAAATGATATCGGAACAACAGTCTGGTTTCTTCAAGGCTCGATCCACAACCACCAACCTTGCTTCATTTGTGACCTTTTTGACCGATTCAGTTGATTCTAATATCCCAGTTGACACAATTTATACAGACGTAAGCAAAGCATTCGATACCGTGGACCACGTTATTCTTCTTCACAAGCTTTCAACCTTTGGTATAGCAGGTAACTTGTTGGAATGGTTTCGCTCGTATCTGAGCAATCGGAGTTCTAGGGTAGTTGTCAGTGGATACTCGTCTCAAACATTTTTAACCCAATCAGGTGTTCCCCAAGGATCAGTTCTGGGGCCTATTTTATTTAATATATTTGTGAACGATATTGTAGGAATATTTAAACACAGCAAATGTTTTCTTTACGCCGACGATCTCAAAATTGCAAAACAAATAAAAAACCAACATGACACTATCCTTTTACAAGAGGACTTAAACAGCTTAGTCGACTGGTGTGAGAGAAACGGTTTAGAACTGAACATCAGTAAATGCAAATATATACGATTCTCACGTGGAACTTACCCGAACTCGCAGTCTTATACTATCAATAATGAGACGTTGCAGGAGGTGATTACTGTCAAAGACTTGGGAGTTAGTTTGGACAGTAAAATTAGATTCCACACACACATTGACAGAATAACAACTAAGGCGTTTCAAATGCTGGGTTTTGTAATAAGGAACAGTAAAAATTTTAAAAAATCGCAGACCAAGATTAGCCTTTATGCGGCCCTGGTTCGATCTGGTTTGGAGTACTGTGCTCAGATCTGGTCACCACACTACGAGGTACATATAAAGCGTATTGAAAGGGTCCAAAAGCGTTTTCTATGGCACCTTTCTTATCAGTGTAATAAAGTGAAACAGTTGCCGACATATCATAGTCATTTACAACATTTTAAACTTAATAGTTTGTTCGACCGGAGACATTTATTGGATCAGGTTTTGCTGTATAGATTGGTTAACGGTATGTTGGACAGCCCCGATCTTGTAGAAAAAATATATATAAATGCGCCCACCAGATTTCCCCGTGTAAGTAAATACGTTCCATTTTCGATTCAACGTTCAAAAACAAAATTAGGTCAGAACGCTACCATGAATAGATTATTTGAACAGTATAACCGAATAACAAAAAACAACGACATTGATGTGGATATTTTTTCAGACAGCCTCCCAAAATTTAAAAATAAACTTATTGCAAGCTTTACTTCTCTATCTTGACATTAAATGCATCACTATGTCTTTCAATATCGATCATGTTCTGTATGTTTTTCATGAGATGTATGAGTGTGTACATTTCTTCTCTTTAAAAAAATTATAGTTAACGTTAAGTTGTTATTGTTTATAGATAAATTGTATTTTTTTTTCTTTCTATCTTTTTGTAAATTTTAATTTATGTAAGAATTAGTTATTTGGAGTTTTTAGGTTTTTGGTTTTTACATTTATATAAATTTAAAATAAATAAAATAATTACTACTTAGATGGAACTGTCCTTAAGCACGCCGTGGCAACTTGTAAATAAAACAACACTCAGCAAATTATTGTAAACATTTATTTTTAAAATCTGTATTAGTGTATGTTTTGTAAGTTGTCCTAAAAAATAAATAAATAAATAAAAATAAACTTAATTCCAGTTCCAATTTTATCGTAATTAATTCTATAACCGCTGAAACTGGACCTTACTACTGCGTTTCCTACTTATATTTCTCAAAAGAATTTACTGTCATAAAATATAGTGGTAATGGTGTTTCAAAAGGTCTTTAAATTTACTAGTGGTCGCCCAGAGGTCGAAATTCGACCATAATTAAAAATCTAAATTAAAGAAAACCAATAAATTATGAAAATAAAGAACCTTTTTCAAACTTTTCAATTTGACTACAGACTGACAATCAACATAATTGTTTGCAGGCAAACGAAAAAAACCGACTTCATTAATATCGACAAGTAATACACCGTAGGTACCTAGACGAAAAATTAGTCAAGTAAATACGCATAATCAAAGATTACTCCAAACGTTGTAATCAGATCTCGATGAAATTTAAATGTGACCACATGATCAACATTGACTTTCGATTAAATTAAAAATCATCAAAATCGGTATACCCAGTAAAAAGTTGAGCGGATTTTCTATTTTCTCTCGATTTCTCTGGGATCTCGAACATATCATCAACTCCTGGTTTCCTTATCATGGTACCGCACTAGGGACATCTCCTTTCCAAAAAAAAAAAAAAAAATTATCAAATTCGGTTCATAAACGAAGAAGTTATTATATATATGTATATATACGGTCAAATTGAGTAACCTCCTCCTTTTTTGAAGTCGGTAAAGAGTATAATTTGCGTGTGTGTGTGTGTCAAATACATGGTAGCGTGCGTAATGTTTTTTTTATTGATTTTACATATTTTTATGCATAATACTAAAAAAATATTAGCATTCTGCACACCTCAATATAAACTATAAGTGTACGAAATTTCATACTCTTCCGTCCGCGCAATTGTCGTAAAAAATAATAAGTAATAATACATTAACATTAAATACCATACACTGCTAAAAATGATCACGACAACACGGCTGTATACAATGACTGACTGAGTGCTAACTTCGTACAGACTGATTTGAATATTCATTCGTTACAATACCATTTTCCAATGATTTATGAACATATAATAAGGTACTGGGCATAGATGTAATTGATAAGAAACAAATAAAAAATACATTAATTATTAAAATTTTTACATATTTTTTTCTATATAGCCAAACAAGCGTACGACTCACCTGATGGTTAGCGATTACTCTAGGTTATAGATGTCTGCAACATAAGAAGCATCGCAAGCGTCTTGCCGACCCTATTCCCAATTCCCCCCAGGAGCTGTGACCACCTTACTCAACAGGAACACAGCACTGCCTGAAAACTGTATTATTTAGCTGTGATCTTTTGTAAGGTCGAGGTACTACCCCAGTCGGGCTGCTCCATATTTTGAGCAGGAAATTTCCTGCTGTGCCTTACCTCAGTTCAATTTTACTGGAATGAAAAAAAAAAAATAAGTAATGTTTATCTAGGTAGGTACAGGTTTTGTGTGAAAACGCGAGTGAAAGCTAGTTTCGATATAAAAAGTAACCTAAGTATGTGTTGTTCTGGATTTCCAGCTGTGTGCTTACCGAGTTTTCTTTTGGTTTTTGAGATGAACAAATTATAACAAAACTTTCGCATTAATAATATTATCAGGATTTATTTTCCTTAGTTTCTATTTAATTTTCCCATATTTCTTATACTCAAAATTTTCAATAAGATTTTTGTTCGTATTCTCGGTCTTCTAAGAATATTTTGCCAAACAGTGACATTTTTACAGGTCCTTATTGTCAAAAGAAGTGCTAAAATGTTTTAATACTAATTGAATAGTGATACGAGTTTTAGAATGGAAGACATGATAGTCTGTCTCGCTCGCTCGTTTCTTAGTTTTGTTTTACTGCCACGGCATAAGATGCGCGGGCCACCCAGGGGGCGGGTAGGGTTGCCATTTCGTATTAAAAAATAGACGAAATAATTAATTAAAGTAATAAAGAACAATACTAATATATAATAATATTATAAAGTTGAAAAGTTTATTTCTTTGTTTAAACACACTAAAAGAGGTTTTTGTGTTGCATAGCCCATTCACCGAGGAAGGCTATAGCCTATTTTTTTTTCCTCAAATTAACGCGTGTTAAACCGCGGGGCACAACTAGTTTAATATAAATACCAATCTAAAATACAGATCAAAATATTATAACCAAATATGTCCTTTTTTTTAGAAAAAGTATTAAAATTGGCCTTTTAAAACATTATTATGAGTAGCATTAGTTTAGTGTAATTTTAATCAACTTCAATTTTTTTTTTATTTATGTTACCTCATAACTTTTTACCGGAAGGTCCGATTTAGATGATTTCTTTTTTAAGGAGATGCTTGTCTTCTAGTTCCGTTTAACTTTAGTTGAGATCGATCGATGTAAACTAAATTTAGTTTTTTTTTTTGTTTACAAGTAAAGATAATTTTACCTCAACTAACAAACTGAGCCTTGGTATCCATGTCTCGAATAAAATTATTTCTCAGATAAAGTTCAGTTTTGTGATAAAAAAAACGTGTGTGCTTTAGACACGACTGAAGTCAAACTTCTTTAGCAATAGTCCTGCACAATAAGCGTGCACTGTGTCTTAGATACATTCAGCAGCTTACTCCCATAGTCAAGCGCTCGTAAAGAAGGTTTACTTCAAAAATATTAAAATATTTATTTGTTTAATACCGCTATACATCAAACAGTTTTATCGACTAAATAGTCTTACTAAGATTTAAAAAACAAAATGCACAAAGAATACGATTGTAAATTAATTTAAATACTGTACCACGTGCCAGCCCTATGATAAAATATAATTACCAGTATGGCGGACGCAAAATGAATTTGTCAAAACATACGTCGAGCTCGTCCGGGACCGAGATCTCGGGGGAACAACCTGCTTGGATGCTGATCTTGACTGACGGCGCGGAATGGGGTGCTAGCTTTTAATATTGAATATAATTTATTTACTACTACTTAAATTTATGTTAAGCTAAGTAAGTGATCTGGCGAGTTTCGTAATGGAATAGATTTTTTTTTCGTTAATATGCCGATATTTTTTTAAAGATTTATTTTTAAATAACGAACACATGAAAAAAATATCTAATTCGGTACAGTTTCACTTTAAACTGACTTCAAAAAAGGTGGATGTTATCAATTTGACTTTGTTTCTTTACGGATTTCACCTTCTAATTTTTTACTGGATGGACCGATGTCGGTGATTCCTATTTTTAATCGAATGCGCTGGCGCTTGTCATGTGGTCCCATTTAAATATGATCGATATCTAATGAACATCTAACGGTAACGTAAGGCTTACTTACTTGAAAATTTTTTTCATCTACCTTCGTTGTAATACTGATCGACAAAATTGAAGTTGATTTATTTTCCCTATTCCACGTGTAATATGCATTTATTTATATGTAACATTATACATATTTAAAATTCACAACTTAAGAACTAAATATTTACAGATAGTTTTGGTATAAATCATGTCCGCGTGGAATTGTGCCAAGAATGCTGGCAGCATTTCCCCGTTGAATCGCTATGCCGATTCTCTGGGCAAAAACATTTTATATGTAATTTATTTGTCCAATTAAGATCAAAATGTAGCTATGTCAGTTAGCTGTTACCCATAACACAAGCATTAAGTTACTTACCTTAGGAACAAACGACCGTGCATGCATGTTTATATTATATACATACCTGCAAAGGTTAAATATTCTTAACCCACTTGAAACAGATTTGATTAACAAATTGATCTATATAAATATTTGTTTTTTGTTTTTCCTTGTGTTTTTTCTCTAGGACACGTAAAGTCGGTCGTTACGTTAACGATCGTTACTTGTAAGGAATATAATAATAATAATAATAATAATACACTTTATTGTACACCAAAAACAGAAATAATACATATCAAAGAAAGAAAGAAAATATTGACAATATATTCATTAGGTACAAAGGGCGGCCTTATCGCTAAAAAGCGATCTCTTCCAGGCAACCTTATATGTGTCAACTTGCAATAAGACAACTTGGTGGAATAAGCTCCGATCCTTCTCCTATATGGTGTCCCTATTCCCAGCTGTGGGGCGTTTGTAGACTGTTTTACAAGGCGATACTTTTTTTTTTACAACTGATATACATCCACGGGCTTAGGAACCCATCATTATCATCATTACAGCCTATCACAGTCCACTGCTGGACATAGGCCTCCACAAGTTTACGCCAAAAATAGCGTGAACTCATGTGTTTTGCCAATAGTCACCACGCTGGGCAGGCGGGTTGGTGACCGCAGGGCTGGCTTTGTCGCACCAAAGACGCTGCTGCCCGTCTTCGACCTGTGTATTGCAAAACCAGCAGTTGGATGGTTATCCCGCCATCGGTCGGCTTTATAAGTTCCAAGGTAGTAGCGGAACTGTGTTATCCCTTAGTCGCCTCTTACGACACCCACGGGAAGAGAGGGGGTGGCTAAATTCTTTAGTACCGTAGCCACACAGTACCGTAGCCACACAGTACACAGTAAGAACCCATGTCCTTTTTTATTCTAAAAACATGCATTTTTTTTTTTTTTCAAGGTAGGCGTTACTCAGCAACATCGCTGTTCAAGTTAGACTATGTTTTTAATGTCTCCAAAAGAGACGTGCGTCCACCGACCGGTTCTTATTTTAATGTATGGTACAATTTCTGTTTTTTTTTCTTTTTTTTATTATTATTATTATTATTCCTTATAATACATTCCATATAATACATTCCTTATAATACAAGGCGATACTACTCGTCATTACTAACTTTGCTGATTTCATACAAAAATATAGGGAAAAACCAGAAGCAACCCTAGTTTACATTTGAAGAGAATATAAATGATAATATAAATTATTACTGAAACGTGAGCCTTTTAAAAATATTAAATACAATGTAAAGAGACTAGGGAGCTATTTTCAGTACTCACATTGTCTGTATATTTATCTACCTTTATGTATTACTTCCTTTATTTACCTACTTATTTTATTATTATACTTTATTTATTTGTCCAACACAAAAAGAATTTTTCAATTTGAATCAATAGTTTCTGAGATTAGCGCGTTTAAGCAAACAAACAAACAAACTTTTCAGCTTTATAATATTAGTACAGATGATATATGATGGCTTGACGTACCCGAAGTGAGAATTTTAGATAGCTAAGCTTATCTTATATATAAAATTTTCGTGTCACAATGTTAGTTTCGAAACGGCTGGACCGATTTTTATGAAATTTTTTGTGCATATAGGGTAGATCTGAGAATCGGCTAACATCTATATTTCATACCCCTAAGCTATAAGGGGAGGGGGGTTAAGAAGGTTAATAACATATATGGGAAAACAACGTTTGCGGCGTCAGCTAGTTGATATATAGATTTTTTGACGAATAGTATAAACCATTTATGTTAACCCGTTTGAAAACCAGCGGTTGGTGTAGTGGTAGCTGGTAAAAACTCGATTTCGGTCGAACTTCGATTCCCCGTCTGAAGACTTTTCTTCTACTCTCTCTCAATTTTTACATCACTTAAAACAAGAAAGGCTTTATTAAATCTAGGCTATAAAACATCACGCTATGTTTCATATAAGGTAATATAGACGTGAATGCGGACGAATCCACGCGGTACGCCTAGTATAAGATATCATTGACAAGTTTATCTCCTTGTGTGGTCCGCCCACGTACTAACGTAACATTAGTATGATTTATTATAGGCCGTTTTAACACCTAACATTATTTATACACGTGGAATACTTTTTGGATTACTTTTAAATCAGACTGTCTGTATAACAGTATATATTATATATTATAAGAGGCAGAACTTATATTTTCATCCACTAGACGAAAAAGTATAAAATCTGTAGCAGTTCGTCCGGGGACGTACCTCCCTCAACTTACAAAAGATCACAGCTAAATAATACTGCTTTCAAGCAGTGTTGTGTTCCTGTGGTGAGTAAGGTGACCAGAGCTCCTGGAGAGATTGGGGTTAGGATCGATAACGCGCTTGCGATGCTCCTGGTGTTGCAGACGTCTATAAGCTACGGTAATCGCTTACTATCAGGTGAGCCGTATGCTTTTTTGCTCTCATACTGATATATAAACCGAATAAGACATTTAAATAATATTTTAGTCAATCAAACTATATATTTCACGAGTATGATTCAGCCTGTAACGTCCCATTGCTGGGCATAGTCCTCTTTCTCTATGTAGGAGAAGGATCGGAGCCTGATCCACCGCGCTGCTACACTGCGGGTTAGTGGATAACTTTAATAATAAGTACACACTTGCGCTTATACAATTTTCACTTTTAAAAGAAATTTCGAGAATTTTTTAACAACTAATAAAAAACATGTAATTCCATCCGTCTGGTCGCGTCATACAAAAAAAGAAAATCATGATATTTAACTATCGAATTTTGAACATTGGTTCCGTATAATTTATCTGTATGTAAAAGTTTTTTTTTTTGTTACAAATATCTTTAATTGCAATCTACAGTTTTATTTTATTTTGAGTATAGACAACTACTTCAAATAATACTTGACGTTGTTTAAATATTACCCTAATTGTCATCCTTCGATGATTGAACGTGTAACATCCCACTGCTGGGCACAGGCCTTTTTCTCTATGTTGAAGAAGGTTCGAAGCTTAATCTACCACGCTGTTCCACAGTGTATATGTGTAATATATTCCGTACTATGAGTAACGATCGCTATTAGGTCTATATGATAACAAACGTCTAAATCTTTTGAATAAAACTCATTAATTTTTTTCTAGAAACACTATCAAAATAGTACCAATTAATTTAACAATTAATTAACCACTTTTCCCTTAAGGTTTTTCTCAATTTCACGACGAATCTCTAAACACATGTAATTTATTGGTTCCGGGAAATGAATAATTGACCGAATCAATCAAAAGCTTAACAAATGACCAGATAGTTTAGGAGATAAAACTAATTTTTTATATTTAGTTTCGCGTATTTATGATAAATTTAAGATGGCCGTCAGATAAGTTTTTTTTTTCAATTTAAATATACATAAATTCTAACGCTTCTGTCCGAATTTGTAATATGGCAATAAAATTATATTAATATGTTTGTCACATTCTTTCTACTGGACACAGAAATAGTGCTATTTAAAAATATTTTAAACAAAGTTTGAATAATTAAATATTATGTTATATATCATGTCTTTAACACAAGTACACACACGGCCGTCTGTTGCTAAGGTAATCAACTTAATCCTTGTATAGGAAACAGCCGAATGATATTGCTAAATACATATATATTTTTTTTACTAGTCAATTTATCATGTTTAAAAAAATCACAAAAACATTGTATGAGTATATAGATTTTACCTCACAATTTTACTTCTTTGTACAAAATAAGTTTCATTATAAATTGCTTAGCAGTTTTATAGCCAAAACCTATCCATATATCAATCAATATAAATAAAATACTTTGTCAATTAAAATATAAGTACGAGTAGGATGAAAAAGATATATCATTTGCCACACAAAAAAAAACCTAATCCTCACACAAAAATAAATTAAATATCGCTATATACGTTAATTTTATAATGATGTTTATTTAAAAAATCTTGACAGAAATATCCATTAGTGTAGAGCAATAAACAAATCACTTAAATTTTAGCATTTACGACGTCCATAAACATAATCAAGACATTTGACGTTGTAATAAATTAAAAAGTAAACTGTCATTGTATAATCTGTGAAATCGTTGACGATTGATAAGGCTCAATACTCACGATAGACTACCATTTGTCTAACTAAGTTAATATTAATGCGGCTATTATGGCTTTCAATCAAGTTTCATTTTAAAATCGGCCTAAAAATATCAAAGGCGATTTGTCAATGAACTTAAAAAAAAGCTAAGAAGCGAACCCTTGTTCCTTTTTTAAACACTCGTAAGCGAAGCGATTAAAAAAGCAGATTAAAAATAACAAACACTAAACATTCTTCAGGAAGTCTAAACAATATTAACAGAAATGAAAACAATCATCTTCAATCCGTTAACATCGCGATGTGTGGTCGGTCATATTAAATTTTATTAATTCGGATCGCTTTTTATTCGTCCGCTTTTAATCGTAGCGTATTTATTTTATCTTCGCCCGCGTAAATCATATGAAACTGTCAAAATGACGGCGAATTTGGCGCCAACCGCAGCTGTCAATTCGAGAATGTTCCATTTCACGTCTCGTTTAGTTAAAATTTTAATATATAGTCTGTGGAACTTAGCCGCGAACGTATTTATGCGACAGATACGTCTGTAAAGGTTTATTTTCGACTTAATAACTGTTAAATAGTCACCATTACGGTTCGTTCTCGAGATAAATGTCGTTTTATTCCCCATTAGCGTGTGGACAAATTTGTTCTTATTTCTTTTTTTCTTGTCGTTAATTGATAGGCAGTTGGTGTTGTCAACAAATTAAAAGTTGGCGGGAACCCGTTTTCGAGTTTTAAATTGTCCGTGGGCGGCTTATGGCTAGTTAAAAATAATAGTCTATGATTACTGGGCAGTATTAACTTCTGTAAGCTAAAAGCTGTATTATTTTTGCTTTGAAGTCAATTATTTTAAATTATTAGTTATGAGCTAACTTTATAATGATGGTTCTGGTTAATTTCGTCATTAGTCATCGTTTTGAATTAATAGATTAAAAAAAATATTCGATATGCTGGTGGGGTTCCGATCATGAAGGTTTTATTACTTTTATTTTTATATTTTGCGATGTTTATAGTAAATGCGGTCGTAGCTATAATTCATTTTAACCATTACGTGTTCAGTATATTTGCATGATTGTTTATATTTTAAAATAAACGAGTGTGCTTTAGACCACATGACTGAAGTTAAACTCTTTATATCATAAACTTATATCTCCCTTTCAACTTCCGTTCGCCTCACCCAATCACACTTTTCGTAACGCTCCGTCACACTTTCACCAGCTTACTCCTCAAGTCAAGCGTACGTAAAGAAGTTTTATTACTTCAAAGTTCAGTTTTTCCTTAATGTATCATTGTAATATTATATGTTTAGATTTTAACGTACATTCGGCTGCTATAAAATTCGAATAATATTAAAGTCTCAATGATATGTAATTAATTACCTTATTAATTACCTTATATTGACGCGTTAACGCAACGATCATAGCAGGGAATATATCCGCCAACCCACATTGGAGCAGCATGGTAGATTAACATCTGATCCTTCTCCTACATTTGGAAAGACCCTTATGTGGACATAAAAACATATATATAACATGAAGCGTAAAAATTACCTTATTAGATAATAACTATTCACTTTATTATAATAAAACACTACTATTTACTATTACTTTACTACTAGTTTTTATATTAATTTACCTACCTTATTAGCATCTGTGGAATCATTACTAAATATAAAAATTATTCCATTCTCTGTATTTTTAAAAAGAAATCGTCACAAAAATGACTTTACAGTTTAAACCGTTTTTCACTAAACACTTTCATAAAAATTAAAAACGATTATATCTTTCACTTTCATTAATCTAGTGCAAGCACCGTCATCAATCATGTCTGTTAAAATGCTATTTTGACAGCTGTCAAATTAATGTCAAGATGGCGGTTCGTTTTGATTCGTCAACGGGAGATTCGACATTTTATTGGTATTTGAAAAATTTGGTTTAAATTCGGTAATACCACTAGGATGTAAGTTTCAGAGAATATTAATTTATGATTTTCAATTCAAAATATTTTGCTTTTCTTTTAGAATTTTATCTTAATACCCATAAACAAAGATTTAAATCTTTGCCTATAAAGTAATGTTATACAGACAAAGAAGTTGATTTATAAGTTAAAACGAAGTTTTCAAATATGTATTCATACGAATATTACAAAGCCGAAGAGTTTATTTGCTTGTTTGAACGCACTAATTTCGGGAACTTCTGGTTCGAACAAAAAAAAATTCTTGAGTTAGATATTATATTTATCGAGAAAGGCGATAAGCCAGTAAAAATAACCGTTTTAAATTTTCGATCCCATTTTTTTCCTAAGGCTTAGAATCACTTACTGAGCATATAATCGCAAAATGCTAACAGATGCAGGATCTTCAAGCGCCATCTTAAAAAACCGCTTTTGGCCGATAACCCGAAAACTATGAACTCTAGACCAAAAGCTATTGAGAGATAATTATTGCAGAGAATAAAAATTTTAGTTTTCTACCTCAACCGGTAACCCTTAGAATAATGGATTAATAATAATAAAACTATTCGTTAAATAAATAAATAAGAGCTTTTTTTTTAATGTCACTAGGTCGGCAAACAAGCGTACGGCTCACCTGATGGTAAGCGATTACCGTAGCTTATAGACGCCAGCAACACCAGAAGCATCGCAAGCGCGTTGCCGACCCTATCCCCAATCCCCCCAGGAGCTCTGGTCACCTTACTCACCAACAGGAACACAATACTGCTTGAAAACAGTATTATTTTGCTGTGATCTTCTGTAAGGTCGAGGTACTACCCCAGTCGGGCTGCTCCATATTTTGAGCAGGAAATTCCTGCTGTGCCCTACCTCAGTTACACTTTTACGCTTCACACTCAACGGCCCCCAATAGGATTTCCTCCTGTGTTAAGGGTCCGGAAACACACACAATACACAAGCACAAACGCCCAGACCACGACAAAAATCTACATGGCCCATACGAATATCTGTCGTGAGCGGGGATCGAACCCGCGAACGCCAGTGCAACAGTCAGTACTGTGACCGTTGCGCCAACGCGTCGTCAAATGGGCCATAAATCGTAAACGGTTAGTCTTACGGAAAAGTATACAAGAAATTCTCATATTCACGCGAGTAAAATCGCTGGGCAAAGCCAGTATTTATAAAAAAAACTATTTGAGATTAAGTATATATAAAATGTTTTGTAATTACGATCAAATTGTAGTTGACATTGGCATGTCAAGACGTGACCACTTACGTCAGTTCGTCTTTCTGTTACCGCGAATCGATTAAACAGAAAATTTGTAATATACCACCCGCGTCACTCGGTTTCGTCCGTGTGATTTCGGATATCTTCGTAATAGCGGGATAAAAATAGCCTATGTGTTATTCTGCATCTCCAGTTATCTACGTATCAAGTTTTATTAGAATCAGTTTAGTGATTTTGATCTCACAAATTTTCGTATTTATAATTAGTAGCATGTAAGTAAAATATTGATACTTGATAGTGATCGTCCAAGTTTCCGACTGCGCAAAGTAAACGTCTCCTTTCTGGGTTATGATATGCGCCTGTATGATAAAATCCCACAAACAATTTTGGAATCGTTTCAACATAAATTTAAAGTGTTTAATTTAAAGAAATTAATATATAACGCTTGTTATTCGGTGCAGGATTACATAGTTTATAAAGATGTGCGGACTTGTGACGCTGTATTTCATGCAAGATATTACTAATTTTGTTCTCAAACACAGTTTATGTTCTATATTCAAAAGAGTAACTGCGGAGTTTCTGCCGGTTATTTTCTGCAGAATTTGCATTGCGTATCTGTGGTAGCTTCACTTTTAAAAATAATAATCACTTTATACATTTTAATTTGTAGCGATTCGAATGTATTTTTAAAGCCTATTTGAACAATGTTGTTTTTGATTTTCGTTACTCATAGTAGGGAATATATATATCCGCCAACCCGCAGCGAAGCAGCGTGGTAGATAAAACACTGACCTTTCTCTTACACGGGAAAGAGGCTTATGCCCAGCAGTGGGATGTCACTGGCCAAATCGTGATCGATGTAACAATAACAAACACAAAAAATCGAATTACCCAATTCGATGCTTGTGTGCGGAAGAAATGCGTGTACATACATTTCTGGGATTTATTTTTATTTATATCAATATATAAATATATAGTATGCCTGTCCGTGCAATTAATATTAAAAACAATGTATAATAACAGTATCGTGTGTCGTCTGCCTTGATAGCATATATCACTTGTGTGTTTGTCTTGTACAGGCTCAGCTGATACCAACAGTTTGGACTTGTTTTTAATTAATATAAAAATTCGTTATGGATTTATTTTGTATGTGATAATTTGGTTTTAAATATTAAAATATAGTTTAATCTATTTCATTATTTAATGAAAATTTGATTTTTGAAAAATATTTTACTTTTTTTATGTTATTCTTTTTCCTTTCTCAACAAGCTAACGCAATTTAACAATACACTTGCAAATGCATACATGCATTCAAATCCAAATGCTTTGATGAAACCCGTTAAATCTGTCCATTGCGTTAAAAAAGTTGCTTATACTGAACAATCGATTGCGATTAAACTCTGCATTAAGATAACTGGAGATAAAAGTTAACAAATAGTTTTATTTAAATTGTAGAATTCGTATGGAATCAGGAATAATATAAGAGGAAAAAAATTTATATCAATTTCAAAAAATCTGATTATGTCCAATAACATGCCAAATTAAGTCACAATTTTCACACAGTAAATTAATAAAATTTTGATCAAGTTTGAACATATTTTCTAAGTAAAGTAAGTATCGCCTGCGCCCGTGCATCTCGGGTTACATCGCACGGCGGTGGTTTAAAAATTAAGTCATCACTCACAACGGCTTTCTGTTCTCTTTTTATAAATACCACCATGGAATGTGTTATGCGGTGATTAGGATTATTTCTATAGTGTAGTTTCTGTTAGAACATTTTATTAAAATATTTTATAAGGTATACGAAAGAATATTGGGTCCTTCGTCCGTCTAATAGATATGTCAAAATTGAATTTTGTTGTATAATAAAGAGCTATAAATAAACTTTTTTGTCTATTATTATTTTTACAAAAAAAAAAAAAAATTAAAAAGCTAAAGACTTTGTTTGATTGGATGCGTTAATCTCAGGAACTATTGGTCCAATTTGAAAAATTCTTTCAGTTTTAGCCTATTTATCGAGGAAGGATATAGGCTATTTTTTTTTCAAATTAATGCATGTGAAACCGCTGGGCACAGCTAGTAAAAAATAAAAAAAAATATTAGAATATTAAATATAATTTTTAATTCAAACATCAAGTATAATTTTATTTACAGATAACAACATTAATTTTCAAAAAAATAACTAATTGTGATACATTTTGGTTTCGTGTGAAGTCCAATCAAATGCTATTTAGTTTATATGAACAACTTATGATATATTTTTATACAACTAGATCGCCAATCGCAGAATCATCGCAAGCGTCACTTACTGCAGGAACACAACACTGCTTGAAAGCAGTATTATTTGATCTCCTATAACGTCGAGGTACTTCGCCAGTCAAATTTTGAGCAGGATAAATCTTGCTGGGCCCTACCTCAGTTTACATACAATTTTAATGTACATAAAAATTAGATCCATCCGCATAATACCATCCAAATGCTTTTATAATCCTTATTTTGACAGCAAACTCTTCAATGGCGGTAAAAAACCGTGCGAGCGGGACAGAGCTATACGAGGGACCGAGAAAGAGAACAGTCAACTCTTTGGGTGGCATTATGAGTCATGGTAGCTGGATTATGTGACAGATTAAGCTTTTATAAAGATTAAAAATACCAAAAAATGTCAATTAGTAGTCAAAATATACAGATTATGGAGTGTACTGTGATTCTATCACAGTAATATGATATGAATAAATACATATTCAGGTTGTTATCTTAGATATCTGATAGCAATCGTTACGAATTAGGAGATATATCCGCCAACCCGCGCGATCGCTATCAGGTATCTTTGATAACAACCGGGGCTGATAGACAACTTAACGTGTTCACCGAGGTACGGTAGGGAGACCCACAAGGACAGACACCCAGACAGACAAATATTTCATTGTCTTTATGTACTAAAAATATAGTTGACGCTTAAATACATTGTTGGAATGTATTTTTAATACGCAGAAGGGGCAGAAAAAAATCCCCTCAAATCCTTTTCCCTTAAAATATAACATTATTTAATGTAAATAATCTTAGACTAATTGGTGTTTTTTTTTTTAATACTTATATACATATACAATTTGTTCTTTGTAGTTTTTCTTTTACGCTCCTACTTCTACGTAACAACGTATCTTCTATAGAACTTCACATCCTCGAACACTTAATATCTTGGTTCCATACGAACATTTAAACTTCACCAGGATGACGTCCGGTCACCCTACAAACAAAGAACGAATAACAGCTCTAGCAACACAACACTGTTAGCAACTGTCAAAATGACAGCTAGCGATTTTCTCGCGACAGTAATATTAACAACCCAACTTTTTAACCTTAAAGTCATGGCCAAAATTTTCCCTTTGATACATTTTTTCTTTGCCCACTACAAAGTCACTACTTGTTTTGATGCAATGAAGTAGGTACTATCAATTGTCAACAACTATTAAGATGAAGTGACGATCTATAGACGACCACTGTGACACAATTTGAATACCATACGTTTTTATATAACAAGAGATGTACACATAAAATGTATGTATGGTATGTCAGTCCATATGGTACATTTGATTATAATAATAATAATAATAAACTCTTCACACTCAACGGTACGTAGTAGGATTAACTCCTGTGTCGGAGGTTCGGAAACACACAATACACAAGCACAAACGCCAAGACCACGACAAACATTTATATGGCCAATATAAATATCTGTCGTGAGTGTCGTGTAAATATCGAACCCGCGACCGCCAGCACAACAGCCTGTGCTTCGCTGCGCCAAGGCATTATCAAATTTATCGCCGATTATACTCGTATGAAATATTAATATTTATTTAATTTATTTATTTAACAATTTTTTATACGTACAAGATTATACACAATATTTTGTCATGGAGACTCACGTATAATGGGTGTGCTTATCCCTGTAAGAGATTTCTTCCAGCACACCCAAAAAGGAACGATTACAGACAGAAATTAAAGTATAAAGCAAAAGGCTATGTTAACAATTGTTACTTGTGGAGTAAGATTGTATTTCTTTTGCATCTTAATTACATATCTCGATATTTACAATGAAATAATTAGTGAATAAGCAAATTTAAGATAATGCATTATTAAAATTTAATCAAAGAGAATAGTGTTACAATTAATAAATATTGATACAAGTGTCCAGTTTATTTCAAGGTATATTTTCTTACGACATAGATTTTTATTACAAAAATAGTTGTTAAAAGAACACAAATTTCATACAAATAAAGCCTAAGTGAAACATAATGCTCTGCTAAAAAAAAAATTATGTGTTAAAACTTTATTCTAGGTTAAAATTCTACATAATAAAAAAAAATAACAAAATTTAAAACTTAATAAACTTGAAATAAAACCACAGTATTTCATCAAAAAACATTCTTAAAACCGTAATAGCATACAATTAAATTTATAACCTCCAGATAAAACCAAAAAAGGATTTATCAAGACTCATAAAGATTTAAAAAATCATTATTACTAAACGCGAGATCTCTGACCAGACAGACAAAAAAAAGCATAAACGGAAGACAACTCAATTACTTCGGGTTACAAATAGAAACATTAAAAAACAAAGAAATTTCAACCATATTACAAGTAATTAGAATACAATTTTTAAATGATACATTTTAAAGCAAATTCTTTACATGTCCGCCATTTTGTCAATGCGCTTAATTATTTATTGAACTGTATTATTATAATAATAGAGTTCAATCTATAATTTTATTTTAAATAGTGACATACAAATTCAAGCCTTATTATTTAAACAGTAAGGCAAATAAAATATTTAAAATGAATTCAAAAATTACAGTAACTCTTTGAACGTAATCCTTTCTTCATATTTTTCAATCAATTATCAACTCTATATGAGCATGTTTATGAGTTATTTTCACTTGTTAATGACGCAATTTGGAGTGTGTTTAAAATGTGATTTGATATGCTAATTTGGGCTTTAATATTTCGCGATAAGGTGGTTACTTGAATGTAGAGCGTTGTTTTGAGTTGTAGCTCTAACTTTGAAATGTTTTGGTGACAGCAAACGACGCGAGGATAGAGATACTTGGAGTCGAAATGAATGAAAAATATTAATTAAATAAATAGTTAAAAAACTGTCGCGGGAAATTATCCATGGTTTATACGTGATTAATGAAAAAAAATTACATTTTTTTTATAAATTAAATTAATATGTTATTATTTATACCCTAATAATAGTTCGACGCAGAAAACACAACTTTTTTTTTAATAGATTAATAACCTAATATGATAAACAAACTTTAAATAAACTTATAACAAGTATTTAATATGCCTATATAAAAATAGGATAATTTTAATCAACTACTTACCGATATAATTACCATTGTCATAAAAATACTGACCGTAAACATAACACTAAGCAATCTCTTTTAAAACCAAAAATATTCCAACTAGAAAAAAATCCAACGAAACCTTTTTTTATAAGTTTTGAGCCTATTTCATCTTCTTCTATATATGTAAAAATGAATATTTGTCTGTATGTCTTTTATAGAATCGTAAACTATGCATTTGATCATGTCATGATCTTCAGCAAAGTGCTGTGCATGCGCCCACAAAGATTTCTGAGTTGGTACGACCAAAAAAATAAAAAATAAAAAAAAAGCGTAGCAACACGCGTAGGGTACAGCTAGTAATATATATTTTTTAATTCATTTTCTATATATAAAAAGTAAAATATACAAATTAAATATAGTAAAGTATCGTCTCTATGTCCCATACGCCATGGGTGGCCGACCACCCAGGCCTACATTTGTATGAGAATTAGGCGCCAGCGCACTGTACTTGCGCTTAAGATATTTTCAGACTTTCAGATGTTTTTAGAACTAGGTACGAACTGTTTGTTCATATTCAATACTAAGACTTAGAATATAAACAGATTTTGATATTCTTCTCGGTAACCAGCTGACAACGTTATTGTGCCGTATAGATAGGGACACGATTGTAACCTAAGGTACTAAATATACGCAAAAAATTAATAAAAATCGGTGAAGCCGTTTTGGAGGTTGGTAACAAATACTATGACACAGTATTTTTATATATTAGAGATGTAGTCGTAACAAAATAATCAAAATAAAAAATCATAAATTACTTTATGCAAATAGGCTTCAAAAGCAATATAGAATCGTCATTTTATAAATTAAAATTATTATTATTTTTTTTTATAAATTATTTATCGATAAAGTAAAGCTACCACCGATTCGGAATGTAAAGTCTGCAGACAAGAATCGTCAAAAAACTTCACAGTTTTTTTTAATCTGCATTTTATAAACTTTGTCCTATCTTTTATGAAATACAGCAATAATCAAATGATTACATAATATGCATTTATCTATACCAATATTATAAAGAGGAAAGATATGTATGTTTGTTTGCATTGAATAGGCTCCGAAACTACAGAACCGATTTGAAAAATTCTTTCACTGTTTGGAAGCTACACTACCGCGCGGATGACATAGACTATATTACATTTTCAATAAAATGTTTTTTTTTTTTTAATATTTTGTTAAATATTTTTGTTAAATACTTGTATGAAGCCGAGGCGGGATGCTAGTATAAACTATTTTTAATTTAGTTATTTAAAAAATACCAATAATATGATAAGCAGTGCAACAAATCAAATCTACTGTTACTGTTAACTGCACTGTGTTTCTAGAATAGTTTCAAAATACGTATAAAACTCAATGATAAAGATACTAATTGATCTGGTGCAGTTCGTACCGCCTAATTCTTTTCATGAATATAGTAATTACATATAACCGAAATAAAATATGGCCTATATTTTGAGTTGGACAAAGTTAGGTACATGTCTGTGCGAAATTTCTGTTGAATCCGTTCAGTAGTTCCGGATATTAGCCTGGATAAACATCTTGGCACGAGACTTTTATGGCTTTATGTATAGACTAGCTGACCCCGAAAACGTTGTTTTGCCATATATGTTACTAACCCCCTTAAAAACTTATGGTATGAAAAATAGATATTGGCAAATTCTCAGACCTACCCGATTTACACACAAAATTTCATAAAAGTCGGTCCAGCCGCTTCGGAGGAGTATGTTAACTAGCATTGTGACACGAGAATTTTATATATAAGATTTTACTAAGACAAAAAATTATAATTGAAGATATATATATTTTTAAAGATTTCATTATTTATTACACACGTACAAATTACGTCATTTTGTAAAATTAATTTGATAAATTGTTTTTCAATCAATCAATGTCAATTCGTTAGGATTGTAGTAAATGATCTGATGTAATCATTATACATATATATATTACTAGCTCGTGGCTGCATGCGTTAATATGAGGAAAAAAAATAGCCTATAATCTTCATTGGTTAATAGGCTATTGAACACAAAAATAATTTTTATTTCGAACCTTTCAGCTTTATAATATTAGTATAGATGTTTAAGACACGTGAATTTTTCATTAACTTGACTTTGTATTAAAAAAAATGAAGTTTTGTAAAAAAAAATTGTATTCCGTAGGCAGCGAGAACTATTAAAAATAATGTCATATATTAACATAAATTTTGTAAAAAAATGTGTTGATTTTGTTGGAGCTGGCCATACTTTATAATTATTTAATTTATTTATTTTTTTGATGTCCTAGACCGGGCAACCCAGCACTCTACCTCTTCCGTGTCATGTCCGCTTACCGATTATGTGTCGCTCCATCTACGGACTCCTCAAGAAGAATCTCAGATTATAACGAATAAAGTGTATAACTATTGTAATATTAAAAATAAATTAGTATTTTTGTCAAATAATAAATTTCGATCCACGGATCCCTCAAGAGATTTAAGTACATATATGCAAGAGACGGTCCGCGGTAGAACATCAATCATAGGGAAGGCCGCGTCACTGCCCTGTCTTACTGTTTCATTCCATTTCATTTCCTACATATTTTTATACTACAGAAATTATAAAAAAAAAAATATAATTATTTAAGGAATGTACTTCAAAAACTAATTTCTTTGACTTCATACACTTAAAGACGCGTGGGCGCTACACTGGTTTGTGACACTGGTTTGTGACCGTCGCGCTGGCGGTTGCTGATTCGATCCCCACAGATGGCAAACGTTTGTATTAGGCATACAGATGTTTGCCGTGGTCTGGGAGTTTGTGCTTGTGTATTGTGTGTGTTTCCGGACCACAGACACAGGAGATAATCTTAGTGGAAGCCTTAGTCAGTCAGTCAGTTCAGCCTATTGCAGTCCACTGCTGGACATAGGCCTCCCCAAGCTCGCGCCACAAATACCGGTTTTCCGCAATCCTCATCCAGCCCACACCGACAATCTTCCGAAGATCGTCGGTCCAACGGACCGGAGACGTCCCTCACTGCGTTTGCCTCTCCAGGACCCGTCTGCTCCAACGGCCATCGGTTCTGCGACACCGGTGACCAGCCCACTGCCACTTTAACTTGCTTATTCTATGGGCTATGTCAGTTACTTTCGTTCTCTCGCTGATAGTCTCACAGGCACTAGTTAATTAATTAAAAAAAAAGAAAAAAAAAAACAACTTAATTTTACCTGCGAATATTATCCTAAATGTCACCTAATTAAGACTTCAAAATCAGTCGAGGGGTTAACAAGTTGTCATTAAACAAACACGTGACACCCATCTATAAAAACATCACACATTTTTTGTCGGTCGAGTAAAAACTTGTGTTATTTTTTCATATTACTAAGTCGGCGAACAAGCGTGGTTGAAACAGTATTATTTAGCTGTGATCTTCTGTAAGGTCGAGGTCGAGGTACTTCCCCAGTCGGTCTGCTCCAGATTTTGAGCCGGATATTCCCTGCCGTGCCCTACCTGAGTATAGTTTGTTTATTACTCTTTGAGTTTATAATCATTACACAAAATAAAACACATATCTTTCCACTTTATAATATTAGTAGATACAACAAGATTATGCAAATTTGAAATTTGTTTTGTATATTCGAAAACCAAAAATCGTGACATAGGCGTATGAATCACAATAACGTGACGAGTAGGTATATATTAGTGAAAATTAAAAGAAATTATAATGTAGCCTATCCATTTCGGTAAATATAGGCCATAATGCAGCATGCTGTGACTCATAAAAAATTGTAATATTAATAATAAAAGATACTAACTACTAACTAAAGGCAATAATGTAATTATTAATACTTATTAAAGGTAAACGGTACATCAGAGCGAACGCTTGCGCATTCCTCGCGTTTTCAAATGATTATTTACTGAGAATTCCATCGGTATCGGCTTAGCATTAAGATTAATTAAGTATCATCAAGCGAATATTTAAGCGACTTTTGAAAAATTTAGTTAACTTCTAATGCGTTTAAATTTTTAGTTTTTGGTTCTGTCTGAAAACAAATAAAAATGGTTATACTAGAATAGATACAAAGCTTTATTTTTTAAATTGGTTTTTGCTTTCGTGTTTTTTTTCAATTTTTTATAATCAAAACACCTTAATATTCGTTATTCTTCAATAATTAAGGATTCATATATATTTAAATACCGTACTTTTGTTAATATATGTAAGTCAAAGAGCAACACGGAGGGGAGTAGCCATGTACAGGCGTTCCCCTCTGTCAAGGTATAAGGCCAAATGGCCATATGCAAACAATAAAACTAGTTGCCGCCGCACTGATCACTAGACTAAATCTAGTTGCGCGATTGAATCAACGTCCTTCAAAAAATGCCAAATTGTTCTGTTTTTTACTGCAAAAAAAGATCTGCCACGTCAAATTTACTAAAACATGGCGTTACCTTTCATACGTAAATATTTTTTTAATCACATTATTACTTGTATACTTCTTTTAAACCTTTTTTAAACTTAAAAATTACAAATATTATCGTTCGTGTTGACTCGATTTGTTTACCAACACAGGCCGCTCGCCCGCATACAATATGCGGATCAGTCGAGCGACTGATCGGAGTCTATTTCCGAGAAGTCACTGTCGCCGAGCGATAGTGTTGTTACCGGTTTGTTTGTAAATGGTTATCGATAAAAATGGCAAAAGCAAAAGAGGAGACAGACATTTTTGAGATTTTGATTTATATAAAATATTATGTTGCTAGCTTTTTTTAATAAACATAGTTATATAATAATATTGCATTAAATTAAATATAATGCACGTATTATGAGTATTAATACATTTTACTAGAATTACTTAATGTAAACTTCCACCATAATGTTTTATATAAAAATTTGGCAGGTTTTCTAAAAATCCAAATTTAAGGGACTCATGGAAAAAAATAGTAATAACAGATTAACCTGGACGCACACAAAAAATAGTGTAGTTTGTTCAGATCATATCAATACCACTAACTTTTAAGTGTTGGCGAACAATAGAAGGATTAGTCGAGTCAAACCAACACTAACGCCACACTGTTTTTGTCCCGTAAGTTTTTTTTTGTCTCATGTACAAGGTAATCAAGATATGGTTCACCTTAGTCATAGTAGTGAAATGAAGCTTAGATTTATCAACTTTGAAAATGAACAATGTCCATCCTTTCAGAGTCATCAAAAAATCATTAAATCTAGCAGATGACAAGCTAATTATCTTATGATGCCATTAGTGTTACGCTCCCTACTCCCTATTCGTTGACATCACCGTGTACATCATCAACTCCTCAAAATTTATGTTAACTTTAAATCGTTTATTGTAGAATGGCATTGTTTGGCACAACATCGTTGCACCAAACATATTGTGACATAATTATAATAGTTAGACATAGGCTGTCGCGACACTTTTTAACTGACTTCCAAAACGGGGAGGTTCTCAATTCGACTGTATTTTTTATGTATGTAACTTCAGAACTTTTGACTGGGTGAACCGATTTTGATGATTTTTAATTTAACAGAAAGCTGATGTTTATCATGTGGTCGCGTTTAAATTTCATCGAGATCTGATAACAACTTTTTGAGTAACCTTTGATAACGCGTATATATTACGTATATTGTATTACTTGTCGATGTAATTGAAGGCAGTTTTGTTTTCGTTTGCGAGCAAATACAATTATTGTAGATAATGATGTGTTGTACAAAGTCTTACTACATTATATATTTCTATTATCATTAGTTTTTGCAGCGCACGCAATGTAAGGAATTTTTTAGGTTATTTTTTTTATCCCTTGGGTTACATTATTGGAGTTTTAGTAAGGATCCCTAATATTTTTGAAAATATAGTATAACCTATGTCGCTCAAGGATTATGTAGCTTCTCAACGGTGAAATAATTTTTGAATCGGTCCAGTAGTTTCGGAGCCTATTCTATGCTAACAAACAAACAATCAAATCTTTACTCTTTATAATCGTTTATTTTACATGAAGATATTTGATTTGTAGTATATAATAAATTAAGCCTATTTTTATAATAACATCTTACCTTTATATCAAATTAAAAAACCTTATTTCCCTAACCGAGTACTTGAATTTATCGATAATGGATATCGACAGTAGTTACAACCATGGCTGTAAGAAACTTGTCAGTGTAGTTGCGGCGTGTCATTATACTGTAATGACACAGAATGTATCTATGTGTGTGTGAAAAATGTAAGTGTGATTTTAATTTAGTTTGTGTGAGTTTCGTAGTGACAGGCGATTATTTTTGTGTGGGAATTAGATAAAGTGTGCATGTGTGTAATTTCCCCCCGCAAAAAATGACAGACTATTTTGTATCGGTAGCAGACGCAATGGCTACTCCCCTCCGTGTTGCTCTATGATGTAAGTAACGCGAGAAAATTATCATAAATATGTTTATACGTTGAATTTTTTACACCAATATGGCCGCTCATTAGTAGCACAGATAATAAAGTAATAAACGTCAAAATGACATAATATATTATACTTCACTGACAATTTATTTGCATAATATCTTGATTCTAGTATTTTAGATATTAAATGGCAGTTTTATTGTGCCTGTTTCATGATTTATATATAGTATTATAGTATTTTTTATTTGCAAACTATTTTGTTAACACTTTCCTTACGATTTATGTGTTTTTTTTTCTAATGCACTTCACGTTTTAATAACAGATTAAATATATTTTTCTTTTATATTTTTTTACGTATGGTCAGTCCACCGGAAATACTTGCACGCAAACACCGACTTCCGTAAGCCGCCTTTGATCCTTAATAGGCCCTAAACATATCGACATAAATACCCCTTAATTGCTGATTTTATTTATAATTTTTAATTAATAAAAACCAACCATAGAAGACACAACCTTACGAATTGAATTATAAAGAACATTGTTCTCTAACAAAAATATGAATTAAATTCATAACTCATTATATGTGTAGTACTAAAACAAAGTACCTTAACTATACAAAATAAGGTTCAAATTTGTATGACAAAAATAATTACAATTTAAAATTGATTTTATATTCTTTATTTTAAAATCGATCTTATTGACAACATAATGAAGTCGAAATTCCTTTACAGTATCGAAATATCAAATAAGACATTTCAAATTAAACATTCCATTTTATTATAAAACAAATTTGAACTTTAACTTTTTAAGAACAGCGTCGATTATCATACAACGTCATCATTAGGTTCTTTATCATTTAAACAGTTATTAGTTGTATCGGAGCGAAATGTCTTCATTAAACAACTTCGTTGGTGGCATTGACTTGTAAAAAGACCCAGCTGTTCACGGTGGAACTATTTGATGGAATATTGTTAAATTATTTCTTTCGAAATTTGAAATTTAAATTCTTAAATAATTAAAAAAGGAATTTCTTAGATGGGCGATAGAGAAAATATTCGATTTTTTTATTTTATTTTATTTTTTTGTACGAAGAAATTATAAACCAAACGATTAACTCAATAGAGCCTAATTTTTTTTATTATATTTAAAAAGAAATATAAACTGTAGTTTATATATTTTTATGTGTAGCCTAAAACAAACATCCCAATATTGTGTACAAATAAAATAAAAGCACGTTCAAGTCATGGATACGAATTAATAAACCTGTTTTTTTGGATATCAAGCTTTGCGGTTGTAACACAAATCTAACCGCAGGACAAAATAAAAACAATTTAACTGGTATTATATTTACAAAGCATTTAAAAAGTAAACATATGAATGAGTTTTCAATTAAATTAACTTTCTCTTAACATTCACAGCTGAACAACGATCTCTTGTACTTATTAAGAATTGGAGAATAACTCGCCAAATCTTTTTAGTTTTATATAAAATATTCTTATTGTAAGAGATTAATATATATTTTAAAACTAGCTGCATCTCATGATTTTAACTGCACAAATTCGTATACTTTGAGAATGATAAAGTAGGCTGTGTGCTGTTCTGGATGACTCTAGCTGTCTACGTACCCAGTTTCATAACAATCGATTCAATAGTTTTAGCGTGAGAGTAACGAACATACAAAGTTTTGTACTTCATCATATAATTAAGACACACACATACATACAATTTTGTTATTACTAAGTATGTTGTATGTAATGTTATAAAGTTGTAGAGGCTGTTTATACTCGCTTATCTCAAGAATTACTAGTTCGAATTAAAAAATTACTTAACCATTACGTAGCCTATTTATCAAGCAACGCAATAGGCTACATTACATTATGCTATGACCAATACGAAGCGAGAAAAAGTGAACAATAATTTTAACATTTTCCGAGCATGACATAAATATGAAGATTCGTAAGTGAACAAAGTCACAGTACAAAGCTAGTATGTCATATATGTAAATCGTTTCCAGAGTTCTTAAGATATCGCGTATGTGTGTATGTGTCAGGAGCAGGTCGTGACGTCAGACCACCCACGGACACGCTAATTAAGACGTTACTACACATTAACGTTTATTTCTCCGCCTGTCCTTGTAGCTCGGGAATTATTTTAACAGTTTTTAATTCTTATTTATACGTTATGATTTTCGAAGTGAAACCTCTTTGTTTGTGATTTGAAATTCGATGAAACGAAAATACGTTACAATAAAGCAAGAAACACATAAATTTGTAGGAGAGAATGATGAATACATCACTGCTACAAACGCGTAGGCTACGCGTTTTGCATATGGTGCTTACAACCTTTTTTATGAGACCAGCATTGTCGATAGAGCAAATCACAACCACCTACCTTCCTACGACTTTTCCCACCTAATTAGTAACTGCCTTACGTAAATATTCTGTCAATAATATAAAATAAAATAAGAATCAAGTCCAAGCACTCTGTTTTTTTTTTTTTTTTTTTTAATGTAGGCATAACGATAATTTTTTTATTCGTCTATAATATTAAGTATATTTATTAATTAAACTATTACAAAGAAAATAATGTACGTTTCAACACATTTGTCTCGGACACTATTAATCCGATCCCAAAAATTCCTTTTATGTTGGATAGCTTGTTTATTATTGAACATTGGCTAGAAAAGATCTCATCACGACACACATAATCGGAGTAATGACCTTTTATCTTACATGTAAACTTTGTATAATTATGATTTTATTTTGTATGTTTGTTTTGTATTTCTGTGTCGTTTTTAATGGTGTTTTCTCTATTGTTTCAGGACGAAGTAAGTACGGGGCGCGCTCACGGACAGAACGTGAGGCACAATGATTTAATTTTATAACTTATTTATAAATTTATTACGAAAATCTTCTCGTAAATAAGCTAACATTATCATATGTTACTTTTCTGACTAAATTAGGTTTACAATGTAATTTAGGTAAAGTTTGCAATTATAAAAATTTTTGATTAAATTTAAAAATGTCGTAAAATATATCAAAATTGCAATATTAACTTAATAATATTAACAAAATAAATAAATATTGACATATATTTTTTTACACAATCATCGCGTTTGAAGTCCGAGATTGATCAAATTTACCAGAATTATAATAATAATAATACTCTTTATTGGACACCATTAAAAGAAACAACAAAAAAAAAATAACCAAAAATGAAAGATGTACAAAGGCGGTCTTATCGCTGAAAGAGCGATCTCTTCCAGACAACCTTATTCCAGAAGAATCCAAAACATCTAATACATTAAAATTATTTTAATAATGACTATCCAACCCGAAAGACGCTTTCCTTTCTTGCAAACTTTCAAACATCAGAAGTTTAAACAGTGTTGAGTTTTCTGAAACTGTACTAATTTCTTTTTGCACGATTTTCTTTATTTTTAGGTTCATTGGATACCTTGTACAAAGCATTAAAAATACAATAAAAATTTCTAAATTGGCCCAGCCATTCTTTAGTTTTAAATTTAGCAACACAATATATATAGCGAATAATTTTTATTTCTTCAGAAGATAAATAACTAAATTTAAATTCTAAGCTACAAAGTTACTCACAACTTTTTATCGAGCTATGAAGCGTGACTCGAGAGAAAAAAGTTTCAAAAAAAGCTTTAAAAAAAGCTTCAAATTAAGCACCTATAATAGAATAGAAAAAACTGTCACCGCCACAAAAAACTAAAGGTCGGTGAACTTAATCATTAATCATTGTTAGTTTATAATGTAGAGTCATTCTTGACTCTATCTTAGAAATGTTACTATGGTTCTGTATAAATTTCCAAAAATAACGTGAATTTTTCAAAATATCTAAAATTGTGTTAATTTATTTTTCAAAGACTTATAAACGACGTATTTTGGCCCTAACCATATTTGTAATAAATAATTACTATACATATACAAAAAAAATACATTTACAAAAAAAAATGCCAAAATAACGATGAAATAATTAATATTATATAATAATGTTTTTTTAATTATGTTGAGTATTAGACAGAAAAAAGCTAACTTGTGTATATGTAGTATACAAGTATGTGTAATAAATAATTATGATACAATTAATTACAAACCAAATTTGTCAAATAATGACAAAAATAATACTGTTTTTTTTTAATGACGAACGTAATTAAATAGCTAGTTCGTAAATAAGAAGCTAGGATGTTCGTCTGTCTTTATTATTCAACTCTCTTAGTTCTGAAGTTGCAGGTACTGTCATTAAATCTATATAAATAAAATTAATCGCTAAATGTGTTGTTATGTGCTAAACTCGAGAACGACTAGACTAATTCAGATAACAAAAATTCTTTGATTTTTCTTTATACTTTACAGAGAGTTTTTGCAGAATTAAAAATAAGGACAATGATACAGAATTTGGATTTTTTTTTGAAAATGCAACGATAATTTAAAATATTTTACTACTTTTGGTAAGAGGGGAAAAAGTGTCTGATCAGCTAGTTATACCTACATCTAATAATGGAGAAACGAAATATAAAAATTGTAATATAAAGCTGAAAATAAGTTACTTTTATTATTAATCGTCTTTTTAATTATTATTTGCTTGGAAACGAAAAAATACCGACTTCAATTACATCGACAAGTAATACAACGTAGGTGGACGAAGTAGTGAGTTAGACGAAGTAGTAAGTAGGTAGTTGAAAAGCCATGCCAGCCAATACTCCTACGTAATACTCAGAAGTTTTATTTCGAAGTCTTTATTTAACTGATTGTTAAAGAAATATAAAATGTCTATATCTAGAAATTATTCATACAATTCAACTCAGTTTTTTACCATCAACTTACAGTGTCCTAAAAACAGGTTTATTAGGAAACAATATTTATTAAAGAATATTTATTATCAAAAGGTACTTATGTAACTAACTGTACCTTTTTTATTATTTTTGTTTGTGTTAAAAAAAAATATGATATTTTTTTTTGTGTACATTTTAACTATTTTAATGTGTACTTTTTTGTTACTTTATTGTATAGTTTGTTATTATGTTAGTAGTCATTATCATGATAGGAGTTTACTCATTAACAAACGATGTAAGACGCGTATATGAAACGAACATGAGAAGTAAATTTGTGTGCAACAGTAACGTTGATTTGCTCTGCGCGTGACGTTTTCCTTGCAACGTTTAATAAGAGAAAGAGGCAGATATATCACTACATATTATAAAACATAGTCGCTTCCCGCTGTCTGTATGCTTAGATCTTTAAAACTACGTAACGGATTTTGATGCGGTTGTCTTTAGTAAATAGAGTGATTCCAGAGGAAGGTTTAATACATGCATAATATAGTAGGAATACTGACATTTTTAGAGGTTTCGAATGGGCATATCGTAAATAAACACATTTTTTGCGCTTACATTGCAAATATTAATTTTATATTTTGTAGTGTATTTTAGTATCATTTTATTAGCATTGCACCCGTGCGAAGCCGAGGATGGTCGCTAGTTTTTAAATATGACGGTAATCGTTATTAATGATTAAACTCCTAGTGGTGTGTCATTAAATGACAAAGAGAGTACACGCACTTTCTTTGTCATTTAATGACATGTGGCCTGTTAACGTTTTTTACAGGAGCAGTTTGGAGGACCCGTGAGGCGGTCGGTGCAATATTTTGACCAATTTTAAAATTAGATAGCTATGTATGAATTGGTTAAGATATTGCATCGTCCGCTTGACGGGAATGCCTGCGGGGATGTGCCTGTTTTTTTTTGTGCTTTGTGTGTGCTGTTTGTGTATTTGTTTAACATTTGTTTTGTGTGTGTGTAACATTTTATTTTGTGTTTTAACTGTAGAATTGATGGTTTTATTTGTGTGATACAACTGAGTCGAATTGAGATTATTATAATTAAGAAACATTGCGATTTATTTGATTTAAACAAATTATTTTTAAAATTTAAGTATACAACTACTTCTTATCTCAATATTTTTAAAATCCAAGCAGAACAAACTTAAATTGTCGATTTTTTTTTTCTGAAAATAAAAAATACGCGTTTATAACTACAAAAGAATATAATAACATATAATAAAATAATAAGAATATATTAATAAATAACAAAAGAATGTTTTCTTAATCACTGTACATATAGTTATTACCTATTTATTTTCTTGCAAAATAAATATGCGTGCGTTACCGTTATTATTATTATTACACTTTAGTAGAGCAAAATATTTGTTTTGTTTTGTCAACAACAACGAACCGAATCGATCAATATTACTAGAAGTCTCTTTGCATTTAAGAGCCTCTTCGTTAAGGAATTCAACTACAGCGATTTTAATTAAAGTAACAAAAAAAAAACGATGAAAATTGACAATCTAGAAAAAAAATCTCAATATTAATTTTTTTCTCTCTCTAAGCTTGCTGTTGCTTCACATTTTATATGTTTTTAATATTTAAATAAACAACTTGAACTATGTATATACAATCTTTTTAGATGTGAGGATTGAAGATTACAATCCCTACTAATATTATAAATGTGAATGTAAGTTTGTTTGTTACGCTTTCACGCGAAAACTACTTAACTCATCATCATGAAATGTTGTACACATATTCTTGGAGGTATTAGAAGTAAAATAGGTCACTTTTTATTTTAAAAAATTCGACGATTTTTTTTTCAAATACACGACGAAATTTATATTTATATATAAACCCCACAATGGGTAGCTACATGTATATTTTTACTTGTCTGACTATTTGTCCTTATCAATCTCTATATTACGGTTTGGAATTATGTCAAAGCCTATCTCTGCTATTCTCATAAATACCTGTTAGTAATTGTATATTTTGGTAAAAAAGTTGATCAGTAACCCACGGTGCCACGGTGAAGCGTTACAAGTTGTAACCCTTACCGAATAAAGACAAAATATTCTCTGACAAAATTAACAGGCCTTATTGTTTTCTAATGTTTACGCGAATTTCACACATAATGAAACGTTTATTAGATGCCCGACGGGATTTCGGATACTTTACAGCAACCATGGTCACGGGAGAACGGTCACGGAGGGCATCTAAAAAAAACTTAATAAACCGTGATAATATTCGTAAAACTTGTTTCAATTAACAGGCCTTGTTACATGAAGAATATTTTTATGTCATACATTAACAGCCTGATAAATAAGATCAATTAACCCTTGTGAGGTTTTTATAGTAAGTTACTTTAATGAATAATTTTTTCCATGCAGGTCCTCGCACCAGAAGGCCAAAGAAACCTCCCGGGGACGGAACCCCAACAGACGAGAAGAGACCTAGAACTGCATTTTCTGGACCGCAGCTTGCTAGACTAAAGGTTAAATGAAGTTTAAATAATAATTCTGTTATCATTATTTTTACTTTGTAGCCATCATTATTTCGCAATTTAGTCACGTTGGTTTTAATTTTTAAAAATACAATGATTGTCCATCATTATTTTTAATGTATCCGTCATTATTTTGCAATTTACCTAGTTACCTACATATGTCTTACCACGAAATGTAACATTTTTTATTCTGTTATTTTTATTACGAGTACTTTACCAAAAATATGGTATTTGCATTGTTATTACAATTAAGCAACATATTATTATTTCGTATAGTAAAAAATAATAATTTTTATATCAAAATAATAGATATTATAGCCTTTACTCAACATTTATTTTTATCGACTCAGCGTTTTTTCATGGTTTAATTTTTCATTTATATAAATATAGCGTTAATTTGAAAACAAAGTATACTTTGTAGTGAGATTTTCATTAGTTTTCCCACTTAAAAGAAATATTAATCTCCACACAGCACGAGTTCGCCGAGAACCGTTACCTGACCGAGCGTCGGAGACAGACCCTCGCCGCTGAGCTCGGCCTGGCGGAAGCTCAGATCAAGATCTGGTTCCAGAACAAACGAGCCAAGATCAAGAAGGCGTCTGGACAGAGGAACCCGCTGGCCTTACAATTGATGGCCCAAGGGTTGTACAACCATAGCACGATACCACTGACGAAAGAAGAAGAGGAACTAGAGATGAAGGCAAGAGAAAGAGAACAGAATAGACAAGGAGTTTAGTGCATATCAATGATAACTCTTCAAAAATGTATACAAGTGTAGAGTGACACCTTTGAAATAATGAAAATAAAATTGGCTTTTATAGTAGATGTAATAAATAATTTATTTTTATTGAGTTTTTGTAAATATATTATATGTATCACAAACTCACTTGCACACGTTTACACGTATTTATAAATAAATCTTCAGTTTTCCAAAAACAATGAAATTAAAAATGTAGTTTCCTATTAAATGGAAAATAATATAAAAGCGAGTTATTGTTAAAGTTATTGAAAACTACATAGATGATCGTCCCGAGTCATAGAGTGATATAGCCTATAATTACATAATAGGCTTAAAACAATCGCGATTAAACAAAGTAACTATAACAATAAATTCTTCGTCGATATTAAAAGCTTACGTACGCACGTAAGAAGTTATACTTCATTGGCTAGCGTTGCTAACTTCTTCTTCATTGACTGGCTAACTTCAGGGTGTCGATTTCTTGTAACGATGCGCGCGCATCATAAACTTACCCTCATCATTTTTCTCTAACGCGCCAATAGAAATATAACTTCATAAATGTCTTTTATATTTTACGTATACATTTTTGGAGATAATACCAACACGGTTTGAACATCAACACAAACATACCGGATTTATTTGAGTCTGAAATAATAGATTTGGATACCTATATACGTCCAGTCCTTGCTGTACACTTAAGTGTACAGCAAAATTCAAAATATCGATCTCGAAATATAACAATAAATTAAGGATCAATTAAGCCGGTCGCTGATAACGTTACAGATACTCGTATCCTAAAGATAAAAGTATCCGATATGTGAATCTTGTTTCACTATCAACCTCTATCATGCAGATGTTTCTGTTCGCAAACTGTGAAACAAAAACTTGTAATCTTAATTCAGGATTCACGTCTTATTGATGAGGTCTATCAGTAACTAATGTGCGTAATAAACATTATCAGCAAACAGCTAAATTGGTCCTAAAACTGTTAATAGCTATGAGATATCTTATGAGGTAGGTGTTGTCAAAGTGTGATGATTTTCAAGAAACTATACTTACATAATATTAACATATTTTTTATTATTATTATTATTATTACAGCCTATACAGTCCACTGCTGGACATAGGCCTCCACAAGTTTACGCCAAAAATAACGTGAACTCATGTGTTTTGCCCATTGTCACCACGCTGGGCAGGCGGGTTGGTGACCGCAGGGCTGGCTTTATCGCACCGAAGACGCTGCTGCCCGTCTTCGGCCTGTGTATTTCAAAGCCAGCAGTTGGATGGTTATCCCGCCATCGGTCGGCTTCTTAAGTTCCAACGTGGTTGTGGAACCTTGTTATCCTTTAATCGCCTCTTACGACACCCACGGGAAGAGAGGGGGTGGCTAAATTCTTTAGTGCCGTAGCCACACAGCACATTACATAATAATATTAACATATATAATTATATATTACACGTTACATTAACATTAGCTAATAAATTAGACACTGCGAAAAAAATAATTTATTATTAGTTTAGACAGCTCGTGAGCGTAGATACATGTTATATTAGTTCAAATGACCCCGCACAATTTGTATGGAAAATGGCTCTTGGCTAAATTGGCTGAAATTTTGCATAGGGGTAGCTTTCAACGTGCTGATCAAAAGTCTCAAGGGGCACAAACCCCCAAGTTTAACCCACGACTCTCTACAACCCCGAAAACCTCCCAAATTGCACTTTGCAATAATCGACTGCAGCTTTGCGAAGAGACAGGCACCAACACCCTTAACATAATTCTAAACTATACCCCCTCAAAATAGACCCCTATTGATACGATTATATAGACCTGACCTATTTTATTTATTTATTTAAATTCTTTACTGTACAATAAGTACACCAATACAAGCTTGTACAAAAGGCGGCAACATTTACATATCATCATATTTTACATTCTAATTTTTATTAAATGTTTTGTTTACATATGATATATTGTCCATACTCCATATATTATATTACATAGACTACTTCTACACACGTGCACATATAAAAAGTTTTCTATTCAATATCACCGAACTGTATTTAACACTTAGTATTTTTTTTGTATTTGACGTAAGAATATCAAAATGTTTCTTATATGAAATAGCCCCCGAATTTATTGTTTACACCTCTGTGATAGAGCGAAAGCGATAACATCACATTAGATTTTTTTATATAAAAAGTCCCTAAAAGATTGTCACGATACCCTTTGTAGTTTTTTTCTACGCCTACTCATCGCAGCATCCGATTTCATGCAGAAGATGATCTGGAACAAACATACAGACAGATAAAAATAATATTATTATCAATGTTTTGTTCCTATTCTGAAATAAAGTCTCGTGTAATTAGTTTTTCTTAAATATATTTTATGTACAGACATCTGCCAAGTAGAATTATATAATATGCATATACATATGTATGTCATTTCGTAATTAAAGTGCCTACTACTTGAACGATCACACTTTGATAACACCGTCTCATAAACATCCTAATATAGGAGTAACTGTACCTAAAAACAAAGTCATTCATGTTACTAAAACACAAGATATGTTACAAGTTGCTTACACGAGGCTACTATTTTAAACATAACTGTAATTATATATATTTATTATATATATATCCACCAATCCACATTGGAGCAGCGTTGTGGATTAAGCTCTGATCCTTCTCCTGCACGAGAAAAGAGGCATATGCCCAGCAGTGGGGTGTTACAGGCTGAAGCGAGCGATAGTTATATAAATCATTAATAAATAAAATCGAACTGACACATCAAACATCATTTTATAATTATAAACAAATTTCGCATAACATTAACTAAAATAACTGCAAATCATATTGAAATAAATCATTATTTGTCAAAGTATTCACATAATCATTAAATTGCATAAATGTGTAATTATTATCATTGTAAAACATTTTCTTGTCAAATAATGTAAAATATTTATTTTTTAAAAATTATCGTAACGTGTATTTATTGTAATTATATTATTATAGAAACACTTGTCATTAATTTGCAATTATAAACTTGCCATCATATAAATTCGTTATTATTGTAATGTAGTTCATTGTACTTATATGTTCGCATTTGAATTGTAAAAATAATTAATAAATTCAATGTAAATATTAATTAGAGAACAGTTTTTAACAAAAAATTAAAATTAATAATTAAGTTATTTATTGTGCAATGTAGCAGTATTAGTTAGATGAGAGTTATTTAATGACAGTATTTTTAAAAATATTTATTAAGAACTATAATAATACTACAAATTTTATGTTTGTGAGTATTTTAAAATCGTAATTAACTAATTACTAAAAATACTGTCAATAAACAAAAGTAGCGATTTATAAAAAAAAAGTATTAAAAAGATAATTACAAAACTATTTTGTTTGTTGTTTTTTTTTACATTCCTACAGATTAAAAACAATCCTTCATTCTTTGCTAATTTATTATAATATTAATGTTACAATAAAAAGTATTTTATAAAAAAGTTCATTTTAGTAATTTTTTTATACTTTAAAAAGCTTACTGTTTGTAGTGTGAAGTATATTACATTTAAGCGATTCAACCCCTTGGCACATTCAGAGGGTATGGGGGGTGTACTTTATTGGAATTTTCGGAATTTTTTATTGAAATACTTGCGGCGGCATTACGAATCAGGAATTCGATTCGATAAGTTTTTTTAAGGGCGAGGGGGTGAGTTCGGAAGGGTGGTTTGATTCAGTTGATGTAATTAAAGATGCTAGTTTTACTGCATTGTTTTTTATAACTCTCAGTAACAGCAGTTAATGATATTGTAGGGTACAATTTTAAAAACATTATATATTACTGAACCGTAAAATACATAATATTTTTGTTTAGAATTTTCCGAAAGAAAAAAAATCTACATTATTTTTTTATTTATTAAAATAAATTATCTGTAATAATTTATTTTTACTTGTATGGAACATATATGGAAATAGAGATATAATATTAATTTTATCTTCATATAAATTGTGTGTTCCCACCAATTATGGATACTTATAATATTTATTACAGATATTACGTATTTATTATTATTATTATTATACTAAGTGTTTACCTAAAAATGGCAGCTTAGTTTTACAATTTTGACTGTGTTACACTATTAAAAATTAAACTAAGTGTAAGAAACTAGATTTATTAATCTATTGACAGTAAATTTAACACGTAAGTTATAATTTTTAATCTACCACAGTTTGCTAATTTAAAAAAAAAAAAAACAAAGTCATCGAAATAGCAATATCGAATTGTCTAACAGCACAGCGTCTCGAATCGATGCGAAAGTGAAAAAAAGTAGTTAATTTAAACCCGAGGGCGTTTGAAATGCCTTTGATAAGAGTGAGGCTACATAACTATGATATGGTGAAAACATTTTAAAAGATTAACTAAATCTATATAAATGAATCCCTCTCCTATATGGAGAAAGAGGTTATGCCCAGCAGTGGGATGTTACAGGTTGAAACGTAATATAAATAAAAATTATTTGCCGAAATGTATGTATATATATATTTTTTTTGTTTTCGTTATTTTCAAGACAAAGTTTGTATAAAAAAAATTGAAAATAAAATTGATTTACTTATGAATAAAAAGGTCATAACACAAAGAACGTGGGGTCAGCTAATATGTAGGTTAATAAAAATAAATCGCTAAATTATTTTTACAGTATCATAATATACACGTATCTATTATTAGAAGTCAGAAAAACGAGGGTTTTAAATTAAGGTTTAACTTTAGAACTCCTATAATTTCTAAGGTCCCGAAAATTCTATTGAGATTGTAATCCCAACCTCACCAATCACCTTCATATATTATCTTTTTAGGTGACAAAAAAAAAATATTCAAAATCGGTACATCCAGAAAAAAGTTATGAGATAACAAACTAAACGGTTGAATCAAATCCAATCAAAAATTATTTTATTCAAGTAGGCTTCGATTTACAAATTAAAGTATTATTCGTATTTCAGACTTCAATTATATCGACAAGTAATACAACGTAAGTAGACGAAATAATAATCAAGTAAATTCGCGTTTATATACACCTCAAAAAGTACTTGTCAGATCTCGATTAGATTTGAATGGAACCACATCGCTTCAGCCTGTAATATCTCACTATTGGACATAGGCCTCTTTCCCCGTGTAGTAGAAGGATCAGAGCTTAATCCACCACGCTGCTCCAATGCGGATTGGCGGATATATTCCCTACTACGAATAACGATCGCTATCGCTGACGGCTTAACGTGCTGTTCGAGGCACGGTGGGGAGAGCCACAAGGACTGTACAAACACCCAGACCACGGCAAACGCCTGTTTGTCATGTGCGGGGATCGAACCCGCAACCGCCAACGCAACAGGTACAATCCATGGCTGTAACCGTTGCGTCAACCGCGTCAGCGTGAATGGAACCACATGACAGCACTATCTTTCGATTAAATGTTGCTTATCAAAATCGGTCCACCCAGTTAAAAGTTCTGAGGTAACAAAAAAATACAATTAAGAACCTCCTTCTTTATTAGAAGTCGTTTAAAAAACTGTCCGCAAATAATAAATAATAATCACAAGCGATCAGAAACAACCCCATACAAACCAACCCTTAATCGTCTCCAAACATTCCGCTGAGAGTGGCCCTGTCTGCTATATTTGCACGTTTCATCCCTCCGAACATAAACACGTGCTAAATTTAACGAAAATCAGAAGCAAAATCTAATAAATAAATTAGTATGTTTATCAATACATTTATTTAATTAATGAGTAAGAAATGAAATATCTCCCCACCGTGCCTCGGAGAGCACGTAAAGTCGGTCCCGGTTGTTATCATATACACCTGATAACGACCGTTACTCATAGTAGGGAATATATCCGCCAACCCGCAGTGGAGTAGCGAGATTAAGATCTAATCCATCTCCTACATGAAGAAAGAGGTCTATGCCCAACAGTGGGATATTACAGGGCGATGTCTGTCGGGGCGTCAAGTGTAAATCGAAGATCGAAACGTAGTAAAACCTCCCTGTATTAGGTATATATTATCATCAACGCTAAGAAATGGTTGCTTATTTGACATTCAAAGCGAGTTACATGATCTTATAGAGGTCTTGTAGTTGTAACTGAATTAGAACAGCCTGTACACAATGGACATGGACTGCAACTGGACAATGGCCATCCTTGACTATTGGAGAGTGCTCGAATATGAGTAACGATCTGTTATGAACAAATATTATATTTTATATTAACAAAGTGCAACGTATAATGCCTGGGAAATTCATGCAAAATTGTTAAGTCAGAGATAAACCCCCGTCGCTTCGCTCCGCGTCGTATATAGTTCAGTTGGAGTCCGATTTTGTGTCAGAATAATTGTCAGTAATTAAATTAATTTGCAGCAGTAAATTGAGTTTTTTTTTAAAAGTACCTTTCCTATCAGATCGCTATCAGGTGTATATGATAACACCGGGACCGACAGCTTTACATTCTCTCTGAGGCACATTATATATATTCACAAAGATGTACAGTAGAAAAAAATATTTGTACCTACAATACACATAACAGCTAATCTAGCCCTAGCGGGAATTGAACTCGTGACCGTTAGATATTTGACAGTTTTTAAATGAGTATCTGTTGAGTTTCTTGACGACCCTTCTCAGCAAGACCTAATAATTTCAATTTTACAAATCACTCTTAGCCTTAATAATTCATTACAAATGTTTCAACATTTTTTTTAAGTCCACAATATTTTTGCAATAATTTTATAATTAACATATAAACTCAATCGTTATAATTATTTAATAATACTTTTTACATATTAAAAATTAGTAACACTAGGCTATAAAAGATCACTCTAGGACGCACCGGCCTAACGGAAAAATAATTAAAATAATGTAAATTCTAAATACCTAAGTCTTGCGGTCAAGTCTTTTAGTGTTTATATTCAAACCTGGGTGGCCAGGCAATTTCTATTACCTATAAACATCCAAACTAAGAACAACCACGATTTCTTATAAGACATTTACAAAAAAAGATCAAATTATATTGGTGACTGATACCAATATATAAAGAGCTTTTAAATGAAGTAAATATATTTTAAAGCGAGTTTAAGTTTAATTGGTCACTATAGCCAATTTAGAAAGATCTCTGTTTTAAACGAAAATGTATGTGAGATGAGATCGATTTAAATTAGTTCACAAACCAATGAGGATGATCTCTGATTGTATGTAAATAGTTTGCGATGCGGTTTCTAAATAAATTGGGTGGTTAGTGAACCCGCGACGTGGGTGGTCAGCCATTTTTATTTCGCCGTCAAAAGGTCATTCACCCCGGCGATAACTTTCGACGTCACACCTGTACTGTATAATTCTTTAGTATTTTATAATTCATATTATATCATACATTTTTTTCAGAATAAACAAAATATTTTTAACTAATTATATTAAAATACCAGAACAATTACCATCTTCTTTTAATAATTAAAAATAAAACTTTGAACTCCGTGCAATACAATTCCTTTGCTATCAAATAGAAAAAAAATAATTTAGCGCCACGTCAATTCCTATCAATATTCAAAATAAACAAGATATAAAAAAATAATAATCAATATTGATATAGGTACATTTAGATTGAACTTTATAACAACTGTTATAAAATACAGTTTACAATCACTTTGGTTATTAAAAAAAAACTAGTAATTAGTTCAAAGCAATCGAACGCGATCAATTCAATGAGGAATTTTGAAAATAGAATGTATAAGGTGCCAGTTACAGGGTTGCTTAGTATTAGTAATATTATTTGAGTGAAAAAAAAGAAAACAAATTTATTATATTAAAAAAAAAAAACAGTAAATTGTGTTGTATTTAAGTTGCGGTTGCAAAATTTTAAGAATGTATATCATTTTAAGCTTAATAATTTCTAAAACTGCTAAATTTTTAATAAAACTTACCATAATTATACTTCATATATCATTATCATTCACAACTTAGGCTATAAAATACTTCGATATGACTCACAAAACTGGAGCAAGAACCAATAATACAAAGCGTGTAAAACCACAATTTGTTTTGAAATATAGTACATTATATCAATAAACGCTTAAGTTATAAATTTAGTCTAGAACCTAGGTAGTAAAGTCTAGACTATTAAGTGAGTTGTTAATTAAAACTTAGTCATAAATCCACAATATTAAACCAGTAAGTTAAATAAACAGCCGGTTCAAGATTATTAAGCTGTCAAGCTTAATTATTATTAATATTTATTAGTTTACTGGAATACATATACTTAGCTATATGAAAAACGTGAATTTACTTACATAAATACCATATGTAGGTACCTTATTGCATTAAGCGTGATTAATAAGACTGGTATGTGTATGTTCGCTCGTCTTTACAATGCTTTGCTTTACAAGAATTCTTAACGAAACGATACGATTCAACCTGTAACATCCTATTGCTGGCCTTAGGCATCTTTCTTCGTGTAGGAGATGGATTCTAAAAATAAACAATTAATTTTAAAATATTATTTATTTAAAAAAAAAAATTACATTCGAATACGTGTTTCTATATGCGTTAGTTTCTTAATTTTTAGAATTTAACTTTATTTTATACAAAAAAAAATATATATATATATTGTCTTATTTTTTATGTTGTGTTCACGAAATAGAAATCATTACAAAATGTTAATTAAATATATTAATAGCATTTAAGTTTGATCGAGACCTGAGTACTTTTTGAGCTATCTTTAATAATGCTTGACCATTATTCCGCCTACCGACGTTGTATTTATTACTTGTCAATGTAATTCAATTCGTATTTTATTTTGCAAGCCAGCACATTTTTAATTTGTACATTTATATTTTTTTTCCGTATAGCCTAAGGTACTGTTATTACTATTTATTATAAATTATTCAACATAATTATGATAGTAGCAACCCTACCCGCCGACCAATCAGCGACCTGCGCGAACGCAATCTATCACGCGCAAATAAAAACAAACATGGCGATATGGGTGGTCGCGGCTTAATATATCAATTTACAATTTAGATTTTTATCGAATTATACGTAAACACGGCACTCGTGTGTTAATTATTTAAATAGTCAGCCATTTTCGCTAATTGGTTGCAATTTTAATCTCTTTTGTCCTAATTTTAACATTGTTTTATTAGACTCTAGATATACCTCGCGGTTTCGTTCACTGAATTTCCGTTCCCGCGGGAATCTCGTGATAAAAAGTAGCCTGTGTTATTCGGGATCTCCAGCTGTCAACAGTTTTATCACTATAAGTTCAAGAATTTTTGCCTGAAAGAGTAACAAATATTCATCCATCCTCACTTATAGTTTTTCATGTTACAATAAATAATATACTACTAATAACTTTGTACTGTGTTTACGAAATTTTTATATATTTTTTTTAATTTGAAAGCTAGTGTGCCGGCTTAGGTTTGGAGTCCCATTAAAATTTGGACGAGATAGAGTTATAATAATAAAAATGATAATAAATACTCTTTATTGTACACCACAAAGAAACATTACAAAAAAGTGATACATACAATGATAGATGTACAAAGGCGGTCTTATGGCAAATAAGGTGTATTTATGTTACACTAAATTTATTTTTATAAAGCAGTATAATTAAACAGTAGTTTTTTTTTGTTCATTAGGGAATAAACACAATAATTTTAATTTGTGTCTCACCGTGTCATAGCCGCATATCTCGTTTCAACTACTGAATGTATAGAATGACACTTAGCATAATTTGAGTGAATGTTACGAGCTAAGAGTTAAATGACTATTTTTCATGGCTTTTTATTTTTTTTGTTTTGCTTGTTTACAATTTTCCTCTTTTATTAGTTTTATTATTTATTGAAAACTGTATTGTACAATTAAAATAACAATTTTATACATAATACACATTAAACGAGTTTGTAAATAAGCTATATTAAACAGATAAATTACATTAAACTAAAAAAAAAACCTTAAGTATACATATACATAATATAATAACTAAAAATTTTTATTAAAAGGAGTCCCTTTAGGCAAGGTTCAACGTTTTATTGTAAATTCACATAATATTGAAATATTATTAAAAAAAAAAATTAAAATATCTTTATACTATTTAATAATATTCTTAAATATAAAAGTGAAATGGCGGTCTAATCACTAATAGTGATCTCATACAGACAATCTCTCTCAATCTATACTAATATTATAAAGAGGTAAAGTTTCTAACTTTGTTTTTTGAGGGTAATCTTCGGGAATACTGATTCGATCATGTAAATTCTTTCACTAAGAGAAAGCTACACTATTCAGAAGTGATATAGGCTATGTATATGTTATGTATATGTTATTGAAAAAAAAATTCAGTAAAAATAATAGTATATATATGTAAATCAAATTGGAGGAATGCGAGCGTGATGAAAAGTTTACTATATATTTGCGTCACACGGATCGGCTAGTAGAGGGTACATTGATAACATGAACAATAAAGTATGAAAATTAATTAATTAAACTAATATGCACAAACAGAACTTATATATGATTGGTGATGTAGATACTTGTAGTATTAAACTGTTTTTTTTTTTTATATATAACTAGGTCGGCAAACAAACGCTCACCTGATGATAAGCGGTAACCGTAGCTTATAGGAGTCTGCAACACCAGAAACATTACAAGCACGTTGCCGACCCTATTCCTCAGGAGCTCTGGTCATCTTACTCAACAGGAACACAGCACTGCTTGAAAACACTATTATTTAGCTGTGCTCTTCTCAAAGGTCGAGGGTACTGCGCCAGTCGGGCTGCTCCATATTTTGAGCAGGAAATTCCTGCTACCTCAGTTACGTTCGTCAAATACGTTTCATCAGTTATATATACGTTTTGGTAATATGCTTATAACCAACTTTGTTGTTCGTCAAACGACTGACTTTTTTGTATGAAAGCTTTATCTAAATTTCACCACATACTTTTTGAACTTTGTTCTTCAGTAAACGATGAAATATCTGTTGTATGAAAACAATATGGGGAGTGAAATCGTGTGAAAAAGTATCTCTGACCTGTCCTGAGCGGAACTCCTGGGGGCTTGTGGGGTAGGGCAGGTAATGGGCTTGCATTGCTTGGGTTTTGCAGGCTTCTATAAGCTACGGTAACCACTTACCACCAGATGGGCCGTAAGCTTGTTTGCCGACCTATTAGCCACTTTAAAAAAATAGTGCCATTGGATTGTGTAAACTAATAATATATCATAAATTGCTATCTGTTAGATAACCGTCATCTGTCATAAGGAGTTAACGGCGACTGATGAAACAGGCTCTAAGTGGTCAGTAGCGGTAAATAGTGGCAACATTGTAGTGGTAAAACATTACGCAAATATAAACTGAATAAGTTTTGCATATTAATTTAATTGATTCATTTACATTTGTATGTAATTAGCATTCGCTTGGAAAACGTTAATAAAGACTATATTTCACTTTTAATATTGTTAGGATATATGCTTTACTTCTGGTTTTGTATGCGTTAGTAAGTATTTTTTTATACAACTAGGTCGGCAAACCAGACAAACACCAGAAGCATCGCAAGCGCGTTGCTGAGCCTATCCTACCCCCCCCCCCCCGCCCCCCCAAAATAATAACGCCTAATTTGATAAAAAATAGCACGTTTTAGGAATAAAAAAAGGATATGGGGTTCAAAAGACCGTGGATGTATTTCATTTTATATTTAAAAAAATCCCCCCAGGAGCTCTGGGTCACCTTACTAACCAACAGGAACACAACACTGCTTGAAAACAGTATTATTTAGCTGTGATCTTCTGTAAGGTCGAGGTACTAACCCAGTCGGGCTGCTCCATATCTTAAGCAGGAATTTTCCCACTGTGCACTACCTCAGTTAAAGTTCCTTCGTTAAGTATTTAAAAATATTTTTTCTCTTTGATAGTTCTCTTCGATTTACGAAATTTACGTTTCATTCAAAATAAGATTAAAAAAAAAAAGTTTGTCTTAATTTTATAACTTTTTAAATAATCTATATTTCTGATTTGGATATTAAATGAATTTCTACTTTTATAAATATTCAAATGTAAATAAACAGATGTAAACATTTTCATCATTGTTTTAATAACAGATAGTGCTTGTGTGTCAGTGGGTGTGTCAGTTGTCAGACAATCTCAACACTGTGCTTTGTAGCGTTAACTAGAGCCGTTGATCTTGGTTGTCATCGTTAGCTATTAGAGAATTTACCAAATAAAGCATGTGGATCTCGGGAGACCCGACAGAAGTAATGAATCAAACTGTCCAAAATACGGTTAGCACTGTGGGTTAGAGTGAGAGAGTAGGCGTTTGTCTACCGCTGCCGTATGCGTGAGAGAAAGAGAAGCCAGACAGACTGGCGCCGTAACGTGTTACGTCTCACTGACCTTAGTCCGTCTATTGCAGACAATTTAGACAGTGTCTGACAGACACTGTGTCGCCTAAGTCACTCTTCAAGAAAACGCAGAGTTATCTAAGCTCTGCGCCACCCTCTCGACCCCACTGGCTAGGCCCACAGGAACGACGAGTCGATACATGTGGAGCCAGTTCGGCTGCAAGAGTCTTTCGCATTTCGAGCTATGCCACGAACGCTCGACGGAGACCCCATGTTGAATTTTTCCCCATCATGAAGTTTTCCTTCTCCAGGACCCTGATTATTTTGGGCCAGGTTTATCCTTCGGTCGCCTTTTACGACACCCACAGGAAGAAAGGGGGTGGTGCTATTCTACTCGGCCGACACCACACGGCACCCAGCAACGCGTTACGTAACGAAGCGGGTAGCCTCCCATAAGAGGTTATCACTTTGATAACTTGCAATCAAAAATTACTGTAATCAAGTAAGCTTCAAAAGCACTTTTCAATCTTAATTTTACTAATTCAAATTAATTATAGTTGAAGTACAACTACCACTAATACTGAATGTAGAATCTGCAGAGACGAATCCACAAGAAATTTCGCAGTTACTCTTTCAAAAGTGTTATAAATTTAATTTAGACTTGCATGGAACAGCGCTACTGCAGATATATACATACACACTACTACTACATACTAACTACTTACTAATACTACTACAGCCACATATTCTTCTATATCCTACCAGCCTATCGCACACCACAGCTGTGTAAGAGCTTCCCCAAGCTCGTGCCAAATATCCCAGTTTCCGCGTTTTTCTTTGAGTTATCCAGACACATATACAGTTTCACTTCCAAAATAATTTGTTTTTAAGCTTTAAGCTGATTCTAATTAATCCTATATCATTCGACAGCTTTACCATTTATAAAATAAGCTATAAAACTTCACGCTACGACTTAAATCAGTACAACAAGAGAACAGAGTCCTATATCTGTAATTATTATTTGAATCTGTATGAATAAAATTGTTTTATATGTATTTATTTGTTTATTTGCTATAGTAACAACCATTCAACTGCTGGCTTTGAAATACACAGGCCGAAGACGGGCAGCAGTGTCTTCGGTGCGACAAAGCCAGCCCTGCGGTCACCAACCCGCCTGCCCAGCGTGGTGACTATGGGTAAAACCCATGAGTTCACGCGATTATTGGCGCGAACCTGTTGAGGCCTATGTCCAGCAGTGGACTGCAATAGGCTGAAGTGTGTGTGTGAATAAAAAAAATCAGTACTATCTTTAGCTAGTCTATTGTCCCTAATAATATAGGTGTGTATATAATAAATGTCATGTCATGTCACAAGTGTTCGTCCGTGACCGGCTCTGGCACACCTGTCAAGCTGTCACAATATAGCCGTCACGAACGTTATCAGGTTAATTGATCTTAGCGTTATCAGTACGAGCTTTAAGAGTTGATTTTGGTTTTAGTTGAGATGTGAGCTTTGTGTGAGTTTTTTATTACCTGTAGTAATATTAATAATATTAATAGAGTATGCTTGTTTAAAACTGTTAAAATTGAAAATAAACATATTTTATGTAACTTATTGTTCGGTAAAGTAATTTAAATAAAAATAATGTAATATATACTAGTAAATCAATAATACTGTATTACAAAATAATACTGTGTGGCTACGGTACTAAAGAATATAGCAACCCCCTCTCGTCCTGTGGGTGTCGTAAGAGGCGACTAAGGGATAACACAGTTCCGCTACCACCTTGGAACCTAAAAAGCCGACCGGTGGCGGGATAACCATCCAACTGCTGGCTTTGAAATACACAGGCCGAAGACGGGCAGCAGCGTCTTCGGTGTGACAAAGCCATTACTGCGGTGAGAAACCCGCCTGCCCAGCGTGGTGACTATGGGCAAAACACATGAGTTCACGTTATTTTTGGCGTAAACTTGTGGAGGCTTATGTCCAGCAGTGGACTGTATAAGCTGTAATGATGATGATGATACTAGTAAATGGAGAGCCGGTTTTTAGTTCAGTTATACTGCGAAAACTACTGAACCGATTGGAATAATACTTACACCATAAGATGCAACGTGTTCCGGAGAAGGTTTAAGTATATGATATGTTGGTGATTACTTATCGTGTAATAAAATATGGACGGACAGAGGTCACTACTTTAATAATATATCTAATTGTTAGTTAGTACTGGGAATCAAAATATTGAATTGATGTTCATTTTACTGAAAAATAGTTCAAGGGGTGATAAAAATAATATCGAAACTAATATTTTAATTTAACGAATAAAAATTTGCGTAAAATTATAAAATTACATAACACTAGGTAGGGGATCTCAAAATTTACCATCTGTGACTAGGACGGGGGAGGTGTCTGAAAATCGTGAAATTCGTGTGTCGTAGTTATGGATAGCCCCTTAACCAATTTGTAAATAATCCAAAAAGTATTAAAATTAATGAAAATATAAACACATTATATGAGTCATCATTACAGCCTATACAGTCCACTGCTGGACATAGGCCTCCACAAGTTTACGCCAAAAATAACGTGAACTCATGTGTGTTGCCCATAGTCACCACGCTGGGCAGGCGGGTTGGTGACCGCAGTACTGGCTTTGTCGCACCGAAGACGCTGCTGCCCGTCTTCGGCCTGTGTATTTCAAAGCCAGCAGTTGGATGGTGGACATTATATGAGTAATCATTGAAATAAATAAATATTACTCGCTTCAGCCTGTTATATCCGGTATATCCCACTGCTGGGCATAAGCTTCTTTCCCCATGTAGGAGAAGGATCAGAGCTTAATCCACCACGCTGCTCCTCTGCAGGTTTTCGGATATATTCCCTACTTCGAGTAACAACCGCTATCAGGTGTACATGAGGTGAACGTGCTCTCCGAGGTACGGTGGGGAGACTCACAAGGACTGCAGAAACAACTAGACCACGTCAAACATCTGTATGACCAATACAAATGTTTGTCATGTGCGGGCATAGAACGCGCGACCGCCAGCGCATCACCCGCAAACTAGTGCTGTGACCGTTGCGCCAACGTATCATAATAAATATTGAATTTTAGTTTTTTCTTGATTAATGCAAGAAATTACATCAACTGACAATGAAGTCATTTAGCTAATTATCAATTATCTCGTAAATTTTAAGTTTTTCTTTTTTCATATTAGGAATAGTAGTTAATTTACTTCCTGCTCAAAATCTGGAGCGGCCCTACTGGGGAAGTACCTCGACCTTACAGAAGATCACAGCTAGATAATGCTGTATTCAAGCAGTATTGTGTTCCTATTGGTGAGTAAGGTGACCAGAGCTCCTGGGGGGATTGGGGATTGGGTCGGCAACGCACTTGCGATGCTTCTGGTGTTGCAGGCGTCTATAAGCTACGGTAATCGCTTACCATCAGGTGAGCCATACGCTTGTTTCCCAACCTAGTGACATAAAAGTGTTGTGTTCCTGTTGGTGAGTAAGATGACCAGATCTCTTAGGGGGAATTGGAGATAGGGTTGGTATATCTATAAGCTACGGTAATCGCTTACCATCAGGTGAGCCGTACACTTCTTTGCCGACCTAGTTATATAAAAAAATCATAAAAAGGTACTGGAATAATATAGGAATTTAAAAACAATAAATAAGTACCTATTATTTTATTTTTTGGCCTGGTGTCATAATAACAATTAGTAAATGTACTTCAAAAAACTGTGTACCACAATCGAGGGTTTTCGTACAGCGAAGTGTTGGGCGTCTTATCACGATGACGCTACCCATTGAAAATTAGCTTGATAGTAATCTAGTGCCAAAACGGACCCGGAATCCTGGAATACTGGACCAGAACCGACGACTGTCAACAAAACAATCCACTCCCGCAAATACGTTACTATGTCACACGTTATGTGGATACTGAATTTTCAGAAGATTTCATTTAAAAAGTTCATCTCGTTTTGTGATATTAAATATTACACTGTCAAAAGATTGTCTCGAAAAAAATTCTAAAGCATACTGTTGTGCTTAATCCACCACGCTGCTTCACTGTGGGGTGGCGAACATATTTCTACTGTGAGTAATGATCGCTATCATGTGTATATGATAATGACCGGGACCGGCAGCTTAACGTGCTCTCCGAGGCGCCGAGATAAAGATTGAGACTAAAAAATATATTGAAACAGTTACAATTATGTACAGCCGTTAGAGCGGGAATCGAACCCACGACTGGTGACGTCAGTGGAACCTTTTGAAATATTACACCAGATCAGAACCCTTGACGTCCAAATATATTAAATATCCGCGCGTTTCAACCTGCACTGAGTTTTATATATTATCAATTCATTTTTTACTCTTTTTCGTATTTCTTTAAATTAGTGTTAGGGAAGGTTAGAAATGACAGCGTTGTAAACAAACTTTCTCAGTATACGACTATAATCCACTATGAAGCAGCACAGCGATTCCAAATCCAACATTTTTAAAGCAAAACTTTTTGAAGCACGCTTGACTTAGGAAGTAAGCTGGTGAATGCGTGACGAGAGCGTTACGAAAAATGTGATCAGGCCAGGTGAACGGAATTTGAGAGGGAGGTATAAGTTAGTTATAAAGTTTTATTTCAGTCGTATGGTCAGATTACAGTAGCATGAAAAATATCACACTTTTAAAAAGAAAAAACAAAAAAAAAACTCAAATATCGTATTATCAGTTAGTAATGAGTTAGAATTAAGAAATAAAAAATCACATTCCGTAAGATACGAAGAGAGAGAGAGAAAATTACTCACATACGAGTGACAGAGATAGAAGATGGCTGTGAGAGGTCACAAGTGCAAGTGTGTGAGCGAGACGGAAGATAAGAGATATATAAGAGTGAAAAGGACAGGCGTATCGAAAAAGGCTAACGATATAAGGTGAATATCAAAGAGTAAGTACGTAGATATGATACAAGGCATTAAAAGGTATATTTAGTACCAATTTTTCCTTACTATTGAGGTAGGGAAAATCCTCCTCAAAATAGGGAGTAGCTTGACTGGAGAAGTACCTCAACCTAAGAGAAAATCTCAGCTAAATAACACTCAAGCAGTGTTGTGTTCCCGTGGTGAGTAAGGTAGAGAGCTCCAGGACAAAGTCGGTGGTAGGGCCGGCAACGCGCTTTCGATGCTTTTGACTGATTAACGCCGAGTTGCACAAATAGAAATTAAAATTTAAGTAGTGATTAAACTAATTTAATCGCAAGAATTGTATGAAATTCTTGTGATTAAATTAGTTTAATCTCTACTTAAATTTTAATTTTGTTTCGTGCGACTCGGCGTAAGTCATATTTTTAATATTTAAAGATATACATAGTTTAAGATCAACAAAAAACACATATTTTATCTCAAGTGACTTTATAAATATTGTTTATTTTTAGTTATCTTATTCAGTAGTGAATAAAACAGTATCATTATGAAATCATCGGTCAACCACTGAACAACAATAACAATACAATTATAATACTAGGTACACAATAAACATTTTTATTGTATAGTAATTTTCTGAACGCAAGCTTAAAAATAATAAAATTCCGCTTCGGATACATAAAAAAAAAATATTTTGTCTATATCTATCTTTAAAAAATATATTATTTATGAAAAAAAAGGTAGAACGCATCTATTTACAATTTAAACGATTTTCATTTGAAAAATCTAAATTAGCAATTGTCATAATCTTTGACGAGAGTGAAAGGGATAGCTTATTACGATGGCAATATGTTAGGAAAAGACAGAAATATCTGATATAGTTGGACCACCCAAGTTGATGCGGTATTCGTGTTCTTTGATAGCGCTTAGTTAGTCTTGATAGTTTTTTTCTCTTTCGCGATTTTTTTTTTCGATTTTGAATTTTTGAATGTTCTAGGCTTTACATGTTTGGATTTAGAATTGTCATAGTTTATTGATAGTTGAATTTAGAATTTTGAAGGTTTTTCAAAAATTAGAACTTAGAATTTTATAGATTTTTCGATATATAAATTGCTTTTGGCAAAATAAGCTGTAAAAAATCATACAAAAGTCTAGCTTACCTTCTAAGATGCTATTATCATGACATTGATTGAAATTTAAATTAATTTAGTATGTATATATCATTAATTAAATTAGTTTCGTGCTTATGTCAATTAAAAGCACAGTTTAAATCTAAAGAAAAACATATTTATATTAAAACCTAAAAAAACATACATCCCTTAAGTAAACATAACTTTAAAAAAAACGAGTGTTTTAGACCACACGACTGAAGTATAACTTACAAAACGTAACTCTCTCTCTTTCTATCTTCACTAACATAACTCCCTCTCAACTTCCGTTCACCTCACCCGATCACACTTTTCGTAACGCTCTAGTCATAAATTCACCAGCGTACTCCCCAAATCAAGCATGCGTAAAGAGGTTTTACTTTAAAAATAAATACCAATAAAAATTTAAATAAATTGTTAAAGTATCAAAATCGTTCGCGAGTCGAGTATCAAAGCGACATATCGCGCTACACGACGGTAATAGTGGAGCAATACATTTTTTGATTCGATTGTACTCGCCTTACTGGGGACTCGGAAACACACGGGGAACAGGCGTGAACGCAACGCACTATAATTTTTATTTAATAATAATAATAATAATAACTAAATATAAAATAATAATATAAAATATAAAATAATAATATGAAATGATGAAAAAAATGATTAAAAGTGTGTGACAAAGAACTCACTTCACTATCCTTTGCCAAAGAGGATTGGCAGAAACCGGTTGTACTGAGCACCTATGACCGGGAGACCGTATGGATGGAGAAAGAACTGCACGAATGGTTTTACAAGGCCATCTACGCGCTTTACGTAGACAGTGAGGCCTGTTTGCAGTGGTTGTGATTCGGAGACCTTTTTGGTGAAAACGAAGGTACATCCCGAAGGATGGCATTCCTGACTTCGAGCCTGTCGTCATCTCAATGACTTACTCAGGCATGTGCTTTCGGATTGTTCCGCACTTGCTAACACTGAGTACTTGCACAGACATCACCAAGTGGCCAAGATTTTTCCATCAAGAGCTTGCTTTAAGTACGGTTTCCAGCTTCCCAATATTCGTACGCGACGGAATCTGGCTTTATTGGGACCTGCCTGGATCTAGCGCTGTAAACATCCCTATCATAATATGTGCCGATAATTCAACAATTCCAACTTTATTATTCATATTGTATATAAATGTTTTGATTATTAAAACCGACTTAAAAAAAGGTGCTCAATTCGACTGTAATGTGATGTGATCCCATTTAAATTTAAGCGATATCTGACAAGTAGTGTTTAAGTTCGATTAACTACGATTACGTTGTAATTGTTCACATTTTATTACTCGTCGATTTATATTGAAGTCAGTTATTTATTTTAAACTAAACGCAATTATTGCTTACAACGTGAACGCCCACTTTATTCTCCCGTGTGTTCCCCCACTGTTAGCTTAACGCCTCGCCGTGGATAATCGTAGTATGATAATATGTCTGACTGATCAAGTGCTGCTTTGATTACCTCCGAAACAAGGTGGACAGACGGACGGACAATGTTTGCATACACACGAACATGTTATTAGCGGTAGTTTGTGAATGGCTTGTTTTGAAAGGTAAGGTGGTGGAGTAGGTTATGAGGAAATTTCCTGCTCAAAATCTGGAGCAGCCCAACTGGGGAAGTACCTCGACCTTACAAAAGATCACAGCTAAATAATACTGCTTTCACGCAGTGTTGTGTTCCTGTGGTGAGTAAGGTAGAGAGCTCCTGGAAAGGGTGTGGGGGGGGGTAAGGTGGGCAATGAGATTGCGATGCTTCTGGTGTTGCAGATGACTGCTCTTCCGCTTGTTTCTTTATGATTTTTTTCAAGATTCTTCCTGTATGAAAACTAGGTTTAACTTAGTAAGTACTGCAGTCAGTTCCAGTACCAGATTTTCAGTCAGACCAACGACTGTAAACGTCATTTTATTATTTGAAGTATATAACTTTTACAATATAGTTAAATAAGGAAATAAATATATATAAATATATACTATATAAATATTTATATTACACCCAAACTCGGGGTAGGAATCGAACCCACAACCCTCGGAGCAAAAAGTAGGGTCACAACAAACAGCGCCAACGGGCTAGTCAATAGTTATGGGTACTTATAATGAATATTGGCTAAAAATAAAAGTGATTAGTAAAATTTTTTTAGAGCTTAGGTAGCTGTTTATTTTTGTTAATTTTATCTGTTAACTTTGTCGATATACTTTTTAAATTATTTCAATAATTTATTCAATTCTAAACACTGAAAATAACAAAAAAATCTTTTGAAAGTTCTGTGATTGATGCTGAAATAAAAACTAAACTCCTCTTCCATTTTTGTCAGTCTGTCTGTACCTTGACAGCAGCACATCGAAACTACCGAATAGATTTAAATGAAAAACTTTATGATTAATATTAAAAACAGAATACTGAACGTAATTTTCTATAATTATTCTTTTAATCTATAAAAATCAAAAAGTGCGTGTGTGTACTTATGTACGCACGTAAGAAGCTACGCTAACTTCTTCGTTGACTAGCTAACTTCAGGGTGTCGGTTTTTTTCTGACGGTATGTGAGTGCATCATAATTTTTTTCTTTCATTATTTTTCCCTGATGCTCCACAAGAAGTATAACTTCAAAAATGTAATTCCGAAATGTATGTACGCGCGTAACTTCCAAACGTCTGCACCGAATTTAATAACCTTTTCTTACGCGTTTGTCAATGTCAGGTTTAAAGACAGAAAATTAAAATCTAGGTTATTAAGTTATAAATAAATCATGTGTCTGTCCTAGTGTAATTAGTTTGTAATAGTTTAGTTACTAACAGCTGTAGTCTTAGTTTAACATTAAATGTTTGTGTTGTTTTAGGTTATGGTGTAACAATGAAAGTCTGACTATTTCGCCTGTTTTCAAAATTAAATAGAGACTGTTATCTCTACTGCCTAAGCCGACCGATGGCGGGATAACCATCCAACTGCTGGCTTTGAAATACACAGGCCGAAAACGGGCAGCAGCGTCTTCGGTGCGACAAAGCCAGTACTGCGGTCACCAACCCGCCTGCCCAGCGTGGTGACTATGGGCAAAACACATGAGTTCACGTTATTTTTGGCGTAAACTTGTGGAGGCCTATGTCCAGCAGTGGACTGTACAGGCTGTAATGATGATGATGATGATGTTATCTCTACTGCACCGACCAATTAATCTCCTTCGTGTGTTCTCCACTCTACGTGACATTGGTGGAATCAACCGTGCTACTTTGGCACAACTGAAAGCCATTAAACCAATCAATCAAAATCTAGGTTATGGACTAGCCAAGAAATACCCACTATTTCAATGGTCTTAGAACCCTATTGAGGTTGTTACCTCGACCTCAGAAAAATCCCCTTCTATCTTCTCCATTACACGTGAAATTGTAATTCGATTGCAGTTTTGGCGCTATTGGTAACCTTTAATCTAAATCAATAAACTAACGGAAATACAATTTAAAAAACCAATGTGCTTTAGACCACATGACTGAAGTTAACTCTCTTTCTTTCTTTCTTCACTAACTTATATTCTCCCTCTAAACTTCCGTTCGCCTAAACCGATCACACTTTTTGTAACGCTCTCGTCACGCATTCACCAGGTTACTCCCCAAGTCAAGCATGCGTAAGGAAGATTTACTTCAAAGATAAAATCGACCGAAAAATGTCCGTACAAAGTTCGCCAGGTATGTTTGTATGTACACAAATAAACATTTATAATTTCAGTTTACTTTCGATTACGTATTGCTGTGTGGTTACGGCAATGAAGAATATAACCACCCCCTCTCTTCCCGTGGCTGTCGTAAGAGGCGACTATGGGATAACACAATTTCACTACAACCTTGGAACTCAAAAAGCCGACCGGTGGCGGGATAAGCATCCAACTATTGGCTTTGAAATACACAGGCCGAAGACGGGCAGCAGCGTCTTCGGTGCAAAAAGCCAGCCCTGCGGTCACCAACCCGCCTGCCCAGCGTGGTTACTATAGGCAAAACACATGACTTCACGCCATTTTTGGCGCGAACTTGTGGAGGCTTATGTCCAGCAGTGGACTGTGATAGGCTGAAATCATGATGATTATTATTTATTTATTTATTTATTTATTTATGTATTTATTTATTCCATCCTACATCTAACATTACAGGATATTATCCTAATGCGTTAGTGTCGTTGTCGTATTATGTTATATTAAGTAATATATAAAATTATATTGTTCTTAGTAAATTAATTTTATTATAGTTAAAAGTAAAGTGTACTAACTCAAAGTGTAGCTTCTGCAGAGAAGAATCGGCAAGAAACTTCACAGTTAATATTTTAAAACTGTTTTTAGCCGACTTCAAAAAAGGAGGAGTTTGACCGTGTATATACATATTTATGTATATTCGGGGATAACTTCGTCGTTTATGAACCGATTTTGATAATTCTTTTTTTGTTGGAAACGAGATATCCTAGGGGTGGTACCATGATAAGGAAACCAGGATCTGATGATGAGGTCTTACTGAAATCGAAGGGAGCCCTCGAAAATCGTAGTGATGACTAGTGAGTTTGTTATTTTTTTTTCGTTTGCGAGCAAACACAATTATTTATTTGTTTTTTTATAAATAAATAAAATAAATAAAATTTGTTATTAATTTAGTAATAATATCTTACATTACTTAATAATCGATGCTGTGTGGCTACGGCACTAAAGAATTTAGCCACCCCATCTCTTCCCATGGGTGTCGTAAGAGGCGACTAAGGGATAACAAGGTTCCACAACCACCTTGGAACTTAAGAAGCCGACCGATGGCGGGATAACCATCCAACTGCTGGCTTTGAAACACACAGGCTGAAGACGGGCAGCAGCGTCTTCGGTGCGACAAAGCCAGTACTGCGGTCACCAACCCGCCTGCCCAGCATGGTGACTATGGGCAAAACACATAAGTTCACGTTATTTTTGGCGTAAACTTGTGGAGGCCTATGTCCAGCAGTGGACTGTATAGGCTGTAGTGATGATCTTACATAAAAATATGCAAAATACATAAAATTCTATTGACTATGTCGGTCGGTTTCGCTATCCGGTGGATATTCTAATTTGTGATTTAATATAATACAATTAATATCCTTAAAAAATACTTGTATTATATTTAAAAAAAACATTCAACAAAAAAATCTAAATTAATTACGAGATATAATTTCAATGTGAATATCAACTAGAAATCAACGCAGACGAAGCCGCGGGTGAGAATCATTATGTAAATAAAATGTCACTTTGACAATATCATATCATGTCATAAAATAAATTGAGTATTGAATATAATGCAAGCATCGCCCGGTCGCGTCATTAGTGGTATTACTGACTGAAGTAGGTATAATATGGATAAGACTATCATATTATTTATTATTTTAATTTTTTACTTTCTGATACAACAGAAAAGTCATTTTGCATCAACATACTCTTAAACAATGTGTACGAAGTAAGGTGGACACACTGATTAATTACAATGTAAGATAATAATTAACACAAGGTAGTTATTAGTTAACGGAAAGGGGGTCAAGACTAACTTTTTACCATTCGATGGATTAACCGCGCGGGTGTCGATTCCATCGAGTGGCAGAGGGAAAAACTCAGAGCAGTTAGGACTTGCGACCTAGGTGTAGGTTTAAGGAGGCACACTATGAGGTGTACATCAACGCTCACCTTGAGTGCTCGAGTTGTCCGCTCTACCTCGCTAAATTATAGATCGTAATATAATAATATGTAACAATTAATTCGTTTGGACAAATTAATTATTGAAAGAGTCTAGGTTAAGCTACTAGCAGGATACAAGAAATCCACCGTGCCAAGCTAGAGCCAGCTCTGCCTTAGCCGCGGTTGCTTCGGACGTTTTATACACGTCCGAATGACTCGAGTAATAGAATGAGTGAGGGTAGGTGAATATCGAACGATATGCTAAGTGGTGCGTCTGTTGTTTGTAAATCTCTTGCTAATTTGCCTACGACAGCACAGGTGCCGACATATACATGGCTTCTTTCTCCGTGTAGGTGTTTACGAACCTACAAACGAGTAAAGACGGAATATCGTATGAATACAGTTTAAATCGTTACGTTTTCGTTCGAAATTTTTCAACTACCCGCCCAAGTTTTTCTTAATTTTTCTTTGCATACCAATAACCAATATATTAAACAGATAGGAACGAAGTTCCTTCGGATAGTATAGAAGCAGAACAATTTGAAAAAAAATGTTGAATTTTATATATATTTTCTAGTTCTTGATTTTTTTTTTTTTTGTTGATTGGTTTTTAATTAAGTATATAAAAGTATTTAGGAAATTTATTTTAGAAAATAACAAATACCGTAAAATAAAATAAATCAAACAAAATAATAATAATAATAATAATTCAAACTATTAAGTGAAATAAAAAAACATATGGCTTTATTTATTTTTGTCGACAGTATAAAATTACATAAATGATTTTAAAAAAAGTTTACTAGTAATATTTTAGTTTTACAAACGTCATATTATACAGTCGTGTGACTAATATTACGTCACTTCCGTTATATATCTTTCTTACGGTTTTAGTATCCTGCCTGCCGTAAGGAACTTTGTTCCAAAAAGTTAACGGAAACCTCGGCTAGAATCGGTCTAATTGTTCTCGAATTTTGAGCATATAATTCAGCGATATATTTTCTTACATATACTATGTTTATTACATAATTATCCTATATACGTCCCACCGTTTGGCATATAATCTGATACAGGAGAAGGGTTGGAGATTAATTCACTACGCTCCTATATTGTGGTATGGCGAATAATTTTCTTATCATGAGTAAGGATCACAATCAAATGTTAGTATTTAAACTTGTAATTCTAACAATTATTAAAATATTGGATTTTATATTGATATTTGAAGATCAAAACTAAATAATACTGCTTTCAAGCAGTGTTGTCCTGTTGGTGAGTAAGGTGACTAGAGCTTCTATGAAGGTTTGGGGGTAGGGTCGACAACGTGCTTGCGATGCTTCAAGCGTTACAAGCTACGGTATTCGCTTACCATCAAGTAAGCCGTTTTTTTTACGACCTATTGCTATAAAAAATAACCAAATAAAATAATTTTAGTAATATCCACCCGATTCTGTCGTATGCTTCGTGTGTGGTCCAGCTCTTGCAGAGTTGTGCTTTCGTTTCGAACTAAACTTATTATATTGTAAAGCTTTACATATAAGTCATATCATTTCTTTGATAATTAATTATTTATTAACATTTAATAAATCGTTATTTACTGCGCTCCAATTTAAATATTAATTATGAATAAAATTCAAATAAATGTACTCCTAATATATAACAGATGTTTAAAAAAGAAAATATATAGTTTTAATTTGTGTAAGAAAATAGATATTCTAACTAATTCATATTTTAAAAATTACTTATATAGCGATTTTAATGAAACTACTGGACGCTCAGTGGTCGAAACTCAACCATAATTAATTTAAATTATAAGTTTGAACACTAAACAAAAGAGTAATATATAGGTATATATATATATATATATATATATATATATATATATATGTGCGTGTGTGTGCGTGTGTGTATTCATGTGTGTGTGTGTTTCAACATGGTAGTGTATGTAATGTTTTTTATTTATTGATTGTACTGTAACTGAGGTAGGGCACAGCAGGAATTTCCTGCTCAAAATATGGAGCAGCCCGACTGGGGTAGTACCTCGACCTTACAGAAGATCACAGCTAAATAATACTGTTTTCAAGCAGTATTGTGTTCCTGTTGGTGAGTAAGGTGACCAGAGCTCCTGGGGGGATTGGGGATTGGGTCGGCAACGCGCTTGCGATGCTTCTGGTGCAGGCGTCTATAAGCTACGGTAATCGCTTACCATCAGGTGAGCCGTACGCTTGTTTGCCGACCTAGTAACATAAAAAAAAAATATGCATAATTAAAAAGAAATATTAAGTATTCTGCACTCCTTCGCTATATAAACTATAAGTGAGCGAAAATTCATACTCCTCCGTCCGCGCAATTTCACGTAAAAAGAGGTACAAAGTTTTTGCTTCACGTATTAATATATAAATAGTTATTTTTTAAATTTATTTTCTTTTTTACGAATCGTTAAAAAAATTCGTGGATTTATTATTAAAAAAAAAAAAATATTGGATAGAAACAATGACGGGCCAACTAAAATGATTATTTTATTTTATTATCATCTTACTAACGATAACTGACATAGATTATAAGTAAATATTATTACTAACACACTAATACACTATGAATGTTCACGTCTGAAATAAACGCCCATTATTATTATTATTAATTTTTTTTTATTTAGTTTAAAGTATATTTGTCTTGCAAAATTTATATTATTAGCGCATTATTATACTCTACTTATTATTTTTCAACAGAGATTGAGGCTTTATTTACGTAACAATTAACCGACTTCCAAAAAAAGAGAAGGTTCTCAATTCGATTGTATTTTTTTTTTTTTTTACTTAAAGCTTGTTATAAAATAATATTATCAACATAATTCAGGCTTACAGTAAAGTATGCTTTTTATTAAAAATAAAATTTTCGTTACGATTTCGTTAATCGGTAATTTATTATTGTTTTCAATGTTTACATAACAAAATAAAACTTTAATTGATTAACTCTACAATGTTTATAATTATAGAAAATTACAACATGACATCAAAATATTTAAGAATACCGCGTCTGTGTGTATGTGCAATCAATTCGAAGAATAATTGAGGAGGGCGATAGGCCGTTAGACCTCGTACTGTAACTCATAGGAACCTAACTGTGAAAAAAGGTAAAATTATATCTGTAGTTCCCAATATTATTGTAACAGACAAACATACATTTTTTTTGAACAGCTGTATATCATCTTTTCCTACAACAGTCTGTATAAAACCTAAAAGTTCTAATAAAACAATTAAACACTTAAAAAGCTCGCATTCTGAAGCACTTAGGAGGTAATAATTGCTAAACTAAAAATGATACAGTTTACTCATTAGCACGCGTCGAGTTTCCCGATCAAACATTACTTCCGATGATCGGTCATGAATGCTGTACCAATATTGATGTGTTCATAACGTTTTAACGTCTCCTGTTTGGAGAAATGATGTTCTTGTTTTAGTTTTTTTTTTGTATGTTTGGTAGTTAAGGAGTTATGTTGTAATGAGATAGACACACACATCGGTCACGATGTTTTGATACGTTTAGGGCGAAGTGCGGTGTTTTTAAAGGCTTTTTATCAGTAAGTTAATAATTTTATATTTTACTTTTTTTATTGTATTTGATATTCAGTCTGTATACGTCCAACAGCTGGGCATAAGCCTCTTCTTAATATTTGAGCTTTAGTTGTTTACCCTAGCAGCAGACTGCTGTGTGTGTGTAAAAAATATATTTATATAGATAAATAGATACATATTTATACTTAGATAGGGCACAGTGGGCCTTACAGAAGATCACAGATAAATAATACTGCTTTCAAGCAGTGTTGTGTTCCTGTGTGAGCAAGGTTGAGGTTGAAAGCTCCAAGGGGATTGGGGATAAGGTCGACAACGCGCTTGTAATGCTTCTGATATTGCAGACATCTATACGCTACGGTCATCGCTTACCATCAGGTGAGCCGTACGCTTGTTTGCCGACTTAGTTTTTTTAAACAAGAGTTTTTATTTCATTAAGAGTTATAGAGATTCCTAAAATATTTTCATTCGAAATATCTCCAACGTGTGCGGAATTAATTGAACCTGTAACAGTTTTATCATTAGTAGATGCTGTACAGTATTACATTTATTACTTTAATTTTAGCTACTTTAACACGTATGTAATTACAATTTAAAAGCACATTTAAATGTTGCTGATAGACTTTTAGATAGTTATTTGACATAACGATATCTAACATATAAGAGTATGTTTTTTAAACTCCACATCTTCTATCAGATACGTGTATTATATTATTATCCGTGCCTGCCAATAAAGATATGTAGTCTATCATCAACTTATGGTCTAGATAAATTTATCAGCAACATCAGAAATTGGCTCAAAATAACATGAACTTGCGTACAGATGTAAATAGTCGGCACTATTTTTGAAACGTATAATAAATAACGAACGTCAAAATAAATCATACCAACGTTATAACTCATACGCGTGTAGTGATTTAACTGTTCACTACTCGGAATCGAACCTGGGACTAATTGTTCAAAGACTTTTAGCATTTGATCTATTCTGGTTTTTGAATATTTTGGATTTTTTTCTTTCGGCTCAATTCTAGAAGAATTGAACCTTATGTTGTAAAAAGGGGTTGTACCGCAATTTAACTGCGGACTTTGTACGGAGTTACCTGCGGAGTTTCTTGCCGATTCTTCTCTGCAGAATCTACATTCCGAATCGGTGGTAGCTTCACTTTTACAAAAATAATAATTAATTTCTAAAGTTTTAATTTGTAAAATGACGATTCGAAAGTGCTCTTGGAGCCTATTTGAATAAAGCTATTTTTGATTTTGATTTTTGATTTTGATTTTGATATCCTAATAGTGGGCGAGGTATATTCGTCAACTGCATAGATTCCCAACCTTTTATGGACCACCACCTCTTTTACAAATAAACAAAATTCCAACGCCCCCTTCACATAATAGTCAATTTCACCAATTTTATATGTACATCTATTATCTATTAATAATCACAAATTGAAAATTTACTGGTTCACTCTCTCTCTTTCACTCTGTAATTTGTCGGAATTATTAATTATTTCATAATACTGAAACATGTTGCAAAAAAAATATTTAATTCAGACAGGCCATACAAAGGCACTTCACACTTCAGCCTATAGCGCAGTCTCTTGCTGGACATAGGCCTCCACAAGTTCGCGCCAAAAATGGTTTGAACGCAGGCGGGTTGGTGATCGCAAGACTGGCTTCATCGCACCGAAGATGCTGCTGCCCATCCGGCCTGTGTATTTCAAACCCAACATTTGGATGGTTATTCCGCCATCGGTAAGCTACATACAAAGTGTCATGAACATACGTTCACGGTGGGACCCACATAGACAGATATCCAAACCGTAAAGAACACAAATATCCATCCTGAGCGGGAATCGAACCCGCAAACCGCGGTGTTTCACTCACCCACCACAATACCAAAGCGTATTTGTCTGTAGTTTTTTATGTTTGCATTTCATGACATACTGGGTGTAACGATTTTGAACATTCATTTTGCAATTGAAAGCTGATGCTTGCCATGTGGTCATATTCTAATTCGATCGAGATTTAACGTGTGGTTTTGGAATTAATTGACATCGGCTACCTTGATATAATGAATAATGTTCACATATTATTACTAGCAAAGTTAATGACAGTTTAATGTTTTTTTTTTAACACATTTAATTGGAACAAACATAATTATTTTTTACTGCAAAATAAACGTTGCTAGTTTGGTTTCGTAACCGCGACCTTTTGGAAAAATTTTAAAATTTATTTTGGTGGAATTACTTTAAAATATTGTAATATCTGTTATTCTTCTATTTCTGCACTACTTTGCCCCACTTTCATATAACTTCTCACTACCGTGGGTTGAATGGAAGAGATTTCTAGTAGAGATAAGTTCGCCACTGCCAACTTCCTCTATTATAATTACTATTGTAAAATTACTTAGTGCATTAAATAATATAAATAAACTAGCTGACCCCGCAAACGTTGTTTTGCCATAACACAACATTTCAAATATTTTTCTCAATTTGATCGCAGCACCAACTGTCGGGACAAACTGAAATTAAAATAGAATAATATTTAATATTTGATGCTGCGATGGTAGCGCAGTCTACCGGATCCAATGTAAAACATTCCAAAATTAACAACTACTTATAAATGAAAAATTAGTTAAATAAACATTTTCCAATGGACCTAAACCATCCTCGAATCCCATTGAACTCACGCAAAAAATTTCATCAAAATCGGTGAAGCCGAAGAAGTCTAGGAGGACTTCAGTGACATACACACGCACACAAGAAATATATATATAAAAATTTATCGATAAAGCGTAAAATTTGGAAATAATTTTTCTAACTGTTAAAATTATTGATTGCCAAGCGCGTTGCCAATCCTCGACCCTCTGAAATTTTAGCCACCTTACCCACCACAGGATCACAATACTGCTGCACTATGGATTTAGATCAAATAAAGATAAGTGCTCATTTGACGAGATTGAATTTTGAGGGAAAAAAGCCTCCTTTTTTGTTTTGGTTTCTCGATTCGACTTTATATAATTTTTTTTTATGTATGTTCGGGGATAACTTCGTCGTTTATGAGCGATTTTGATAATTCTTTTTTTGTTGGAAACGAGATATCCCAAGTGTGGTACCATGATAAGGAAACTAGTATCTGATGATGGAATCCCAGAGAAATCGAAGGGAACCCTCGAAAATCGTAGTGACGACTAGTGCGTTTGTTAATTTTTTTCGTCTACTTACGTTGTATTACTTGTCGATGTAATTGAAGTCGGTTTTTTTTCGTTTGCTTGCAAACACAATTATTAGTTATTAGTTTTATGAGTTAAATGAGAGTCTGGTCATCCACCTTATATGCTGGCTATCCACACTGTGAAACAAAAGTTACATTTTACAATGTCTATTAGGTGTAGAGATTTTACAGCATTCTTAAGTAATTACAGCAAGTAAAATCACGTGAATAATCGAGTGCCTAAATGTAACCTAAACAAAAAATGATAAAACCCTAAAATAACGATAATAAAACCAATTAAAGTAGCGCAAGAGCACGGTCCATTTGAAGTCATTTGATGTTTGTTGAAGTCAGTTTAGGAGTTAAACGGTGATATATCGTCTGACACATGCTAATTGGGGACCAATTATACATGTCGCGTTTCTGAGATATGGCCTTATAGATGGTGTTTCGAGAAGTCTAGATTTTGTGGTGTTTATGGCGTTTTATTCGATACTAAATGTGTGTAGCTGTTTTTTTTACTAGCAGCCAAGAAACATTTCATTTGTAACGACGCGTTGGCGCAGTGGTCACAGCACTGGGCCAGTGGTGTAGCGAGAAGTGAGGGGGGGTTATCATGCCCCGGTGGCCCCAAATAGTCCACAAAACAAAAAACTACTGGACATATTGGGTGGTTTTTGAATGGGAGGGGGGCACTAAAAATATATTGTGCCCTGGCTGCAAGTTAAGCTCGCTACGTTACTGCACTGGCTATTGCGTTGGCGGTTGCGGGCTCGATTCCCGCTCACTACAATCATTTGTATTGGCCATATAGATGTTTGTCGTGGTCTGGGCGTTTGTGCTTGTGTATTGTGTGTGTTGTTGTTTGATGAGAGTAAATCGTTTATTTTCTATTAACGGCATCCGGTAAAACGGGCCCTTAATCATTTAGTTCAGCTACGTACCATGTAATTTATCACGATTTTGAACTAAATTTTAAAGTAAATTTCCTCAAACTGTGACCTGAACGGCAAGTTACCTTCGCGTGCCTATCTTCGAATCTCAAGATCATAATCTTGATTGTTTTCTATTAAAATAATCTTTGTTTACGTAAATCGTTATTCGTAATGAGATACGCCATTTATTCTTTTTTCAATCAATTTTTTTTTTATATATTTTGTGATATCGGTAGCTTCACGGTAAGTATAATTAATTTATCAAAATATAATTTACAGTAAAAATGAATCACTAAATATATCCTATTTCTACTATCAGCATCGACTATCAGCAACCTTAAATTTTAAAAGTTTTTTTTTTTAATAATTTGTAATGAAAATGCTTATGGAATGAAAAATAAAAACGTAAGCATCATATTTTTTTTATTTAAATTTGACATCCATAGATTCTAAAATGCTTATCCTGCAGGCGATTTATTATTAAGACTACAGATGGACAGTCCTGTGACTACATAGTAAAGCTGGGACGCGATCCGACACTGACGGTATTTTTCTGTTACAATATCTTAATTTTTTTTAATCGGTACAATTTTTTTTGCATATAACCTAGCCTAACCCAATATTAACAGCCTGTATAACACACATGCCGTATAAATCAAAGCGACTGAATCGCGACAGAGGTATGTTTTGGCACAGACAGACACACATATATTGATTCTATTTAACTGTGATTATCTATTCATAGAGGTGACAGGCTTAGTTGTTGAGAGAGATCGGTGGGTCGCGAGTTCGATACTTGAAAAGCAATTTACTTTTGGTATCTGTACTTAGGTAAGTACGCCTCAGCCTGTAATATCTCACTACTGGGCATAGGCCTCTTTACCCATGTAGGAGAAGGATCAGAGCTTAATCCACCAAGCTGCTCTAATGCGGGTTGGCGGATAAATTCCCTACTATGAGTAACAATCGCTATCAGGTGTACATGATAACAACCGAGACCGACAGCTTAACGTGTTCTCCGGGGCTTGTATACGAGGTACGTATTTTTATTGAGATACTAGCTGTGCCCGCAACTTCGTCCGCGTGGAATTTAACAAAAAAGTTATTGTTATAAAATAAATAAATGTCTAAAATAAACGTAACTTAAGTTACTCCTGTTGTAGTTAAGCTGTGTGGCTACAGTAGTAAAGAATATAGCCACCCCCTCTCTTCCCGTGGGTGTTGTAAGAGGCGACTAAGTGATAACACAGTTCCACTACCACCTTGGAACTTAAAAAGCCGACCGATGGCGGAATAACCATCCAACTGCTGGCTTTGAAATACACAAGCCGAAGACGGGCAACAGCGTCTTCGATGCGACAAAGCTAGCCCTGCGGTCTGCAACCCGCTTGCCCTGTGTGGTGACTATGGGCAACACACATGAGTGCACGCCATTTTCGGCGTGAACTTGTGGAGACCTATGTCCAGTTCACTAACTGCGATAGGCTGAAATGATGATGATGAAGTTACTCATTATTACATCAACTCTCTGCTAGTGCAATTCCCGTCAAAATCGGTCCAGCCGTTTCAGACATTAGCCAGAACAAACAGACAGACAGACAAATTTGTAAAAAAAATGTTATTTTGGTATATGTACCGTGCATCTATGTACATTTAATAAAAAGCGGCTATTTTAATATTACAACCAGACACTCCAATTTTATTTATTTATATAGATGGCAAAGCAGAATATATCCTAGTCAAAATATGGAGCATTCCGTCTGGCAATTATCTCGACCTTACAAAATATATCAGCTAAATAATACAGTTTGCAAGCAAAGTTGTGTTCCTGTTGTGAGTAAGGTGACCAGAGCGCCTGGGCGGTATGGGGGCTAGGGTCGTCAACGCGCTTACAATGCTTCTGGTGTTGCAGAGGTCTATTATTATAAGCTATGTTAATCGCTTGCTATTTTGTTTGCCGACTTATTGATTAAAAAAATATATTTTTCATCTCGAAATTATGCAGGTGCAACCGCGAGGTATGTCTAGCACAGATATATATATACAAAATGAATAATTACACCAATATAACAACTCGGCCTGTTTATAATAAGTGACGGGGTGTTAAAATGTTTTCCATATACATAATTTAAAAAAAATGAAATATCTATTATAACGTTTGACAACTCCTGTCAGTGGTTGAGTTAAGAGTCTCTAATATTAGACCTGTCTATCTGTCTGTCTGTAAATGGTTTTAGTTAATATTGATATTTTTCGATATATTTTTAAACTTTGTTATGAGTAATGTAACAACCGTTCTGGTGTAGTGGCGCGTGTAGTCGCCTAAACCACCAACGGTCTGTGGATTCGATTCCCGCTCGGAGTGGATATTTGTATTTTTACAACTATTTCTTTTCGGTTTACCTTCGTTCCCGATTGTTATGATTTTTTTTTAAATATATAGACTTGCGCTTGACTGCGATCTCACCTGATGGCAAGTGAAGATGCAGCCAAATTGGTGCGCGCTTGCCTAGAAGATGCCGATTCACTCTTGATTTAAAGATACCCAAGTTATAGTTCGTTGGAAAAACGGAAGCCGGAAGGGCATTCCAAATTTTTGCGGTGCGTATTAGGAACGAGGAAGCAAGTCGTTTTGTGCGAGATCGTGGGATTTCAACCACATAGCGGTGTAGATTCATGCGATGCCTTGCGGTTCGGTGGTAGAAAGGTGATGGTGGAACCAAATCGTATAGTTCTAGAGCACACTCTCCGAAATATAACCTGTAAAATATTAATTATCATAAATATCTGGATGCGATCGTTACACATATCAAGGAATATATTCGCCAACCTGCAGTGGAGCAGTACTGGATTAAGCTCCGCCCTTTTTCTACATGGGGAAAGAGGCCCATGCCCAGCGGTGGGATATTGTAGGTTGAATAGTGATCGTGATGCCAGTTAAGTTTTTATAGATTTAAAAAAAAAATTCAATGCATTCCTTTCATCTTCTTTTCTAAAATTAAAAAGTTATAAAAAAAAACTTGTACATTTTGGCTGACAACTCTACTTTTCGAGTTACATCTAATAACGCGTATTTACTTGACTACTTTTCCGTCGACCCACGTTGTATTATACCGCATAACTTTTCACTCGGTGTACTGATTTTTATGATTCTTGTTTTAATCAAAAACTAATACTTGTCATGTAGTCTCATTTAATTTTAATTGATATCTGATGAGTTATTTTTGATTAATCTTTGATAACGCGTATTTACTTGACTACTGTTTCGTCTGCTTACGTTGTATCAACGCCAACGTGTTAGTCAGCAATATCAAAAATTCATAATAATAATATATGACACATCACTACACCAATATTTGAATTACAGAAATCTTAAGACACTCAGCGTCTAATAATAGAAGCGGAGGGACTTGGTTAACTGACTGACAGATGTATGTGTGCGTTTCAACGGCGTACACTTTATTTATTCTACGCTTAAAACGCGGTTATATATATATATATATATATATATATATATATATATATATATATATATATATATATTTTTTTTTTTTTTTTTTTTTTTTTTTTTTTTTTTTTTTTTTTTTTTTTTTTTTTTTTTTTTTTTTTTTTTTTGGTAGAAATACAAGTATTCATACTTCCAGATAATTGAACAAAATTAGAGAATAACGATATATAGATGGCTGGATAAAAACTTAAATGCAATAACCGAATTTGCATAATAATTGCGTTCGCTCGCAAACGACGACGTGTTGACGACACGTTGGCGCAACGGTCACAGCGCTGGTTTGTGGCTGTTGCGTTGGCGGTTTTGGGTTCGATCGTCACACATGACAAACATTTGTATTAGCCATGATGGCCAGTTGATTGGCCAGATGTTTGCCATAGTCTTGAAGTTTGTGCAGTCCTTGTGCGTGCCCCACCGTGCCTTGGAGAGCACGTTAAGCTGTCGGTCCTGTTATTATCATGTACATCTGATAGCTATCGTTACTCATAGTAGGAAATATATCCTCCAACCACCATTGGAACAGCGTGATTGATTAAGCTCTGATCCATCCCCTACGTGAGCCCTATGCCCAGCAGTGAGATAGGCTGAAGTTTAGCGTTACTCGCAAACCATAAAAAACCGTCATCAATTTAAATTGAACCTACAATATACAATATTAGGGATGAATAAAAACCATTCGACAGATCTTGCTCAACTACAATCAGGATCTAAAGACAAGCATCAGGTTTCAAATAGAAAAGAATCATAAAAATTGGTACACCTAGTATAAAGTTATGTGATAACACACACAATTAAATTGTACATCTTTTTACCGATTAAGAAAATAGTAATTGAAATTGAAGTCAGAAAAAAATTGAAAAAGTAACTTTCAATTTTGATTATATAATAATAAAGAGAATTACGGTAAAAACGAGTTACAATATCATTCAATACCACATTAAGCTTTTTATTGGATAATAAAATTAATTTGATAAGCTTATTATGTTACTAAAAGCTCTCCCATGTCGAATAGCCATCACTCGGATTCGTCACGAGGCATTCTTGACCGACTGTATCTTAATAGGAGAGTGTAATGTTATTTATTATATCAATTAACAGAGACATTAAAATATGAATAATTATATCTTATATATAAAATTCTCGTGTCACAATGTTAGTTACAATACTCCTCCGAAACAGCTGGACCGATTTTTATGAAATTTTGTGTGCATATCGGATAGGTCTGAGAATTGGCTGAAAATCCATTTTTCATTCCCCCAAATTATAAGGGGAGGGATAAAGGGGGTTAATAACATATATGGCAAAACAACGTTTGCGGGGTCAGCTAGTTGTACTATATAAACAAAAATGACCCGCTAAATCTATTGCACAGCCTTGAGAACGACTGGACCCTTTCTAACCTATTTTTTCTTGAAAGTTTTCTCAGGTATAGTTCGTACAAGATTCTTATGAAATGATAAATAAAGAAAATTGAGCGAAAAACTAGAAAATTTCACGATACCTGTCTGTTTATAGCCTGTTATAAGCAAAACCTAGGCTAGGCATAGAATAAATCCTGGGCGAGGTGGCGAATGCTAGCACGACCCCATCTCCCACCCCACCCAGGCGGACGATTGCTCATACGTGGTGGTTTTTTAGTCAGTAGGAGTCTGACATAACCCTCTGGCGCCCACGCGCCGGATGATATCCATAATGGATTTTCCCTGGATATATTATTATATTCTATTCAAAATCTGGAGCAGCCTGGCTAGGGAAGTACCTCGACCTTACCCAAGGTCACAGTTATATAACACGCTTACAAGTATATTATTATTACTGTGTGAGTAAGGTTTGAAAAGTAGAGTCGGCAACGCGCTTGCGATGCTTCTGGTGTTACTGGCATCTATAAGCTACACTAGTCGCTTACCATCAGGTGAGGTGACCTAGTTGTATGAACAAAGAATAGCCAGTAATAATTAAAGCTATAGATGTTTGAATCAACCTGTAACGTCCAACTGCTGGGCAAAAACTTCTTTTTCCACACAGGGGAAGATATTTTAGCTTAACCCACCGTGCAACTTCACTGCTGGTTGACGGATATTTTCGCAAGGAATGATTTATTTAGAAATTCAATTATTTTATTTATACGCAGTTTATCACTATCATATATCTATCGTCATATGCCAGTATAACTTAATGAATAATAAGAATAATTGTGTTTGCAGGCAAACGAAGAAAAACCGACTTCAGTTATATCGACAAGTAATACTACGTAGGTAGACGAAAAAATAGTCAAGTAAATACGCATTATCAAAGATTACTCTAAAAGTTGTAATCAGATCTTGATGAAATTTAAATTAGACCACATGATAAACATCGGCTTTCGATTAAATTAAAAATCATTAAAATTGGTACACTCAGTAAAAAGTTATGCGGATTTTCAAGAGTTTCCCTCGATTTCTCTGGGATCCCCTCATCAGATCCTGGTTTCCTTATCATGGTACTAAAGTAGGGATATCTCCTTTCCAACAAAAAAATAATTATCAAAATCGGTTCATAAAAGACGGATTTATCCTCGAACATACATAAATATATATATATATATATATATATATATATATATATATATATACACGGTTGAATTGAGTAACCTCCTCCTTTTTTTGAAGTCGGTTAAAAAAGGCTATAATAATTTAATGAACAATATATAATACTGGTCATCTACATGCCTGGACTTTTACGGCTAATTGTCGGCTACTGTGAGTCACAGTGTGATGTTTGATAGCCTATGTTATTTATGGATAATGTAGCTTTATTTCGATGTAAATATTTTTAAAATCGGCCTTTTCAAGTGATTTTAAGTTGTTCAGAAATAAGCAATTATTATTTTATCTGATCTTATTTTTAACCGTATTTCCGAAAAAGTAGGAGGTTCTCAATTCGGTTGTCTTTTTATGAATTATTATTAAAATCACATAAACTGTTTTGTCTGTATTATTAATTATTTGTTGGATTGCTTTGTTGGACTTTTGATTCAATTTATTATAAAAAAAAAATACTGTAAGCACATGTGCCTACTACTTAAGTCAGTAAACCTTTAAAAAAAACTTGACTGAAACTGATGAATTTTGTCCGTGTGTGTATACGCGTGTCCGAGTGTTTATGTTTGTCTTTACCAAGATTTTTCTGTAAAACCGTTGTTCTGTTATTTCGTATTTATTTAGTTTTTAACCGACTTCAAAAAAAGAGGAGGTTACTCAATTCAACCGAATATTTTATTAATGTATGTTCGGGGATAACTTTGTCGTTTGTGAACCAATTTTGATAACTCTTTTATTGTTTGAAAGGAAATATACCAGGGGTGGTACCATGATAAGAAAACCAGGATCTAAAGATGGAATCCTAGAGAAATCTAGGGAAACCCTCGAAAAGCGCAGTGACGACTAATTCGTTTGTAATTTTGTTCGTCTACTTACGTTGTATTACTTGTCGATGTAATTGAAGTCGGTTTTTTTTTCGTTTGCGAGCAAACACAATTATGGTTATTGAAGTTGTCAGTTAAAAGTATCAATTAGTTATATCAAAAGAAACTTGTTGAACGTGTTATTTTATTGCTGTTTAGGTTATTTGTAGTTAATATAGCCTATGTCTGAAACTATTATCTGTCAAATGACGAAAATATTCTTCATGTATCAAATCAAAAATCAAAAATGATTGTATTAAAGTAGGCTTCAGAAGCACCTTCGAATCGTCATGTTACAAATTAAAATTTAATTATTGGAAGAAAATAAAGCTACCGACGATTCGGAATGTAGATTCTGCAGAGAAGAATTGGTGAGAAACTCCGCAGTTACTAAAGAGTAACGATAGTTTTTTAATACAAAATTGGTAATATTTGTACGATTTTTATTTTACACCCACACGTTAGGAAATACTAAACATTCGGGTCGCTTAGACCGAATATAAAATCGGGTACATCGTTCCATAGCTTAATTGGCAAGAGCACCGACACGGTCAGTCGGAGATGCAGGTTCGATCCCCGCTGGAAGGGTCGATTTTTGATATGATAAGTATTAAAAAATGTTTAGAATTGGTAATATTTCTTCATTCATGAAGTAAGTTTCTGTATTTCAATACAGCGTCACTAAGTCCACACGTATTTATCATTTATGTAACCTACATTGTATAGTAAACTTTAGCTATTAATTTCTTTTCATACTCATTAAAACCTGAATATTCTAAAAATGTAAACAGGAAAAACGTAGGTAAATACGTAGATTTCGTATCCTCCTTTTCGCAGTTAGTTAATCTATACTAATATTATAAAGCTGAAGAGTTTGTTTGTTTGTCTATTTACTTGAACGCGCTAATCTCAGGAACTACTGGTCCGATTTGAAAAATTATGTCAGTGTTAGATAACCCATTTATCGATGAAGGCTATAGGCTATATATCATCAAGCTTAGACCAATAGAAGCGGAGCACTAATGAAGAATGTTTCAAAATCGGGGTTTTTTCCTTTTGAGAGCTTCTGCTGCGTGCGCTGCGTAAGCAATTAAAGTTTCGCAAAAATCATGTATGACAGAGTTGTTCCTAATCCAGGAGGACGAAGTCGGGGGTAGAAGCTAGTAAGGAAATAAAACAACAAAAATAAATTTCGTTAAACCAGCGATATAATTTATTTTCAATATTTTATTTTAAAACTATTTTAATAATTAAAATATATTTACAAAACAAAATAAATGGAAGAAGCGCGACAAATCAGAGAATTAATTATAAATATGACTCTTTAATTTATTTACAATTATTTAACATTATTTAAATAAAATATTTTATTGTAATTATTTATAGACATATAAATGGACTGACGCTAATACATTAACAATAATTGCCCCCCAATTTCAAATTAAAGTGGAATGAAAACCCTTTGTCATAAATATGGAAACACAAACAACGCACAAGCACGCACAAGGACAATGGCACAGAACACGACAGACATTATTGCATTTGACACATCAAAATCATCGGAAATTTGTGAATGATTTTGAAGACTGTTTCGTATCTTTGACTGGCCAATTAGCGTAAGTGGCTTTGATTTCCAGCTAGAGTCTGGTCATAAATTATGTATTTTTTTATACGTTGAATAGTATAATAAGTAGGACAGTCGCCTGCTACCTAAAACTAAGACGTTAATTTGCCTACCTTAGGCACAGACTACCATGTCTATGTTAACCATATATTTTGTCAGTCCATTTTTCATCTATAAGTAAATAACTTATAAATAAGCCTCTAACACTTAATATATAATTACAATAGTAGTCATATAATATCTTGGTTACTTTCATCGCATCATATTTGAACTATTATTAATATTGATATATAATAATAAAGTTATTTTGAAAAAACTGAGAATCGTTTATCATTTAGCGTATAAATTATTGATTTCGTTTAATTGCGTTTTTAATACTATTTTAAGACTTTTTACACGTTGATATTAGAAATAACCTTTAAAATTTATATTATTATGTTGGCAAACAAGCGTGCGATCAACCTGATAGTATGCAGTTACCGTAACTTATAAACGCCTGCAACACCAGAAGCATCGCTGTGTTGCCGACCCTACCCCCGACCATATCCAGGAGCTTTCTACCTTACGCACACAGGAACACAACACTGCTTGAAAGCAGTATTATTTAGCTGTGATCTTCTGCAAGGTCGGGGTACTTCCCTAGTCGGGCTGCTCCAGATTTTGAGCAAGTATATGTAAGGCAATATAAACAAATATTTTATTTCAAGCTTTCTAATTGTTGACTTCAGTTTATAAAAACGCAATTAACTTTATTTTAATTGAAATAAATAACTCTTAATCTAAAATTATTTACATAACAGGAACCATTTTGTTTTATAATCTATAAATGTAAGTTTTTCATATCTATCGATTATTTAATCTATATTTTCATACAGACTAAAAACGTAATACTTTTTTTTTCTATTCAACATATTACTGTACACACATTTGAATATCGTAATCATTAAAAAAATCAATTTCAAAGACATTACTAAGAAATCGACAAAGTTGTGATTTTGTCTAAATAGTTTTTTTTTTTATCCAAAAAAAGGTTGCGCAGTAGCTGTCAAGGCCAAGTTCAAAATAACTCCACACGTATGACGTCCCGAGTCACGTGATTGTTAACGTCACGTAACTTTTACGTCACATTGATCTCCTCCTCTTCGTCACTCTCCGTCACAGTGCTGTGGTTGTACAGCCCTTGAGCCATGAGTTGCATAGCCAATGGGTTCCTCTGTCCAGACGCCTTCTTGATCTTGGCTCGTTTGTTCTGGAACCAGATCTTGATCTGAGCTTCCGCCAGGCCGAGCTCAGCGGCGAGGGTCTGTCTCCGACGCTCGGTCAGGTAACGGTTCTCGGCGAACTCGTGCTGTGGAGAAATTTTACTGTTACTTGATGATAAGCCCAACAAAATCCTTAAAATTAAATTTATATAATTGATTTATGAAACTTAGCGAAAATCTTTACAATTTTAACTATACACTACAAAGAAACAAACCGGATTTTTGATGTTATCCTTCTTTACGCACGTTTGACTTAGGAACTAAGCTGATGAATGCGTGACGAGAGGCGCTATGACGAGTGTAGGGGCGGGGGGGGGGGTTCTAGGGAAACCTATAAGTTAGTGAATATAGAGACAGAGAGTTACGTTTCGTATATTACTGTAGGGGTAACTAAAGTTGTTTTAGATTCAGTGGTCTAAAGCACAATCGTTTTTCGCTGGCACCAAAGTTAAATAACTCTAGTATGATATTGTCAACACGAGACTTTTATTAAAAAAATAAAATTTTAAGTAATTGATTTGTCAACGCAAAATATGGTGTTACGTCATTTTAAGATTTTTTAAGTTAAAGTGTCATTATTAAAACCTTTAAGTTACACTATCTCTTATATCTAGACCTATAATTTTAACTGAGATAAGGCACAGTTGGAAATATCTTGATCAAAATTTGGAGCAGCTCGACTGGAGAAATATCTCGACCTAACAAAGGATTACAGATAAATAACAGCACTCTCAAGCAGTGCTGTGTTCCTGTGGTGAGTAAGGTGACCAGAGCTCCTGGGGGTTGGGGGGGGAGGCCAATCGGGCTAGGTTCGTCAACGCGCTTGCGATGCTCCTGCGTTGCAGGCGTCTATAGGCTACGGTACGCTTAGAACTCAATAGTATAAAACAAAATAATAATATAAATTAAATGTAGTTTTACCTTTAACCTAGCAAGTTGTGCAGCACTGAACGCCGTCCTAGGTCTCTTCTCTTCTGGATTCATCTTTTTCTTAACTCTTCTACTTCTGGGGCCTGTTAACAAGAAAAAAAAAACTTTTAATAAATAATTATACCAACGCTTTAAAATAGTGTTATAATTTTAAAATAATGCAGATTTTTTGGACTTCGTACAACTTAGCAGCTTAGTACAACTAGCGTACGGCTCACCTGATGGTAAGCGATTACCGTAGCTTATAGACGCCTGCAACACTAGAAGCATCGCAAGCACATTGCTGACCCTACCCCAATTGAACCCAGTAGCTCTGGTCACCTTACTCACCACAGGAACACAACACTGCTTGAAAGCAGTATTATTTAGCTGTGATCTTCTGTAAGGTCGAGGTACTACCCCGGTCGGGCTGCTCCATATTCTGAGCAGAAAATTGCCCGCTGTGCTCTACCTCAGTTATTTTTTCTTTTACTCAAGAAGTCACTCTCTATTATTATAATTTTCGTACTAGTAAATATACTACAGATTATGTTCTCCTAGTGCAAAACAGATCTCAAACAAGCGAAGACGGTTTGAAACCAACAACTTTATAAAAGCTAATACTATAATTTTATATTTAACTAAAACTCTATTAAAAGTAAAACTAAATAATACAGTAACAATTAGAATTAATTAAAATTGTATCAAATTATAATTGAAACATTTAATTGACAGTTATTACACAAAATGGCGTCTGTTTTGTAACAAAATCATTATTTAATTACGAGTAATTAAAGGAAATGTCACAATTATATGAACACTCGCTTCACACCGCGGTTTTACTTGTATAACTTCAGATTAAATGTCTATTTTGGTAGAAAATATAGCCTAAGTGTTATTCTGGATCTAGAGCAAATTACGTACTTAATTTCATTGCTATGGGTTCTACAGTTGCTGTGTGAGAGTAACAAACTTACATACAACTTTCGAATTTATAGTATTTGTAGAGTTTTTCGTTTCTTTCGTTCTTTATTTTCAACAGTATTCTTGAACTTTTAATGTCTATAATAGTTATATTATTAAGTTATTTTACTCGTTAAATTAATTATTCACTAATTTATCAAAACTATGTAAAAATTCCATATAAAAGATATACGTAGTTGCCTTAAGTATCATAAAAAAATATAATTTTAAACTTATCCTTTTTAAATATCTATATTTATTACACTTTTATCATAGTCAATAAACATACAAATACTTTTTGGAAGCCATAATTATTAAGAACCATGTTTTGTTACGTATAATTCCCCCACACGTAGCACCCTATAATTAAGGGGTAATTATGGTAATTATATCCGAAAATAAATGCACGTACATAGCTTTATTTTAAAATTGAAATTTTTGAATATTAGTTATCTGTTGTAAGAAATAGAAAAGTTTTATTACATCTGTATTTTAAACTGCCATAAACATGAACAATAATTAAGTTTTCATTATAAAAAACATTATAGCGTATAAAGAGGTTTCATATCAAATTAATTAGCATAATTTAATTGAGTTGTTTTAACAATACGTTTTAACAAAACTTTTTATTAGCATTAAATCATTCGTCGAAGTAATACGACGTTCACGTTTTAAAAGATTATAATCTGTTAAATTACATCTAAAGGCTTAATACCTAGCAAATAAACACAGTTGACTTCATTTGAAAAAAAATTATAGTACTGGGCCTTATATCTATAATAATAGTAAGCGACAAAAACAAGCTAAGTAATTAAAAAAAGAATTTTTCATGTCATAAATATCTTGATTTAAAACCAACTCTTTCAACCCTATATTATTAATTCCATACGTACACGTAGTAGTTTATATTTTGAACACTAAATTCTGTTTTATCTGTAAAGAATCGTTTAGCGTGCGATCGTACTTGCAATAAATCTTTGTGCGGGAACCCTATCGGGGAGCGGCTATAAACACTTTTGCACTTTCCTGTACAGTCAGATAAAGTGGACGCGTTCAATTTGATGTTTTTTTTTTTTTTTTCTTAATTTAAATAGCACACGATTTATTGTTCAATATACAAGTTTGAAATTTTGTTTTTAATGTATATAATATGATCTAAATAAAAAAATAATTTAGGTAAGCTGTACACTAAATTGTGTGCGAATTTAAAAATATTTTAATTCGAACTGATTCGAAATTTAAAATTACGTTTCATTATTCATCATATTTGTTTCATGCGAAAAATTTTCTTCGATTGATCGTCAGGGCATTACAATCACTAAAACGACGTAAACAAGATTGAAAATGCCACTATAAAGATGTGACTTACGACGTTATTAATGTGAACAATTTTATTAGCATTGCAAAAAACAATTTTCAACTTTATTACTAGGAAATAAAACTCAAATTCTTTTGTTTTTAATCATTTGAATTTCGTACAATATATTTTTAGTGAATTCTGAGTTTTATTGCTTTAAGAATAGAACAGGAAATGGTGAGGAAATGGTATAAACACAAATCTTTTGGAGTTTGAAAAATGGAACGGACCAACGATAAAATTTAAACGATACTGCTTTTTATCGCCTTTTAATAAGGTTTATTTTTGAACATCCATCTGTGTATGTTTCAGAGCCGTTCATCACCCGATAAAAGCGGGTTAGTTTTTTTTTATTCGGCTTTTTAATTAAACAAACTCTTGAAATAAAGGATTTTCCGTAACGAGGCGTAATGTTTCTGAACGAGGAAAAATATTGCTTTCCAAGCGTTCTTTAAACATTTAAATACCTTTGACTTTACATTGTGTTACTTTTTAAATTCAAATTTCTACTTAGATAAGACTATGAAATATATTTATTTAATTTTTTTCGATATTTAAAAAATGTATTAGAAAGAATTTTGATATTATTATTAGTTTAATTATAAAAAAGTAGCCTATGGTTATTTCTTATAGGAAATATGTTTTAAGGGCTATTAATTGCATATTACAAAGTACAAGTAGGTAAAGTAATAACAGTTAGCGGTAAAGATAAAAACACAAACTGACAAATTGTGCAAGTTTGCATATTAACATACCATCCCGCTCGTTAGCGTAATGGCGACAATTTATAGGGATGTCCGTGTGGTTGTTACGATATAGCCCTTTAACTTTGTTTGTTTTTATTGCTGATTTTAATCTCCCTATTATTTTCGATACTTAAGTAGATAGGTACCTTATTTATGAAATCTACGGTTCGACTATTCTGAAGCGAACTACGGATTACTTGGTAATAAGTTAACGATCTTATAAGTAATAGACTAATGGGCATCTTCTAAATATTCTTTTCCTTAATGTAAAATGGAAAAAACATATAAGTCTTTCGTATCAGTAATTCCTTCTTTTTTTGTAGTAACGACTGCAAAACCTACTAATTAATTTTTGTTAACTTGACAAACTTGCTCTATAATTCTAAAAACAAGGCCCAACTATTTTTATTATGTTTTTATGATTGGCGAACTAAACAGACAGACATGCAGACCATAGCTAGTTTTATATATAAATGAAATAGTTACGACAATTAAGTAGTTGTGTGTAGCATAATTACGGACTGATATGTGGAATCATCATTATGTAATAACACATGTAAGGACAGATGCTTTAACTTCATAAATTAATACTCGTAACGAATATAATACATTAGATATGATTCGCTTTATACCTGTATATATTTAAGTTTGGCTGATGTTTCTAATCTTCGGCCTATAGAAGAATGAATAAGTAGAGGTTGTGTTGAAAAGGGGGGCCCAAAACACAAACGAAACAAATACAAACGGCCAGATCATGACAATTATCTCTACGGACTATGTGTAACTACCTACCTACTCATGAATTTGTCATTATCTGTGATCGTAGCCACAACTCTTATGGCAATGTATATTCAGTTACAAATAGTAACATTTTCGAGTTGAATCATGGAGGCAACCGCTTATTGAAATAACCAGTCAAGAGTTTATCTACGGACTTGATACGTTTTTATGGGTAATTTATATTATTAATAAAATAAATTTTTCGATCTTTCTAAGTAAAGTTAACAAAGGTACAAATAATAATAAAAAAAACAGGCAAGTAGTAGAATTAATTTTTAGTGATATACCTATATTTGTACAGTATATTGACGTAATTTTCATCTTATAGGTAATAAAATTATCATTTTCGACGACTACTAATTGACAATTTTAGATGTGAAAATAAGTAAAGCCGTAAACGAAAAACAGTGTCGCGCTTATTACGACAAAATTCGTTGAAATATTTCATTCGCTCGGCTCAATAATTGTCGGCCATTTTGAGTGAAATGACAAAATGGCAATATTCCGAGTAAGACATAAATGTTAAATTGCATTCAAGTCACATCATTTTCGGTCTGTAATTTTTAAAAATCTCGACAGATTTAAAATTCTTCACCGTTTTTGGTAAAGTATCTTAAGAGCGTGAAGAAATTCCTTGCAATTTAAGCAATGGCTGGTTAAGGATGTTTAATTAATTTTTAGTTGAGTGTCTTTCCTCGTGTTTCAAACATTTATATGTATCGTTTTAAATAATAAACCTCACACGCTGTTAAGTACCTAATGGCATTTAGGTTAAAATTTAATAGAATTCTAGAGAACAAAAAATGATACTTTACTTTTGACAATTCTAGTGGGATAAAATTCAGAATCAGATAGCTGGAAACAAAACACAAACACGAACATCCATAACATGACAAATATGTATAAGTATGGCCCATACAAACATTTGTCATGAGTGGTATGAAATATGCTACCATTTGCGCAACTACCAGTTGCTGTGAACATGTCATCTACTCATCGTAAAAAACACTACATATCGTAAGCAAAACCCCTTCCCGTAAAATAAATAACAACCTTAATATGAAATTTTACCATATCCACAAAGTTCAATGTTCTAAGGAAAAGAAAAAAAATCTCCGTAGCATTCACGCATTTGTAACTATTGAAGTACATTGATTTTGAGAAGGTAAAATACTGGATACGCCAATAAATAATGGATACGCCATTTTAGTATTAATATTTGTTTTATTTTTTATCAAAATGAGATTATCACTGACTAAGTTTATGTATTGAGTAAGTATAATTAGGTAAGAGTATTTTATTGTATTAAAAATATTAAGAAATTAATAATCGTCTTTTTTTAATTTTTATTTATTTGACTAATAATTATCTTTCTTTATATAACAACTATAATTTTAAAAAACCGTTTTTTAACAAATTATACCTCGCTTCAGCTTGTTATATCCCCCTGCTGAGCATAAGCGTCTTTCTCCATGTTTTAAAAGGATAAAAGCTTAATACACCACGGTGCTCCAATGCGTGTTGGCGGATACCTTCCCTACTACGGGTAACGATCGCTATCAGGTGTACACGATAACAACCGTGACCGACGGCTTAACGTGCTCTCCGAGGCACGGTGAGGAGACCCACAAGGACTGCACAAACACCCAGACCAGGGCAAATATCTGTATGGCCAATACAAATGTTTGTCATGTGCGGGGATCGAACCCGCAATCGCCAGCGCAACAGTCACAGACCAGTTCTGTGACCGTTGCGCCAACGCCAAAATTATACCTATTTACTAAAAATTCAATAGAATAAAAAAACGAAGTTATAAAAATGCCGTATCCACTTTTAACACTTCACATTACATATTCACTGCACCCTACAACATTATCCATTGTATAAACGGCTTTATTCTTTTTCAGTAAGGTCGATTCTTTTTAAACAGGTTATTTCAATATTCGAAAAATCGTTCGAAATTCAAATTTTCTGCTTTCGCGTAAAGGTTTACTTGACTAACAAATAGGACTTAATTTAATCAGCATTTTAAAACAAAAAATTGACTTTGTGACAAAGGAATAAGGCTGATTTTCGTATAGAATTCTATTTCTAGGAAAAATCGTTGGAAATTGTAAGAGTGAAGACTTTCTTATACTAATAACGGTGTAAATCCATACTTATTTTCAAATTAAAACCTACCGTATTAATTAAAAAATAAGACTTATTTTTCTTGAAGCATTACTTGTGACTTTTAATTTGAATAAATAAAGCTTTCAAATAAAAATAAACTTTAATAATATGCATTAAGACACATATTTGTATGATAAATTATCAGTTAATCTTATTATGCCGAAAGAGATTTTATTGTAAGGGAATAAAGGCGAATTTTCTTTGATTTAGTTAAAAAATTACTGTAGGGGTTGTTACGTGTAGCATAATAATTGGTAAAATAGTCATTTAAAATGGTGTTAATATTTTGTGACTTGTAGGGTATTGAATTTAAGTTTATTTTTTCGTAATTTAAATAAATTAAAAGTAAAACATAAAAAACAAGCTTTTATTTAGTATAATGAAACAACTTTTTCGGATTTTATTGCGGCTTATTAAGTTTCTTAAATGCCCGACTTAAACGCGTAAACATAATGAGTGAAATTCGCGTAAACATTAGAAAACAATAAGCTTTATGAAATTTTGTGTGCATATCGGGTAGTCTAAAAATCAGCCAACATCTATTTTTCCTACCCTTAAGTTATAAGGGGTGGGAGGGATTAAATGCGTTAATAACATATCTGGCAAAACAACGTCTGCGGGGTCAGCTAGTATGTTATAAAACTTTGTCACGAGACTTAAGTACTCGTAATTACTTACTTTAAAATTTTTAACCATCAATCTATCAGAATCAAAATCAATGAGATCATATTTTTTAAATTATTTTTTTAACTGCACAGGTAAAATCCCGTTAAATTGTCAATGTCAATTGTAGTAGGTTTTTTTTTAATATACATTATATACAAAAACGAAAAAAAGTAAACAAGCAACAAGTAAACAAGTCACAGACGGACAAACAGCCATTATCCTCGAAATGGTATCATGAAAATTCATCAGCGTTTCACCAAAATCAGCTCAACATTAGCGATGTGATAACATGCCGTGCTATAAACAATAATACTACGCATAGAACGCGTCTTTGCCTGTTTAAATCTTGTATATAAGTTTTATACCCTCATTAATACAAGTGGATATATTTCAGCTTTAGGGGGTAGAAATATAGCCTATTTTAGTTTGTAAATGTAGCATTTGATTCGTGATTTTGAACTTAATTAAAATAAATGACGTTTTAAAGTAGATTTAAAGCTCATCATATAGAAGAAGGATTGGAGCTTAACCCACTATTTTATTATATTATAGAGTGACTGGTGATGAATCACCTTTTTTTAATTCCTTTTTCAGAATGTCTAAATTTACATTATGTAAAACGGTACGGGTTCTTGATCACATAGATTGTCAAGGTCATGATGTGGTGTAATACAGCCTATAATTGTTTTGAATAATTTATCTTTAAAATATTACCTATAATATTCACATGTACGGATAGGATATTTTCTATCATTAGTGTTCATAGTCACGTCATGATTTAATATAGCCTATACCGAACTTGATATTTATCATTATTATTGAGGTTCGTACGTACGGGCAGACAGTTTTTATTATTAGTGTGTATAAAATTGATACTAAAAAGCGAGACAGTTTGAGATCAAGTTATTAACGGATTCCTTGAGAGAAAAACCGTAAAACCTGGTGGCCGGTTCTTGGTAGGTGGGATAGTGGTGTGCCGTGTCGGTGGAAATATCGAAAGTTTATTAAATGTTTTTTTTTCTCTAGTATTTGTAGTCTATTGTAGCATTTAATTAAGAAATAAATAGTGTACGCACTAGTGATTAAATAGGTTGTTATGAATTTTATCGATAAAACTGTATCGTTATCGATATTACAAAAATGTTTTTTTTTTCTCTTTTTGTTTATACATGTTGGTTTACATACATTTTTGTTATACCCTTACAGTCTATATTATTAATAAGTTGATATATTACAGGTTATAATAAATAATTGCACGACTTACATCGTCTAAACTGCCTAAAAATCAATTATTAATTGCTTACATTTAAGACTTATTACCATATAAATATAATATAGGAACAATCGTCCAGTAACATCGACAATCGACAAGCCAGTGTTGTACCACAAGCCGTTAGAACGTGGAATGCACTAATTATTACAATATTTCTCAACGGAAATAGCTAATTAAGTTAAATAACTAAGATTTACGGACGGAAAATACGCTGAATTACTAATATTTTTGTATTTAATACAGTAAATGAACTCATTGCTTGCATTCTATTCAAAATGGTCGCCATATTTGATGTTAAGCTATTTACGAGTATGTACAAGAGTTTATATAAGTGAGAGGCGTTTGATTAAGCCACATTTACTACATAATATTTGTATTTTATGTACATAGAAAATATAACACAAATTATAGAAATAGTTTAATTTAAAATTGATTTAAACTTGTAACTTTAAATTTGATTATAATTGTGTTCGCTTGCATAAGCAGAAAAACAGACCAATTACATCGTCTAGCAATACAACTCAGGGAGACGAAAAAAATAGTCAAGTAAATACGTATTACAAGATATAAGTAATTAAAAAAGTACTCGTGAGATCCCTAAAGATTATATACCTAAATAAAATATAATTTTATACAAGTCATTAATTATTATTTAATAAAATCGATATTTTTATATATTTTTATCGGTAAGAAAGTACAATTTATCGACACAACTGCGTTCCATCCCTACGTTTCTCAAAAGCAATCGTCACAGTAGCCAGAAATGATCACACCAATTAAATAATGAAATACCTCAAAGCGAGTACAGTCGAGAGAAACTTATACATTGAGATAATCGTTTAATTTACAAGGTATTCAATTCGATTACCTCTTGATGTAAACATTTCTTCTTAAAATAATATTTATGAAATAAACTCGAATCTCCTATAGGTATATAAATATTTTTTCCTAGTTGTGGGATACTAACATGCGTTCTCCAGATAAATGCAAAAAATTAATCATAAATTTGATGACAGAATTGAACTACTCGCCATATTGATTGTTGTTGTTTTAAAATGTATTCAATCGGGAAAGGCAACGGACTATAATCCATACTGCGTAATCGCCATATTGGATTCCTAGTGACATCATATGGCTAGTCGTATTATCGTATTTTTTGAATATTTTCTTGCTAAATTGTTCGCTAAATAAGAAATAATCTGGAACAATTTAATGTAAAAGGCAGAAGAGAAGAGAAGAACACTAATTTAGTTGTTAAATTTTATATTATAACTAGCTGTGCCCGCGGCTTCGCCCGCGTAGAAATCAGTGCGTCACAAAGTTTTCCCGGCAAACTTCCAGTGAAACTATTATCGAAATCGGTTTAGCCGTTCCGTAAACCTTTCTCCCTAAGCCCTCTCTCCATTGGTGAAATCGCATGAAAATCCGTTCAGTAGATTTTGAAGGAATCCATCACATATACTTTTGGGGACTTTGTTTTATAATACACTAACTGTCGCCTGCGACTACGTCCGCGTGGTTATGAAGATATGCATTACTATTAAGATGTTTAACGCAAATATTTTTTTTATTTCAGTCACTTGAAATGCTTATCAAACTGAGTAACTTTTTAAAAGCCACAATTTAGTATAATTTAATAGTTATTTTTATAAAACCTCTATACACCACATTTTTAGTTTTATTTTCAGGCTGTATATGTTTCATACAAACTATCAACCCTAATTAAATCCTCTTAGCGGTGGAATATCGCAAAATCCGTTCTTTGCGGACGTCAACTAACTATAATCTACCTCCCTGACTCATCTTTGTCCATCCTGGATGGATGGACCATCCAGCGGTTATTAAGTTCTCGTGATGAGTGAGTCAGTGACCTTTCTCTTTTATTTTAAATTTCAAGTCTTTTACTTCTAAAACATAGGACTTTCATACAAATTTCCAACCCCCCGTTTTACCCCCTTAGGGGTCGAGTTTCGTAAAATCCGTTCTTAACGGATCTCTACGCCCTATAAGGAGCCTTCCTGCCAAATTTCAAGTTTGTAGGTGTTATAGTTTCGGAGATTTCGTGATCAGTGAGTAAACCTACCATCCCCCGTTTTAACCCCAAAAAGGGGTTGATTTCTAAAGATACATTATTTGGACGTCTTCTCATCATCTATAGAGCATACATTTAAAATTTCAAGTCTTTTACTTCTAAAACATAGGACTTTCATACAAACTTGCAACCTCCGTTTTATCCCCTTAGGGGTCGAGTTTCATAAAATCCGTTCTTAGCGGATGCCTACGTCTTATAAGGAGCCTACCTGCCAAATTTCAAGTTTGTAGGTGTTATAGTTTCGGAGATTTCGTGATGAGTGAGTGACCTTTCGCTTTTATATATATTATTATAGATTTTTTTTTTATAATACATGCAAATAGAAATAATACTAACATGCAAATAATATTACTTGAACCTGGTTATAATTTTTTTTAATATGAATAAACACATAACTACTTTTTCTCAATCATCGGTTAACATGTACAAACAACATTACAAAATGGCGTCTATTCTTAAAATAGCATGATTACATAATAACTACATATAAGTGAGTTGTAATGACTAAACTTAATTAGTTCAGAAATTCTTGTTTTTTTATCTAATTATATAATATAAAAAATTGTCTGTTTGTTTAAAATATATATAAAGAAAATTTAATAACCGAAATGTATGTACTTGCATAACTTCCGAACGTCTGCTTTAAATTGGACAATCCTTTTTTATGTCCGTTATTGTATTTTACTTTTTTTTTTAAGTATTTTTTTTTGAATTTTTAATTTTTTTCATCCGTTTCCAATTTCTATAATTTAGATAAATCACTATTCATCATCATCATTTCAGCCTAATACAGTCCACTGCTGGACATAGGCCTCCACAAGTTCGCGCCAAAAATAGCATGACCCCATGTGTTTTGCACATAGTCACCACGCTGGGCAGGCGGGTTGGTGACCGCAGGACTAGCTTTGTCGCACCAAAGATGCTGCTGCCCGTCTTCGGCCTGTGTATTTATAAACCAGCAGTTGGATGGTTATCCCGCCATCGGTCGGCTTTTTAAGTTGCAAGGTGGTAGTAAAAATGTGTTATCCCTTAGTCGCCTCTTACGACACCCAAATCACTATTATTAAGTTTCTAAAACGATAAAATACAAAATTTACTTAAATTCGGTATTTTTCGGTATTTTGTGTACTTTTTCCATTTTTGTGAACTTTTTTTCTATTAGGCAGGCAGGTAACTACTAATTTTTCAAAATATCCTAAATCCTGCAATCCCAAAATGGTAAAACACTTAAGATATTTTTTGAACAACTGTACGTCTGTCACAGACGTCTTTATCTCCTAAATTTTTTTGCGTCATCGGGGACTGCATCACACCTGTCAGATACCGGGTCCTGGATTGCCAAACTATTGACCTTAACATTGTTTTAATACGTATATACCTATTATACAGGTTGTATTGTAACATGCGTTCTCTCGTTTAGTTCGTATATATTGATATATACAGATATACATGTAGGCATGCCATAGCTGAAATTATTTATTTATTTATTTTATACTTTATTGTACACCACAAATATATTACAAACAAAGCATAAAGATAGTTACAGACAGTGAAGTACAATGGGCGGACTTATGGCTAATTAGCCATTTCTTCCAGACAACCCATTCGAAACCCATTCGAAATTATAAGTGAAAAAATAAAAAAAAATGAAATTATCTTCTCATTTTCACTCTCTCGTGTTCCGTGTTCGTATTTGTTTCGAACTTAACGTCATACAAACATGTTTAGTCATAAGATGTACTACTTTATAATTATAAGTTTGTTATTTTAATTAATTATCCAAACAAAGTGACGTGTGACAGGTTTAACAATTTTTTTAAACTGCGAGTGTAAATGTCAAAATCATCATCATCAATACATATAATAAAAATGTAACGGATCGCTGTCTGTACATGGAAGATATGTGAGAAAAAATATTATTGGGACCTTTATCAACGAAAACAGCACCCAAACAATGATAGTTAGAAGTTTTGTCTGCTTGTCTGTTTGTCTGTGCGTTTTGTGCACGCTAATCTCAAAAACGGCTTATCCGATTTAGATTTTGTTTTCATTAATATATTGTGGTAAGCTTCACTTACCATTAAATATTTAATTCATGTCAATCGATTCATAAATAAAAAAGTTATGCCAATTTAAAAAATCACAAAATAAACCAAAATATATATATACAAATATGCCGTCCAAAGTCACTATTCCACGCGGACGAAGTTGCGTGCAGCTAGTTAATAATAAAATTTTATATATAATAAATCAATTAAAACCAATTTCGTTATTTTTAAACGATGTAATAAAATCATTATCACAACTTAACATTGCTTGCTGTTTTACATCTAAATGTTTAAAATTTAATATTTATTTTTCCTTGTAATGATATAATACAATCTCACATATTATAAGAAATCAACAAACAGCTAATCACATAAAAATACTTCTTTATCAACCTCAAAATATATTTTGATTCAAGTATTACTTTAAAAGACATAAAATACTAAAGTTTAATACAAGCTGACCACTAACAAAACGTGTTTTTACAAAGTAGGTTATAATTTAAAAAAAATAACGTAATAACACGTAATTATATTGTCTGTGTTATCTTTTACATCTGCGATATCATCTGTGGGCGGGTGTCAAATGAAATTACGTCTTTTTTTAATTAGCGAAGAAAAAGCATGGAGGTTTGTTGAACGAGTCTTTATATAAAACTTTCTTTTTTATGAATGATATAAATATCTTAATTTATGTCATAAGTTTTATTTATTTTTTTAATTAATTGCGTTTTAATGTGTAATATTAATGTCTTTATTAAAATGTTTGTTTAAGAAATATTAAAGTGTTTATTATAACGTTTTTATTGTTTTTTGTTTTTTTATTATCTTCGAAGTGTAACGACGACATCGGTCTAAAAATTAAAAGTTTATATTTTCATATAGATGTTTCCTTAGTAATTCCAATTCTTATGTAAGTAGTAGATACGAAATAGAAAAAATATTTTATTAATAGACCGCCATGTTCCCCTCACCTGTCATGTCCTGTAAATTTGACAGCTGTCATCGAGGCGTCAACGTCATCTTGTTTTGGCACAGACTGAATACATATTTTAATTTTTTTTATGATATTTTCCTTAAAAAGGCATTCACACGTTTTACTTGTAACTTATTTTGTTTTTTGGCATTTCGACGCCAATAGATATTTTTTTTATTTCATTTGGATTATTCTTAGCTATAGATAAACGGTCTCGAGGTTTTCCTTGCATTATTAACAACCACATTATCTAAATATATACATATACCTATAACTAGTACTTACTTAATTTCAATATTTTATAGAAAAAAAAAATATCTGTTAAAAAGTCAAGCTTTAAAACACAATTTCTTACATCATTTTTGATGACGCGTGGGCGCAGCGGTCACAGCATTAACTGTTGCGCTGGCGGTCGCGGGTTCGCTCCCCGCTCACGACAGACATTTGCATTGGACATATACATGTTTCACATGGTCTGGAAGTTTGTGCTTGTGTATTCTGTGTGACTGGACGACAGGAGAAAATCCTACTGGCGACCGTTGAGTGTAAAGTATTTATTTATTTATTTATTTATTTTATAATAACTGTAAGTGTGAAGCTAACAACAATTTGGAATAAAAAAAGTTGCTAAGAAGTTATGAAATAGGTATTAGCTGACACACCTGACTCACCTTTAAAAAATACAATCGAATTGAGAACCTCCTTCTTTCGAAGTCGGTTAAACAAAACAGCTGGTCATATTTCTGTATAGAGACGTAATTATTCATATGAATTATACATTATTTAAGTCAAACATGCATTATACCGTCGACACGCGTATAATTCAAAACGCCTCGATCTGTTCGCATGTATAATTCACAGTATAATGTATATGTACATTGTACACATCTAACATCTCAGTATTTTTAAATACGAAAGTTTGTATGTATGTTTGTCACTCAATTATGATAGTGACTTAACAGATCTGGATGAATTTTGACATAAATTAAGTATGGAGTATACAAATAAACGCGTTTTCGTAACAAAATAACTTATGTAAAAACATAAAAGAGTGTGTGTGTGTAACTTATGTACGCACATAAGAAGTTATACTTCATTGGCTAGCTAACTTCACGTTACTAACTTCTTCTTCGTTGACCAGCTAACTTTATTGTGTCGGTTTTATGTGACGGGGTGCGCATTGAAAACGCGATCAAAGTCCCGAGAAACACACAGTAGTGAATGTGTTTCTATTACGCCTACTATGTTTATTTAAAACTTAAAAAATGTTCCAAATATTATCAGAGTCATTTAGACGCTAACAATGACACTGGCTACATGATATAAGAAAAAAAAAATGGTTAAGAAAAAGAGTAACTGCACAATTTCTTACCAATTCTTCTCTGTACGATTTACATTCCGAATCGATGGTAGTTTGCCTGGTAACCATAATTGATAATTTAATTTGTATGATAATTATTCGAAGGTACTTTTGAAGCCTATTTGAATGAAGTTATTTTTGATTTGATTTGATTAATACTTACATACATAACAGAATAATTGTAATTAAGAGGTCACTATTTGAGTTAAGAACGCCTTTGTACTATGTTAAGTTAGAATATTGTAATTTACCCACTTTAATGTAATTTTGAATGTATAAGAAGATATTAAATAAATATAAATAGTAATATTTTCATATAAAAACAAAGTGTGTGGTTAAGACCGCACGGCAGAAGTGACAACTTCATTGGCAATCCCAATGAAACAATAACGCAATAAGTCCCGAGTTCATCCGATCGAGCCTTTCACCTCTGAGCGTGACGGATCAGCCTAACTTACTACGTACGAAAAAATGTGTTTGCGGTACGCCAAAACAAGTTTTCACTTCAATAAAAACGAGTGTACTTTAGACCACACGACTGAAGTAAAACTTCTTTAGCTCCATCTAACTTATATCTCCCTCTCAAGTTCCGTACGCCTCGCTCGATCACACTTTTCGTAACGCTCTCGTCACGCATTCACCAGCCTACTCCTCAGGTCAAGCTTACGTAAAGAAGTGCGTTAAAAACACAGCAGTAGGATTGGGTATCCTACTAGCAGTGCCTGCATATGTCCGCATAGAAAAAAAAATATCAACTATCAAACAACAGCAAAAAACCCGTCCCGTTACTTGAATATAAAAAAAATGTGACAACAATATCACAATATTATAAATTAATAAAAAAATGTCCTGTGACTTGTACTTAACATTTTAAGACTTACGTTTAAGTGCCCGTTTTCGGATAAATTATATCCTCCACATAAGTTACGAATAGATTTTAACAGCAGGAGATAGAGGCCATTAGGACCTGCTTCACCTATATTAAGAAGCTCCAACTCTTGGATTCATGTTTATAGATGGAAATATTTACAACTAGACGACCCAGTGTACTTTGTATAACCTACATATATTTGTGGAAATATAGACAAAACACTTTCTGAACGCACCTATAAATATTTGACAATTAAGTGACAATTATTGAAAATATAGACAAAACACTTTCTGAACGCATCTATAAATATTTGACAATTAAGTGACAATTATTGAAAATATAGACAAAACACTTTCTGAACGCATCTATAAATATTTGACAACCAAGTGACAACTATTTTGACAAAAGACATGAAATGTTTCATAGCTAGGAACATTTTGTATTGGAAAATTGAATTGCCGTTCTTACTATTTTCCTATTACTTATTATTTATGTTTTTCACCGTTTAAACCTTCCCTGAACGTGAACAAATATTTCAAGATCAAAATTAACCAAATCGTTTCTGCCATTTCGAGTTTTAGCGAGACAAAAAAAAATTTAGACTAGCTGTACCCTGCACGCGTTGCTACGCTTTTTTTTTTGGTCGCACCAACTTTTGTGAACGCAACCTTTGTGGTCTCATTCACAACACTTTGCTGACGATCATGACATGATCAAATACATAGTTTACGATTCTATAAAGGACATACAGACAAACATTCATTTTTATATTAAATAGATTAGAGTGAAATTCGATTGTAAAAAAGAGTAATACTTATATAAAGAACTTTTATCCGTTGGATACCGATTCGTCAAATAGCGTTATTCACAACCGGTTAAACAGGCCCTAAGTTTATAAAAGTTGATAATGTACCTTTCTATAATTAAAAAAAAAAACTCCGACGGCATTTGAAACGCACAACACACAAACTGAACACAAAATATTAGATATTAATAAATAATAGCAACGAATATTGACTTCATTGATTTTATTGTATAAAAGTAACCTATATTGACTTTAAATTTAAAATAAGATTGTATACAATTACATATGAAATAAAAAAATCAATACAAATAAAAATGAATATTGTTAAACGCATAACTCGAGAATGACTCGATCAATTTGGCTAATTTATTTTTTTGTATGTTCCTTAACCACATAAGGTTTTAATACTAAAAAAAAAAAATTAAAAAATATTGATTTTTACTATTAACTTTTGACGGAAAAAAATATTTTTACTATTAACTCTTGACAGAACGAAGTCTGTCCGGGCAGCTAGTTAATAATAAAATGAAAAACTAACCGCAAAGGAAGCGTTTAAATAACTTTTAATCATTTACGAAAATTTAAGTACATTTCACTTTTAATTATTGTATAAACCCTTTTAAATAAGTTATTACTTTATTTTTGTATATCGGTAGCTAATCCCGCTAACGTTGTTTCGCCATATATGTATGTTATTAACCCGCTTAATCCCCCCCCCCCCCCCTCTAACTAAAGGGTAAAAAAAAAGATATTGGATGTTTCCAAGGAGTATTTTAACTAATTGTGACACGAGAATTTTATATATAAGATAACATTTCATTTTATTAAAATTTATTTACACATTAGTGTAAATATTATTAATTATATTACTATTTTATTTTAAAACATTTTAATTATATATCAAATAAAATATACGCATCCAAAATGCCTAAAAATATTGTAAAATTCTTGTATCCTAATAACCTATCGTCTTATTCTTTTAAGCAGCTATGTAATAAGTAATTGATATCTATGAACGTAAGAATAATGTGAATCAGAAATATTATTTGTAAAACAAAATACATTATATAATATCATGTTGTTTATAAGTGTATATTATAGGCATTAAAGCATCAAGATATAACATTATTAGTATTGTATAATCCAATAAGAATCTTAACTGGATGGAAGTGGGAAAATTCTACTCGTTATCAACTTAATAATCTAACAAGAATAAAAGTTAAAAAGTATGATCCAATTGCATTGTTTAACGTCAACATATAAATCTATATATCTATACAAATAAATAAAATTGGAGTGTCTGTTTGTAATATTAAAATAACCGGTTTTTACTAAATCCATATGGATATTTACACGGTATATATACCAAAATGACATTTTTTACAATTTTTGTCTGTCTGTCTGTTCCGGCTAATCTCTAAAACGGCTGGAACAATTTTGACGTGACTTTCACTGGCAGATAGTAGAGTTACTTAGGCTACTTTTATTTTAGAAATATTTTTGTTTTGTAACTCTGCGAGCTGAACGATATTTTTTTTTAAATTCCACGCGGATGAAGTCGCGGGCACAGCTAGTATACTAATAAATAGAGAGCCGTTTTTTGTGTTCGGTTATACAGCGAAAACTACTGAATCGATCGGAATAATACTTATACAATAGGATGAAGCGTGCTTCTGCTATGTAAAGAATTTCTGTGTCAAATTTTATACAAATCAGTTCTATCGTTATTGAGTAACAAACATACATACATACTTTCGCATTTATTGACGACGCGTTGGCGCAGCGGTCACGAGCACTGGCGGTTGCGCTGGCGGTCGCGGGTTCGATCCCCGCTCACTACATTTATTTCTATTTGCCATATAGATGTTTGCCGTTGTCTGAGCGTTTGTGCTTGTGTATTGTGTGTGTTTCCGAACCCCCGACTGTGTGACTAAGGGCGTTGAGTGTGAAGCGTTTATATATACTCGTAATAGCATAATCTAAGTTATACAAAATACCCTGATAACATATTCCCTTGTAACATTTTTTTCCTAGTCAATAGAGTAATTACTACAACAACAAAAAAAAAACATAAATTATGCAAACAAAAACCTCACCATAATTTGCTCAATAATTATTCAAGATACAACTCTATTAACTTGTAATTAAATATACATAATTGTACCGGTTCAATGAAAACACACACGACCGCCATTACTAAACTTGAGTTGATAATTGATTCCCACTCCCACCCCCACTGCTGGGAATAGGTTTCTCCGTCTAGGAAAAGAGTCAGCGTTTAATCCACCACGCTGCTCCACTGCAGGTTGGTGAATAAAGTTTACAATAGTTACAAAATATAGTAATATTAATACACACTAAGCCATTTAGTAGCGTGGTGAGTTACACTCTAAGCTCGTCATCGTTATATCCAACTCTATAAATTCAATCTACTATTTAATAACTCAAAAATTCATTCATTCCGTTTTTTTTTTCATTCATTAAGCCTGTAACGTCCAACTGCTGGGCATAGGCAAAAGCTCCAATTCATTAAATGTAGGTGATAAATCTTATTAATGTAATTTTATTATTGCCACTAATCATTAGCTACTAATAAAGCTACCTGATATATAACGGTATCCAATAGATAAAAACTTAAGATATATATTTTCTTATTTACCATCAAATTCTTCATCTGTCAGATATTTCTATCAACTCGTGAATCTATAAGTCGTAGTCAGCTTCTCGGACTTGTTGTCAAGAGCATTTATCCTCTTGAATACCTGACTGTATAAGCAATCATAGAACAAATCCATGAACATCAAGGAACACCTGCACCAGTTTTAAAGAAAGTTTTTACATTTTAAATGTTTATAATGAGACGGCTACTATAACGGGATTTTGTATTATAAAAATAATAATAAGTTGAAATAATGATCAAAGACGCAGGCTAAAGTTAGTATATCAACATTAAGATCCCATAACAAAACCCCATGATCCCATTATACTACTCTGTATGCTGAATAGTTTAAAAAAAAGGAAAACCAAAAGATCACAGACGTATAAGCTTACTTAAGTAACAAATAAAATAAAATAAAACATTAAACTTAAGATAATTAAATAGTTACACATAGCCTCCGTAATTGATAAGTCAGGTAAAAGTAATTTATATAATTTTTATAAGTATCTAAATCAATATTACTATAAAATTCTTAATCAATTAATCTACGATAAACGTAATTATGCATTATATAAACCATTTTATAATTCAATTAAGTCATACAAATTAAAATTTTAAATTAGTGCTATCAGAATAACATTAACAGAATTAAAAAAAAAATGTGTAAATATTATAGGTACATACTTCCATATGAGTAACGTCGTCTTGCGAGCTGTCAAACGAGTGAAATTTAAATAGAAATTTATGGATAAAGAACACCTAGCTGTATGAAATGTACTTTACGATTTACTCTCATACCTACCAAATATACCCAAATACACATATTCACAAAAATTGGTCGAGCCGTTTCGAAGTGTGACCACAAACAGCGACACAAGACACAAGAATTTTTTTTTAATATTTAATTTATTGTTCATTGATTTTTTTTATTTTATGTTTTTATTTTTTTTTATCTGTTACACATATTTTATGAAAGATGACATACTAATTTATTAAGTTTAAAATAAGTTTATCCTTAAGCTCTGTTTGAAAAATGTTACCGTTTAAAAATTTATTACAAAAATAGTCATTAAAAATCTTGTGACAATTGAAAAAAAAATTAATCATGTTCAAAACTCTGAACTTCTATTAAAAGAATTATTAGCTATGTTCATTTTTAATTAGAAAAGATTAAGAAACTAGTATTTAAAGACGGTACTTACCAGAACTAGGCCTATCACTGTATCTGGTGCAATAGACCCATGCCGGCCAGAGGTTAGGATTCCCTTGAGAGGTCTGGCTATTTGTGTCGGTGCTGCCACATGTCGATACAGCCCCACTGGAGGTCGAAGACACCATAGAACTCGCCGAATCCGGCCTCCTTTGCGCCTCTATAATCTTTGGTACCTCTTTTTCCTTCTGAATCTCCCCAATATTTGAAACGGTCTGACGCAATCCACCGAGAGGTGGTAGCGCGCCAAAATCATCCTTCGATTTCAAGAATTCAAAATCAAATTTCGAATACTCCTTTGACAGATCGTAGGGCTTGTACAGGATGCTGTGGTTCGGCCCAACGGCTTTCGGCCCTTCGATTTTATTCGTCTTACGAATCGCGTTCAAACCGAATTCGGGATGCAGAATGTTGCTGATTGAAAAGGCGATCGACGCAGCCGGTTGCTGCCGATTACGCTTATCCGGGTCGAACCGGTCGTCCTGTAGAACCGGTTTCACGTCCGGCGTGTCCGGTCGGTAATAGTTCTGGTAGTCCATTTCGTTCTGACTGTGTTCCGGACTGGGAGGTGGTGAGTTTGGTTGAACTTTGACCACAGTCATGTTTCTATCGAACCTAGAGTCTATAGTCGTACACGTGTACTGGCTGGGGCAGTAGCTAACGTCGGTCGCGTGTGGAGCCGGAACTCTACCGGTGACCGGTCCTGGGCTGTTCGCCTGATTTGGACTGCAGCGGTCCTCAAACGCCATCACGACACAGTTCAAATACAATATCAGACGTATTCATTAATATCAATCATGTCTTCGACACTATTTTTTGTAATTTTTTATCGTGTTTATATCAAAGCGTCAAGAGACACTGTGCTCTCGCAACGACGGTCAGCGGTCTACTGCGCCCCACGCGACCCACCAGACACGCCCCAGAACAAACAAGGTTTATCCCCCACCACTGTACTTTTAGAGGCGTCGCCGCTTTTCATTGCCCGACACAAATCTTCACCCACCTCTATCACCCATACCAAAATGTAGAGTCGTTAGACAAGGACAGAGTAACGACAATTGATTTAGCGTGATTGTGTATTTAGGGGCATGGAGATTTGTAATTCAGTTGTAAATTGCTATAGCTCGTTCGCGGGATCATAATGTATCAATAATATTGCGGGTCGCTTTGAAAGCGGCGCAGAATTTCAATTAAATGTTGACGGAATTATTATATTGATAGAGGCGACGCGACGCCATCTTGGAATTGAAACTATTTTGGTATTTTTTTTACAAGGCTCGCGTGTAATTAAGTTGTATGTCGGATTTATGATTATGGCGTAGTTTTGACACGTGAAAAAATTAGTATTTTTTTAAAATATATTTTTTTATATTAATTGTCGTGTTCTAATGTAGATTTAATGAACGTTTATCGATAAGATATATTTGTCGATAATGTTTAATGATATCGAAAATATTTTTACGACTCTATGTTGAGTTCGTTTTTTATTTAATAGTTAATTATTTGTACCGATGTGTATCTTTTTAGTGAAATATTTTTATTCGCGTAATTTATGAATACCTATTGGTTAAGCTTGACGGTTTCACCTGCTTTAATATTCACGATAGTTCCCCATTGATATAGCTTATGTATCTTCTGATAATTATAGATTTGATAATTGTACCTAACAATTAAGCACAATTATTATAACATTGGTAGCTACATATAATTTTTATACATTCATTTGTTGACGTTTAAAATAAAAGTAACTACCTAATACGTTTTTGGTACTAACATTCCGTTTTTATCCTAATCAGCTTGATCGTTTTATGCGCCATACAATGTTATTATTTTAAGTTGAAATCGGCGATTTCCTAACGAAACTGACGAATTGTGAAATTAAGAAAAAACGTCATGAAATATATTGACTGACATCGCTACATGCTTTTTTTATATCACTAGGTCGGCAAACAAGCGTACGGCTCACCTGATGGTAAGCGATTACCGCAGCTTATAGACGCCTGCAACACCAGGAGCATAGCAAGCGCGTTGCCGACTCAATCCCCAATCCAGGAGCTCTCACATGTAATATTAATATATATTTTTTTATTATTAAATACTATACATATTTACAATTCACAACTTAAGAAGTAAATATTTACAGATAGTTTTGTTATAAATCATGTCCGCGTGGAATTGTGCCAAGAATGCTGGCAGCATTTCCTCGTTGAATCGCTATGCCGATTCTCTGGGCAAATTGTTAATATAACTCGATTTATTTAACTTAATTAAATAAATTTTAGTAGCTTTCTTGTATTATCATTTTTATTAAGTTATTTGCGTTTACAAGTTCTGTGCTACGCTAGCTTTAAAATAGAGCTGGCTTAACTGAGGTAGGGTAAGTACAGCAGGAAATTTCCTGCTAAAAATCTAGAGTAGCCCGACTGGTACCTCGACCTTACAGATCACAGCCAAATAATACTGTTTTCAAGCAGTGTTGTGTTTCTGTGATGAGTAAGGTGACCAGAGCTCCTGGGGGAATTGGGAAAAGGGTAGCAACGCGCTTGCTATGCTCCTGGTGTTGCAGGTGTCTATAAGCTACGGTAATCGCTTACCATCAGGTGAGCCGTACGCTTGTTTGCCGACCTAGTGACATAACATAAAAAAAAATGAAATGCAGCATAGAATCCCCATATCATACTCGTAGTACCTACTATGTAGTTAATGTTATGTTATTTGTTATTAGTTATTATGTATTCGTGGATAAACATTTGTTTTGAAACCATAACTTTATGTGCTTTAGACACGAGAGTGTAGGTGTCATTATTAGGGTTCAGCAATCAAAGGAACTAAACGCTGAGAAACCATAGTCGATTCGTCTGTCATTTCCGTCGTCAATCCATCTCGACTGACGTTGTTCTATCTTGCGAACTTCTCTGTCCCGTTTCCTGGAATTTTCATTTTATAAGAATCATACGAAATACACAAAAATTAAACAAAAATATCAGTCGAATTGGATTGTATATGTTGCGTTGGCGGTTGCGGGTTCGATCCCCGCACATGACAAACATTTGTATTGGCCATACAGGTGTTTGTCGTGGTCTGGGTGTTTGTACAGTCCTTGTGGGCCTCCCCACCGTGCCTCGGAGAGCACGATAAGCCGTCGGTCCCGGTTGTTATCATGTACCTACACCTGATAGCGATCGTTACTCATAATAGGGAATATATCCGCCAACCCCCATTAGAACAGCGTGGTGGATTAAGCTCTGATCCTTCTCCTACATGGGGGAAGAGGCCTATGCCCAGTAGTGGGATATTACAGGCTGAAGCGATCAGTGGAATTGGTCAAGTTAAAACTTGTTTTGGCGCACTGCACACACGTTTTTCGTAGGTAGTAAGTTAGGCTGATCCGTCACGATCCTGTTGCCTGCAGATCCGAGACCCTCCAATTAAAGCGGCTGAAGGCTCCCGCAGGGGTTTGGTCAGTATTGCACCCCTATGTGCTGAGGACGACATACGGTCTAGGACTGCCTACCTGAGCGTCCTGGATATCACCCGTAAATGAGTTTCCCATACAAAAGAAAGGCTGATCCGTCACGCTCTGAGGTGAAAGGCTCGATCGGGTGAACTCGGGACTTATTGCGTTATTGTTTCATTGCGATTGCAAATGAAATTTTCACTTCTGCCGTGCGGTCTTCATAATCATTCATAATGATTATGTCCATGTACCTACAGAACCAAGTTCATAAACTAAAGTTCCAACTTAACGTTGTTTTGTGCTTAATTAAATTATATTTACGCCACAAGCAATTATAATTCGAGGCATATTTAAGTTTTTTAGCTTTGCGAGAAACGCCGCTGGAATTATGAAGTTATTATAGGCGAACATTAGCTTATTTACCGCGGGTTTGTCTGTTCATAGACGATGTTGCTAGTTTAAATCAAAAATCACTTCATTCAAGGATTTAAAATCACTTTTAAATCCTCATTTTACAAAGTAATGTTTTATTTTTTATAATGAATCACAATATCGTCTTCGCAATTCGCAGCGTCTTCGGTGCGACAAAGCCAGCCCTGCGGTCACCAACCCGCCTGCCCAGCGTGGTGATTATGGGCAAAACACATGAGTTCGCGCTATTTTTTGGCGTGAACTTGTGGAGGCCTATGTCCAGCAGTGGACTGTATAGGCTGTAATGATGATGATGATGAATCACAATATATTAATCACAGTGAATTTAGAATTACCATTGATTTGGACCGCAGATTCTTCAGAGTGAAATCGGAAACCAAACTCTTTACAGGATACCGTTTTGTTATAAATTTAGTAATATCTTGCATAATGAAGCCTCACTAAATCCAAACATCTGTATCATTCATATAATCTTAAACAAAATAATATGCTTTCGTTGTAAAATTATTTTTTATAGACCTAAAGTTTTCTGGCAATCGTAATTTAAGTAATAGCTTGTATTTAAAAAACGTTTTTTTTTTCTTGAATATTTAAAGAGGGTTTGTTCAAGTATTGAACATGACACCCTCATAGAACCATCTTAAAACTACCTTCGCTTACACGCTAAGTTATAAATATAATAAAGAATTTTTGCTTCTGACGATTGTGGATGACTTAATATTACATTAACCATACCTATATCAAGCAGATTAATATCGTTAGAAGTAATAAAGGTCTGCCTTTCCAGTTCGACCCGCACACATTCCATGAGTATGTGATACACATCTTCAATTTGGTTTTTTATTTAATTCTTACTTATTTGATTAAAGGTTGGTGTTTGTCATATGATCCATTTATAATAAATTTCAGTGAATCTAACGAATGCTTTTCAAGCTATCTCTAATAATGTGTATTGTACGTAAGTACCTACTTGTCGATGTAAGTCGAAGTCCAAACTGAGGTAGGGCACAGCAGGAATTCCCTGCTCAAAATATGGAGCAGCCCGACTGGGGGAGTACCTCGACCTTACAGAAGATCACAGCAAAATAATACTGCTTTCAAACAGTATTGTGTTCCTGTTGGTGAGTAAAGTGACCAGAGCTCCTGGGGGATTGGGGATTGGGTCGGCAACGCGCTTGCGATGCTTCTGGTGGTGCAGGCGTCTATAAGCTACGGTAATCGCTTACCATCAGGTGAGCCGTACGCTTGTTTTCTGACCTTTTTGGGGGTCGCAGTTACTCGCGTCCGTAGGATGTACCAAGTCAGGTCTTAACCCTCTTTACCCTACACGTGACCCCTGGGTGGTGCAAAACGAGTAACATACATAGGTGGTAGGCTTCGGCCGTGGCTAGTGTGACCACCCATCGAGCAAAGACGCGCCGCCAAGTGACGCGTCTTGCGACACGACTTGTCGTGCCGTGAGGCGCCTCGCGTTCCGGAACGATGCTCGTAATAGCCAATCATAGGGGTATGGGTATGTACAGTTGCGCTGCGTCTAGTGACAGGATCCTGATCTGCGTAGTCACTGCGCCGGACGTCTCGACCTGGAGGGTAGCGGGATCCGAAGCACGGTGCACCGCTGGCCGACCGCAGGCAGTAGGGGGCCCAACTAGTAGGTTCGCCACCTATGAAAGGCTGCCCCGCCACCTAGCGAAAAATCCAGGGATGGCTTCCATCGTGCCGGTTGGCGACCGGTGAGAGGACCCGATGGCGATTCCCTGGGGGGTTCGGGCGTCCCCGCGGTCTCCAGTCGAGTCTTCTTTAGTGTGGTTTCTGTAAAAATCGTGGAGTCTATAGACATAGCCCCTCGTACAACTACCATTTCCCCTTCTATTCACCCCTTGACCACAATGAAGAACAAGAAAAAAAGTAAGGTTAAACAGCGGCTGCACCTCCTCTCTCTCAAAGTGCACCTCACCAACATACGAGGATTGCACTCAAATCTCGATGCAGTCCACCACCACCTGGAGACTGAGAGGCCGCATTTACTTTTCCTTACGGAGACGCAAATAGGTAGCCCAGCAGATGTAACGTACCTGCAGTACCCTGGGTATTCGCTCGAACATAATTTTAAATCTCACGCTGGAGTCTGTTTGTTTGCTCGTGATGATGTCTGCTGCCGGCGTCTCCGTAACTTAGAGATACCTAGCCTTTCCATCATGTGGTGTTTATTGGACACGGGCATGGAGCAGATTGTGTATGCCTGTACCTATCGGTCGCACAGTGGTGATCAGGAGACGACTCGGATGTTCGACTATCTCAGTGAGACGGCTGACATGGTCCAACGTCGGTATCCAGCTGCCCAAATGGTATTCCTGGGGGATTTTAACGCCCACCACCAAGACTGGCTGTTCCCATACCAGAATACCGACCACGCCGGGAGAGAGGCGCTCAAATTTGCCCTGTCGCTAGATCTTACTCAGCTAGTCCAAGAAGCAACACGAGTACCCGACGTTGACGACCATACACCTAATTGTTTGGACCTTCTGTTGACAACTGACCCAGACCGGTCCTCGGTATCAGTTGCAGCTCCCCTGGGCACATCTGATCACTGTGTGGTAAAGTCAGTATCTAACTTTCACCCTCTGGATACAGGTCCTACCGGAACCAGACGTGTGTGGCGATATAAGTCGGCAGATTGGGATGAGATGCGACACTTTTTTGCATCCTACCCTTGGCGGCGGACTTGCTTCTCTTCCTGTGATCCGTCGAGTTGCGAACAAGAAATATCTGAAGTGATACGTCAGGGGATGGAGTACTTCATTCCATTTGCTGATGTATCACTAGATGGCAAGATCCCTAGGTGGTATAATGCAGAATGTGCCGAAGCTGCAGCCCGTAAGAACTCAGCGTTTGCAGCGTGGGCTGAAGCCCGTACCCTTAAATCTCCGGACATCACTACGAGGAAGAGAGCGTTCAACTCTGCTGCCAAGTCCTACAAAGGGGTTCTTAAAAAAGCTCGTTTCAACCGTATTAATCGCATCGGAGCCCAATTAGCTTCCCATCCGCGCGGTAGTAGAGCATTTTGGTCACTATCTAAGTCGGTTGAAATGAGCTTCTGCCGTCCCTCGCTGCCTCCTCTGCTTAAACCAGATGGATCGCTGGCCTTTACTGCGACAGACAAGGCTAACCTTTTGGCGAATCTGTTTGCAGAAAATTCGCTCCTTGATGTAGGTAGTGCCTCACCGCCCAGACATCCACCTTGCGACTCTGTTATGTCAGAATTACGCATTCGCCAAACTGAGGTTTTGAGAGTACTCCGTAACTTGGATGTGAATAAGGCTAGTGGCCCTGACGGGATACCAGCAAGAGTACTTAAACACTGTGCTCCTGAGTTGTCTCCTATTCTCACGCGCTTGTACCGCCTCTCTCTAAAATCCGCTCAAGTTCCTAAAGCATGGAAGATTGCCAACGTACAACCTGTACCAAAAAAAGGTAGTCGTGCCGACCCGGCTAACTATAGACCTATCGCGATCACCTCCATACTGTGTAAAAGTTTGGAGCGTATACTGAATGATAAGCTCCTAGCATACCTCGAGTTGAATGACCTCCTGTCGGACCAGCAATACGGTTTCCGCCGTAACAGGTCCACGGGGGATCTTTTAGTGTACGCCTCGCACATCTGGGGCGAAGCCTTGGACAAGCACGGAGAGGCGTTAGCTGTCTCACTCGATGTATCGAAGGCATTTGACCGGGTCTGGCATGAGAGCCTATTGAGCAAGCTTTCAGCTTACGGAATACCCCCGAGCTTGTGTGACTGGATATCAGATTTCCTGAGTGGGCGATCATTTCGGGTGGTCTTAGATGGCTCCTCGTCTGACTTGATGGCGGTTAATGCCGGTGTCCCTCAGGGATCAGTTCTCTCTGCAACCCTCTTCTTGATTCACATAAATGACCTCCTCAGGCCCGGTATCTTTGGATACGCGGATGACAGCACTGTTACGGAGAGATACGTGTCCGGTCCCCGAGCTGGTGGGGCTGAAACTCATGAGCATAGAGAGGCCCTGGTTGAACGCATGAATTTGGCTTTGAAAGAGGTATCCGATTGGGGTGACGCCAACCTAGTCAAGTTTAATGCTTCCAAAACACAAGCGTGTCTTTTCACTGCTAAACGGAGTCCATTCCCATTAGCTCCGACTTTCCGGGGTGTATCTGTACCGATCACCGATAGTATTGATCTTCTAGGCATAAATATTTCGTCTAATATGAACTTCGGACAATGCATAGAGTCCAAGGCAAAAATTGCTGGTAGGAAACTTGGTATCCTCAATAAAGTCAGGCAGTACTTCACACCGGAACAGCTTCTTACTCTCTACCAAGCACAAGTTCGATCGTGTATGGAGTACTGCAGCCACTTATGGGATGGCTCTGCCAAGTACCAGCTCGCTGCTTTGGATTCTGTGGATCGACGCGCCAGAAGACTCATCGGTGACAAATCGCTGGTTCGCTCTAGACTTCAAAGTCTCGAACATCGGCGCAAGGTTGCTTGTTTGTCGGTATTTTACAGATTATATTTCGGAGAGTGTGCTCTAGAACTATACAATTTGGTTCCACCATCACCTTTCTACCACCGAACCGCAAGGCATCGCATGAATCTGCACCGCTATGTGGTTGAAATCCCACGATCTCGCACTAAACGATTTGCTTCCTCGTTCCTAATACGCACCGCAAAAATTTGGAATGCCCTTCCGGCTTCCGTTTTTCCAACGAACTATAACTTGGGTATCTTTAAATCAAGAGTGAATAGGCATCTTCTAGGCAAGCGCGCACCACCTTAGGCTGCATCTGCACTTGCCTTCAGGTGAGATCGCAGTCAAGCGCTAGTCTATATATTTAAAAAAAAAAAAAAAAAAGACCTAGTGATGTAAAAAAAAGATCCATTTTTTTGAGAAAAACAATAATAGAATTCAGAATTATAATTTTTTCAATGAATTTATTATTCAGCTTGTAACACCCCACTTCTGGCATAGGTCTCTTTCTCCGTGTAGGAGATTGATTGGAGCTTAATCCATCACGCTGCTCCAATGCGGGTTGGCGGATATATCTCCAGTAATGAGTAAAGATTGCTATCAGGTGTATATGATAACAACCGGGACCGACAGTTTAACGTGCTCTCCAAGGCACGGTGAAACCTACAAAGACAAATATTCGTATCTAAATGATTTTGTGGTTGTTTCAGCCTGTAACGGCTTGTGTCCCACGGCTGGGCATAGGCCTCGTTCGCCATGTAGGAGAATGGTTGTGAATAAATTTTTAATCCGATTTTGAATCGAATTCACAGCCATCATGATAGACGCTTCCTTACCACTATGTCAGAAACGATTAAATTGATATTTGTAACGTTTGCTTATAAAGTTATCTGAGATAGGTATATCGGTATCCAACAGATAAAAGCTTAGGATATATTTTTGTTTCTCACTATCAAACACCTGATGATCTGGCATATGTTTCTATTTAACTGAACCTAAGGACTTATTTTGCCTCCTCCTGATAAAGTTTATCAGTCAGATAAGTGTTAATATCAACCAGTAAAGGCACTATTCTAAGTTTCGGCGTCTGTTAGTTTTATTCGTTACTATTTTGACGCAATCACCTAATGAGTTTACATTTCGTTCGGATAAATCTCTTTAATATCAAACACACTATCAACCGGACACGATATGGCCGAATGTTTTTCGTTACTTTAATTACAATAAAACAAAACTGTATACGATTCGAAGTCGCAATAAAAACCCGGACGAAACCGCAGGCGGGTGCGATGTTTACAAAATTACGTAGTTAACGAAATTTGTTAAGGCCCAGCCATACTATTTCATTAAAATCTTTGTGAAGTAGAACTTCTTTACGCACGCTTGACTTGGGATGTAAGCTGATGAATGCGTGACGAGAGCGTTACAAAAATAGTGATCGGGCGAGGCGAATGGAAGTTGAGAGGGAGATTAAGTTAATATTATTGACGCGACGAACATCGTAGGTACTTCGTTGTCGGCAAAGCGATTGCGATACTTTTAGTGTTGCAGACGTCTATAACCTACGGTAATCGCTTACCATCGGGTAAGCCGTATACTTGTTTGCCGACCTAGTTATATTGCCGACCTAGCTATATAAAAAAATAAATAAATAAGATAAAGTGCATAAAACAACGCGCTTTAACCAACTATTTATCATCTTATGTGTATTTAATTAATTAACTATATAATATTTAATATTAAACATAAAATAATCAATATACAATCAAAACTATGCTAAAAACCTATTAAAAGTCAATAATTTATATTTAGGAAGATATACTATTTAGGTATACTATTACTATAAAGCTGAAAAGATTGTTTGTTTGTTTGTTTGCTTAAGCGCGTTAATCTCAGGAACTACTAGTACGAATTGAAAAATTATTTTTGCGTTGGATAGTCCATTTACCGAAGAAGGCTATAGGCTATTTTTTCTTCAAATTAACATGTGTAAAACTGCAGAACACAGTTAGTATTAAAATACATTTAACCATTACAAATGTTCTGTGTCTTCCCCTTAACACGTACGCATTAGCTCATAAACTGGCCAGACCACACACGCAGCCCTAACTTCCTTATACGTACACGGCTGAAAATTTAATTTGTATTTCTTTTTGTTACGTTATTACCTGTTAACTATAGTTATTGTACAAGTTGTTTTCAAGTACCAACTTGTTTCTGTAAATACTTTGTAAAAATATTTTTGAAATTTATATTATTGTGTTTGCTTATCGTAAATAAGGTTAAGTATATAGGTAAAATACATAGTTGACAACCAAAAGATCGGAGCTTTTTTTATTATAAATAGTGGTAACAAGCGTACGGTTCACCTGATGGTAAGCGGTTACCGTGTCCTATAGACGTCTGTAACAACAGAAGCATTACAAGCGCGTTGCCGACCCTACCTCCAATCCCAAAGGAGGTCTGATCACCTTACTCACACAGGAACACAACAGCGCTTGAAAGCAGTATTATTTAGCTGTGATCTTCTGTAAGGTCGAGGTACTTCCCAATCGGACTGGTCCAGATTTTGAGTAGGATATGTCCTGCTGTATCCTACCTCAGATAATATGTATATTGTATGTCTGAACAACTTGTTCCATGTCACTGATGTTCATATACAGCATATATTTACCTTTCTTAAGCCTTATCACTGAGGGTAAGAAGTTTATTTAGCGGGATGTAGAATAAGACATTAGGACCTCTTTCTCCCTCAATTAATAAGCTGCAACTTTTTTAATCATATTTGAGAAAAGCAAAATCCTATATTTATATCGAAATTCGATGATAAAAACGAATAATATTTAAAAAAAAAAATTATCTGTTGGATGCTGTTTTCCTTCAAATAGCGTTATCCACATCCGATGAACAGGCGCCTTATTTAATATCTCTCGTTTGTATACGCTGGTTATAGTCGATTGTAAATATATATAACTAAAATTCGTACTCATCACAATGAAACAACTTTTTCGGATTTTATCGCGGTTTATTAAGTTCATACTTCCATTAAATAGCTTCAGTTACATAGAAAACGTGTTTTTTTTGTACACCAAAGTCTGTTTAAATAATATAAATAATTATTTAAATTATTCTAACGTATGAGCAAAAATATTTTCAAGTATTTACGCGTCAAGTAAAACGAAAATGTAAGTTTCTTATTAAAATACAATTGATGACTTTATACGCGGAAAATTAATTAATTGGCATCGAAATTAAAATATAAATACATATTGTCAGACTACTGGAAAAGAAAAATCAAAACTGCAGCAAAAATTATTGTATTTTCTGTTTAGGAACTTCCAAACTGAAAAACCGACTCCAATTTCCGTGACAAGTAATAATTACGCTTCAGCCTGTAATATCCAACTACTGGGCATAGGCCTCTTTCCCCATGTAGGAGAAGGATCAGAGCTTAATCCACCACGCTGCTCTAATGCGGGTTGGCGGATATATTCCCTACTACGAGTAACGATCGTTATTAGGTGTACATGATAACAATCGGGACCGACGGCTTAACGTGCTCTCCTAGGCATGGTGGGGAGAGCCACATGGACTGCACAAACACCCAGACCACGGCAAACACCTATACAAATGTTTGTCATGTGCGGGGATCGAACCCGCAACCGCCAGCGCAACAGGTACAATCCGTGGCTGTAACCATTGCGCCAACGCTGCGTCGGACAAGTAATAATAAGGTAATCGAATAAATATTCAATTAATTATGCATTATTGGAGATACCTCAACAGGTACTCGTCAGATCTCACTTAGATTTAAATGGGACCACGTGACAAGCATTCGAATAAAAATCATCCAAATGGACACATCCAGTAAAAAGTTACGAAATAACATAACAATACAGTCGAATTGAGAACCTCCACCTTTTTTAAATCGGTTACAAATCAGTCAAATAGAAGCACTAGCTTAAGTTCAGTAATTAACCCATCTTGTATTAAATCAAGTCTCAAATGCGGATATTCCACTACAAAAGGGTTATAGTCTATAAATAAACATAGCTTAATTCTTCGCAAAACAAACCCGCAGAAAATTGCAGTATAGAAAAAACTGTACTAATTATATGCATGTATCTGTCAAGACGATATTTATAATAAAAATGACTCCTCAACAATGAGGAGGTCTAAATAAATAAAATTACTCAACGATTATCCACAATAACAACAATGGCGGATTGACAGCTGACAGGTATTTAGGCGGGAAAGCGGAGTGACAGCCGTCGGCTCGTTAGCGACGCCATGTTTCTTTTTAACTTTTTTTTCTATTCGTAACGTTGTCTAGGCTTTATTCGCGTTTGTAACGTTGCGTTTGATACTTTTTTTGTCAAGTTTTTAATGTACTGATAGACTTCTATTGTAATAAAATAGTTTTATTCATCTGTTATTGTAGTTTTTTCTTTATTGATTGTAGAATATGATAAAGGTGTTAATTTATTTGATAATAGATTTACGCTTGCGGCTTTGCCCGCGTGGATAACACAACAACCTTTAAAAAAATCACAGTAAAATGATTCTCCTGTTAACTACATAGTGTTATATTCTTATTGTAGTTAGATAGTTAGAGATCCTGGAGAAGCGCTATATTTACAGCAAGGGTAAGGAGTAAATGCACTTGCAATGCTTCCGATATTGGAGGTATATATAGGCTACGATAAACACTTACCATTAGATGGGCGTTGGCATATAGCTTTTTTGCCAGTCTTTGACTGATATTAAATGATTTGAGTGATATTAAATGAAAAAAAAACAGCAATATGATAACAGAAAAATACTAAATAATAATAATAATAAATAATATAACGAGTGCTTTAACCCACACGACTGAAGTAAAACTTACGAAACGGAGGTAATCTCTCTCTCAACTTCCATTCGCCTCACCTGATCACACTTATCTTGACGCTCTCGTCATGCAATTACCAGCTTGCTTCCCAAGTCAAGCGTGCATAAAGAAGTTTTACTTCAAAAATATATTAATGCTTAGCACTTAATGCCCCCAGTAGGATTTACATCTGTATCGGGGGTACACAAACGCCCAGACCACGGCAAACATCTATACCTATAGTCAGTACAAATTTTTGTCATGAGCGGGGATCTCACCCGCGAAAAATAACAACAACATACATAAAGATTCCACTAATGAATAATATAATTAAAAATAAATGTTTATTCCTAGTATCGAATGCGATCACCATAACGAGTATATGCATAGAAATGTTAATTACAAACACACAGACGAGACGCCATTAACATAAACGTAAGTGTCAAAATATTCCTGTATTAACACATCCGGCCAAGGTCGGGGTCAACCGGATGTAGCTTTTATTTTTTTATTTAAATTACTTTTACATGAGAAGTAAGTGAAAAATTTAGTTAAAAAATCTGTGATTGTGTAAGTACCCTGTACTACCTGTAATACTTGTACCCTGGTTTTATTTGTTTTAGCTCTGTTCTATTTTAGAGTTTTGCTATTGATTTGTGTAATAAGATATTTATGATAACAACCGGAACCGACAGCTGAACAAGACCAAAAGGTACACCGTAATTTATTATCTACTAATAAATAAATCAGAAAAAAATATTAAAACAAATAAAATATTTACTAAAACACTACATTAACAAAATCATATATTTAAATGTAATCAAAATTGACATACAAATAATAAAAATCGGTATAGAATCAAACATCATCACTTATAAAAATAATCGATGTTTTCGGACGCAATCAATTTGCCGCCATTTCTGACAGCTGTCATTTTTCCCGCGCGGGCGTGGCGGCCATTACCGCGACGGTGGCACGGAATTACCAAGGTTGGTTATGCTTTGACAATAATGTAATTGGAGCCCTTTTTAATATTAAACTTTACTTTTTAACTTTCTTTTACAAATTAACTGAACCGACACGCGTTAATATGTCTTGCAAAGTATTTTTAACTGGGGCAGGTCACAGTGGGAAATATCCTACTCAAAATCTTGTGGTAGTCGGGGTTAGGTCGGCAACGTGCTTGCAATGCTTCTGGTGTTGCAGGTGTCTATAAGCTACGGTGACCGCTTACCATCACGTGAACCGTACCAACCTACGCTTGTTTGCCGACCTAGTTGTATGAAAAACAAAAAACGCGTAATAATTGTTATGTTTCCTTTTCAATTTTCACTCAACGAGAATCTTTTACAAAGTTTTAAAAAAACTTTTAAAAAAGTGCGACTAGAATTGGATTAGCCGTTCTCTAGTTTTGAGCTTAGCAACGCATTTTTATTTATATAGATTAAGATATAGTATTTTTCATCTTTATCATCAAACGATCATTATCTGTTAAATAATAGATACCTACTAATATTATAAATGTGAGTGTAAGTTTATTTGTTACGCTTTTACGCGATCATTATGAAAATTTGTACACATATTCTCGAAGGTGTTAAAAGTAACATAGGATACTTTTTATTAAAAAAAAAAATTCAATGTGAGCGAACTCGAGGGTAAAAGCTAGTTTATAATAATTTACTTATTGCAATACTAGACAATTGGTCACCGATTGTCAAAAACTCTCACATTGTAAAAGCTAAAACCACTACGGTAATTAATAAGGCTTTAGTTCACTAATTACCCACCAGAGGGCAGGATTTTAAATTAAAATTTAATTTAAAAAAAACCATGATTTCACTTACTTTCATCATTCATCATTAAATATCATTACTACATTTTCTACATTACTCTTTTTGTTTCTTGAGACAAACACTCTGTGTACATTTTATAACAAGTTTAAAGATATTTTAATTCATTTCATGGTAAACTAGCTGTGTCCTGTGGTTTCACGCGCGTTAAATTGAGTAAAAATAACCCATACCTAGCCTTCCTCGGTAAATGGGCTATCCAACACAAAATAAATTGTCAATTCAAACCAATAGCTCCTGAAATTAGCGCGTTTAAGCAAACAAATAAACTTTTCAGCTTTATAACCTACCTATAGATTATTAAAAGAAAAAAAAAAAAAAACAAATTTAATTAAAAATTCAATTATTTTTTATGCCAAGTGAATATTTAAATATTTTGTTCATTACTCTTTTTACGTTTAACAGTTAAATTAAAAAATAATAATAATTAACAAATCTATTTCTTGTGCTCAGTGACAGCCCTGGATGTATATTTCTATTACCAATGAATGGACAGTTTTAGTCAGGCTTTGTGTACTACAACCATTTATTACCGCTTTTTGAATAATCATATTTACAGAAAGAAAAATATTATCTTCAACAAACATTTTCAATTTTCTGGGACTAATTATTCTTTGATGATAGTGCAGTGGTTACACCAACTAATTAATTAGCGAGTTCGATGCCTTTTTTATTTACTTATAATACTATGGCCTACTTGAATATGATATATGATATATAACAATATGGCCTACTTGATGGCAAGTGGTTACCATAGCCTATAGACGCCTGCAACATCCGAAGCATCGCAAGCGCGTTTCCGACCATACCCTCGACGCTGTCCAGGAGTTCAACACTGCGCTGCACAGGAACACAACGCTGCTTGAAAGCAGTATTATTTAGCTGTGATCTTCTGTAAGGTCGAGGTACTTCCCCAGTCGGGCTGCTCCATATTTTGAGCAGGAAATTTCCAGCTATGTCCTGCCACAATACCAACTCAAGACAAATGTATATCAGATAATATTTGTAGGCATAGGTAGGTAAGTCATATCATACAGATTTGTGTCGTGGTCTGGGCACTTGTATTTGTGTTGTGTTTTCTCAGACATTTGCATCCTCCTTGGCTATTCAGTAATCATATGTATAATTAATACATAGTTTGAAAGTATTGTCTACCAATATACATAATACATATACACGAATCTTTTTATATAATGAAAAGTCGGAGAAATTAGGATAATAACGTCATACAAGATCGTAAAATATCATACCGACAGTATGAATGGAGCCACAAAAATTCTTGACTGTAAAGATTAAGGTTACATCAGTTATGGATGACGCTATTTGACGGATGATGATATCCAGCAGATAAAAGTTGTTGGTGTATTATTCTTTTTCAACATCGAATTCGACTGTATTTATGAGATATTTTTATTCGCAATACGGACGTAGAATAGGACATAAGGGTATTTTACTTGTCAATTATCTAATAAACAGTTACTTTTGGATTCAGAATTGCAAATAGAAATATCCCATAGATATAATATAATTTGACGGTAGAAAAAACCTACATAACTTTTATTCGTTGGATACCGTTATCAATCAAATAGCGACAACGCGTGAAACATGCCCTAAGTACATTTAATATTTCCTGATCCCTTCATAAACCACAGTCTGTCCTAAACTGGAGTACTTAAATGTCCGCCATTACGATTTTTCAATGACGACGTTCGAACACAAATAACGCTAATGGCTCCTTTGTTCAAGAACAATAAACCGACGGACATCTTTAGGATTTATATTTATAGTACTGAAAGTTGTGACAATCGTTGTATATTTAGTATTATATAATTTGTTTGATATTTAGAAGCACACATTTAGGTACACAGCACAGAAAAAAATATACGATAAATGCTTATTTTCTGTAATACCTTGTAGATAATTGTGTTTGTAGGCAAACGAAAAAAAAACCTACTTCAATTATATCGACAAGTAATACAACGTAGGTAGACGAAAAAATAGTCAAGTAAATACGCATTATCAAAGATTATTCCAAAAGCTGTAATCAGATCTCGATGAAATTTAAATGTGACCACGTGATAAACATCGGCTTTCGATTAAATAAAAAATCATCGAAATCGGTACACCCAGTAAAAGTAACCCAGTAACGAAGACTTATTTCAAAAAAATATTCTAGCAGTCTGATGAGGGATCCGAACTTTGGCGGCCTAACATCGAAAATATACGATATTCCTAAAAATAATCGAAAACATCCTTATAATTATGTACCTATACAATAGGTGTAATATAAGCAAGCAACCAAAATCACAGACAGACAAACGTAAATATATATAGGTGTATATCGTTTGTATAATGGGGAGCGTCTAAAGTAGATTAAGAAAAATATTCGCCGGCTTATGAAATATGATGATTGGGCCGATTTAGGGTCCCGAGTAGGGTTACCACGGCTTATTTGTACGAGTAGGGACACAGGGAATTGTCTGTGAGAAACAAATTATGAGAACATGAAAAATTTGGAAGCTTAGTTTATGAACAAGTAAAATACTATGACAGAAAAATGGTATTGAAATCTTGATGATATGATGAGTAATGAGTGTGGTGAGTAATTTCTGGTGTTACAAAAATTATTTCCGACCGAGAAAACTTGATTGAAATTTGTAAAAATTGAATTTAAAGTAATTTCTGGGCTTGTATATCTTTGAAAATGTTTCATAGTGATTTCACATACCATTTGTGTGGTCGTGTACTATTTGACTGATATACCACGGATAATAACTTTCTTCATCAAACCATGAAGCACCGTAGTGTACAACTCAAAATCTTCGGTATGTGCCTTTTAGATGTCTATCAATTGTCTTAAAATTATCTGTTGATTAATTAATTATTATATATTATTTAGCTATGGTCGCACTCATGATTATATTTTTGTGACTGAATACTTATGGGTAGAACAGTAGTAGAAACTTTTATTTTATTTTGATGTATTCTAGTTTATTCTAGAAAAAAATAACTTTCGAACATTAAAATGGCATTTATCACATATAAAAACGAGTGTCCATTAGACCACGTAACTAAAGTAAAACTTATTTCACAATAGGCCTGCAATGTGTCTTAGATATATGATAAAGAAAATGTGTATTTGCACCTCTCTCTCTTGCTCCGTTCTCCTCGCCCGATCACATTTTTTGTAACGCTCCCGTCACGCATTCACCTACTTCCTCCCCAAGTCAAGCGTCTGTAAAAAAGTTTTACATTAAAAATCACACAAAAAAGGTATTTTCAACATATTCTTTATGATATTTCATGTATGTGTAAAGTGACGTATAAATAAGAAATATTCTACATAAATTGCGCTCGAGTGAAGCATGGTCGTGTTACTAGTATTTATGATATACTTATCCCTTGGTCACCCTACATGGGAGAGGCCAGGTGCGACCACAATGGCCGCTAATGTAACGCACGCACTGTGGATATTATTCTAGGTAGCTTTTATTTATTTTATACGCCATTTTGTTTGTAGAACTTTCTATTTACTTGGCTTACATAGGGTAAGTATATAGTGCTTTAATTATATTTAATTTAGTTTTTTTTAATATATAAATTGAGACGAATTTATAAATTATTCTTGAAGACGCTGTTAACGGTATTCCCATCAGAAGATATATGCCTACTTACGTAAACATTAAATTCAAAATTAGAAAACTAAGTGGTATAATTTTTAACCAACCTAAAAAAGTGTTACCTTAATTTTTTTACTAGGTGTTATACCGATTTTGATGATTGTTTTGCATACAAGAGCTCGTGCTTGTCGTGTGGTCCCAACTTTGATCGAGATGCGCCGGCTGGGTTTTCAAATATTATAATCTTTATAAATCTAATTATTTATACAATTGAATCAACGCTATATACATATATGTATATACTATAATTATAATAAAAATACCATCTGTCGATATACATATTTGTCTAACTAATAAAGCCCAACTGTCTTAGATGTATAAAAAAAGTAAATTTATACACGTAATGATACAGCGTGTTTTGTTGCACTAATCTATTTTAATACTAAGTTATACTCGTGGCTTTGTCTCGATAAAATAATAATTAAAATCAAAATCAAAAATAACTTTATTCAAATAGGCCCCAAGAGCACTTTCGAATCGTTATTTTACAAATTAAAATTTAAAGGTGTTTATTATTTTTGTAAAAGTTAAGCTACTCTTTTGAAAATAATATATAAACTGTGTTTTAGTACAAAATTAGTAATATCTTGCATAAAATACAGCGCCACTAAGCTATTATAATTATCGAAAATATTTTATTTTATTACATTAAAAGACTTAAGCCTTATGTGCGCCTGATGTACGCCTGAAGATGTACGCCTGGTTATATTGTAATATAGCCTAAAGGCAATCTTGGTAATGAGGCCTGCTAATTTTTTGATAATCGCATTTACTAAGGTAGAGAAAATCCTGTTTAAAAGTTCCTCGACCTTACAGAAAATCAGAGTTAAATAATACTACTTACAAGTTGTATTGTGTTCCTATGGTGAGTAAGGTAGAGAGCTCCTGGACAGTGTCAGGGGTTGACAACGCGCTTGCGATGCTCCTGGTGTTGCAGGCGTCTATAAGCTACGGTAACCGCTTACCATCAGTTGAGCCGTACGCTTGTTTGCCGACCCAGTTGTATAAAAAAAAATGATCTTAGCACTAACTATGATGGCTTCAACCGCTACCTAAGGTTTAATCTTAAAGTTTACGTTTTTTATCTAGTGCGTTTTTACAATTCAAGAAAATCAATATTAAAAAGAAAAGAAGAAAATAAGCGTGAGTAAACGTCAGGTAACTCTGTACACCAATTAATAATAATATTAATCTAATATTAATTTATATAACACAGCAGCCTGTATATAAACAAACCCATCAGAAGACGCAATTTACCCAAATGACATTCTACCGAAAAATATAAATTTCTTCCAGAAAAAAAGAAATATAAAATTAGGCAGCAACATTAAGTATGTTCGCCTCGACATTGGTAATTAAAAAAAAAAGAAAAAAAGAAACAACATGGCCGCTTTCAACGTCCTTCGATAAAAAAATAAAAAGCTTCCAAATTCAAATCGGGCGCGGCTGGAGATGAAAAAAGCGGGACTAATTTCATGCGCTCACGCGGCGTTCCATTTTCAAAATGACATTAGAGCGAGATGGAGAATATTCGTTATGTGGTAGAAAGAGACAAATATATTACAAATGTATTAATCGGGTCGTAATTTCGTTGAATATGTTGTTTATGCCGGTAGATTATATTTTAGGGTTTCGTATATAACCTTTTTTTTCGATTAATAACATATTTCTGAACCGTTTTGCCGATTACCGTTAATTTTTTTGGAAACGTAATCGATTATTAATAATTGTCAAAGATGGTAGGTATTTTTGGGATTTTTAATTATATATCCTAAACTAATTGATAATAACTAAACTAAGTAAAAGTAGCTTGAGAAGAGTAAATTTAGATTTTCAAAAATATTTTTAAAAAGATCAATACTAAACTATACGTAAGTAGGTGCCGTCTTTCTCTTCAATCATCACCGCTGATCTTGCGCCCTCACAATACTTCTGGAGCCACAGGTACTGGTTAAAGCAAAATTGAAGGTAGCTAAATATGACAAAGGAATAATGTTAGGTTTTGACTCTCCAGAAGAAGCTTGATACAGTACCTGCTTTAAGGTATACCTACTTAGTATTATAGGTAGGTACAATATATGACTTTGTATATTAGAAATACCTTGGAAATTTCCATATTCTAAGGTTTTCGTACCGTTTGGTTTTCGTCGAAATCTTTACTTCTAATTTGAAGCAATTTAAACTAAAATTAATTTCATACTTAGGTACTTATAAAAGATCTCTAAATAAGGGATCGTACAACGGTTATGTATTTTATTTAAAAAGAACAATTCAAATATAATTGTAGTGAAAATATCGAATATTGTAGATAGGTAGGTACAAAAATGATCTAAATACAGCTTTGGTTATGTGGCGGCATCTCGCGACATACAAACTTGAGAAAACTGAAGTATCCTACATCGGGATATTAATGTACCTAATCAAAGCGGTTGAATACATATTTTAAAATTTTAAACTACATAATAAATAATAATCTTATTTCAAGTTGGTTAAAAAACCGTAACAAATAAACATAATCTTATATCGGGAATATCAGGAGATTATTATATGAATTAATATTATCATTTATCATAATAGAATAAAACTTAAAACATCAAAAATCACACGAACATATAAAAACAGATAAAGCCAGGAGAAACGACCAGTCATTTCTGATTACTATATCCCAAAATGATACAGGATGAATTAAGTTTTTAAACCGAAGCGAGTCAGAACAAAATGGCCGCCGAATTTTTTTTTTATAATTACACGTGATGGCGCGAACACGGGGAGTGATTTGGGTGTTTGAAAACTATTCAAAATTACTTTTTAGATAAATAATGAGATTGTTTCTAGTTTTCGAATTTTTGTGTCTTTGATTAATAGTTCACAAACAAAATTATAATTTTTATTTTTCATCTGAGTGTTTTCCATAATCACGTTATGTTTTTAGTAGCACATTAAACCTATTATTTTGCTGTGATCTTCTGTAAGTTTGAGTTACTTTCCCAGACGGGCTGCTTCATATTTTGATGCCGTACCACAATATATCACACCTCCTATATACGTATGTAACTGGCTATGAGGGAAAGAGAGAAAGAAAATGTGTGCTCGCACCTCTCTCTCTTGCTCCGTTCGCTTCGCCCGATCACACTTTTCGTAACGCTATTCACCAGCTTTCTCCCCAAGTCAAGCGTGCGTTAAGAAGTTTTACTTCAACAAGAACTGCTTTGAATAATTGAAAGTACGTTTGGGTGTGAATATTTAGAAGTTAATAAAATAAATAGCAGTCATACTCCTGAGTGACATTGATTCAATGGTCACAGCAAAGTGACTTCTAAAGCAACATTGTACTAACCCAAATATTTGTATAGACGATACAGCTTGTGTTGTGATTCCGCCTCTCGACACGGAATATCATACCACTGAAGGCCTATGAAAGGCTATTAAACATCGCACTACGACTAGTAGGACAAGAGGGAATCGCTGACCCCTATAAGATCTTTTTATCAACATTCTTTCTAGCGTCTTGTATTTCTAATTTAATTAAATAATTAATTTAACTGTATCTTCTATCAATGTCGATTAATCTACGATCTATACTAATATTATAAAGCTAAAAAGCTTACTTGCTTGTTTGTTTAAACGCGGTAATCTGGTGAGTTACTTCTTCGAATTGAAGAATTATGTTTGCGTTGGATAACCCATTTACTGAAGGCTATAAGGTTATTTTTTTACTTGAAATTAACGCGTGTCTCACACACTAAATTTAAAAAAAGGTTATCTTTTTTTCATATTCGATAATGAATAGCTAGATGTGACATAAACATAAAATAAAATTCTACGTAATTCATAAATAACTTTTAAAAAAATAAGTTTAATTATTATTGACATTTTAATAATAAATATTTATCAATTAACATATAAATTAATAAATTTCAATTTCAAAATAAATACAATTTTTGAAAGTAAAATTAATTAATAAAAATGTAACGTAACTATAAAAAAAAATAACATTACTCAAAAATCTTGTATTTACAATGATTATACGCCCTTACTAAAATACTTAAAATCCCATTAAAACGTAATCTAAAAAAAATGTCAACGTAATTATATATTACCAATTAACTCAATTCAATTCAGCGGGATACAATTCTTTGTCGAAGAAAAGAGCGAGACAGAAAACTAGACTAGCGCTAATTTTACATAAGTTAGACAGAGACAGACATAAGTTTGTCAGTCGTCTTATAAAAAGAGGGTTCGTAAGTCGAATACGATTGGTCGATACTGGTGTTTCAGAGGGCGTCACTAGTTTCCCGCCATAAATTGAGTTGTTGACAGATTAATAAGAAAAGGTTATGTTATGTTTTAATAATTTTTTTTCTCTAGAGCCTCGGTGAGCGCGAAATTATAAGCCGTACGAATCCAGTTTTAATGAACAACGTGTGTGGTCCGTAATTAAACTGTTCGCCATTATCAGCGGCCATATTTTAAGGCCGTTTATACGCGTACGTTGTTTTAGTGCCCGTTTAAATACGAACGGGTTATTGCTGTTTTACGGTAAATTTTATGGCTTTGTATTATATTTATTTTATTGTACAGATTAGATGATTATTGATAGGGTGTTTTTTATTTGTGTTGTTTAGATATTGCTTTAAATAGTTATGATTTTTATTGTATTTTACGTTTAAATTGTTTTCAGGATTCATTATAGATTCATAGGATTTAGATTTGTAGAAAAAAAACTGTAAAAAAAAATATTTTGAAAAAAGAAAGATTATTTTCTTGCAAACTCGTTTTTAGTTTTCATTTTTAATTTCTACAAGTAACAGGCAAGAGTATTCCAATATTACATCCCAGCGTGAGGTCAAAATCGTTTTATCGGTATTCTTAATATGCTAGGCGTCCCGCGTGGTACCATCTGTATTTAAGAACCCATAGGTACCTACCTAAGTTAAGATATTGTGAAATTGTCAGGTCTAAAATAAAGAATTATTTATATTACTTAATTATTTATATCACGCTATAATACAATTCATGTGAAATAAATCTGTTTCATCTTCTAATCTCAGAATCTATTTACTTCGTATGTATATATATTTTTTTTTTGTAATGAATATGTAGGTACTAGGTATATATAATAAAGTTCCTAAAAGTTTGCTTGGAAACTATATTATTTGCGGGCTTTCTTCCGTTTTTCACAATTTTGTATGAAATTTGTATTAGGCTATTGATAAAAATTAAAATTTGTTTTTTTTACATTATTAAAATTACATGCTTCAACGATTATAAATGAATAATATTATAAATGGATAAAAGTATGAAAGAAAAATAATTTTATTAACCGACTTCAAAAAAGGAGGAGGTTACTCAATTCGACCGTATATATTTTATGTATGTTCGGGAATAACTTCGTCGTTTATGAACCGATTATGGTCATTCTTTTTTTGTTCGAAAAGAGATATCCCTGGTGGTGTACCATGATAAGGAAACCAGGATCTGATGATGTGATCCCAAATAAATCGAGGGAAATTCTCGAAAATCCGCATAACTTTTTACTGGATGTACCGATTTTGATAATATTTAATTTTATCGAAATCTGATGTTTATCATGTGGTCACATTTAAATTTTATCGAGATCTGATTACAACTTTTGGAATAATCTTTGATAACGAGTATTTTCTTGACTATTTTTTCGTCTACCTATGTTGTATTACTTGTCGATGTAATTGAAGTCAGTTTTTTTTCATTTGCCTGCAAACACATTTATTAATATAAATAAGGGAATTGATTATTAGGTTATTTTGTTGACCGAAGCTTATTAAATATTTATTTATTTATTAAATTGTTATAAAGTAAAGAATTTAATGTTATTATATTTTTATCAATGTTACGTTGTTTTTGTTATTAGTGTTGTTGTTTATGTTAACTAATTCTTATTTTTATATTGTATGTTAATTTATTTATTTCTTTTTACTATTCTAACGAATTGGATGCTGCCTGTAATATTAGATGTAAGGAATAAATAAATTATTTTATTAGATAGACCAGGTAACCCGGCTAATTTAATTTCCGTGGATATACGTTTTTTTTTTCTCTCTTATACAAACTCTGTCCTAATAAGAACGAAAACTTACAATAAATAATAATATCCAATTCGTTGCGTCGTACGGGAGCTACGCGCGTACATACGTTTCAGCGATTCGATATTATTTACCTACATAGATTACAAAATTATCACTACTTTTTGAACTACTTTTCTATACGGAATAATGTTTCTTTATCAATTATTTACGCTTGACGGAATCAAAGGTTCGTGTGAAAATGTTTTTATTAGAACATTAAAACATACCTACTCGATGGCTAATCTTTATATGTATCTATACATATTATAAAGCTGAAGTGTTTGTTTGTTTGTTTTTGTTTGTTTGTTCTTCTTCTTCTTAAAATGGCGTTCAATAGTGCCAAATGAGCACAGATGATTTCGCCAATGTCACGTAGAAGTTTGTTTGTTTGTTTGAACGCGCTAATCTCAGGAATTACTGGTCCGATTTAAGAAATCCTTTCAGTTTTAGATAGCCCATTTATCGAGGAAGGCTTTAGGCTATATATCATCACACTAAAACCAATAGGGGTGGAGCACCGATGAAAAATGTTTCAAAATCCGTGTTTTTTTCCTTTTGAGAGCTGCCTCAGTTAGCCCAAAGAAACTGTTCCACGCGTACGAAGTCGCGGGCATAAGCTAGTGTATCTATACATTTAATGAAATTGTAATTGATGTCTGTACATATATTTAGAATTGTAGGAAAATTGCGTGGATGTGATAATGAAAGCACTAATTTATAATAAAGTTATTTAATGATTTTAATGGCGGTTACACAATAGGATCAGAAATGGGACTATCCGCGAGAAAGATAACCGACATAGCTTGTAGAATAATAGAAGTGGCAGTGGGCTGGTCACCCGCGGCACAGGACTGATGGCCGTTAAAGCAGATGCGTCCTGGAGTGGAGACCGTATGTTGGCAAACGCAGTGTGGGATTCATTCTCTGACCCACTAGAGCAATGATCTACGTAAGATGAGGGAACTTTGACGTGAACTTGAGGAGGCCTACCTCAAGCAATTACCTGCGATAAGCTGAACAGATGTGATGATATGATGAGCGGCTTCCTATCTAGTAGACCATACGCTTATTAGTCAACCCAGTAGTACAAAAAAACCACTAAAATGAAACCATAAATAAACAGTTACACTCGTATGTGCGTAAACATATGTAATTTACGTATGAAACTATTAAAATACATAAATATATATTAATACATAAAAAAGCAATTATAATTGCAACACTGTTTCGAACGCGTGATCTCCAAATTATTCCACGTATTTCGCCCACTGTGCCAGGTCGCTATTTTATTTATGTACTTGTGTTTTTACTTAAAAGTTATAATAATTATATTCTCGGATTCTTGTATAATTACATACAATACGTTCGCGTATAAAGCAGCTGCCACATTCTTTTGTGGTAGCATTTGTTTTTTTTAATCTTTTTATAGTTATTAATATATGTATATAAAAGTGAGAAGGCGTTTGTCTGTCTGAGGATTTATTTTGGTATATTTTATAACTTTACAATAAAGTTTATATATATTATATATATGTGCTGTGTGGCTACGGCACTAAAGAATTTAGCCACCCCCTCTCTTCCCGTGGGTGTCGTAAGAGGCGACTAAGGGATAACAAGGTTCCACAACCACCTTGGAACTTAAGAAGCCGACCGATGGCGAGATAACCATCCAACTGCTGGCTTTGAAATACACAGGCCGAAGACGGGCAGCAGCGTCTTCGGTGCGACAAAGCCAGTACTGCGGTCACCAACCCGCCTGCCCAGCGTGGTGACTATGGGCAAAACACATGAGTTCACGTTATTTTTGGCGTAAACTTGTGGAGGCCTATGTCCAGCAGTGGACTGTATAGGCTGTAATGATTATATATATTAAAGTGTAAATTATTTTATCTCTTTGAGGAATTGTTTTAGGAATAAAGTTCGTCGGTGCATTGTAAACGTTTTCTTATTCTCTGATTTTATAGAACACTTACAAAACTAGACAGTGAATGAGTGATAGGGGTGAAAGAGAAGGGTTAAAGAACGATGGAAAAACAAAGAAAATATCTAATAAAAGAAAAAAGTAATACGTAACGATACAAAAAGTAGCCCAAGATATTTATTTATTTATTTATTTTATTATATATATATATATATATATATATATATATATATACCTAATGCCTATTTGGATACGAGCTTTTGTCAAACTAGTAAGTTTTTTTATACAACTAGATTGGCAAACAAGCGTACGGCTCACCTGACGGTAAGCGATTACCATAGCCTATAAAGGCCTCAAACACCAGAAGCATCAATCTCCTCAGGAGCTCTTGTCACCATACTCACCACAGGAACACAACACTGCTTGAAAGCAGTAGGTATTACTTAGTTGTGATCTTCTGTAAGATCGAAGTACTTCCGTACTCGGACTTCTCCAGATTTTGAGCAGATATGTCGAGCTGTGCCCTACCCCAGTTACTGAGTTACTATAATACACGCACATAAACATTTCAAAATTAATATTTTAGCACTCATAAAAAAAATGAAATTCTGTCGAACTAGACACACACAATCATATCTATGATTCACTTACCTATTCATAATAATTTTATTAATAATCAAAAAAAATCGAATCGAAGTCGCGCTCCAAAATATAGCTTAAAAAATAAACACCTTACATAACGTGTTATACATAAAATGTCCGAGCGTCGAATTGAGAAATAAATTACTTTTTATCGCGCTAAATTGTATGCCTTTTAAACTTTTTTTACACTTCTAAATTATCTACCAATTACATCAATAAAACTATTTATATTTATTTATGGCAACACCAGCTCCTTTCAAACCTCACAATTTTTTATTATCTATGCCTGCTGAAATATACAAACCTAATAATTTTTTATTATCTATGCCTGCTGAAATACAGATAATATTAAAATAAAATGTATTTGGCGCTATAGAATATTTTTTAGTTTTAACCTTCAAATATAAACTATAATATTTTTATTACTTTATGTTAAAGAATTACTTTTAATTTTATGAAAGAATATCTATATTCTAAGGTTTTATTTAGCCACTCTCCATTTAGCCATCCCCTAAACGAGTGATAAGACTCCACTCGTTTAGGGGATGGACTCACTGGGAAGACTCAACTACAATGTATAGTGATATAAAAACAATAAAACTTTTTTTTGTTATTTGGAATTGGTTAAGAAAATGTAACCAAAATAGCGTGACTTAATTGTTCTTTAGATTAAATTATTTTTATAATCCTGCGGTCACCAAGAATTCACCAAGAAGATTCCGCAATGCTTGAAGACAAAAGATTTCGAGCAATGCGTCCTGCCTGTGTTAACATACGGAGCCGAGACGTGGACACTGACGAAGGGACTGGTCCACAAGTTTAAAGTCGCTCAACGTGCAATGGAACGGGCTATGCTTGGGGTCTCTCTCAAAGACAGGATTAGAAATGAGACTATCCGCGAGAGAACGAAAGTAACCGACATAGCCCACAGAATTAGCAAGTTGAAGTGGCAGTGGGCTGGTCATCTGTGTCGCAGGACCGATGGCCGTTGGAGTAGACGGGTCCTAGAGTGGAGACCATGTCTTGGTAAACGTAGTGTGGGACGTCCTCCGGCCCGTTGGACCGACGATCTACGTAAGATTGCCGGTGTAGGCTGGATGAAGATTGCGGAAGACCGGGATGCCTGGCGCGAACTTGGGGAGGCCTATGTCCAGCAGTGGACTGCGATAGGCTGAAGTGGTGGTCACCAACCCGCCTGCCAGAGTGGTGACTATGGGCAATACACCTGAGTTCACACCATTTTTGGCACGAACTTGTGGAGGCCTATGTCCAGCGTTGGACTGCGATAGGCTGAAGTGATGACACAATTCTATCGGTTTGATTTAAAGGTAGTATTTTCGTTGGAAATTCAATTCATAGGCTTTAAATAAACTGCAAGTTAGATCAACTAAGTTTTATTTTAATTTTTGTATTATCATAGTAAGGGAAGTCGAAACTTGGAACAAACGATATAAATTATATTTCTTTATCCTTGTTATCATGAAGTGACTTTTAAGGTTCGTTTACCGGTTGCCGACAAAGTTATTCGATTTATAACGGTATTCAGGAGATAAAAATTTATAATATAACCTTTTTTTACCGTCAAATTTCATTTTATCTCTCAGACATTTCTACTTATTAGTCGAAGTGAAATAGATCCTAATAACCTGTTTCATTCCTTGCTGATAATGCCTATTAGCAACTTATGTTCGAGATATACCTCAGTAACCGCCACCACCCCGCCTGCCCAGCGTGGTGACTATGGGCAAAACACATGAGTTCACGTTATTTTTGGCGTAAACTTGTGGAGGCCTATGTCCAGCAGTGGACTGTATAGGCTGTAATGATGATACCTCAGTAGCCTGTGAAACAGGCCTTTGGCTTACAATGTTCACTTGAGTTTAGTCATTTAATAAATTAAATAGTTGAGAGGCAATTATTTGGTATTATTTTAACGTACTGTCTTATAGAGCTTCCCATTCTTTATTTTGCCTAAAAAAATAGAAAGAAGGAACTAAAATATGTCATATTATCACTTATAATCAAACCGCATATTTGCACGGTCATACCAAATATGTATTTTACAAACACTGACACGTCCATCCTTTTTTTATTTATCGCACCATCAGTCATTATAATTATTCTATAAAATAACAAGATATATTTAAAATAATTGTGTTTGCTTGCAAACAAAAAGAAAACAACTTCAATTACATTGACTAGTAATACGACGAAGGTCGTATAACTCACAAAGAGTTCGTTAGATCTCGATTAAATTAAAAACAGACTATATAATAAGAATCAGCATTCGATTAAAAAACAATATCAAAATCGGTACACCCAGTAAAAAGCTACCCATAAAAACACAGTCGAATTGAGAACTTCCTCCTTTTTTGAAAGTTAATTATTCGTAGCACGCGTAAAACAGTAGAAAACGCAACAATGCAGACAGACACAAAGGCACAAAGCCATTGTTAAAAGCCAATTTATAACGGTGTAAACACTGCATTGTCTGCGTCCAGGTGACATTTGAAAAAAAAAGAAATAAAAAAATTGTCTAAACTGTCAAACTTGATGTCAATATTTTGGCGCGATTCGAGACGCAGTGGGTGCAACACTGACATGAGAATTTTGTTAAATAAAACCTTCTTGGTATCAAAGTAAGGTTCTTACAAGCTTTAAAGATTTTAAGGATAATTTCCGACAGTAAAGTAATGCCTAATAAGTCACGCTGCACGTTAATGAATCGGATTTAAACCTTTTCTTAGAAGATGTCGTCGGACATTTTGCGTTTGAGTACTAAATAAAATATCAAATAATTCCATATTTAAAGTTGATATTCGTCTGTTTGTTAGTAAATATATTTTTGTCCAGTTTCATTTTAAATTTTTGCGGCAAATTGATTATCAAGTATTTTAAAGCGTATTGTTGGTTTGTTCAAAATGTTGGGTTACTCTGGCGTGTATGAAATCGCTTTGTCGTTTTTAAAACGGAATGAACGTGACTTGTGGGTTTTATTTGTATGTTCTTGTTAAGATTTGATACACCGCAGTTGCTTTTGAGATATGACGTTTTCACATATTTTTCTTTTTATTCAAAATATTCCATACAAATTTTTATAATTGATTTGTTACTCGAGTGTGACAATTTCATTACAGAAAATATTAAATCTAATAAAACTGTTGCAAACACATACAACGACTTTAATTCACATCGACATTAATACAACGTAGGTAGTAAAAAAAGGTATTAAACTCGCATAATGATAATAATAATATATAATAACTAGCTGACCCCGCAAACGTTGCTTTGCCATATATGTTATTAACCCGCTCAATCCCCCCCCCCCCCCCCCTTATAACTTAGGGGTATGAAAAATAGATGATGGCCGATTCTCAGACCTACCCGATATGCCCACAATATTTTATTAAAATCGGTCGAGCCGTTTCGGAGGAGTTCAATGTTTAACACCATGACACGAGAATTTTATATATTAGATATTCCTTATTGTAGGTACACAACAAAAGCGGTTTTATCGCTTAAATAACGATTTCTTACAAACAACCTTTGGGTATAGGAAAGGGCATAGAAAAGCGGTTAGGTAGTGTATAAGTGTGAGGAAGAGTATTCCAGAGCTTATCAATTGTTACAGAGAAGGAGTTAGCGAAGAAGTGTGATGTGGAGTCTTAAGAACCACATTTGAGTTAGATTATTATTTAATATGATTATTATTACATTAAATCTTTTGGTTACATCTCGATTAAATTTAAACGGAACCATCTTACTTTATCGGGACTTGCAATTAAAAATGAATCATCAAAATCGGTACACCTAGTAAAATATTACACATAAAATATACGGTCTAAAGAAATGTTTTAAAAATGATAATACAGTTTAATTAACAAGCATCAGCGGAAGCGATTAATCACTGTATAAAGCGGAAATGGCATAAAAGCTAACTTTAATTCAAATAAAATAAATTGTGTCACAAACGTCAGACATCAATTTAATTAATGATTATTATGTAGTAAATCATTTCGTATTGATAACACTAAATGTAGTTGCGTAATAAATGTCAAAATCAAAAATACTTTAGTCGAACTTGGCTTAGCTAGCCATTAACCCTGTAGACGAAAAAGAAGAACTTTTTAATCATCACTTTCCAAATTATAATTAGATGTATACTTATTATTTTAGTAATATTTGCTCCTGTGTAACACGCGATACACAATCACAAAGTCCCAGAACCCGACAAGAAATCTTGCCTATCCGTAGCAAACCAGACAACAAAAAACAGAAATAATATATAGTAAAGAAAAAAATATATTAACAATATATTCATTAGGTACAAAGGGCGGCCTCATCGCTAAAAATGCGATCTCTTCCAGGCAACTTTAGGGCAAAGGAAATGGTCTAACGTCAGCATAGGTGTACAAGTTACAACAAATTTATAATAAATATTTAAATAATTAAACATATACATACATACATAGATACATACACAAATACACACATAAATGTTACATGTGTATGACTTTTTAATACGCTTGTATATATTGTATATAAACTAATTAATATAGGTATCGGTAAGGATGTTAAACACACAGCGACAGAATCGACGCTTTACGCTCAGAGCAGGGGTCGCAAACACAAAATAGTTTTATTGAGTGCAAAATCAAAAATAAATAAAATGGTCAAATATTTAGTACTCATTAAATCATTACCTATATCCATAAAATATTGAAGTAAAGATGAAAATCTGTCCATACTTTCACATTTTTGACATATTTAAAACAATTCTTTATAAAAACTTAATTAATACGTTACATAGCTAACAATAACTTTCATTTCCTATTCATTTCTATCGCTGTGTGGTACCACCGCGAAATCACCAACAAAGTACCACCCGAACGCCATATCCCCATGCGGTCTGCACCATTGTGTCGCTTGTCAAAATACATCCTCTGACGGCAAACTTTCTAGACATTGTATTTAATTTTAACATAAAAAAATACTTTATTTAAATGAAAAAAAAAAATGTTTACAACCGCTGTTATGTAGGCGCCTAAACACCGGCGGTAACAGTTTCACACAAGGGATGGATATTTGTAATTGTACGAGTAATTCTTTCCGGTTTGAATGTCTGCCCTTTTGTTCTCCTCACCACGACTTACGGCCGAACCCAATATTCAATCTAAAGATAGAGATAGGTAGTTATCATCGACTGCTAATAACTAACTATCTATCCTTTGTAGTTGTCCCAATAATTCGCATAGGGGAATACTATCTCCAGTTAGCTGTAGATAGACCGGCTACCTGAGCTCTTCCTTACATTCCAGTATACGCAGCGTCACAGACGGCCTCAGTTATGTTACACAGATGTTTTGTAGTATTTAAATTTGTCATACAAATTTTATTCATATTAAAGTAATCTTGTTTTATAAAAATATGGACAAATTAATTTTTACACAGACTTTTTAATTTATAATAAATGATATTATTTTAATATGGAATCCATGGTAAATCTAGTAACAGAACGTTTTAGCACGACACGAAAAGACGCTACGACGCCATTACGCTTTATTGAATCGTTGTTTCGTTTGAATTTGTATATTTTTTTTACAAATCAAATTATACAAATCATGGCAAATTATAGGTACAATCATTCACCAAATTGTTTGTTTTATTCACAAGATGAGTAAAGTAAGTATTATTTCACAAGAAACATATTATTTTTATTCAATTAATTGTTGCAAAAGAGCAATATCACTTGAACTGCTACTTGAAGTTGAGTCTGCCATTATTTTTTACTCGAAATTAATTTTATTTTAAACAAAGAAAATACTTTTTCAATTAATAAATCTTAGTTATCCCCCGAAAACTATAGATCGGATATTGTTGTTACTAAAGATAACCAACGTTACTGACAGATAGAACTCTATTATTATTGGGACGCTTAGACTGTCATTTTCATACGAACTGTTATCTCTAGTAAGCTATCCTCCCTCTCGTCGATAGACAGCTTTGAAGGATAAGATTGCCTATCGTCGACAAGTTTATTGGGTCAGTAAAATGAATGATAGATAGATATTTCTGTCTCTAGTAGGACATAACCAGAGATAGATTGAATATTGGGTTCGGCCGTTAGAGAGCACATTAAGCTACTGGTGTTAGCTTTTTCATAGACACGTAATAGTGATTGTTACTCATAGTAGGCGAATATACATATAGCGTACCCAGACATATACGGACTTTTTTATATTAGGACAATATCAAACCTCATTTTGTATTGTTATTAAAAAGAACATTATATTAAATTTTAGGCATTTCATTTTGTATTTTGCTACGTTTAACGTTACGTTTGATTTTATTATCATTTAATAAAAAGTTACTGGAAATATGAAAGATACCTATAATTATTTCGCTTCAGCCTGTAATATCCCACTACTGGCCATAGGCCTCTTTCCCCATGTAGGAGAAGGATCAGAGTTTGATCCACCACGCTGCTCCCATGAGGGTTGGCGGGTATATTCCCTACTATGAGTAACGATCGCTATCAGGTGTACATGATAACAACCGGGACCGACGGCTTAACGTGCTCTCTGAAGCACGGTGGGGAGACCCACAAGTACTGCACAAACACCCAGACCACGGCGAACACCTGTATGGCCAATACAAATGTTTGTCATGTGCGGGGATCGAACCCGCAACCGCCAGCGCAACAGGTACAATCCAAGGCGGTCACAGGCGCCTATAATTACTTCGATCGCTAAATAACACATAACTAAACATCTAGAGCACGTTAAGCCGTCGGCCGCGGTTGTTATCATGTACACATATATATGTAAATAAAAGTAGATCATTTAATGAAACAACTTTTTTCGGATTTTATCGCGGTTTATTATTAACTTTTGATTCCCGACGTTTCGGATACTTTACAGCAACCATGGTCACGGGAGGACTGAGGTGTCAGACGTACCAACGTTACAAAGTTATTCGAAACTACCCTACATACATCAATATCTTATTTAGTCCTATCTACGCAGAATGTGCTAATTGAGTTTTTAATCTGTGGTGAATTATGCTTGGTTTTTGATTTAATTTATTTTTAATTATTTGATAAGCTGTAGATACGAACTACTAGCGATATTTTTTCATACATTTTTTAAATAATATGTTTGTTTATTTATTTGAATAATAATAAATAAATATACGCTTCACACTCAACGGCCCCCAGTAGGATTCTGATCTGGACCGGACCGAGTCCTGATCCAGTATGCCTTACCATACTTGATTATATTTTACATCAGGCTATCATTGTCCCGACCAGACCTGATCCTGATGGAGCTTGCCGGATCTGGCATGCCTCATTCTATCCTGTTCCGGTTCAGATACATGATCTGGTTGAGCCTGACCTTTTTTCTAGTCGGGAGTCAATACAGTGACCGCTGCGCCAACGCGTCGTCATTTATTAATCTGTTACAGGATTTGCTATTATTATAATTTAATTACTATATACGCAACTCCGCAGTGGAACTGCGTGGTGGATTAAACTCCGATCAGTGGGACAGTGCAGCAATGGGACAGACTGAATCGTGACCTTAACACAGTATTAGCGTACACGGAAACTCGTAATGTCTCTTTGTAATCTACGTCAAATCCAAACTGGGCTCTTATCACAAACTTTTTCCGTCTCGTTATTTTTTTACGATTAAGGCTTTACATCCCACTTCTGGGCATAGGTAGCGGATTCACCTGTTTCACCATATACCTACTCGTAGCAGAAGCAAAGGAGCTTAATTCAAAATTTCAGTCAAAATTTCTGACGACATTAGACATGCTATGGATAACCGAAGTCTTACAGTGTTGGCATTACTTGACTTCAGTAATGCCTTCAACACTGTGGATTTCGATATTTTGCTTTCTGTCTTGCGTTCCTTTAATATATCTCCACCGGTCATTGATTGGTTTCACAGTTACTTGTATGGGCGCCGGCAACGGTTGCGAGTTCAAGATACTTTCTCTGACTGGGCTAACGTCGTTGCCGGCGTACCGCAAGGTGGCGTGTTGTCTCCTCTCCTATTTTCTTTATTTATTAATTCAATCAGCAAAAACATTTCTTCTCTCTACCACCTGTATGCGGACGATCTTCAAATTTATACCCATTCTAAGCTGGCTGACTTACCCTCAGGTATCAATCAACTTAATAATGATTTAAATAACATTTACAAATGGAGCAACTCGTTCGGGTTAAAAGTCAATCCTTCAAAGTCCCAGGTCATTATTGTGGGTAGTCCAAAGATGATTAGTTGTATAGACTGGTCACTTATACCACCTGTAGTATTTAACAATACAATTCTGAACTACAGCAAGAATGTTAAGAATTTGGGAGTAACTCTAGATCAGTTTCTCTCCTGGTCACCTCAACTAACTGAACTTAGTAGAAAGTTATTCGCAGCCGTCGGGTCACTTCGTCGTCTCCAGTTCTTTCTTCCTTTGCCTACTAAAATTGCACTAGCCCAATCACTCCTTTTACCGATTCTTGACTATGCAGATGCATGTTTCTTAGATCTTACAGAGGAGCAACTGAATAAGCTTGAGCGACTCCAGAATCTTTGTATAAGGTTCGTATTTGGGCTTCGCAAATACGACCACGTCTCCGAGTTCCGCAAGAAACTCAAGTGGCTCCCGATTCGTTTTCGCAGGAATACTCATGTACTTTCCCTACTTTACTGTGTACTTTTCAATCCTGATGCCCCTCAATATCTTAAAGAACGGTTCACGTATCTTTGCAATTCCCATGAGCGATCCCTTAGATCTGATTCCAATTTACTTCTAAAAGTTCCTTCCCATAAATCCTCCTTCTACTCTAATTCCTTCACTGCTAAAGCTGTCCGCCTTTGGAATTCTCTTCCGCTTTCAATAAGACGTGCTTCTACTCCAGCCTGTTTTAAGCAACGTCTAAAGAAGTACTATATGTCCCTTAACATATAATAATATTCAGATTTTAACATGCATATTTTATATTATCAATATATATTTTACATTTATACACGTATATTAATACTATTTTGATTATTTATGTATGGATATTTGTACTTATATGTGTATTTGTATGAATTAATGAATCTATCATACACTATTTTTATTCATCCTTAAGAATATTGTACACTTCCTATCCGTCACTACTATATCATGTCCTGTGCCCAAAGGTTATCTGGAAGAAATCGCTCTTCAGCGATAAGATCGCCTTTGTACATCTTTTATTTTGTAATTACTACTGTTTGTTTATATTTTGGTGTACAATAAAGAATATATTATTATTATTATTAATTCACCACGCTTTATCCCTTTTTAATTAAGAAGCCCTAAGTAAAAGTATAAAAAATACCTACTAATTTCTACGATTTCAACATAATCATCGTCCCTCACTCAATCATAGTTAACATCAGTAGTGTCAGAGTCACACCCTAAACAATTGAAAAGACCACACTCTCCTATGTATTACATAATGCTCTTAGACCGTGTTATTGCTGTTATATCCCGGAGGGGTTTTAGGTAAACGTACGGCGATACTGTAAGCGGGTTATATAAGGCGACTAATTCGCTCTTGATTTTTTTTTTTTAATTTAAAACTAGCTGCGCCTCGGCTTCGGTAAACGGATTATCAAACACAAAAAAGAATTTTTCGAATTCGAACCCAGTAATTTCCGAGCGCGTTTAAACAAACAAACAAACAAACAAACTTTTAATACACACAAACTTACAGCTTTATATTTAGTATAGGAAGATAAATACTTTATAAACAAAGCTTAAAGAGTATTATATAGTTATTTTATTCTAGACATCGAAAATATTCAATTTTTTATTGTATTATTTTTTTTTTTATCTTAGACGGCCAACAAACGTACGGCTCACCTGATGGTAAGCGATTACCGTAGCTCATAGGCGTCTTCAACAACAGAAACATCGCAAGCGCATTGTCGACTCAATCCCCACTCCTTCCAGGAGCTCTGGTCACCTTACTCACCAATAAAAACACAATACTGCTTGATAACACTATTATTTTGCTGTGATCTTCCGTAAGGTCGAGGTACTAACTACCCCAGTCGGGCTGCTCCATATTTGAGCAGGAATTCCTGCTGTGCTCTACCTCTGTTGTTAATTAAGTGTAACGGCCATAAAACAAGTTTGCTTTTTTTTACTTGTTTTTTTCTTCAATTTTTTAAAATTGGTTCCATTGTCGTGGTTAACTGTACGTGGTTGTAGACATACATGCCGCTATTGAGCCGTAGGTGCTGTTATCGCTAGAAGTCTGGGTATTAATATAAGTATTAATTTTATAAAAGATTTAAGGGGCAAAGCTTTATAAGCTTATATACATAATTATAAGCTTTTTTAGTTTAATTAAATTTATTTTATTTTATAGTTTCTATCCATAAATTGCTTTGATGCGATAATTTTTTTATTTAAATTATTTAAAATTTATTTTCTTATGTACAATAAAGACTATATGTATAGCGAATTAAAAATAAAAAATCAATTATTTTTAAAACATTTCGCTAGCACTGATACCCTACAAAGTCGATGCTGTTAAGATGAGGGCAATTATCCTCGTGAGGGTAATAATGACCCTCCCAGAGGGACCACACCCAATCATAAGCCTTTCAATTCATTACTGTACCGAATTCGATGCGCTTTGTTTATTAATAATAGTCTGATGTAATGAATAATGATAATTATCTTTATATCAAGTCATAGACTCAGAATTAAAATTGGTTATATTGATTTAGAAATTAGTAACAACAGTTCTCGTGTAGTGATGTGTACGTCACGGCGTTCGGGGTTGATATTTGTGTTTGGAAAAATATTTTCCGGTTTGATTGTGTCCTTGTGGGTCTCCCCAACGTGCCTTGAAGAGTACGTTAAGCTGTCGGTCGCGGTTGTTAACATATACACCTGATAGCGATCGGTACTCATAGTAGGGAATATGTGTGGAGTGGAACAGCGTGGTGGATTAGGCTTCAATCCTTATACTTCTTGGAAAAAGAGGTCTATGCCCAGCAGTGGGATGTTACAGGACAAATCATGATCAAAATCGTTTTATTATTGATTATCTTTTTTTTATTACCTTCCTACTGTTCTAATATGCATGTATAATAAAATCCTACAAACTATTTTGTAATTGTCTCAATATAAATTTAAAGTATTTATTAAAAATAAATCAATAGATAAAGCGTATTATTCGGTGCAGCATTACATAGTCGATAAAGATGTGTGGACTTGGTGGCGCTGTATTTCATGCAAGATGTTACTAATTTTGTAGTAAAGTGTTTTAGTTTATATATTATTTTCAAAAGAGTAACTGCGGAGTTTCTTGTCGATTATTCTTTTTTAACCAGTTTAGTACACTCTCGCTATATTCATTAACACATCTTATCAAGATTTTTAAATCATTAATAAAGTACATTTTTACGCTGTGTGGCTTCAGCAGTAAGGAATATAGCCACCCCCTCTCTTCCCGTGGGTGTCGTAAGAGGCGACTAAGGGATAACACAGTTCCACTACCACATTGGAACTTAAAAAGCCGACCGATGGCGGGATAACCATCCAACTTCTGGCTTTGAAATACACAGGTCGAAGACGGGCAGCAGCGTCTTCGGTGCGACAAAGCCAGCCCTGCGGTCACCAGCCCGCCTGCCTAGCGTGGTGACTATGAGCAACACACATGAGTTCACGCCATTGTTGGCGCGAACTTGTGGAGGCTTATGTTTAGCAGTGAGCTGCAATAGGCTGAAGTGATAATGATGATGATGATGATGAATAAAGTAGTTCTTATTTGTCTTCTCAAGTTTAAACACACATACTGCAATATTTTTTTAAACTCATAATATGATTTTAAATAATAATTACCCTAACAAGTTTGCTGAATTGCCATGAAATTTGGTACACACATAAGCGAATATATATTTTATAGTACCTCGATTTTACATAAGATCACAGCTAAATAATACTGTTTTTAAGCAGTGTTGTGTTTCTGTGCTGAGTAAGATGACCAAAATTCCTGGAGGGAATAGGGGTAGGGTCGGAAACGCGCTTGTGATGTTTCTAGTGTTGCAGGCGACTATAGGATACGGAAATCGCTAACTGTCAGATGAGCCGTACGCTTGTTTGCCGACTTAGTAATATAAAAAAAGAATATCAATAATACATACTTTTAATCCCCAATTAGCAAACTCTAACCTTCTATCACCGGCGTTCCAGCGGATAATTTTTTTTTCTATTAAGGTCCTGTTTTACAAGTTGCAGATATATAAATAAATAAATTATAAATATCTATAACATACAGTCGTCTTTTAAAGCTACGAATATATTTTATCGATAAATATATAGAAATAATACATATATAAATATTTCACACAGACACCACCCCCGAGCAGAAAGCAGGGCCACTACAAACATCAACGGGCTAATCAAAATAGGTACTTTACATTATTTATTAGTACCTACCTACCTATTTTCTTTATAGTTTATAGTCTATTAGTATTATTTACCGCGAATAGCACCGAACCCGATACACTGCGATACAGAGCCATACTCTTATAGCTTAATGTGCAATATATATTAAAAGTAAATAACAATAAAACATATGGCACATTTTATCCCGATAATCCCACGGTATTGGAAGTTATGCGGGCGGAACCGCAAGACGCACCTATACTATACAAAGTCATACAAAATCGAATTACATTTGTATGAAATACTAGTATTACATCAGTAACACAAAACCATCCAATACAGATTATATTAAATTCTCGATATACAGATATCAACGTTCATATGAAAATTAAAAATATCTATAAATACATAAAGAGCCTCGCATAAAACATTTCATCGCATCTGACAACTAAATAAAAGAAAATATTATATTACACGACTTCGACGGACACTTATTAAAAAATAAAAAACAACCAACCGTCTTATCGGGGCAATCAAGAAAATTCCCACCAAAAAGTTCCTATTCCACGAAACACCTAAAAAAAAAATAAGCCTCACCTACTTTATTGCTGGCCGATAACAAACTAATCTTCAAAGGGTAAGCATCTTAAGGATATTTAAAAAACTATAAAGTCCCTACCTACACTGTCGGCATCAGAAGCGGCGAATAATAAAACAGGCTAATTTATATCGGGACCGAAAGCTGGCCACGCTGTAATAATACCGCAACAACATTATTCCGATCGTAATATTTTTTAAACTGGCAACTCGGAGGCGTGCTCGCTATGTATAAAAACATAGATTAGTAATGCGGTACGCGCGTTATCTATATCAAAAGTAATTTTACCAACCCAATAGACACGTCTATGATGAAGTACCTATGACTCGATCAATTTTTGCACTTTTTCGTTTTATAATTACTAATACTTTGAAATAGGATGGTAAATAAAAGTTTTTTGGAAAAAACTATTCATATTTCTATTGGCTATACAGATCCTGTTTGTACTCGAAAACGCGAGTAACTTTAGCTAGCTTAAAAGACATACACTTCACATACACATTCATTCATTCATGTACATAGCTTTCAGATACACACTAAACATTAAAGAAAACCTAAGCTAATATTTTCACAAGATAGCAATATATTAAAACACTATCAACGCTAAATTAGATACGAAAATGAAAGAAAAAATATTCAAAATAAATTCCCAAAATTATATTTTCGATAAATAAAAACACATAAAATATCTCTTATGTTAACAAAACTTACAAATTTATTTCCATCGCTTACTAACCATCTTGCGTCTCTCTCTTTTTTTTCTGATCGCAGTGTGATCCCGCGTGGACCGCGTCTTACATCTATGTATAAACTATAAAGCTAGTGGTTTTAAAAAAAGGAACCGATGATGAGGTAACGAACGCGGCGCGGTTGGTGCGTTCCTTTTTTAAAAAGCCCGCTCGACGTGTGTGGTCCGATCCTTAACGAAATATGGAATTCGAAATTCAATTCCGTTCTCGTAGGTTCCATTTTTGTTCGCGCGGTTTTATTGTTAATTTTTTATTATTTTTTGTTTTCCTTTTAATTCGAAATTTTCGTTCGATTTTCGAACGTAGCTCGAGCTCGTGATTTTCGAATGACTTCATAATATTAATTGTGTACTGTTTCATTAATTTGTTAAGCATTACACCGGGTGATTATAATTTCGAATTTGGAATTTGAATCCGTTATTGAATTTTTTTTTTATTTCAATTCAATTGTGTTTATTATTTGATTCTTAAATTTTTAAATTTCGAACGCACCATCTGCCTTAATTTTAACTAACTTGTTTTAATCTATTCAAACTAAAAATAATAAGATAAGTACTTAACGTGGAAAAAAGAAAGTGCTGTATTTTACTATTACCGTAGAATAGAAAAACAACTTGCCTATTGTTACGAAACTGTACTAAATTTCAAGTTTAATCATTATTTACGCACCATATTTGACCGTATAAATCTCAACCGCTATCAAAGAATAGGTAACTGCAATAAAAATACTTTTCCAGTAAATTAGAACTAAAAATTAGGATAGTAAAAAAATAAATATAAACCAAAATAAATATTATAAATCGAAAAGTTTCAAGTAGGTAATTGGTGTCTACTTATTATTATTTTACGCTGAAATTAGGTATTAATATAATATAATAATTAGTACCTACCACCTAGAGTGGTAGCGTCGCCATTTCCATTAGTCCGCCATTTTGAATCAATAAAGTTTTACGATTTTAATGATTCGATATAATTATAAAACTATAAAAAATTTGTATAGAAAGAAAATTCAAGTGGTATGGTTGTTTGTAAAGTGTGTTTAAATTTATATATTTAATCATTATAAAATTGCAAGCTTCGTTTTTTTATATATATTTAATATTTCGATCAAATGATTCAGCCTGCCGCTGGGCATATGCCTCTTTCTCCGTGTGAGAGAAGTCAGAGCTTAATCCATCACGCTTCTGCACTTTGGGTGAGTTGTTACTCATACGCTATTCATTTTTTTTTTCTTTTTTAATAAATTAATTATAGTTATTGACCACCGATTCGGTATGTAAATTCTGCTGAGAAAAAGTAAAAAAAATTGGGCATCCATCATTATCGACTTTAGTTGATTGACACGCTTTTTTATCAACTTCTGTGCGTCCTAGTGTCAAATTATGGCCTACAATTTTTGTAAATAATTAGGCAATATTATACAAAAATATTTTTCACACATTTTACATAGACACTTTAAAATACAATGATAAACAAATATACAGACTAGACCCGCATGGTTTTACTCACTCTACTTATTAATAATAAAGTCCTGTTACTTATATGGATATGGATGTACTGTGTGGCTACGGTACTAAAGAATATAGCCACCCCCTCTCTTCCCGTGGGTGTCGTAAGAGGCGACTAAGGGATAACACAATTCCGCTACCACCTTGCAACTTAAAAAGACGACCGGTGGCGGGATAACCTTCCAAATGCTGGCTTTGAAATACACAGGCCGAAGACGGGCAGCAGCGTCTTCGGTGCGACAAAGCCAGCCCTGCGGTCACCAACCCGCCTGGCCAGCGTGGTGACTATGAGCAACACACATGAGTTCACGTTATTTTTAGCGTAAACTTGTGGAGGCCTATGTCCAGCAGTGGACTGTATAGGCTGTAATGAAGACTTATATGGATAAGCTAAATGACATCAATAATTTATATAATCGAAACAAAATATATAATGTTTAAACGTTATATAATTTACTTTCGTTGTATATAATATCTATGCCTATGATTTTAGCCTAAAAAATACTTTATAGACTAAAGTCCTCAATAAAAAATATCACACAAAAATAATATGAGAAATAAGTCCGTTATCTAATCATTTAAATGCAATACGTAACGTAATATTTACGTTTTAAGTTAGTTTAAAAAAAATGAATTAAGTAAAAATGTATCAAACAGTTAGAGCCGTCGGCAAACGCTTGTTGTTATTAAATGTAACAATTAAAGAAGATTATTTTTACGTATGAAAATAATCCCATACTTTAAATGTTAAAAAATTTAAGTAGCTTAAGATTACCATTTAAATATTTTTCTTATTTAATTTATAATAATAACATTTTAACCTCGATCCAGTTTTAACGTTTTAAATTTACTTAATTTATTAAAATTAAAATACTGACTCAAATAGGTATCTATATGATCCTTAAAAAGAACATTGGGACATCCTAATCACCTATCGGTATAAAATATACTTTACGGCCTATTCTCATATCTACCAAATATACATATATTCACAAAAATCGGTCGAGCCGTTTCGAAGTGAACCACAAACGGTATGTACGAGCTGAGCTAGCGAACTTCGTAACGCGATATTTTTCATTCAAATATACAATTACTAGGTATATATATATAAGAGAATTAAAATATAGCCTATATTTGTGTTTTATGTGTGTAGTGTTTTATGAATTTCTGTTGTATAAATTATTTATTTATTCATTTATTTATTCTTTATTGTACACCACACAGAGTAATTTAATACAGAATAAAACAGAAATAAGTAGGTGGTGTATAATAAACGTACATCAAACAAAATAAGATACAAATAATACAAATAAAATATATATGATAAACTATTCAATATTCCTATAGGTATAAATATACACGTACATAACAATAAAATATAAGTACACAGTAAATAATACACACATACATATATACATACATACAAACATTTATACATATATATATATATATATATAGTTAAGTCCTATTAAGAGACAGATAATGGTCTTTTACAAGTTTTTTAAATGAACCAATGCTTTGAGCTTTGCGAATGTGTAAGGGTAAAGTATTCCACAAAATAATAGCCTGAACAGCAAATGAACATCGATAATATTTGGTCTTATGTACAGGCATTCTAAGCGTAAGATTTCCAGACGAACGAAGTACTTTACTGTGATCTCCAACGAATTCAAATTTGTTCTTCAAGTATAAAGGACTAGTTGGTTTAAATAGTACACAATACAGAAGTGAGAGAATGTGTAAATTTCGGCGAAGACGGATAGGAAGCCACTTAAGCTTAGAGCGAAAGTCAGAAATGTGATCGAATTTGCGCAATCCAAATATGAATCGGATTGCAACATTTTGAAGCCGCTCAAGTTTGTTAAGTTGATCTTCAGTTAGGTTGGTATAACTTGCGTCAGCATAGTCAAGAACAGGCAGTAGTAGAGATTGTGCTAGCATAGTTTTAGTGGGAATGGGAAGAAATGACTGCAAACGTCTCAACGAGCTTATGGCCACGAATGTCTTTTTACTCAGTTCTTTTAAATGATTGTTCCATGACAAGGTTGGGTCTAAGTAAATGCCTAAATCCTTTACAGAGGTGCAGTAAGGTATTACAGAAGAATTATATGTTACAGAAGGAAGGCTACCCCAATCAACTCTCGACATGATATTGGGACTACCAATGACAATGACTTGTGACTTGCTAGGATTAACTTTGAGTCCATATGATTTACTCCATTGGTATATAGTTGCCAAGTCATTGTTAGTGGCAACCACAGCAGAGGATAGGTTATCGAGACTTGACTGAGTATAAATTTGCAAATCGTCAGCATACATGTGGTAGAGAGAAGTAATTTTTTGGGATATGGAGTTTATAAAAATGGAGAACAGTAATGGAGACAACACACCACCCTGGGGAACGCCAGCTCGGACTTCACACCAAGAAGATAACGAATCTTCAATTTTTATTCTCTGCCGGCGCCCACCGAGGTAACTCTGAAACCAACTCATTACGGATGGAGATATGTTAAATGTACGTAAAAGTTTTAGCAATATTTCATGATCGACAACATTAAAAGCATTGCTGAAGTCGAGCAGAGTAAGAACTGTCAGTTGTTTGTTGTCCATACCCCAGCGAATGTCATCAGTAACCTTGACCAGTGCAGTGACCGTACTATGACCAGGACGGAAACCGGATTGAAAGGGATTTAAAAGGGAATGTTTAATAAGGTAGGTGTTAATTTGATTATAGACTAATTTTTCAAGGACTTTAGAAAGAAATGGGAGTATAGATATAGGTCGAAAGTCAGAGAAATTCGAAGGATTAGATTTTTTAGGAATAGGAGTAACTTGTGCACTTTTCCAAGCATTAGGAAATTGACCAGAAGAAATGGATTCGTTTAGGATATGAGTTAAGATAGGCAGAAGGATATCAAGGATAGGTAAGATCATATTACGGCTAGTGCCATCAGTACCAACGGCATTCGATGAGATTGAATAAATGTACTTTTTAACATCACATTCCGCAAATGAGGAGAAATTAAACGGTTGAAAGTTAGGAGTTGGAATTGACGAAAGAGAAGTTAGAGTGAGTTTTTTCTCACTATCTTCCATTAGACTAGAAGATGAAAAGTGCTTATTTAAAAGTTCAATATCAATTTTACTAGAAGATGTATTATTAGGGGGTTTGCCAACTCCAAGTGTTTGCAGAAATTTCCAAACCTTAGCTGAGTCGCCATTTTCGACAGATGAGTGAATATGGAATATAATATGAAATTATATTATAATGTTAATAATAGGAATTCATATTCATATATTTTTCTTTTATTGACATGATTTATTTCGTTTATTTGATTGTTTATAAATTAAAATGAATTATTTGTGTTACATTTAACTTATATTTGCATACAGAAAATCGGTAGAATATGTTGGCTAAACTTTTAAATTTGACAACCTGTATACTATATTCTGGCAAAATAAATAAATTATTATTATTACACATCCTTGCAAAATTTCATTAAAGTCGGTTCAGTAGTTTTTGAGATTAGTCCGGACGAACATCTTGTTATGAGATTTTTTACAGGTATTATACTCGTATTATTAAAAAGGATCAATTAACATTTAATCACAAATTTTTGGATTATTAGGACTAGACCGTGACCATGGTTGCTGTAAAGTATCCGAAACGTCGGGCATCTAAAAAACTTAATAAACCGCGATAAAATCCAAAAAAGTTATTTGATTATAATTAATGAAATTTCCATAAACATTAGAAAACAATTTTTTTCTCATCTTTAGTTTAATTTACTTACTTATATAATGAAATGGAAGGTTATTGTTGACGCAAACACTATAATCTCAAATATTATAACATCATATTTGTTAATTTAAAGGTCATTAAACGATAATTAAAACTTTAATTTTTAAAATAACTATCCGAAAGATCTTATGAGGCCTATTTGAATAGAGCTATTTTTGATTTTGATTTCGAAAAACAAAACGTAATCAAACTTCTGCTATACCTAAAATGAAATAAATTGTATCTGTGTTTATTACTCAGTCCCGACAGAACGACTGAACTGATTTTGATGAAATACAGCACAGATATAGGTTATAACCAGGAATAGAAATCGGCTAAATTTCTTTTTGGAAACATGTTATGATTCAAAGAGCATACCGTGCGAACGACAGCAAATATTCTGTAAAACATTACACCGTAGCTCGTATAACTTATAAGATAAAATCAATGGCCATAATGAACCTTCCTAATTAAAATAAAAAGGCAGACAAAGTCGCGCGTCCTCATTAGTACGTTATAACGTACATTACTGAATAAGAATTTAGCGGTATTTACCAGTTATTAAGTTAAGTAGTGCTGTTATCTTAGTAATTAGTTCTGTTAGTATAAACTACGTGTTCGCCTGGCTTTGGATGTTTTGTAATATATTAAAATACGCATAAATATGTTATATTAAATTAACAAAAGTTTAATTTTTTCCCCAAAAAATATATTGATGCACAGCGGGAAATATCCTGCTCAAATTCTGGAGCAGCCCGACCGGGGTAGTACCTCGACCTTACAGAAGATCACAGCTAAATAATACTGTTTTCAAGCAGTGTTGTGTTCCTGTGGTGAGTAAGGTAACAAGACAGTGTGCCTCTTGGGGGGGGGGGGTTGTGTATTATTTATTGACAGTGAGGAAACAAACAGACAAAACTTCAAATTACAACACACACGTAATTCCCGCAACTCATTTGAATACCTCATTAAAGTTTCGCGCTAAAACGGCCCAGCATTCTAAACTTATATTCAAAAACGGTGTTCAGTGTTGCCGTATCGATTCAATAATTACAGTCTGAACGCTTTTACCTGGCTACACTGTAATTATCCTATTAGAAGCGCGCCTTTTACGTACGAAATAAGTCGTTTCTTTGATTATTTTAACTATGCTTTGACCGTGGCTTGGTCTGTGTTACTTTGTAAAAATTTAATGTAACTTGATTGGTATTATGTTTAATATATAATAACAGAGTTTATTTTATTATAAAGAGTAACTGCGGAGAGTTGCTGGTTCTTCTTTACAGAGTCTGTATTCCGAATCGGTGGTTAATAACTATAATTAATTTATAAAAAAAAAAAAAAAACGATAGCCACTGTTACTCATAGTAGTGAATATATCGGTAAACCCATAGTGCAGCAGCGTGGTGGATTAAGCTCCGACCCTTTCCCCGCATGGAGAAAGAGGCCTTCGCCCAGCTGTGGGATGTGACTGGCTGAGTCGTTTGATAGAGTAACAAGTAACAACAAATAGTGAGAAAATGAAATGGCCGCATTTATTAGTTTTATTATAATTATTATTATTCTTTAATTTTTTTTTTCTTTCCAATTATATTCACATGTATATTCTATTATTTATATATCTTAATGTCATATTTTATATTAGTATACAATGTCGTGTGTGCTTGAGTTTTATTACTTTAGGAATTAGAAATTAGAAAACTGAGGTAGGGCACAGCAGGAACTTCCTGCTCAAAATATGGAGCAGCCTGACTGGGGTAGTACCTCGACCTTACAGAAGATCACAGCTAAATAATACTGTTTTCAAGCAGTATTGTGTTCCTGTTGGTGAGTAAGGTGACCAGAGCTCCTGGGGGGATTGGGGATTGGGTCGGCAACGCGCTTGCGATGCTTCTGGTGTTGCAGGCGTCTATAAGCTACGGTAATCGCTTACCATCAGGTGAGCCGTACGCTTGTTTGCCGACCTAGTCACATAAAAAAAAAAAATTAGTGCACTGTAAAACTATTAATTGTTTTTGCTGCACTGATTATCACATAAATTGTATCTATTTTTTCTGTAAATAAATAAATAATCAAAATATTAAAAATTTATAAGGTATAAGAACACTATGCTTTGTAAATATCCAAATTCATTTTTAACAATAATTAAAATTTTAATTAGTTATATGACGATTTGAATGTGCTTTTGAAGCCTATTTGAATAAAGGCTATTCTGATTTTGATTTTATTTAATAAACACATTACATTCTTTACGTCGCGTTTCGGGTAAAAAGTCAAGGGGATGACGGTATGGTATTACATAGTTCAAATTTCTATTATTTGTATGTTAAAAGATGTAGTCAATTGAATTTCTGAGCGGTCGACGAGCGTTTAATATTTCAAAGGGATGAGGGTTGGAGGGTGAGAAATATGCATATCTTCTACGTGTTTATAGTATACGGAATTCTATTAGTAAAACATATATATTATTGTTTAGTAATTTTTATCTATTGTCAAATTTTTTTAAATGATTTTTAAATTGATATAAGTATCATAAGAATTCTAATATAAAAATAATATTTACTCGTATTGTTCAGAGACCTGGTCCTGATAGAGCTTGCCGGATCTGGCATGCCTCATTATATCCTGATCCAGTCCAGATTCATGATCTGGTTGAGCCTGACCTTTTTCTAGTCGGGTACACTATTCAGAAGTGATACAGGCTATATTTTATTGTTATTAAACAAAACGAAAATCAGTGAAAAATAATAGTATATGTAAATTAAGTCGGAAAAATACGAGTTAGATGAAAACTTTACTATATATTTGCATCACAAAAATAATTGACGCCCAACGAAGTGGGCAAGGGTCGGCTATATATTATTTTTATATATTTTAACTGGGGTAGGATATAGCAGGAACTTTCCTACTCAAAATTTGGAGCAGCCCGACTGGGTTCACCTCGACCTTACAGAAGATCACAGCTAAATAATACTGCTTTCAAGCAGTGTTGTGTTCCTGTTGTGAGTAAGGTGACCAGAGCTCCTGGGGGGATTGGGGATTGGGTCGGCAACGCGCTTGCGATGCTTCTGGTGTTGCAGGCGTCTATAAGCTACGGTAATCGCTTACCATCAGCCGTACGCTTGTTTGCCGACCTAGTTATATAAAAAAAAACCTGTATCTTACATTAACAGCTATAATTGTATTTGCTCGCAAACGAAAAAAAAAGAACAACTTCAAATGACATCGACAAGTACCTAATACTTATCTTATATATAAAATTCTTGTGTCACAATGTTAGTTAAAATACTCGTCCGAAACGGCTGGACCGGTTTTTATGAAATTTTATGTGCATATCAGGTAGGTCTGAAAATCGGCCAAAATCCATTTTTCATACACTTTAGTTATAAGGGGCGTTAAGGGGGTTAATAACATATATGGCAAAGCAACGTTTGCGGGGTCAGCTATATATTACTCCAAAATTTTGTCGATTATCTTCGTCAAATCTTGATCAAAGCTAAAGAGACCACATGACAAACACTAACTTTCTAATAAAAAAGTACCATAAAAATCAGTACAACCAGTAACATGTTACGAGGTAAAACATAAATTCAATTAGATTGAGAACCCTTCGTTTCTTGAAGTCGTAATAAAGCTTAGCGCGGCGAAACCGCGCGGGTATCTACAAAATCAAATTTTAATTTTAACAATCACAAGAAAACTTCTAATTCATTTAAAACAGTAATTTAAAAAAAAATAGAAGTTTTGAGAAAATATTGTATAAATAAAACTTTTTTAAAATCCCATTTTCAAATTAATTAAAAAAATAATCTCAAATTATAATTACCGTACATTATAAGATTAAAACTAATCAAAGGAAACACAATCAAAATAGTTTAAGCAAATCTCGGACACGATCTCGTAAACAAAAACAAACGAGACTCCATTTTGTTATCGAAGTAATAAATAACGTGGGATTTTTATTAAATTTTTGTATGATTAGGTTTATTTTTGAGTTCGCGTGCTAGTAGTCAGTTTGTCTTTCCGAAATAACTCGTAACGAAAATTAATGAAACGTAATGTGGTAGGGTGATGAGTTAGTAATATAGTAGATATTTTTAATCTATACTAGTTTATTTCCGCTTTCAACGCCAAAATGTGGTATTTTTATACTGGGTCGGCTAACAAGCGTACGGCTCACCTGGTGGTAAGCGATTACCGTAGCTTATAGACGCCTGCCACACCAAAAGCATCACAAGCGCGTTACCGACCCTATCCCCGAACCTGTCCAGCTCTGGTCACCGTACTCACCACAGGAACACAGCACTGCTTGAAAGCAGTATTGTTTAGTTGATATCTACTGTAAGGTCGAGATATAATCCCAATCAGGCTGCTCCATATTTGAGCAAAACTTGATCTGTTGTAACTATATAACAATATAATATTAATGTAAGTAAAATACAGTATAAAAGAATTATTCATGGAGACTAAAAAACACATTAGAAATTTAATTTAACAAAACATATATGTGTTTTAATTAATTATATGTGATTAATTTATACGCGGTAGAAGTAGGAGCGAGAGGTATACCAGCAAAATCTCTCTACATTTGTCTGAAAGACCTTGGCCTTTCGAGAACTGCGGTAATTTCTATTTTAGAACCAGAGTCTAAGGCTGCATTAACAGGTTCCTACCAAATTTGGCTAGGCAGGGTGGAAAACTCGAGCAGTGAAGGTGAGCGTTGATGTGCATTTCAAAGTGGTCCTCCATAAACCTACACCTAGGTCACAAGTCCTGGGAACTGCTCTGAGTTTCTCCTTCTGCCACACGATGGACCCGTCACCCGCACGGTGAACCCATGGAATGATAAGAACTTTGTCCCTCTCTATAGCAATTAAGGATTCTCAAAAAATAATCAGCAAACTTAATATACTTCTTTTTAAAGACTACAAAACATTACTTTGCTTCATACATTAGAATTTACATTCTGAATCCGCGATAGCGTCAATTTAATTGTAATAAATTAAATCAAAATAACTTTATTCATATAGGCAGCAAAAGTACCTTCAAGAAAGGCAAAGAATTCGCAATGACACTGTTATTTTAACTGAGGTAGAGTATAGCAGGAATTTCCTGCTCAAAATATGAAGCAGCCCTACTGGGGTAGTACCTCGACCTTACAGAAGATCACAGCAAAATAATACTGTTTTCAAGCAGTATTGTGTTCCTGTTGGTGAGTAAGGTGACCAGAGCTCCTGGGGGGATTGGGGATTGGGTCGGCAACGCGCTTGCGATGGTTCTGGTGTTGCAGGCGTCTATAAGCTACGGTAATCGCTTACCACCAGGTACTACCAGCTGTACGCTTGTTTGCCGACCTAGTTATATAAAAAAAAAAGTTAATTTTCAACCCTCGTCAAATAAAATTAATTTTAATTATAATTTAAATATAAAAGTCTTATAAATCTACAATAATCTGTATAATTATACATTGAAGAATTTATAAGGCTAAATTTTGATTTAATTACTGTGTACGTACACCTGTTATCCCGAATATACGATGTCGGTAGGCGTGCGCTATCTCGCTGGAGCTCGCCCGGCGACAAATATTCATTTATATGTTAATTTTCATCGTTTCACGACTTTAGCGGCTGGTGGAACGGTGGAGAGGAGTTTCGTCTTTATAAAATACAGTGGATTTGATTCTTTTGAGTTGAGCCGTATGCTTCTTAGTATTAGAAAAAAAAAATACATTCATGTATGAAAATACGAATGACGCCGCCGGATATATCCGAGTATTTTATGGCCTATTGTAATCAAATTTTAATATATATTTTTTTAATTATACAATATTTTAACTAATTTTAAATGAAAAAGTATTTATAGTAAACACGCAACCGATTAAAAGATTATCTGTGTGTGTTTAATTAAAAAGTATTTAATTTCGTTTTTAATTAGTTAAAAACGTTAATTGAGTGTCAAATTATTTTGTTTATTTATGGAGTATACATAAAATATACAATTGATTACTTTTAAAATATACATTTGTTAATTAATTTCACCTGTTTTAAAATTTTACATAATGTCTGTGGTAATCCGTTTTCTAACAATAAAATAATTTTTTATAGTTTTTAACCGAATTCAAAAATTGAAGTAGGTTTTAAATTCGATAATATATAACGCTTGTACAATTGTCTGACAATAAATTTAAAGTTTGTACTAAAAACGAAAATTAATAGCTAAGGCGTATTATTCGGTGCAGGATTACATAAATGATAAGGATGTATGGATTTAGTGACGCTGTATTTCATGCAAGATAATATCTACTATCTTTATCGTAACACACATTTTTAAAAGAATATCTGTGGAGTTTGTTACCGGTTCTTCTCTGCAAAATCTACATTTCAAATCGGTGGTAGCTTCACATTTAAAAATAATTAAAATTTTAATTTGTAAAATGACGATTTGAAGGCGCTTTTGAAACGTATTTGAATACAGTTATTTTGATTTTGATTTTTAAAATGCTATTTTGTGGTAAAAATCTATTTATCAGAGGAGGATATTTGTTATATGTATACCCATTAAAAAAAACTTTTATAATAAACTTCTTAGATTTCAAAGAACACAATAAACACAAAATTAGCTTCTCTCACATAACTAATTTAAGATAACAATCGAAAACGTATCATCTATTCGGGACTCCGAAAAAAAGCCACCCCTGTTTCCACCCTCACCGCAATATTTATAAAAACGTCCAATAATATGCGTTAATAACATCTGTCGCTTACAAAAAACCCAGCGCCGTGATTGGTCGTAAAAAACGCGGGAATATACACCCTATATTCATCCCAAACGGGAACCGAACCCGCAACCGCTGGTATTATAGTTACACACTTATTACTGATCTAGATTTTTTTAAACGTCTAGGTCGGCAAATTACCTTACGGCCCACGTGATGGTAAGCGGTTGTCGTAGCAAAGAAACGCCTGTAACACCAGACGCATCGCAATGTTGTTCAGCCTACCCACTCCCCACCCCTCCCCAGGAGCTCTCTACCTTACTCAGCACAGACGCAGTTCTACTTGAGAAGAGTGTTATTTAGCTGTGATCTCCTGTAAGGTCGAGGTACGTCCCCAGACGGGCTGATCCAGATTTTAAGCGGGATATATTCTAATGTGCCTCAATAATTATTACATATTATCAATTTATTCCTCATTATAATTTATAATTTTACACAGTCAAATGATTTGCTTTGTCTAGTATGATATTGTTTTCTCTCACATAAACATTGGTAAAAAGGTCCAATAACATGCGTTAATATCATCTGTCGATTATAAAAAACCCAGCTCTGTGATTGGTCAAAAACCCGCGAGAACATTAGAAGCATCTGTCAAAAAAAAATTTTTTTTTCATATATTTGTTGCATGGTAAGCGAAAAGTTTTAACAGTTATGGGTTAAACGCGTTTCAGTGTGGACGTATTTTATGGTTTACCTTTTAATATTATTTATATTGATAAACGTTTTAATAGATATTATACGAATAAAATTACTAATTATTTTTATCATATATTGTCATCTTGCCCTTTTGATAATTAATTACATTATATAATTTTAGTTATACAATTTTTGTTTTAAATGACAAAATTCACTACACTCTGTAACAATGCAAAGCTGAAGATAACGCTTAAGCTAGAATTTGTTTACCAAGGAAACGTCTAACTACACTTTTTAAGATCCTTAATTATGTTTTACCTTACACGAAACAAACTTTTGAAGGATATTATTATTACAGTAGTACTTTTGTAAATTTAGGCTAACCTACCAATATATTGACAAGTTTTAAATTTTGTACATTTTGTTAGTTTCTTTTAGATTGAGGCACCTACCTCATCAGTCGGGCTGCTATAGATTTTGAAATAGCATTCGTGCTGTACCCCGCATCAATGAAATTACAAATTTATTTTGATTATGTCTCCCTTTAAAGAGTTAATATTAGATCTAAATTTCTAATCAAATCATTAATCTTATCAAATCATTCGCTTTGTCTAGTATTATATTGTTTTCAATCACATAATGTTTGTAAAAAGGTCCAATAACACGCGTTAATAACATCTGTTGGTAATAAAAAACCCAGCGCTGTGATTGGTCAAAACATTGCGGGAACATTAACCGCATCTGTCAAATTTTCATATTGTCTATGGGCGTCACACATATGTTATTTATTGCGTTTTGCGAGGAAGATCGTGTTTTTAGTGGTAGGTATGTTAAATGGTGTTTATTATGTGGTGTATATGTTTATCTTTATGGATATTATATTTTAGAATAAATAAATTTAAATAAAATGCTACCAAAAATACATATTTTGTGACACGTAGACTTGCTTAATAATTTAATTATTTCGGTTGTTCAGCAATTATTCTTAATTAGTAAATACAAAAATAATATGTAAAGAGTATGTAGTAACAATCTCGCTACATTTTCACTAACAAGTAATTGTTTTTATTAATTATTTATATGCACATACCAAATAATTTCCTAAGCTGTATTAAATGGCTCTTATCGTGCTAAAAATAGTCAGCAACAAATATTATATCTTGAAGCTAATAGAGACAACACTTAGAAACTCCTTAACTGATTAACAATATTGCGTTAATTGTGGGACAATATTGCGTTAATTGTGGGACAATATCGAACTGATAAAAGTTTATCTTCTCTAACAAACATAGGGCTCCTAAAGTCCGCGCAAGATATCCCGGTTTTCCACAATCCTCATCATGCCTCCACCAGCGATCTTAAGTAGATCGTCGGTCCAGCGGGCTGAAAGACGTCCCACATTACCTTTGCACCCGTTATCCACTCCAAGACAAATCTGCTAAAGCGGCGATCGATCCTACGATACAAGTGACCAGCCCACTGCCACTTCAACTTGCCAGTTCTGTTAAGTTTATTACATATACATATTTCATTTTCAGAATGAAACAGGTGTCAGATATTTCTATCCACAACTTTTGAATCCAAAAGTTCTAACTCATTACTTGATTTGATACAGAACCTAATTACCTGGATTACTTTCCACTGATAAAGTTACCAGTAGATAATTTATCTGAGACAACTTTATCAGTAAGCTTCTTTTGATAATTCGCTTCAGCTTGTAATATCCCACTGCTGGGCCTCTTTCCCCATGTAAGAGAAGGGTCACAGTTTAATCCACCACGCTGCTCCAATGCGGGTTAGCGGTTATATTCCCTACTATGAGTAACGATCGCTATCAGGTGTACATGATAACAACTATGGCCGACGGCTTAACATGCTGTCCGAGGCACGGTGGGGAGAACAAGAACTCTTTTGATGAAGCCTATTAGTAATTTAAGTGCAAGATAAACAGTATCAGTAACCGGTAAATTGAACTCTGAGCATAAGCTGTCAACTTCAGTTCAATCACTTAAATATTTTTAATTATTTTCTCATATATAACCTTCAGCAATAATTAAAGCAATATTTAAATTATAATAGTTTAACACTTATCAAAATCTATACTAAATAATAAAATAGATTTAAAAAATTATGTTTTTGTATTTTTGGATGTTTGTAATGGATAAACTCAACTTCGGACCGATTTTATGAATTCTTTCACCAGGAGAATACTACGTCAACACAGTGACATAGGCTATATTTAAGCTAACAAAAATCGTGTTATCCATGAGCGAAGCCGTGAGCATAAACCTAGTACGTTATATATTTAGGGTCGGTTATGGATAACGCTATTTGACGGATGATGATATCCAACAGATAAAATTTTTTGAAGTATTTTTTTTTACGAATTCCACTATATTCATGAGGTATTTACTGAAACAGGTCCCTAATGGCCTGTTCTACTACCTACTGTCAAAGTCTATTCGTAACTTATTTGCAAGATAAACTTTACCCACAACCGATGAAACAGGACCTTAAACTAATATCCTGCTCTGGAACAAATAAAACCTGAACATTATATGTTAAAGAAGAAAGCCAATCTCGCTATATTTACGTCATTTTATTAGATATCATATCAAAATACATGAGTCGCCATGTGTCGCCAAATGTGTGAAACTTTGTGTTTTATTAGATTTCTCTTACTGCCGCTGACTCGGATAATGGCCTTTTATATTACGTTTTGGATATATGTTATCTGTGGTCACAGTGTTGCCATGATTACGATTTTTATTAAATTTGTAAGTTACGAAGTAAGCTATATTTTTAGCTGAAGTTAAAGAAGAAAAATACTGCAGATAAGCGTAGCTAATAACTGGTTAAAGATATTAAATTGTTGTGAAAAAAAAGTTACTTTCTGTGTTTTTCATCATCACCATCATCATTCCAGCCTATTGCAGTCCACTGCTGGACATAGGCCTCCACAAGTTCGCGCCAAGAATGCGCGTACTCATGTGTGTTGCCCATAGTCACCACGCTGGGCAGGCGGGTTCGAGAGCTTCGGCCTGTGTGTTTCAAAGCCAGCGCTTAGATGGTTATCCCGCCATCGGCGGGCTTTATAAGTTCCAAGGTGGTAGTGGAACTGTGTTATCCCTTAGTCGCCTTTTACGATACCCACGGGAAGAGAGGGGGTGGCTATATTCTTTAATGCCGTAGCCACACAGCAGCACTGCTAGCTGCTCTCCTCAAATTGTCCTCTGTTGTCCTTGTTGTCTCTGTTGAGGACGTCTAACACTATGTTTGCCGAGCTACCGCTTCCATTCGAGAACCTTCTTACTCCACCGATCATCGGTTCTACGACAGATAATACCAGCCCACTACCACTTCAGCTTGCTACATTTCTTAACTATGTCAGTCACTTTTGTCTTCTGCCTGAAAGATTTTTTCATTTTTCATTTTATGTTGGTCCGAGGTAGATATACTCCTGGACAACTTCTAGGGCTACACTTTCTACAAAGATTAATTCGAGAGTGACGAGTTCATTGAAAATGACCTTGGTCTTATCTGAATTCATCTCGAGCCCAACCCGCGTTGAGGAGACAGTATTGAGGCTAGACAGCATCCTCAGTATGTCTTGCTAACATTCTGCTATTAACACTGTGTCGTCGGCAAAGCAAAAATACGTGAGGTACTCACCATTGACATTGGTGCCTATTCCATCCCACAATAATGTCATAAAGACATCCTCCAGTGCGACGGTGAAGAGATAGAACGGTAGTCAATAATAGATTACAATAAATATATGTGTATATTTATGTATTTATCTATTTATATATACTTTATTATCCAACGATATAAACAGTTGTAACAATAGGCGGACTTAGTGCCTAGTGGCATTCTCTCCCAGTCAACCTTTAGGCCAAACAGAAAATATTGTATATATTTTTCCTAAAAAATTGTTACGCGTTCGAATTAGATTTTATAAGAAATTGTGCTATCAATCAGAACGTTTTAATATTGAATAAATAATTAGTATCTACCTTTGCAACAAGTAAAACAGCATATTAAAACTTATTCTTACTTTAACATGTCCAACAACAATGTCCAAAAAAAACACCAATCAACAATCAAAATATCACAACAAAACATTTACAACACTCAAGAATCGATCCCATTTAACTACACTCAACAAGACTTAACACGGATAAAGATAATCCGTTCAAAATCTCTCAGTATCCAATTTATCCAAAAAACTACTTTTTCGTTACATTAAAACACAATGGAAAAGTCCCTAACAATGGCCACCTACAGTGTCAAATAAAATAAAAAGTTGTCTATGAAAAAGTTCTTTATACAGTCAATTCACCATTTTGGCGGGTTTTCTGACGCGTACGTAAACATCTTGTTAGCGAATGAATACGATTTATATTATACTAGCTTATATGCGTGGCTTTACTTGCAAATATATTAATGACAATATATATATTTTTTAATAATTATATTTATTCAAACACTAACCCACGTATATACTTGCTTTGGTATTAACAACAGTATCAGTTTTATCTACTTATTATTATTAACCGACTTCCGAAAAAGGAGGAGATTCTCAATTCGACTGTATTTTTTTTTATGTATGTTACATCAGAACTTTTGACCGTGTGAACCGATTTCGACAAATTTTTTTTTAATCGAAAGGTGGTGTGTGCCAATTGGTCCCATTTAAATTTATTTGAGATCTAACAACTACATTTCGAGTTATATCTAATAATGCGTTTTTACTTGACGCTTTTTTCGTCGACCTACGTAGTATTATACCGCATAACTTTCTACTGGATATACCGATTTTGATAATTCTTTTTTTGTTGGAAAGGAGATATCCCTAGTTTAGTACCATAATAAGAAAACCAGGATCTGATGATGGGATCCCAGAGAAATCGAGGGAAACTCTTGAAAATCCGAAATAACTTTTTACTGGGTATACCGATTTTAATAATTCTCTTTTTGTTGGAAAGAAGATATCCCTAGGTTAGTACCATGATAAGGAAACCAGGATCTGATGATGGGATCCCAGAGAATTCGAGGGAAACTCTTGAAAATCCGCAATAACTTTTTAATGTGTGTACCGATTTTAATAATTTTTAATTTAATCGAAAGCTGATGTTTGTCATGTGGTCACATATAAATTTTATTGAGATCTGATCACTACTTTTTGAGTAATCTTTGATAACGCGTAGTTACTTGACTATTTTTTCGTCGATCTACGTTGTATTACTCGTCGATGTAATTGAAGTCGTTTTTTTTTTCGTTTGCGAGCAAACACAATTATTTCTTTATTATAAATCCAATCTAAATGTTAATTCTAAAGATTATTACACTCATTAAAAATTGCATTTACAATGCAATTCATACAATTATTAACTTATTTTTATTATGGCTTTGGTCCCTAGATGATATAGATTTAAAAAACGAGTGTGCTTTGGACCACACAACTGAAGTAAAGCTTTATTAGCTCCATATAACTTATATCTCCCTCTCAACGCCCGTTCGCCTCTCCTTACCACTCTTTTCGTAACGCTCTCTTCACGCATTCACCAGCTTAGTCCCAAGTCACGCGTTTCTAGAGAAGTTTTACTTTAAAAAAAAGCATGTATAAAATGATTTTGTTACGATTTCACAACAATTTTTATAAAGTAATATCAACGCTTCTATTTTTTTTAAAACTATCATCAAATTTTATATTCAATAATTCAATTTCGTGCAGTAAATTTGCTTCCCACTTTTAGAAAGAGATCTATGCCCAGCTGTGGGTATATTACAGGCAGGAATCGTGATCGAAATTGTGCTTACGGTACAAATAAACAAATTTTTTTTTTATATCTTTGGCTCTTATAAAGCCTTATAACTCCTAAATGGGTAAATAAATATGTAGAACCCCTATCCCCCCCCACTCTGGAAACTGATCACCTTACTCACCACAGGAACACACATATACACATAACACTGCTTGTAAGCAATATTATTTAGCTGTGATATTCGCAAGGTCGACTTAATACCCCAGTCGGGCTGCTTCAGATTTTGAGCAGAATATATTTCCTGCTGTGCCCCACCTTAATAAAAATTTCTGACGTACAGACAACGTTTACAATTTTATTATAAATACAGATAAGCGCAGAGATATAACACTTACAATACAATGGGCTAACAAATGTAAGTCTGTCGGTGTCAGTTTTTCTATGTAAATGGCACGTAATTTGTGATCCCGCCTCGAGCTCCTTTTTTGTTTAAATGTATCGGAGGCGAGAGATTCGAGTTCAAACTTTAAAACAATTGTTTTGTATGTAACAATGAATATAAAAATCGAAAAATAAAAACCATCTTCAATTTACATCGAAAAAAAAAACAATTAAATACGCATTATTAGTTATAACTCAAAAAGTGCTTGTGAATCTCGATCAAATTTAAATGGCACTACATGACAAGTACCAGCTTTTGATTAGGAAAATAATCATCAAAATCATACAATAATAAATACAGTTTTATTGAGACCTACTTCTTTTTTTAAATTGACTAATTACTATGAAACTATGGATAATACGATAAACCATAGACAAGGCATTTTTTTTTGTAAATGTTTTTAATGGTCAAAGGAACGACATAAGAGGCCCAATCTCGTGACTCGAAAAGTATAATAAACATTTATGTATACAAACGCGTTTGTCTGTCCGTCACCGCAACGATAAGGGGAGCGTGGTTATGAATATATTGTTATTTGAAGTGTGTAAGGATACTTACGATTGGCTGCCATTTTGTGGGGATAGATTAGGATGGTTTGTGATTGAGCGTTTCTTAAAAAAAAATTTAATCCGTTTCTTATAATTTTATCTATGTTATACTGCGAAAACTACTGAAATAACGGGGTTATATATTGATGATTACTTATCGTGTAAGATGTAAAATGGACGGACAGAGGTCGCTAGTACTTTTATATACCGTCAACCTATCATCACTCAGTCACAAGTTCCTGCATGGAAGCTCTCAATAACCCCACACATCCTTATCTTTTATAAAATATTGTAACAAGTAATATGATTTACATATTTAAGTTTAATTTATAAATATTTATTCTATTAAGTATTTATTATCTTCTTACACAACTCAATATTGTTATTTACTTTTGATATTATACAAAAACATGAATTTCTTTGGTTGTTTATAACTAAGCCATACAGGTTGATAATAATTATCTGATTGTCTGGAAGAGATTGCTTTTTAGCAATAAAGCCTGGATGTACAATTTGTTACTATAATTGCTTGTAATGTAAATTTTGTCCTTTATTTAAATGTACGATAAATTATATTATTATCAAAGTATGTATTTGCCGTGAGGCTTAATCTTTGTCATTATATAATTAAACTATTATTATAAACTCTTTATTCTAAACTTTAAATTTATTTAACGACAATTATTACTAATCCATCTTTTTTTTTTATTTGTTAAAATACAAAAAACACATAGTTAAAACTTATACATACGCCTGCCACGAAAACTCGCAAGAGCTTATCCGGACAAGCCGCCGCGTCGCATGTCATATTATCATATGATATCTTTATCGTACCGTACCATGTTATAGCCATTGAATTTAAACTAAGGTAATTACCAAAATTTTGTAACTATTAAACGCTTAAAGATTTTAGTAGTATCTATAGTAGGTATGTATTTCCTTATCTAAAATAAATTAAAACGCTTCACGTAAAAAAGCCTATAGTCAAAATCCGCTCAGTTTGTAAACGGATTTGTATTTATTTAACACTCGTGAACCAAATAATTGTTTTACTCTGAGGGTGATCTGATCATGTCCAACCCCATTACATCCCCTGAGAACATATAACACCAAATGTACTTATTAAATCTACCCTCATATTATAAATAGATATTTTCACTATTTAAGTGATGATGAGTTTTGATATTTGTTTGACAATTGAAGCCGTGATAATTTTTGATATTTGTTTTCTTATAATCTTTATACGATTTTGTAAATCTTGTTTTTACATATCTAATCAGAGATGAGATGTGCGATGCTTACGAGATTAATGTTATGTATAAATAAAAATAAATCGCTAAATGTTGACAAATAAATAAATACTCAGTTAAATAAAATTTGAGAATAACTGTATTTAACTATTTTTTGTAACTTAATAATAATAATAATAATAATATTCTTTATTGCACACCATTAAAAGATACAAACAAAAGTAGTATAATTAGAGGAAGATGTACAAAGGCGGTCTTATCGCTAAAAGAGCGATTTCTTCCAGACAACCTTTTGGTATAGGAAAGCGCATAGAACTTACGTTTGTTTATTCAAGACAATCGTGCATTTTCTCAACATTTCTCAACATCACGCATTTGAGAGTTAGCAAGACAGCAAAACTTTAGTAGGGTCGGACAGTAAATCAATACATATAATAAAAAAATAGCGGGTCGCTGTCTGTACATTTAAGATATATGTGGAATAATATTATTGGGACCTTTATCGACGCAAATAGCACCCAAAACAATGTTGGTCAGAATTTTTGTCTGTTTGTCCGTTTGTCTGTGCGTTTATGCACGCTAATCTAAGAAACCGCTCATTCGATTTATACGTGGTTTTTACTAATATATTATGGCAAGCTTAGCTTAATATTTTGTGTTTGTTTCATGTCAGTCGGTTCATAAATAAAAGACGTATGCCTACTAGCTAGTAATACAATAATATGCCAACTAGCTAGTAATACAATAAAATAATAAATATGTCATCTTCTAACGTTCTAAAGCTGACAAACTAATACAAGTAGCACAAGACAAAAAAAATAAACAAAAATTTTCAAAAACTTTGTGTATACAGACCACACAAAAACCACTTAATAATGAGCTCTTTTTTATACAATGCAGTTGTAAAACAGGGTTCAACGTACAATAGACATTGACTAGGTATACAAGTGATAACAAGTTCAAAATGAGCTGTCAATGTATACAATATTGTTCTAAAATACGGTTCAGCTTACAATAGCCATTTAAATATCCGTTTTGAAAGATCTTTCTTTATCAACATTTTATCAAGAATTTTTGGTTATATTTTGTAAATTTAATATTTTTATAATATATTATTTTTAAAATTAATAGATACAAGCTGATACTCGCGGCTTTGTATGTGTTATTTATTGTATTATCTTTTATTTTCAATCGTTATTTCACTTATCATATATGTAAAGTTAATTATTTCACCGTTATATATTGTCCGAATAATTAATCCGTTTATAAAATTCTTAACTGTAATATTATTTTACTAAATCAAGATAACGCAATAAAGTTAGACAAGGTTCAAGTATATCAATCACTACATAGTATAAAACAAAGTCGCTTTCTCTGGCCCTATGTCCTTATGTCCCTATGTCCCTATGTATGCTTAAATCTTTAAAACTACGCAACGGATTTTGATGCAGTTTTTTTAATAGATAAGTGATTGAAGAGGAAGGTTTATATGTATAATAACATCCATTAAATAGTGGAGAAATACTGTTATTTTTGAGGTTTCTAATGTGATGTCGTAAATAATTACATTTTTTCCGCTTACATTGCAAACGCAGCCTAAACCCTACTAGATTTATCAAAATAATGTACTAAGTATTGTACACATTGAAAAGGTCTACAGAAAACTCTGCTATGGTATATGTCTATCTCTTATGGATATCCCACAATAACATGTTTTTTGTCATTTACTTTTTACAACACATAATGGCTAATTTTCAAAGCGATTTTAACCAATACAGCATTAATCCTCATCTAATTAAATACATTGTTGATTTAATATAGATCTATATCTATATCTAGATCGGGAGCTGAGAAGGTAGTCCTCATCGGAGACATAAACCAACTGCCGTACATCGACAGGGATAACCTGTTCGAAATGCGGTATTGTAGACCAACCCTTATAACGACTATTTCGTGCGAGTTGTCGTGCACGCATCGTAACCCCAAAGACGTCGCCTTTGCCGTCAGTGAGGTTTACAAGTCCGTGTACAGCTCAAGCACAAAGATCCGATCTTTGCGAGTGGAGAGTCTCACAGGCGCGCGCATTCCTGTAGGAAGGGACCGAACCCTGTACCTGGTATTTACGCAAGAGGAGAAGAGATTGCTGACTGACCAGGGATACGGGTCCGGTGAGGGATCGCGCGTCTTAACCATTCATGAGGCGCAGGGCCAGACCTATGAGGACGTCATCGTCCTCCAGACAAATACAAGGAGGCTCAAGATCCACGACAGCGTTTCGCACGCTGTAGTCGCGGTGACTAGACACACCAACACCTGTGTCTATTACACCGACGACCGTGACGACGCAATTGGTCGCTTTGTGGCGAGGGCAGCGGAGATGACGGACAAGAAAATCCTTGAGCATAGTCTCAAGATGGCCATTCACCATAGAGATGCTGCCGTCATTGAGAATGTGCTCAAAATGTTGAAAAATGTAGAGGTGTGAAGACATCATTGTATTGTAAGTATAAATTATGCGTAGATAAAAGTGTAAAGTAAGTAATATAAATAATATAATGTAATTGTAATGATAAGGCTTTATATATTTACTTAATAAGATAGGATTAGTCATATAATATATTAATAAAAATTAAATTTATTTTATTATGTAGTTAGCAAATAAGTGTAAATATAATAAAAATAATTAGTATATAAGAATATAAAATAAGCAATATGTAGAGTAGTCTTGGTCAGTGGACTCGCGTCGACTTTTAGAAATTTGAAATTTTAAGACTAGTTATTAAGGCTTCTGGATTCTAAGTTGCGGTGAAGTACCGATGCATGTTAAAAAATAATAATAACAATTAATGGAATAACAAAAGCACGGGCATAATAAGCCTGTGGATATATCACATAATTAAAAAAAAAAAAATATAGATCTATATGGCTCTTTACAGCATATGATTTAAACGAATATTTTCGAAGATATTACAGATTTAAAAATTGCGGAACGTAGCGTTTGCGGCGGTTCCGGCCGGCTTTTACTCTAAAGTTAACGCGTGCGGGCCACGGGCAGTAATGAATAAATCAAAACTACTGGATCGATTTTAATCATTTTTTCAGTGAATGACATATGCTATAATTATATTTTATACCCGTGCGAAGCCGGAGCGGGCCGCTAGTAAATAAATAAAACAGAAAACTCTATTGCGATAGATCCAGTGGTATTTTTGTAATGTACACAACAACGGACACAATATTATATTATTTATCGAGAAAATATGGGTACGACCTTATTTATTTTTGAAAAATGCTTATTCTAAACATTAAATTGGTGTAATTGTTGTACAAATTCAAAGTACAACTAATACCATTGTTAATCCCGCCATTATTTCGAACTTTGCGGTTGACAGCTGCTGTCTGGCCATTTTGTATTTTTTTTTTTTGTTATTTACAATTACTGCTTTAAGTCGTAAGTCACGCGTCTTAAGACTTATTTTGGTGGATTTTTTTTTTGTAAATTTGGAGTGGTCAGCGTTATTCTTCGTCGTGTTTGTTATTATACAAATTGTTTGGACACGTGTTACAAAATAAACAACTTTTTTCACATTACCAGGTGTTATGTTACATGAAAGCTCTCGGCCGTTTAATATCAAACGACACGCGAGCTTTTCAAGTTTTAGAAAATTATTTTTGCGATGTGAGCTTCGATATTACGCCGTTATTATAATAATGAGTTCTAAAATTATTTCTGAACGAATTGATTTTCATTAAAATATATATTATAATGACTACCAGCCGTAATAGGCCTAATTAAGCCTCCTTAGAAAAGTAATTTAAAAAATGCTAATGTTACAGTACTAGAGAGTATATAAAAAAATCGGGCCATCTGATATTAGATTATTTTGTTAATAGCAGCTCGAGAGGAGCCACTAATACTTTTTTTATCGGGAAATATTTGGGAAAAGTTTATCTGAAAGTATGATCATTTTTGCTTTCGAATTTTTCATATATTGTACATAATGCAGGTAAAAAATCACCTTAATATATCTACTTATATAAAAATTATATTTTATCATATATATACCCACACTTATCACAACATAGTTATTAACCTAAAGATAAATTTCACCTAAGGGTTGAGATAAAAAGTAAGTTAGTGTCCCCCTAGTGTAGTAAGTTAAATCCCACAAGAGAAAAGCCGCTCAAAAATATCTTGATAATCAATTCCCATAGAGCATTGCGTAACAGAAATAGGCTTAAAAGCTTAATATCGACAAGAAAAAAGTTTCGTTTACATCCGAACGCCTTTACACCCAAGCTTTGATGTTATCGCCGAAAAAAAAAAGTCAATACGTCACAAAGTCACAATGGCGGCCATTAATGTCAAAATATTTTCAAAATAAGAACTCTTCGACGCTGGAGGCAACGCTTTGCGAATACCGCTTCACTATTTGTAATACTGCCTTTGTGTTTCGTCTGTGAAATTTGTTGAATGCTAGAGCGAGATAGACTGATGAGCTAGCTTCTACTATTTTGTTTTATTTTTAATAATTTTACAAGTAGGTAATATCTTTATAACGTTAAATAGGATGGTTAGTGGATGTTGTAGGATAGATAAATAAAAATAGCTGGAGATATGATCAGAATATATGACTAATATTAAATTCTTTATTGGTATCAAATTATTTTTTGTCAAAATAAATATGAAAAAAAAATTAGAAATAAATTGAACATACGTATATTTTAATTTACCCTAAGTAATATGAAATGAACTATATGAATTCATATACGTGGATTTTTTCATATTATTTTCAGACATTATCATATACTTCAGACATAGCTCTCCATATACACATCGGCTATGTTACTCTGAAATCTTCTCCTACTTCGAGAAATACCGTTATACCTACTAGCGAAATGTACAGACTGAATATACTATATATGATAAAATATATATACGAATTGAGAACCTGCTCCTTTTTGAAAGTCAGCTAAAATCGTGATGAAGCTTGCTACATACTACGTACCTTACGCTAGTCCTCATTAGAAAGAGATAGAACTACATTTTTTCTAAAACTCAAAAAGGTTCTTTCAAATCGTCCGATGGTTATCCTCACAGTTGGGTACTTTTTCGTGTGCCGCGGTATCGCTTTCGCAATTGTTATAAATTTACACAAATAGTCAATTTAAATTTGTAAAGTTAATTCAATTTTGCGTTGTCACTGAGGCGTCGGAAGTTATTTGATGTAAATAGTCAGATTTTTTGTGAACTTGGTTTTATTTGTGGTATTTTTTTTGCTGTATTTCAATAAATATAATACCCTGTTGTGTAAATTTACCGCACGCGTTAACAATATCGCAAAAAGGCCAGTTTGTGTGTCTCTTTATTATACTGAAAGGGCTTGTTTAGGTGAGATGGATGGTAATCTAGGGCATTTGTGTTTGAAGGAGTGAATAGGAAAAATTAGCTAACTAGGTTGTTATTATTAGATATTTCTACATGATACTCGCACTGTTATGTCTCTAGTTTATTAAGTCCTCTGTTTACGGTTACCTGCAAGAAATCACTTTTATTTATTCGGTCGCCATTGCATATTTATTTTAAATATTATGAAAGGTTGTAATATGTGTTTGTAGTTAAACTCCTCCGAAACGGCTTGACCGATTCTCATGAAATTTTTTGTGCATATTGGGTAGGTCTGAGAATCGAACAACATCTATTTTTCACCCCCCAAAATGTTAAGGGTAGTCCACCACAATTTTTTTTTAATTTTTAGATAAATTATTTATTTTTTATTTTATTATTGGCGTTATTATTGGCGTTGGAAAATACACACAACCCTAAATTTTCACGGGCAACATAAGGTCGGCAAACAAGCGTACGACTTACCAGATGGTAAGCAATTACCGTAGCTTATAAACGCCTGCAACACCCGAAGAATCGCGCGTTTCCGACCCTACCCCCAATCCCCACCAGGATCTCTAGACACCTCACTCACCACTCAACACTTATTTATTAAATACTATAAATAATAATAATATTTCTTTGTATTGTGTGTATTTTTCAAAGAAGCTAATGCAGAAGCACGGACAACGGTAATAAGTTTAAAAAAAAAATAAAGAAATAAAAACTCCGCATCTAAGAGTTACTTTATGTTACACATATTTAAAACATAGATTTAAGTCATTCTGAATGTAGGCGCAGCCGCGTCTTGTCTAACCAATCTGTACACTATAAAAAAAGTGGATAAAACCACAAATATAGTATAATTATACCTTAGGGTACATGCTTACATAAGGGCTTCTAAGTAGGTTATAATTAAAATAATCTATAAAAATTAATTGCCAAAATAATTCCCGAACGTCTGCAAGGAATGGATAATTCTTTCCTTGTGTTTGTTATTGTCAAGACACGATTTTTATGAAAAAATAAGCGATTCATTTATAACAAAAATATGGTGGTATAAATTACGTCGAGCGAGTTTGTAAATAATGCTTTATTTTAATCTTTTTATCAATACTAACACAGACAATTATAATTCAATTATTTAAAAAACATAATCTCATGACTACTAATAGAGCAAGCGGATTAACGATGCCGTTTGTTTAAATGTCACGCTGACATTAGAATTGGCGCGAATGCGACCACAGATAGGGTTTAAATCTTTTATTTGACAACGGGTGAATGTATTAGACATGAATGCTTAATGCTACAATTTCTATTCGAGTCACATATTTTTAAGAGCGGAAGTAAGTTTTTTATATGTAATCCCATAATGCCACTTTACAACATCCGGTATGGTTTATAATAGTTTTGTAATGTAATGTTTTTTGTAGATAACGGTTGAATTGGGGTTTTTAATGGTTTTTATTTATATTGAATGGTTGTTTTACAGATGGCGGAGTTTTTATTGATGTTTGTTGTCCGTATTTTTGAAATAGATTTATTATTGATATATTGTGATAATTTAATTTATAGTAATAATGTAGTTGTAGATATTTTTATATGATGCTTAATGTACTGTAAACAATTATGTTTTATGATTAAATGATGATAGATAAAAAATGATATATAAAAGACAAGGACTATATACTACACGGCGATATTGCCTTAAACGTAATTACCTAAAATATTTATGTAAACGGGCAATTTAGGCCAAAAATATTCTATCAAATCAATCCAATTAAACCATTACAACGATGTACGGGTTTACGGAGAAGGGGTCAAAAAATCGTGAAATACGTGTGACTTAACTTAGGGATGCCCTACTACTACTACTTACTTACTTCAGCCTATTTTAAGCTGTCTCCTGTTATTCCTCGTATCAACCGATTTGTATGTGGTTATTTGTGAGTTTTAACGAAGGTAAAAATGAAGCACTTAGCTAGTTTTTAATTAAAAGCCGTAATTAGCAATCTCCAAGAACTACTCAATTGTCCCCTTATTAAAATAATTACACATAAAAAGCGATCAATTAAAAATAAGTACAATTTGTGGGTATCTTAATGAGACTTGTGAGCTATAATAATGAAAGACGAATATGCAATGATGCTTGTTTACAAGTGTTAATGAGTGTTTATCTGTGCACGCGCATATTTTATGTAGGTATCCATTTTTAATTACTATTACATTGTGGGTAGTTGAACTTTTTGATGTAGTTAAGTAGTTGTATTACTATTAATAAATACGAATTTCGTCTGTTTGAAGGTATATATGGTGATTAAATACAAATGAACAGAAAGAAATTACAATGGACGTACTATGTTCATGTATACATGTATTCTTTGTATAGTGTTAGTAATTTCATAATGTCATAAAGCTTGTAACGTCACAATGAAGTGAATTTGACTTTAAATTAAACACAACTGCATGGAATAAAGTAGGTGTTTTTACTACGTTGCCTAAACATACAGTAAAATAGAGACGAGATGAGTTAAATTGAATCTCATATAATGCATAGCATTTCTAAGTCATATACAAAACAATAGTCAAATAAGAAGTAGTATTTTTTGTCTTACTTAATAACTTTTAAAACCTAATATAGGTTCATATTATGCCTTATTTTAACATATTTCATTTGTTTTTACTCTGTACACAGCCATTATTATAAAAAATAGAGCTACATTTGTTGAACATGGTCGCACATCGCCTAGACCGCGCTACATCTAAGCCTCGTAGTTGCGTGCGCGATCCGCCATTCGCGACGTGTGCGGTCCTTTCGCGCCTAAACGACATTCGAAATTCAAATACATTTTAAAATATTCTACCCGAATAAATTCCACTTTTAAATAATTTTAAATTTAGATAAAATTTAATTGGATATTTCATAATTCTTAATTTAATTAAAAGAATTTAAAAATTTCTTCTCAGTATAACGACACTACAAATTTTTAAGAATCTTTAAATAAAATTCGATATTTTATAATAATCTTAATTTAAAAAAAAATCGAACTTAGAACGGGATCCTTACGATATTACAATAAAGTCGTTCGCGATTCGAACCGATTCAAATCCGTTGCCGTTCCAAATTCAATCTGTAATTGGAACGCCGGTTCCATTTCCAAATCGTTAGCCGCAAAAATCGACACCACGAGCGGAACGTATAGGCTACGTTCAAACCATACGATGTATTATTTTTCTATAAACGTAAATTACAAAAATATATTCTAAAAAATATTATTATTGTTAGAAAACCGTGTATAGGTAATTGGCAAGTTAAGTCTTTCGAAACTTCAAATTAACTAAATCTATGTAATAAAAGATATGTTATTATAAAATTCTACTAAGATTATAAAACGTTTTTACGATTTGCTATAAAACTTAGTAGGTGGATTTTCAACTATCTACGTAAGTATGTACCTACTTACGTAGATTGTTGAAAATCCAAAATAACACCTAGACCACTTTTTATCCTGACTTAACAATTAGATCCGAAATTCTACCGTCAAAACAATGTTTGACAATTAGGACAGTACAAATTGAACGCATATATTTTAAATATAGAACGCATAAATAAATTTAAATATGGAACGCGTAAATAAATTATGAAAAATGTAAAACAAGTTCAATGTAAACACGACTTTTGAAAACAGAACGCGATTCTAAAATTCAAAAAAGGAACTACAATTGGGTCGTAGATACTTATCTAATGCTCCTAATGGGCCATTGTCTCCGTTCGGAATTCAAACTTTTTCGTTCCATGTTTAATTGCGGCAATTTTTACGGATGTCACTTGACGCCGGGCTTTTTAATCTGGCCCGTTTGAATTTCGAACGTCGTCTAGCTTTTGTCCTTTTTTATTTTCTATATTATTTATTTTACGTAGGTACTCGTTTAAGGAATACAGCCTTAAATTTTTTAATTATTGCTTAAACGCTTGTGTAATAAAAATGTGTTATCTCGTTAAGAATTCTTGTTAAAAATTAAACGTTCTGAATAACTCTTTAATTGTTGTAGAAAACGAGCTTAAATGTAATTAGTCAAGCCTGAATTTAAAAAAAATAATCTTCATTACCTACCGAAACATATAACTAGCATAATGAAAACTTATAGAACATTTTTTAACGTTTATAGTAAAAAAGTATATATTTTACTCGTGAACGAACGTGTATTGAACTCGTGTATAGAATTCTAACTCTAATTGTCTTCCTTCCCCAGAAACCAGTTACTCTTCGAGGTGATGTGATGACAAGCCTGCACCAGAAGTCCAGAAAGCATACCATGCTCTATGAGAGCCTTCATTGAGACTGTGGTACTTCAACGCAATGTTCAAAGAATCCAGTAGTCTCTCAAGAGGCTAAACTCAAAACGAAAATTAGCAATAAATATATGTCGTATACTTACCATAAAGAAAAAAAAGTTCTATGGTACCTATATACTTTTTTCAAGGAAAACAAGGTAAGTTTCTAACCTCAATACTTCTTTTAAGGAAACCTCAAGAATGAACCTAATTAAGTATTTACGGTTATTTACCCTAATCATATGCTATAAATAATTTTAAAAAAAATTCAACACCATAAATCCTAAACAATATTCAGCCAATTGTTTACAATTATAAACAGTAGTAAAATCAATAAACATCCATAAATTGTAACTACGGACAATAAACAAAAATTTTGATGTATAGAAAAACACAAAGGTACCGAGATTGGACCTTTCGTTTAAATACTTAAGTCGGCTGTTATAAAAAAAAAAGTTTGACACAAACAAATTATCCGCACTGGTTAACGTTTCTCCAAACAATGCATAAAAACGTCTTTTGTTGTAAACAATGCTATTGTTGAGTTACGTTTTACAAGACATTTCCCATGGCAGGTGAAATGAAATAAAATTAATATTATATTGATGTAATCATCGATAAAAAGTATATATATCACAAATATATAAAAAAAATATATATATTTTCATGTGTCAAAATTTATGCGCCATTACGGAAAGGTTCTTTCCGTGTCCTCATATCTATATTGAATAAAAAAGTAACGTCGAGGTATCTTTGCATTAAAAAGACCCAATTTTTTAATTCTTTTTTTATCAAAAGAGGTCCAATGAAAAATCGCGTACGATACGTGTATTGCCCTACCGGATTTCGAAATTCGAAGCTTTTCTGAACAAGAAAAATATGGAGTCTTTTTAAGTATTCAAAATTACATCGTTAGAGCCAATTTTCTTGCTTGCCTATGTGGTGGAGATATAATAATATTCAATAAAGTTGCGTGTTCATATCACGTCGGTGTCACCAATTTAGCGAATGAGCTATTTAACGGTTGAAGTAATATTGTTTAATCGCTAAAACTATATGTCTGACATATAAAATTATCAAAAAAAAAGGTTTTGATCTGTTTCTGATATGTTTTCTAATGTGATACAACAAACTATCTACCATGACTACTGCTAGTCTCTAATTGCTTATATAGGTATTATTATTTAAAAACTCACTGAAAAAACATATAAACACATTCATAGAATCTCATATACAACAATGTAAATAAGATTATATCTAGTAGTAACATTAACATTCCATATACTTTAGTTCAGACTCCGTAATTACAAATTAAAATAAAACAGTCATAAAAATATCTTTACTTCTACAAAGAGTTTTAAACAATTTACATACAGGTAGATAAAATATTTAAACGGACAAACAAATTAAGCAATAAAACAAAAAAAAATGTAAAACTGTTTCATAATTTATTTTCCATTCATACATTTGATCCTCATATAAAATGTAAGTATCTGTTATCCGTGACTCCGTTCACATAGAAATTTTTTATAGTATTCCATATTTTATAATATCGAAACGAATAAATTAAAAAAATGCAGCATTTTCCATTGATGCTTTGCTTCTATTGCTCATAACTTGATGTTATATAGCCTATAGCCTACTTACTACTATGCTACGATAAATAAAGCATTTGACGATAAAAGAATTAAAAATATAAAGGAACCAGTAATTCTGATCATGTTCGTCTTTTTTCTAAAAATTGTATGGAAGAAAGCGCTCTTTAGCAATAAGACCGCCGATTGTAAATATTTTTGTAATATATTTTTTAATATTTAAATCGACTATTTCTGCTTATACATTGAAGAAAATTTGTATTGTAATTATATTTAAGTTCCTAAGATAAGCGCGTTCAAACTAACATGCTCTTCAGCTGTATACTACTAGCTGTGCCCCGCGGTTTCATCCGCGTTAATTTGATTAAAAATGGTACTAAAATATTATTTAGCCTGCCTTGGTAAATGGGCTATCCGAAACAAAAATAATTTTTCAATTCGTACCAGTAGGTTCTGAGATTAGCGCGTTCAAACAAACAAACTCTTCAGCTTTATAATATTAGTGTATAAAAATTAAATTAAAACAATACACTCTCCTCTACCTCTGATATTCGAAACAAAACATTCCTAATTCAAATCTCTTATTATTTTTTTTCGATAATTTAAGACGTTTAACTCGATACGATAAAGTGTTTACCGACTTATTTCGAGCGTTCGAAATTTAAATACAAAAATAAATAAATTATAATGACTCTTTATATATGTTATATTTGGCGGCAAATGTTTAGTTAGACAGATAAAAAATTATAATGTAATATATATATTGTTGTATTTATTCGCGAACTTTATTTTTTATTTCTAAATCATTGTTTTATCTATAGTATCTAAGTATATCATAAAAATATATCATAAAAAAAAATTATACTGACCTTAAAAATGTTACAATTTTGACGATAAAAATGTGTTATTTTTGACAAATAAAAAATTAAATAAAAAAGAACAATGTTGTTGTACCTATTTATTCGCGTACTTTATTTTTGTTATTAAGACATAGTTTAATAGTATTATTAGTATATTTAATAGTATTATATATATCTATAGATCTTTCATTATTATTTCTACCAAGGAGCTTTTAATGTTCTAATTTGAAAGAAAAGGCGTTGCAGTTCTTTTTTAGTAACAATAGAAACGCCTCAAAAAGAAGACATAGTTACTATTATAAATTAAATATAAAAACAAAACAATTTGGGAAGGTAATTAGAATCACATTTAGGCGTCCATCTTTTTATAAAGATCCCACGATACTTTGTTTAGTCAAGAGCGAGTAGATTTTAACGAAAGAGGTTCTACAGTAAAATAATAATTAAAAAAGAAGTTTTATTCATTATCAAATTATGAAATAAAGCTTATAAATATAATAAATAAATATTTACTTAAATATAGGTAGTATATATATTTTTTTATTATTATTAATTAATTCAAAATACTTTTACTATCTCGTATTTAGGGCACAGCAGAAAATTTCCTGCTCAAATAATGGAGGTTAGTACCTTGACCTTACAGAAGATCACAGCTAAATAATACTGCTTTCAAGCAGTGTTGTGTTCCTGTTGGTAAGTAAGGTGACCAGACCTCCTGGGGGGATTGGGGGTAGGGTTGACAACGCGCTTGCGATGCTTCTGGTGTTGCAGGCGTTTATAGGCTACAATAATCGCTAACCATCATGTGAGCAGTACGTTTGTTTGCCGACTTAGTTATATTTAAATGAAAAAGTAGTCGCTATAGTAATTTCATACGCGTTTGTTTAGCTATAAATCGTAGCTTGATGTTTTAAATCATATAGCCCTAAGAAATCAAAAAAAAAATAGATTCAAGAGATGATGATACAAACATACTGTTTGACAAATTATAATTAAAAATAACATAATATATTTCTAGTACATCATATATAAAAAAGCAATGATCAAAAAGCCGCCCATGTCATTTTGGAAATAAAAAATAAATATGTCCATCCCTCTTTCTAACATATTCTAATAACTATATCTATCTCTCTCGTACAGCCAAAATGGTGGATACGGTTTTAATAACGCAAATACAATTTGACCCTTATTTTAATAGTTTTTATATAAAATCAGATGTCAGAATAAACTGGATGGGTCTAGTGTTATAGGCAACGTATAATTTACATGAACAGAGTAAAATAATAATTATCTATGGTTTTTTTTATGTCAAAGGGATTGAGGGTGACCATGTTTGCGTCCATGTAGCGGTTGGCAGAGGTCCCGCTTTCTCCTATTTAGTTGTAAATTAATTTTATGAAAACCTACAAAAATGTTAAACAGCTTGAAGCAAACATATCCGTATAGGTCCAGCTTAAAAATTTTATCCAAAAATCTATGTAAATAAAAATTAATGTTGCTAAGCGCATAACTCGAGAATGGCTAGACCAATTCGGCAATTTTTTTGTATGTTCTTTAAGGGCCATGAAAGGTTAAAACATTATACTAAAAAATAAATAAAGAAATAAAAAAAAATTACTATTAACTTTTGACAGAACGAAGTCTGTCTGGGCAGCTAGTTATATATTTTACATTATACATTTTTATGATATTATAAATTACACGACGACTTTATCACCTAGACATTATATTATAACGCATATTTTATAATTGACAAAAGACACAGGCGCCGTCGCGGCCGCCAACTAATCAGAGATAATACAAACTAAAATCATTATACAACCGTAAGCTTAAAATATTTATGTTAAAACAGTAATTTTGTAAATATAATGTCCGCTAGTCCGGTATATTCTCATTATATTTCATTGTTATTACATGAAATGACAGAAGGAAAAAAATACGATTATTATTACAGAACATTATATGAACGGGATTAATATTATTATTTTTTTACGAATATGGTAGTAAACAAGCGTTACAGTCACATGTTAAGCGGTTACCGTGGTCTGTAAATGCCTGCAACACCAGAAGCATCGCAAGCGCGTTGCCGACCCTATCCTACAATACTCACCACAGGAACACAACACTACTCTAGAGCTTAAAGAATTACTCTAATATAATAATTATAAGAGTTACTATATTTATTTTGTAGCTATGGATTGTGTAAAAAAGTTAAATAACATTATAAATAAATATACTTTCTTTCACAAGTCATACTCACCCTACTGTCAAATCTATCCGCCATCTTGGATTATAGTTTTTTGTTAATCATGGCGGTCAGATGACTTCATATAATCTATGGTCCACGATGAGTCTATATTATCTATGATTTTCAACAAATTGCTACGACCTTTTTTGTTGATATTCGTTATTTATGGCCGGGGAAAAATAAATTTAAGAGATAACATACTTACCTTATTACACATACCTACACACAAGTTTAGTATCTATATTAATATTTAAATTTGATCAAATCGTTCGTTTGTTTATTCTTTAATTTTTCAGTTTCTAAGAGTTGTATCGTTATGTTTTGTGGCATACACTTAGCCATATTAAACATGTTTAATTAGGTTAGGTGTATGCCATAAAACGTACGAAATGAATGCCTTTAGTATCAATTGTACTAACATTATATATTAGTGCATATAAATAAAGAAAAAACATTGTCATATTTAATAACCTAAATAACTGAATTGTACGTATGCCAAAGCTGGGTAAAGCCCCCGAAATCCTTCTTAAAAGGCCTCTAAACAGGAAAAGCATTAAATCTTAATCCACCACACCACTCGACTGTTGGGTGATGAATAACTTCCCAACCAGGTGTCACAACCAGAATCGCAAATAAAAGCGGGTAATATTTAGCTCTAAGCCTTTAGCAGTCCGACTGGAGATGTATTAACCTTGCAGAAGGTTACAGCTGAACAATACTGTTTTCAATCAGTGTTGTGTTCCTGTGTAAGGTAGAGAACTCCTGGGGAGGGTTGAGGGTAGGATCACGCTTGCGAGGCTTCTGATGTTGAAAACCTTTCTCTTGAACCACTTTATTTACTAAAGAAAACCGCATCAAAATCCGTTGCGTAGTTTTAAAAATCTAAGCATACAAACAGCTTGAAGCGACTTTGTTTTATATCTACTATGCAGTGATATATTAACACGTGAAGAACAGTACCTACCCCTTTTTACGAAAACTGCACGGACGGAGAAGTATGAAAGTGCGTACACTTATAGTTTATATAGAGGAGTACAGAATGCTAATATTTTTTTTAATTATACATAAAATACATAAAATCAATAAAAAAAACATTACACACACTACCACGTATTTGACACACACACCGTAGGTATATACTCTCATATATATACTCTTTTGTTTATTATTTTAGAAGTATTGTCTTTGATAGAAGAACTATAATAATGTTTAGACTTATAATTTAAATTAATTATGACCACTAGTCTTATATTAATCGTCGAAATGTATAACGCGTAACTTCTGAACGACCGCGCCGTATTAGATAAATCTTATTCTAGTTCACAATATTACAATTTATTAAATAATACAATCATAAAGGATTTCTTTACACATCATGGCGGGAAACATCAAAACGTCCACAGAATAAAAAAAAAGTTATAAATTACAGTGACAGACAGATAAACAATTACAAAATGTTTTGACATTTCCATTTGCACAATAAACGGTTTATTTATTACCGTCGGTGTCTTTACGCCCCATTTTTTTAGATATATATTTTTTTTCTAAATCTTACCTGTACTCGCTTGGGTGGTCCCTGTCATTATTTTCCCCTTTTTTAGGTGTTTCTTTTTACTGCGGTTTTCTGTGTGAGTTTCTGCGATTTTTCGTCAGACGCGCCGATGGTTTATGATGATTCTTATCGGAGTTAAATTGTTATTAATTTAATAGGAATTTGTTTTTATGTATTTACGAGTAAGTAAATATATTTGTAATACCAAGAAATTTTAAACGTTTTTACACATTATTTAATAACTACTTGACCCGGTGACTTACATACCGTCATTTATTTATTTTTTCGTATATTTTTCGCATTAACAAACACAAAAGATACCAATTTAGAACCATTTAATCAAAGTTAAGCGCGTATACATTTCAGTGATTTGTTGTGATTTAAATACATTTATCTTTAAAACTGTTAATTTAAATTGTGATATAATAATAATAATAATCATATTTCAGCGGTGCATAATTTTACATTGTTGTTTTTGTGTTTCCAGTCTTTATTTTAAATATTATTTAATTTTTTTTTTTATTTTTGACCGACGGGCGCGTTTCGTGTGACACCAGTGCTTCCTTCCTCGTCTAGACGTCTACGGCTGCCGGCTAGTAGCTACACTCCGGTCCGACCATACATAAAAAAAAATATAATACAAGGAAACAATAAAAAACTTCGTGCCGACGTGTCAATTGTTTTCAAGAAACCTCGTTAACAAGAGTTCAAGAGTAACAAGAGTTCTTTATTTTAAATTATTTATTTATTTTATTAAAAGACGTGTAAGAATATAAATTACAATCACTAATAACAAGATGCCACATAAACTCATTCGAGTTGTACCGGACATCAGTATTGGCGACATTATTAGTATAACTGGGTGACATAATATATTCGAATTAATATTGAAGTACTTCAATCTACTATCACAGCATTTATTAATTTACTAGCCGACCCGTGCCCACTTCGTTGGGCGTTAATTATTATTTTTGTAATGCAAATATATAGTAAAGTTTTCATTTCGCTCGCATTTCTCCGACTTGACTTACATATACTATTATTTTTAGCTGAAATTTTTGTTCAATAACAATAAAATATAGCATATATCTATCCTGAATAGTGTAGCTTTCTGTTAGTGAAAGAATTTTCATGATCGGATCAGTCTTGCAAGATTACTTACTCCTTACAAACAAAGTTAGAAACTGTACCTCTCCTTTTTTATATATATATCACTAGGTCGGCAAACAAGCGTACGGCTGATGGTAAACGATTGCCGTAGCTTATAGACGCCTGCAACACCAGAAGCATCGCAAGCGCGTTGCCGACCCAATCCCCAATCCCCCCAGGAGCTCTGGTCACCTTACTCACCAACAGGAACACAATACTGCTTGAAAACAGTCGGGCTGCTCCATATTCTCTATTATCTCTGTATTATATTAGTATAGACAGTTTTTATCTAATTCTAAATATATTCTTACTACAATTCTTGAATTTAAGAACTTATTAAAGAAACGATTACTATGTAATATTTTTGTTTTTATACGAATACACGAGTATACACGAATTATGTCTTCACAAAATTTTTTTGCCCCTGTGACTATCATAGATAGGCTAGTCGTAAATTAATAAGTAAACAATACAAAGACAGAATTAGATTTACATTTTTAAAATCAATTCTAGTTTAAACATTTCGCGTAAAATATTCATTCATATAATTTATTATACAACTAGGTCGGCAAACAAGGCGACGGCTCACCTGATGGTAAGGGATTACCGTAGCTTATAGAAAGACGCCTACACCAGAAGCGTCGAAAGTGCGTTGCTGACCTTACCACTAGTCCCAGGAGCTCTGATCACCTTACTCACCACAGGAACACAACAATGCTTGAAAGAAGTATTATTTAACTGTGATCTCCTTTTTGTAAGATACTTTCTAAATCTGGCTGCTCCAGATTTTGAACAGGATGTTTTCTGCTGTGTCCTACCACATCATATTGCAAAAACTTTACCTTATAAACCATACGTATATTAACCACCTTTTGAACCTCACCACAAACAAACAGATACACATTAATATTATCACAATCACACACATTATCCTGAACCATAATTGTATTAATATAAACGACAATACAAAACGCAACACTATAATTTAACAACAAAAAATATATATATTATAATTAGACATATTTCTTCGAACGATATTAAAGATGACCACACGACCACGTCTGACCACCGGAAGTCACCTGTCATGTGTGGTCAATACACGAAAATCACTTAAATTTCATTTAAACACTAAAATAAACGAAATTATTGTAAGTATCATATGGCGCGGAGAAATTCTGCAATTTTTTGTGTGTCCTTAACTTCTTTGTAAGCATTGTAATATTTTTATAACGTAAACGGTTATTCGACCATTGCGAAACAGATTTTGATAAATTTTAAAATGAATAAAGTTAATGTAATAGATTACATGTAGGTAGTTGTACAAATAATATAACATAATGAAAGCATTTGTTTTATGCTTTATTGTACAGCTCAAATTTTTATGTTCTTTAGCTAGTTCTGTTTCAGCATTCCCTTTATGTATTATAAATGCGACAGTTTTGTGTGAATAGATGTGTGTCTCTCACTCTTTCACGCATGAACTACTAGACTGATTTTAATGAAACTCGGTACGTAGATAGCTGGAGAATCCAGAATAACAGATAGACTAAGCTAAACCCGACATTCCCACGGGTTGCGGGTATGATCCTCGCACATGACAAACATTTGTGTTGGCCATTCAGATGTTTGCCGTGGTCTGGGCGTTTGTGCAGTCCTTCTAGATCTCCCCACCGTGCCTCGGAGATCACAGTAAGCCGTCGCTCCTGGTTGTTATCATGTAACCCGCCGTGGAACAACGTGGTGGATTAAGTTCTGATCCTTCTCCTACATGGGGAAAGAGGCCTAGGCCCAGCAGTGGGATATTACAGGCTGAAGGGAGTTCCCACGGGATTGGAAATTACGCGGGTAAAACAGCGAGGTGCAGTTAGTTATCTATAAAATAATGTGAAGTTGTAAGAATGAACCTTAATTTTATTATTATTTTTTTTTTAATTTACTTATCAAATAAACAATACTGTACTTATTTATTATATATTATATATTGAACCACGTATAGCTGCCGCAATGCTACGCATATGGATTTACTGGGAATTAGTCTACATACCTACTTGTTACTTGTCGTGTCACGATGTTTGTCCGGGCCGATGTCCCAAAATACTGGACCGATTTCAATGAAATTATGCACAAATATACAACTTTGTTCAACTTCAAATAAATTTTATATTTTATTTCGATATAGATAATTATTATATTTAACAAACAAAAATATGGCGGTCCAAAGTTCGCCAAGTTTCTGAAGTCAAACTTTCTTCGCAGTTTTCTTATTTTATCAACTCGTTCCTCAGTCGCGTTGCTCCAGATTTTAATCATGATATTTCCTGCAGTTGTAACTCAATAATACCGTATAGCTTATCTTAGAAAACTAGACGATCTATGTCTATACTAATATTATAAAGCTGAAAAGTTTGTTTGTTTGTCTAAACGCGCTAATCTCCGGAATAAATGGTGCGATTTAAAAATTTATTTTTGTTTTGGATAGCTCATATTTACCGATGAAGGCTTATAGCCTTTTTTCCCTCAAATTAACATAAATAAAAATAAATCGCTAAATGGATCGCTGGACTTGAAATCGAACAACGATCGATTCGACTATTTTTTTTTTTGTATTGTTTTCTAGTGTTTACGCGAATTCCACTCATTACAATGAAATAACTATCTTACACTTATAGTTTATAGGCAACCACGGTCACGGTACGGCATGGTTGCTGTAAAGTATCCGAAACTTCTAAAAAATTTAATTAACCGCGATAAAATCCGTAAAAGTTGTTGCATTATTTTATTATTATTTTTATTATTATTGGTTTTAATAATTTCTAATACTTTGTTAAAGGTTCATACGAAATGATTAATCAAGAAAATTGCCGAGATAATTGGAAAATTTCAATTGACACAACGATTATTAAAATTCCAGTCATTGGAAAATTCGCCAAACAGAATAACACCTCTAAGATAAAAGAAAGTCAAAGACAAGTTACAAAAAAAAAAAAAAACAATTAAAAAAAATTTAAAAAATAAATTAAAACTTAAATTTTCGACGAATCTTACACATATGGTATTATAGTAAATATCATACTGAAAAAGAACTGAACTATATCAAGCCAGATAAAAAATAAAATTTAGACATTTAAGCACAAAAGCTCACATTTCTTTTATTACAATAGCTTCATCCAACCTAAAACGCGTGTTGTAATTTTAGTCGTTTTAAACTGTTACACAAATTGCCGTACATCGTTATAGTTGTTCAATGAACGGACAAATTGTACAGTTTCCACGTTAAAACTATGTTATTATGCCTTGTTAAATAAATATTAAAAAATATTTTGATTGTTGGTTGATGTATTTCTTCGTGTGTTTAAGAAATTAATTGAATTGAATGTCTTGGTTAATGTTTTGTTAATGTTTTTGTTTGAAATGTGATTATATATGTTTGATATTTTATTGCAGGTAAATAAAATATATAATATTTGTATTTTGTTTTTATTTTTAATGTCCGTTTTTAATATTAAAATAAGTGCTTTTTACTAAATGCATGTGGATTTATACACGGTACATATACCAAAATAACATTTTTTACAATTTTGGCTGTCTGACTGTTTGTTCCGGCTGGACTGATTTTGACGGGACTTTCACTGGCAGATAGCCAATGTAATAAGGAATAACTTAGGCTACTTTTATTTTAGAAATTTATTTATTTTATAACTCTGCGAACTGTACAATAACTTTTTTGTTAAATTCCACACGGACGAAGTCGCGGGGCAAGCTAGTCATCCATATTTATAGACTTAGTCTAAAATAAAGAATTGTTATTATTATATTATTATCTAATATATAAAATTCTCGTGTCGCGGTGTTTGTAGTTAAACTTTTCCGAAACGGCTTGACCGATTTTCATGAAATTTTGTGTGCATATCGGGTAGGTCTGAGAATCGAACAACATCTATTTTTCATACCCCTAAGTTTAAGGGGGGGGGGGATTAAGGGGGTTAATAAGATATTCCTTAAGGTCCACGGAAGTTTTTAATAATAAAATTTTTTTTAAAAAAATTAATGTTTACTGTTAACTTTTGACAGTACGAAGTATAGTCCGGGCATCTAGTAATTAATAAAAATAGGCGCATATGAGAAAATTCAATGGTAATTTTTTAAAAATAGTCCCCCTATAATTTTTTTTTTATACTTTTCTTTATTCTTTCAAATGTTGAAACCATTTTATAACCTTTCAAACCCAGTCTAAAATAACGGAAAATAAAAAAGATAGTTTTTTGCCTGTTTAAGAAAAAAGCATGTTTGTAACATACTTTTTTTTTCGAAACGAAGCTTCTTTGATATGTTGTGGTAGGTGGAATTGAGATGAAATTAAAATAACTAGTTTTAAATATTTGGTACCATCTGATATATACTATAGAATACCCATATTTTTCACAAGTTCTCATTATCATTTTCAAATGATTCGCGGGTTTATACACAAATATCTGAAACTACACACTGGAAATATATTTGAATGTGAAAACTATCTATGCCACTCTGGTATTCCGTTGAAAATGAAAAGATAGTTATTAAAACTGCATAATATTCCGTAAAATAATCTAAAACGTAGAAGTATACTTATTAGCTAAATCGCGTAAGAGCCTAGCGTAGAATAAAGTCTTAACTATTAACATTCTTTGAAAAAGGGCCCTTAGCCTACCTGTGTGATATTTATTAGCAGTTGTTATACTTTGTAGTCATTTTGTATACGAATTAATTTACTATTTAAATAAATTCTCATGTAGTTACGAAATTTGAAGCAAGTAGCGCCATCTGCTGTTGAGAAGTAGCATAAATGATAAACTGCTATCTATGAAAGAGTAGCAGATACTGTAAAACAGTTTTGTAAGAGTACTCATAGATGGCGCTACTATTCAAAATGATTTAATACTACGGAATATAGATGTCTCTGATCCTTTGTAAGTGACATCTATTAATAAGAATTGAAACTATTAACGAAATCATTTCTTAAATCGCCATATCTTCAATCGAAACTTAATTTTTTTATAGAAATTTGTTAATTTCCAAATTTAGTACAGTAAAGTATTTACAAATGGTTATACCTAGTAACATTAGACCCACGAGAAATATGGTACAAATATTTATATGAATCATACACAAACATTCTTAATTTTCACTTCAGTCTGTCTCAACAAACAAAGGTCAATCAATATTTATTTTTATAAATAAAACAATAACCTGATTTAACAAAAAAATATATTTCTTAAAACCTAAACACAGTAAGCGATGTTAGAACATGTTCAAATCCCATATTTTAATCTTGGAATGTACGAATTTCGACAATAAATGTAGATTTCAGTAACAATTATATTTAATTTGATTAAATTTTTCAACAATATTGAAAATCGAAGCATACCAAAACTTCAACTATTTCCAAATGTACAAACGACACCAAAATTACACTAATATTATTTAAAAGGGAGTCACACGGAAAATTGCAAATAACTGCAAATAGCGGACATTTGCAAAGTAAATAATTTATTAGCAGTTTGTTTGCAAATCAATGTTTATTCTTTTTCTTCTTTTTCCGCTTCTTATCCGAATCGCACTCGACATTACCCGTCAAATCTTGATACCCATCCGATTTGTGGGATTCGTAGTTCGGAAAATTGATACCGTCCGTCTGTTGATAGTTTTCCGTGAAAGTTTCGGAAAATCTCGTACTTAGCGATTCGGAACCGAAGAATTTGTTCGAAATGTTTTCCGGACGCTGTAAATTTTGATATTTTTCGTTATGCGGGTATATTGTGTTGAATATGTTCGTTGCTATGGAGACGGGGGAGGCGGGATACGCCTGCTGCGTCGGTCAGAATTTCAAATCCTGGAAATATTTTGACATAAATATCGATATAGCGTTTACATCTACATATACTATGTGATACTAATAATTAAAAAATATGTGAAGTGATGATGTGAGCACATACACGCAGTTGTCAATTCCTAAGTTAAGCAAATTAAAGCTCGTATAGGTACAGGTCTAGCTACAGGTCGTACAATTTATAGAACATTGTTACTAATTATTTTTTATGGCTGAAAATTTTAAATAAACTATTATAAAATTGAACAGGAAGAACATTAAGAAATTATGTGTAAAAGTTGTTCATAAACATGAATTTCAATCTGTAATACACTGATACATTCCTAAAATTTACCGTTACTCGAAAGATCAGCACCGACGATTCTCACACTTTTGAGAATCATTATTATAGAGTATAGTAACTCCATGTAAGTAAGATTAAAGAACAAAAAAAAAAAACTTTTGTTGTTTTATGGACTCTAGTTTTGCCTAAATGTCTTGTGGTTGATGTAATGAAAGGCGATTGAGTGTAGATATTATGTATTATAACACATGAGTTCACGTTATTTTTGACGTCAACTTGTGGAGGCCTATGTCCAGCAGTGGACTGTATAGGTTGTAATGATGATGATGATGATGATGATTATGTATTATAATTTACAATATTTAATTATTGCGACGATATTACAGTGCGGAGTTGGAATGGCGACTGGCTATAGAATATATAATAATTTATTAATCGACTATGTAGCATCATCATCATCATTACAGCCTATACAGTCCACTGCTGGACATAGATCTCCACAAGTTTACGTCAAAAATAACGTGAACTAGTGTGTTTTGCCCATAGTCACCACGCTGGGCAGGCGGGTTGGTGACCGCAGGGCTGGCTTTGTCGCACCGAAGACGCTGCTGCCCGTCTTCGGCCTGTGTATTTCAAAGACAGCAGTTGGATGGTTATCCAGCCATCGGTCGGCTTTTTAAGTTCCAAGGTTGTAGTGGAACCTTGTTATCCCTTAGTCGCCTCTTACAACAGCCACGGGAAGAGAGGGGGTGGCTATATTCTTTAGTACTGTAGCCACACAGTTATATATATAGCTATGTAGCATATTGCATATCAATTTGTTTCTAGGTGCCAGTATGGACAGTGATTTTGTTCCCAGTAATAAAAGATACGTAGGCACATAGTCAAATACTACCCAAGATCACTCCCCATAAAATATATGGCCTTTTTCAAACATTTTAATTATTCCTATGTATTTATTTACCTTAATAGCCTGTGGCAGGTCCGGCAGACGCATGTCTCTCAACTGTTGTGGAAGGTTCATGCTTTTAACAGCCGACACTGCCCTCGCCGGGGCCGTTGATATACCAGCCTGGGATAGACAAACATATATCTATAATATAATATATATTCGCCAACCCGCAGTGGATGAGTTGAGCAGCGTGGGGGATTAAGCTCAGATCCTTCTCCTAGATTGATATATGCCTATGCCCAACAGTGGGATAATATGGGCCCAATCTTATAAATATAACATATTCTAATAAATGAAAAAATCAATCAAGTACGTAGTCAATAAATGTAAATTAAAGATAACAATTAAGTGAAATGATAAAAACACAGGGTCAGAGGTAGGGTCGGTAGTATGTCTGCAATACAGGTGTTGCATGTCTATAGGCTAGGATAACTTACCACAAGGTGTACTGTACGCTTATTTGCCTACCTAGTTGTATAAAAGATGGATATATTCAATATGTCTCACCTCAGCCTTCTGCATTTTGTTCTGTTCGTTGAGCCTACACAGTATGTCAGCCATGTTGGTCTGGAGCACCATACCGCCCATAACTAACTCGTCTAGCACTTGATGGGCAGCGTCTGCGTGGAATATTAGATCCAACTCACAAACGTTCTCGAAACACTTGTCTAATGTCTCGACGAACACCTGGAATTTATTACGAATTTAGTTATTTTTGTTTGTGGAACTGGACGCTTCTTTACAACAATCGAAATGTTGAAAGGGCGCTGATTAGTATTTCATCATGAAGACAATATAGTTCTTCACATAAGTCAAAGTAAATATGACAGAACCAGGGGACAAAGTATTTACTAATTCTTATATATAAAATTCTCGTGTTACAATGTTAGTTACAAGACCCCTCCGAAACGGCTGGCCCAGTTTTTATGAAATTTTGTGTACATCGGGTAGGTTTGAGAATCGGCCAACAACTATTGTTCGTACCCCTAAGTTACAAGGGGGTTTAGGGAGGGTTAATAATACATATGGGAAACGTTTGCTGGGTCAGCTAGTAAACTTATATTATCACAAGTAAGTAATAAATAAACTCTAATGATACAGAATCCTGTGATAAATAATAACTTATCATTAAGGAGCTGCGTTATCTGATAGTGACATAGGTCCATGATCAATCACAATGACTCAAGCAGAAAAGTAATTAACCATTCAATTATTAAAATTTACTGCAAGTGATAAGTGTCAAAATAAAAAAAAAATCCAACCATAAAATTAGTGCATGGGTGACCGAGCTTAGCTCGGTATTTTTAGTGAATCGTGTTTTTTGAAAATCATATTTAAATACGAAATACATAATATGTAATGTGTGTAAATAATTGATAAAATATGAATAATATTTTTCAATTTTACAGAGATAATAATAAAAAATAGGAACTGTTTATTTAAATAAAAAATCATGGGTGCAATTAGAAAAAAAAAAGGTAAAAACAATCGATCAGGAGACATGGGATTTGATTTGTGGTCTTCTCGGTCAATCCCGACCGGCCGATATCCCACCTGAGCTATTACAACTATATCGGCAATTGCAAAATTTACCTTCGCATTCTAACGATATTGTGGCCATTTTTTCTTTCTAAACATGAATTTTACCTATATCGATTTATCACCCATGAAATCCCCTGCATACTAAATTTCATGAAAATCATTGGAGCCGTTTCCGAGATTCAGATATATATATATATACAAGAATTGCTCGTTTAATAGTATTAGATAAAAGTACTATTTATACCTGAATGAGATCCAATATCCCTAACTCACTCTCCGAGGAGTCAACGCAGAACACAAAGTACAATGTAGCGTAGTGCCTGTAGATTAATTTGTAATCTGAACCACCAATGAGACTGGAACAAGACATGTCATACAAACACACGTTTCTGTTATTAAATGACTTATCCATACCACTACAAGAATAAATAAGCCTACAAACTAATGATTAGCAGTCACCATAGCCTATGGAGGTCTGCAACACCCGAAGCATTGCAAGTACACCCCAACCCTCACTAAGATCCTACCCAAGATTTCTTCTAGATTTTATAATATTTTGTTGACTATTTTACAATACAAGTCGAATAAAAAAAAAAATCAAAGCACCACATACCTGCCTCCTTCGAGGAAGTTACAAACATTGTCATCTCTCTTGGAAACAAGTTGGAACGTCTCCTTTATTATCTGTTGCTGCATATCCTCATTCTGTAAGCATTTAAATATAATCAGATTGATAAAACATTTTTAATCAAAAACTATGTATTAACAATCAAAAGATAATACACTCTTTTTTTTGTAACGAAATTATGCTGATAAGTCCTCGAGAAGTGCTCTCGATGGAGGGCTCACTCATCACGCCAAATATCGCACCAGCTATCCGCTTTTAGTGCAAGGACTGATTGCAGATGAAAACATAACATAAATAAAGGCTAAGATCTAGATTAGGTAAAGCCGAATTAGAAAAACCGAATTATGGGGTTTTTGGGTGTGGAGGGTGGAGGGTGTAGGGGAATCTATACAAGGTAACACTGTCACACCTCAAAACCCCATGGTTATGGAGATATCCATGGTTAAAGTTTTGAGCTCGTACTGTTTGCATTGTGTGACAAATCGACACTTTTAAACAAAATAACGCGTCAGACAATATTCTAATAAAATTAGTAACATTGCGTGCTAGAATATAGGATTAGAAATTCGAAAAATACCCAAAACCGAATCGGAGCACCCCACTGTCCACGTGGTCTTGGTCTGTCCTACCCCTAGAGTGTTTTTTTTGTGCTGCGGAAGGAAGGGCAGCCCTCGCCCACCGTGCGAAAGCGCGCGAACGAATGCGTAGAGGAGCGGCTGAGGCTCCGCTGCGGAACGGAGCATGAGTGAGCGTGCTTTCGCACGCAAGGGCGGAAGGGCTGCACTTCCTGCAACGCTGGAGCCAAGCGTTCCTCTAACTTTCGAAATTCTTCTTCTAACCTCAAAACTTTAACCATGGATATCTCCATAACCATGGGGTTCTGAGGTGTGACAGTGGTACCAGGGGTAGCGTTCCCCACCCTCTCCCCCCCCCATCCCCCCACGGTCCCGAAATTCGGTTTTACCTAATCTAAAGCTTTACCTAAATAAATAAACAGTCAAATTTTGAGCTTAGATCATTCGACGGCCCTTAAAGACTAACCCACAATAAAATCACGTCATTAAAAATAAGATCAAGGAAAGTGAATAAACAGGGTTATTTATCACTGGTATATTTTACAGTAATTTATATATTAATTAAGCTCCAATACTTCTCCTGCATAGAGAAAGAGGCCTATAACTATAGCAGCACTTTTATTAAACAACTGAGGATGTTTTAGAAAAGGCTCGCAAAATAAAACTAAATTATATGTAGCCATCATTTTATCTGCTTTGAAAGATATATAAATAGCTTTCTTTTATTAAGCAAGTCATGTAGATAAATACAGAACAATAATATTTGATAAAACAAACTTTTACTCACAAAATATTGATAAAATTTCGATAATCTCGGTTTCCCATGATTATTGAACACTAATATCGCCTTGATCATTGTGTTATCGTAAGTTCCTTCAGTTAAACTCTCATCAACTTAATTTATAAATTACATAGGTGATAAAACTCGTTTTGTATAGGCGTATTTATTAACTAATTCAAATATGTAAAATCATTTTTTTGTCGAATAACTTTCATCGATTAGAGTTGTCATTTGTTGCAACATTTGTCGTTTCAGTTGACGACTGACGTATGGTAGTATCTTTTTTTTACATTTCTAGCTCCGGAATCGAGCATAATTTAATCCAGCTATTGTCAAACAGTTCTTTTTCTTGAAATATTTATTATCTTGAATTATAATTAATGCTATTTTCTACTTTTATTAAATTCGATTTCAATTTAGCCTGTAACATAAGACATTTGAATTTTATAACAGAAATTCTCACATTATTTGTTGCTTTCAACAGAAAATATACTTTTAGAGTGATTTTTAATTACGGTTAGTGCAATTTTTTACAAAGAAAATAATAAAATTCGTATTATACATACATCTACATAGGTGACCTACCCCACCCCAGCCTGCAAAATAATGATATTTGTAATAAAAAAGATACGAATTGATAGATTTTGAATAGCTCAATTCAACTACGTTGTCCTTTTAAATTGCTCACCTCAAATTATATAATTAAAAATCAAATTAAAAAAAATCAAATATTTTCAAACTCCTATATCTTTTGATGTATACAATATTTTAAAATGCTCAAAGTGTTAAAATACTGCTCAAGTTGCATTTATAATTGCTCAAGTATAGTTTGAAACAGATCCACTTTCCTTAATTTTTAAATAAATATAAATAGTTTGAACAAATAAAATAATGCTATTTGTAAAAAAATAATACTAATCGATCGATTTTTAATAACTTAATTTAACTACGTTATCTTTTTAAATTGCTCACCTTAAACTATTTATTAAAAATCAATAAAGTCGTTGAAAAAAAAATCATTTATCAATAATTTCAATCTCCTATATCTTTTGATGTATACAATATTTTAAATTGCTCAAAGTGTTAAAAAACTGCTCAAGTTGCATTTATAATTGCTCAAGTACAGTTTGGAACAGCTCCACTTTCCTTAATTTCGAAATAAATTAAAAGTAGTTTGAACAAATTGCTACATGTTAAAAAAAAATTGTTTGTTGGGCCAGAGAGAGTCACCCACAATTCCTAACACGAGACTACAAGAGAGAGAGAGTAAACAAAAATCCTCCAGAATCTTAATCTTCTTTTTTTCAAAAACTCACAAAATCAACTTACATTAATGCAAAGCTTATACCATAAGAAACTACAATGACTCACCCACAATAAATTGCACCCAGATCTTAAGTCGGCGAGAGAATCCAACCCAAAAAAGCCGCAAACACTCGCCCTGAGGCTTATATACAGCAAACCGAGCGCGTCGCGACACAACTACCCCCTAAGGTGAACCGCGACGTAATACAATACGAGGGTATTCCAAAAATTTAAATCAGTCGCCTAGAAAAAGTAAATAGCAACGCTAATGCATAACTGTGCTATTATACATCAGCAGGAACGAAACTACGTGCTAATAAAAATATATGCTACAAAATTTAACGTTTATATCATAAGACAGGTGTACGCTACGCGTGCGCATAGACAATGATGTGAAGCAAAAAAATTGCAGATATTCGTAATAAAAAAGATACTAATCGATAGATTTTTAATAGCTCAATTCAACTACGTTGTCCTTTTAAATTGCTCACCTCAAATTATATAATTAAAAATCAAAAAAGTCGTTGAAAAATATTAATAAAGGACAACGTAGTTGAATTGAGCTATTGAAAATCTATCGATTAGTATCTTTTTTATTACGAATATCCGCAATTGTTTTGCTTCGCATCATTGTCTATGCGCACGCGCAGCGTTCGCCTGTCTCATGATATAGACGTTAAATTTGTTCAAACTATTTTTATTTATTTAAAAATTAAGGAAAGTGGAGCTGTTCCAAACTGTACTTGAGCAATTATAAATGCAACTTGAGCAGTTTTTTAACACTTTGAGCAATTTAAAATAGTGTATACATCAAAAGATATAGGAGATTGAAATTATTGATAAATAATTTTTTTTTCAACGACTTTATTGATTTTTAATTAAATAGCTTAAGGTGAGCAATTTAAAAGGATAACGTAGTTAAATTAAGTTATTAAAAATCGATCGATTAGTATTATTTTTTTACAAATAGCATTATATTATTTGTTCAAACTATTTATATTTATTTAAAAATTAAGGAAAGTGGATCTGTTTCAAACTATACTTGAGCAATTATAAATGCAACTTGAGCAGTTTTTTAACACTTTGAGCAATTTAAAATATTGTATACATCAAAAGATATAGGAGTTTGAAAATATTGATAAATTTTTTTTTCAACGACTTTATTGATTTTTAATTAAATAGTTTAAGGTGAGCAATTTAAAATGACAACGTAGTTGAATTGAGCTATTAAAAATCTAATGATTAGTATCTTTTTTATTACGAATATCCGCAATTTTTTTACTTCCCATCATTGTCTATGCGCATCCGCAACGCTCACCTGGCTTATGATATATGTTAAATTTGTTCGAACTATATATATTTATTTAAAAATTAAGTGAAGTGGAGCTGTTCCAAACTGTACTTGAGCAATTATAAATGCAACTTGAGCAGTTTTTAACACTTTGAGCAATTTAAAATATTGTATACATCAAAAGATATAAGAGTTTGAAATTATTGATAAATGAATATTTTTCAACGACTTATTTGATTTTTAATGAAATAATTTAAGGTGAGCAATTTAAAAGGACAACGTAGTTGAATTGAGCTTTTGAAAATCTATTGATTAGTATTTTTTTATTACGAGTATCATTATTTTGCAGACTGGGGTGGGGTAGGTACATAGGTGTAGTCTGTAGATATATTTTTATACAAAAAAAAACTAAATATTTATAACCTGTATTCAAAAGCTGTGATATATATTTTTAAATTCTTTATAATCTATGTAGGTACGTCGTGCTCCAGCGGTCAGCGCAGTGCTGTCTTGCGAGTGTCACAAAAGGAAAAGTAGTAAAAAAACTGTATGAATACTGTGTGAAATAAACCGTATTTGTTGTCGTTTGTGTTTATTATTACGTAAATTTTTGAATGGAAACTCGTCGGATTACCAGCTGATCGTCATATCATATAAACAGGTCAGTGGTACATTATGGCAATCATTATTAATACACCTATGTCTTTATTTGGATACCGGACCGCGTCTAGTGTCGGCTTGCTAAATATCGCGTATATACCGAAACTAACATTAATATGAGCACGTTAAACCTAGGCGCGTGATCTATATATTTGTTTTTGAGGCAATAATTAAAAAGTTAAGTCTAAAACGTCAAATCAACGTTAAATCAAGCGCAAATCCTTTGAAACACTGTCCGTGAATAGGAAGATAATATTGTTTTATACAATAAATATATAACAATAAGATCTCTGGATTCATTGTATATTCTAACAATTTAAAAGTCGGAAGTTTTTTTTACTGTTTTCGCGGGCTACTAACAATTGTATTGAATTGAATTTTTTTTTTCACGTTAACATTTTTTAAGCTTAAGTTAAAATGTATTGTTAAATGGTTTTTAAATGTGGAAGTTTTTTTTAAATATTTCGTTAATATGGGTATTTATAGGTTTAATAACTAAGGACTTTTATATAGTAATAAATTGAATTTTTTTTTAGTAAAACAAATTAATAACAACTGCAAAGAAATTGAGACAAATATTTTATAAATGTAATTACTTTTATGAAATATTTGTTTCCTACAAAATAATACTATTCATTTCTAAAGAACTTTAAACAATAAACATTTAAAACAATAACTACACAAACATTGAAAAATAAAAGCTGTTTGTTTACTATTTACATAAATAATATCTTTCAAAACAATTGTTGACCTTTTATAATACGGAAGATAATAATATTAATATATGTGACAAGAGGGCTGGTGCACTTTGGCCCAGAGAATCGGCATAGCGATTCAACGGGGAAACGCTGCCAGCATTCTTAGCACAATTTCACGCAAACATGATTCGTACCAAAATTATCTGTAAATATTTAGTTCTGAAGTTGTGAATTGTAAATATATATAATAATTAATAAACTATTGTTATTTATTAAAAAAAAATATATGTATCTATATATTAGACAGTTAAATATATTGAATGTTCAAAGACATTGGCTATTTCACTATTTGCTGATAACGCTATTTGACAGATGATGATATCCTACAGATAGAAGTTTTTGATTATTCTTTTTAGACATTGAATACTACTATATTCACCTTACAGAAGATCACAGCTAAATAATACTGCTTTCAAGCAGTGTTGTGTTCCTGTGGTGAGTAAGGCAACCAAAGCTGTTGGAGGGAATTGGGAATAGGGTCGGCAACGTGCTTGCGATGCTTGTGGTGTTGCAAACGTCTTTAAGCTACAGTAATCGCTTATCATCAGGAAAGCCCATGGGGGCCGACCTAGTTAGATTAAAAAAAAAATTATGTGGGTTTAGTAATATTCTCAGAAATGAATTTAAAAGCTGTACTCTATTAATTGAGCAGAAACAGATCCTAATGGCTTAATCTACCTCCTGCTCTCAAAGTCCAATTAACTATTAAAGAAACACTCAGCATTAATTTCCACTAACTGTCGAATACTTATACATGAAACCTGTGTATTTTAAAGATGTTATTTATTATTTATTAATTAAAGTGAAACAGGTCCTGAGAGCTTACATGAGAGTCATATCTTACTACTGGTGACACAGACTCATCATATTAAAACTAAACATCAGTCAAAGTCGCGTTAAAAATAATTTTCTAATTATAAAGCCTATCAGTAACTTATGTAAGAGATAAACCCTTAACAACCAATAAAACTTTAGAAACCACATATATTTATAATAGCAGGAGCCTTTGGTTCCACACAAGTTAATTCGAGGAAAAAAAATTTGCCTATAGCCTTTATGGGTAAATAGGCTGTCCAACACAAAAGTAATTTTTCAATTCAAACCGGACGTTGCTTAAATTTATGCATTTCAACAAACAAACTCTTCAGCTTAATATAATTTTTAGTATAGATTACACTTAAGTCAGTAAATTTATATAAAAACTCGGAATAGTAGCAATTCATTGAAGTAAAATCAGGCTCTGAAGAGATTTTTTATCTCCTGCCATTAAAGTCGATCCAACATTGTATATAAAATGTATCAGTTATCAGTGAACCCTCTAGCTTCAGCTTAAAATATCCTACTGTTGGGCATAGGCTTTTTCCCCATGTAGGAAAAGGATCAGAGCTTAATCCACCATGCTGCTTCAATTTTATGGGATTGGTGGATTTTTTCCCTACTATTAGTAACGATCGCTATCCGATACATGATAAAAACCGCGACCGACAGCTTAACATGCTCTCTGAGGCACGGTGGAAAGACCGACAAGGACTAACAACCAGACCAGAAATAAATATTTGTATAAACACAAATATCCACTCCGAGCGGGAATCGAACCCATGCCCGTCGGTGTTTTAGGCGCCGCCGACATGGCACACGCACCATTGCACCAGAGGCTGTCCTCTAATATATTAAATAATTAAAGTAAGTAAGTAATAACTAATATTTTCAATAATAACTTAAAGTCGAACAAGGCCATATCAAAATGTAAGTCCCGCGAAAAAACTGTATCAGTAACTTTTTTTCTTGTTCTTAGTAAATCTTCTTGCACTGTTTGCCTCGCTATTTAAAATACTTACTCATGACCATGGGTTGACTGGAAGAAATCTCTTTCAGAGATAAGTCCACCTTTGCCATAAACATTATTTTTATGTTGTTTTTACATGTATTTTTTGAGTGCAATAAAGTATATATATATATATATATATATATATATATATATATATATATACTTTACTTTTTAACAACAATTAAAACTAAAAAAGTCTTAAAACTAAAAAAATATTAAAGTTTGACCCAGTAAACAATTTGAATCTCATATTTGCATTATGTTTTAGTGATAGAAAGTAGTGAAAGTAAACGCTGTGTGAAGTGATACGTTATATTATTTATAAATAAACTGCAACTCACATTGCAACGTTAAACCGGTTTGAGTACAGTACTGGAATAGAAACTGTTTAGAAATTATGAGAGTATTAAACTTTTATAATAACAAATATTATGGATATACAAATACAAATACAAATACTCTTTATTGTACACTATCAGAGAAAAATTTTACACCATAAAAGAAAATATAGACATGTACAAAAGGCGGAGTTATCGCTAAAAGAGCGATCTCTTCCAGACAACCTCTAGCATGAAAAGGACATGACAAAAGAATTAGACGGCATGGAGGTGGACATACATAATATATACATATAATACGTAAATATACATACACATATATACACATATACATACATACACATACATACACATATACATACACATATATATATATATATCAAATATATATAAACATAATATATAAAGAATATGGAAATACGAATATACATACGAGAGAAGAGAGGAAGGACCGGCTAAAGTCATTGTCAGTAATATTTGTAGTAAATTAAATTTATAAACTTATAATGTGACTCATAAGTTTAAATAGTGTTTCTTTAAGTAACTTTTAAAAGTGTCTAGTGATTGTGCCCGCCTTATATTTACGGGTAAAGCATTCCACAACCGAACAGCTTGTACCGAAAAAGAGTTAGTATAAAAAGAAGAAGTATGAGAAGGAATTTTAAGAATAAGATTATTATCCGATCGAAGAGACCGATCGTTACAGTTTGATAGTAGCTCAAAGCGCTCTTTTAAATAGGAAGGCGTCTTTGGATTAAACAGTACGCAGTAGAGAAGTGAAAGGATGTGAGTATTCCGGCGAAGTCGAATTGGGAGCCACCCCAGCTTTTTGCGAAACTCAGAAATGTGGTCATATTTCCTAAGTCCAAATATGAAGCGAATAGAAAGGTTTTGAATACGCTCGAGTTTATTTAATTGATCTTCCCTGAGGTCGAGGTAACAGGTGTCGGCATAGTCGAGAATAGGAAGAAGGATGGATTGTGCCAACGCAATCTTGGTGGGAATTGGCAAAAGATTTCGTAACCTACTAATGGAACTAATAGCAGTAAACATTTAACGACTAATTTCCATAATCTGTGAATTCCAGGTCAAATTTTGGTCAAAAATAATACCTAGATTTTTTACTTCTGAACTATAAGGAATAACATGGATATATATATATATATATTATTCAGGCAGAAATATAGATATATTAATACTAGCTGACTCGGCAAACGTAGTCTTGCCCGCTAAACGCTATTTAAAAATAGGGGTTGGTGGTAGAAGGGTGAAAATTTAGGGTTGTATGTATTTTTCAACGCCAAATCATAATAAAATCAAGACTGAATAATTTATCAAAAAATTAAAGAAAAATTTAGGGGTGGACTACCCTTAACATTTAGGGGGATGAAAAATAGATGTTGTTCGATTCTCAGACCCACCCAATATGCACACAAAATTTCATGAGAATCGGTCGAGCCGTTTCGGAGGAGTTTAACTACAAACACCGCGACACGAGAATTTTATATATTAGAAGATTATAAAGAGGTAAAGTTTCTGACAATGTTTGTTTGTAGGGGATAATCTTCGCAAATACTGATCCGATCATGAAAATTGTTTCACTAACAGAAAGCTACACTATTCAGGAGTTATATAGGCTATATTTTATTGTTATTGAACAAAACATTTATTGAAAAATGATAATATATGTAAATCTAGTTGGAGAAGTTCGAGCGAGATGAATACTTTACTATACTTATATATTTGCATCACAAAAATAATAATTAACGCCCAACGAAGCGGGCACGGGTCGGCTAGTATTTCATATTGGGGAAGATATTTGCCAATTCACAGCGGAGCAGCTTAGTGGATTAAGCTCCCTATCCTTCTACATGGACAAAGGGGCCTATGCCCAGTTGTGGGCTGTTACAGGCTGAATCGTTCGTCCGTTCGTTCTAGTGTGTTGTAAAATGACTTTACTCTTTATTCTGGGACTGTGCGTTTGGTTCACGACAAGTTTATAATATTATTTATACGAAAATTTATCAAAAAATATGCTATGACAGGCGGCTGTAACCTATAACACAAGCATTAAGTTGCTTATCTTAGGAATAGACGACTGTGTGTGTATGTATGTATGTAAATCAACAAATATACGTCCTTGAGTGTACTATGTAATAAGATTTATTCTAAGAAATGAACTTGATGTAATGCAACCTGCATGTAACCTTAAAACCTTTTAACATGGCTTCTATTTTAATAACATACTTATGGTACGTCTCAAGTTTAATCTAATTTACAAAATTAACCCTTTGTTGCATTTCAAAGTCCTTTGTTATGATGTTCTGCTGAATGTTTGTTCATAGCTGAGTTTTGGAACGTTCTTATAAAAGGCCTCACACAATGGCTCCCACTAGGATTCACGCCTTTGTCGGTGGTTTGGCAACACAATGCACGAGTCCGAACTCCCAGACCATGTCAAACATCAGTATGGCCAATATAAATGTATGCCATCTGTCAGGGCTATGACCGTTACTCTCGCACGTCTTCATATTCTATTATCTTCATCATTATCTTTGCCGCAGAAATGAAATAATGATTCTAGCTTCTCTTTATTACTGTGGCCGATAATATCTTCGTGGGTAATAATGCAAGTATTACTTATTTCGTGCTATTGATGTCAGGCGAGTTGTCTTCTGGCAATTTTTATCCGACTTTAAATTGGAGACTATTTTGTCTTACTCCGCCGAAATCCCAAATCTCAGGAAATTCGACAAAAATCCCTAAAAAAAGTTCTTTTTATACATATTTTATGTTAAGATATTGTGCGTTTACAAGTATATACTAGCTGCTCCTTGCGGCTTCACCCGTGAAATTCCGATCCAATAAAAATTTCGGGATAAAAAGTGTGTGTGTGTGTCAGCTCCGACGCACGACTGGAGTTTACTCCTTCAGATCTTCATGTCCTAAATAGGCACAAAAGGCTTACTAAGAAAAAGATTAATATGGTAAATAAACGAATCAAATAACACCATCTATCGGAACCTTATTTGTTTCCGTTGTATTGGGTTCCGATAGATGACGTTACCAAAAACGTAACGATGTCATAAGTTCAGTAGATTTTACTCCTCATATATCGATACCTCGGGGCTCAAAGGGCGTAAGCACCAAAACTCGATTTTACAGGAGAGCCAAAAAACTAAAAAAAAAAAAAATATTTTCGACATAACTTTCTCGATTATTGTCCTAAATAAACCATTCTAGGACCAAAAGTTTTATTTTTTTTTTGATGCAGAACTTTGTATAATTATATTTCAAATAAATTTAAAAGTAACAAAAATAGCTTGTCTATACGCCTCGGAAAATCGAATGATTGGGGCGTTTACGCCCGAAAAATCAATGGATATTTGATTAGTGATGGTTGTAACCGTATATAAGTGTATAATCTATGGTTGTAACGGTCAATTTTCTCACTATTTCTATCAGTTTGTAGACAGCTGCTTTGTTTTCTTCATTTAGGTAATCGATTTAAGTGCAATTTTTATGAACTTTATTAACTTTTGTATATAATTATGTACTTTATTAACCTTTTTATAGATTTTATTACCATTTATCGACTCAGATAACTAATTAATTATACAAATACCTAATTATTGATTTTATCTATACTTAATAGCCTAACCTATCTAAAACCTATTCCAAAACTCATTTATTATAAAAAAAAAATGATAAATAAAATTCACTTGTTATTGAAAATATTGTTTATTAAACAAAGTAAGAAAAAGACTCTTATTTTTATATAATTTCAGTTGTAACGAAACATCTTATTAACGTAAAGCAGAATGAACGATTAAAACTAAATTGTACTGAAATGGCAAGTACTTAGGTATCGCTACAAAATTTTGCGCTAATGTCTAATCTTCTGTTTAAAATGTATAGAAAATACAAGGAACTCTTGAGATCAATTATATATTATTTATGAAGTCTTTTGGTAAAAGTTATTAGGTAATCTTAAGTATTCCTACCTACTAAAACAGCAGACTCATTAAAATTTGACCATCCTTGAATAACGAATGTTTGACAAACATATTTATTATAAACAAATAATCTGTGAGGCTAATAAAACAACTGCTACTATTAAAAATCTATCTTACAATGAGAAAAATAAGTGCATAAACAAAATAAATTTCTGAATAGGATTCAGAGACAATGATAAATTCAATAATTTTTGCGTCACCTGCGTTACATATTATTTAAACAATTTTAGTCAATAATAGACTGTGGAACCATTAACATTACACATACATTTAATAAAATGACCAAAACTTAGGTACCTGCACTTACAAAACTAGAAATATTAAATTTGGTTAAAAATATTATCACACTATAACGTTTAACTTAAACATTAATGACCCTTAATCAAGAAATCACAATCACAAGCAAAGCTCTCGCAATCACATAATATATAGGTAGATATGGTTGACCAATAAGGGATAATTGTTAGACGTATGTGTCATTTTATTTTAGAGTACATAAATGTTTAAGGGTGTATCTGGTAAGTTGATTCTTTAGAAATGGTTATGTTCGGGCTTAAGCACCACGTAAGAATATTCGTATCATCTACGGTGTCGTTTACTCCCATCACGTTTATGATTATTAACAATGATTGCTGTTACGACACAAAAACTGAAAAAATATGTTTTATTTTCGACAAAAATTAGGTCACTTTTTGGCAAATAGGAAGACTTTAAATATACAGATCGAGAGAGGAGAAAAAATAAGTAGGGCTGCATTAAAAAGTCAATTTCGCCAAAATGGTGGTTACGCCCTTTGAGCCCCGAGGTATCGATATTTTTCATACCATGCATCTATGGTTTTAGAAGTATATGGTCCCATAAAGATATGCTGATCTGAGCTGAGCTATTCTGGGATATACACGAAAGAACTCGTCAATGACTGTCGATGTTACTACCTCACAAGTAATTATCTGATAATAGGTGTTACTTTACCTAACGAACTAAAAAAAATTACTCAAAAAATAGTTCTTATGACATGAACTATTGGTTGCTCTCTGGCTGTTCAACAATACATATTTAGTACGTGCTTATACAATCAGAGGCCAGACATCAAGATAGTACGTGTATGAATTCAAACGTGAAGGCAGAGCAGAGGCCGATTCTTTTGGTCGGTTTATGTTTTATTTTTTTCTTTTCTATCTTAATAAAAAATCTTGAGAAGTACACGTGTTCAATGTCAAATATTATTTTAGAACTGATCATCAAATCTTTAATATCAGCTATCATTTTTTGGTGTCCTAATAATAAAGATCTCGTCGTTCTTAATAAATAAAATATCTTAGTCAATAGACATAAGTAGCTCCATTGTGAAAACAGCTTTGATTATTTGCAACGTGATGCACCCATGGATAAACTTTGTTCCTTTTTTACACAAAACTAGCTGTGCCCTGCGGTTTCACCCGCGTTAAATTGAGGAAAAATCATACTAAAATATTACACACCGTATCTTCCCTCGGTAAATGCACTATCCAAAACAAAAATAATTTTTTAATTCGAACCAGTTGTTTCTGAGATTAGTGCGTTCAAAGAAACAAAAAACTTTTCATATATATGATAATGAAATATCTATATATTTCAAGATTTATAGTAAATCGATTCGTCCCATAAAACCAATAAAATTAATTGTGCTTAAAACGATTGTATTTATATAATATTTCTGCCGACAATCTGCCATTGTTGTGATATATATGTCAAAAACAAATTCCATAACTTTTGTCATTTGAGCATTGAATAGAATTTATACAGCTACCATTAACTTGAACAAGTTTGGCTAGCTTCTATAGTCAAAACAAACCTCTAAAACTCAGACTGTCACAGATTTAACCAACATTGAACATTGACTATGTTCTTTTCTCTATTTAAATTGAGTGATTTATCATATTCTGCATTTTAAACTAGCTTTTTGCATATAAGACTATTTGACATTAAATTTTTTTTTTAAAGTACACATATTGTACCGCAAGGACAAATACGATAAAATGTAAACAGCTGAGACCTGCCCCACTGCTGGGCATAGCCATGGTCTCTTTCTTTATGTAGGAAAACTAACTGCTCAACTGCGGCTTCACGGATATAATGACTGATAGGTAACTATAGCTATCATTTATCTGTGATAACAACTAGGTCCTACTTTATGTACTAGCCGGGTCTTAAGTGTGTACAATTGGCGGCGTCATTAATAAACAATGTCTACCAAGCAACTGTGTTGCAATGGATTTTATGGACACTAAAAACATGTATACCTACTTACGAAAAATAACAATGAATAAATATATGGAAATATAAAGTAAAGTACGTATAAACTACGTAAAAATACAATTTGGCTGCAATAACTGTTCACTTATTGCTATCACTAGGCTTTGTAGCTGTGACGTATTATTCAGAAGAATTTTCAATGCTGATTTTAATCTGATATGAATTGAACCAAAGTTTCGGCTTAAAATATTCTTTTACCTGCCTTTTCTGGTCTTTGCTTAAATCCTTTTTATACTAGGAATTTCTGGAAGAAATGGCTAATTTACCATAAGTCCGCCAATTGTATTAAACAATTTACAATTTGTATCTATCTTTCCTAAGTTACTAATTATATATTTGTTTCGTATAATTGTGTTTGCTCCCAAACAAAAAAAAAACTACTTCAATTTCATCGATAAGTAATATACAACGTAGGTAGACGAAAAAAATAATCAAGTAAATACGCGTTATCAAAAATTACTCAAGAAGCCGTCAGATCGCGGTCGACAAGCATCAGCTTTCGATTAAAACAAAATTTATCAAAATCGGTACACCCAGTAAAAAGATGTGAGGTAACACATAAAAACACAATCGAATTGGGAATTACTTACCTCCTAGTTTTGAAAATTAATTATTCGTAGCACGCGTCAAAAAGAATGAATCTGTAAGAAACTCCGCAGTTTTTGTAGTTATTAGGTAGTCTTGAATAAAACTGTCTCTTTTAAGTGAAAACTAATTATATATCATTTAGACGGTATGATCTTGTTTAAATCTGACAACCTGGCAACGCAATTGGTGAAACTAGCTTCATTGGCAAATGATTGCCATACATTAGTGTATCATGTCTAACATCCTTGAACGCTGGCAATTGCTAGAATCACAGAAACCTATTTACGCTTTTTTATTACAGACTCGTTGTGTAATATTCTATATATATAAGATCGTATTAACGTCCATTGTTGTGTGGGTGTGGCGATTTAAATTGGCGTAGGTCAGTGGGACGGCAACGTTTACGATTTATTAATGTATTGACACTACAGCTAAATAAATAAAAAATTGGAATTAGAAATCATTGAGGTACAGTAAAGCAGGAAATATCCTGCTAAAAATCTGGAGCAGTCCGTCTGTGGAAGATGACGCTGAAACTAGCAGCCACTCTTTATATCTCTGCTTCTAAACAACAGATTGAGTTGTAACTTTACACAAATTAGTATCGTTATTTCATCTATGGAAAAAACCCAAAGGGTAAATACCACTCCTATTTTTTTTATTTAAAATACCAAAAAAGGAGGCTATTTCAACCTTACAGAAGATCACAGCTTAATAATGCTGCTCTCGATTAGTGTTGTGTTCTTGTGGTGGAAAGTTGACTAAAGCCCCTGGACAGAGTTAGTGGTAGGATCGGCAACGCGGTTGCGATGCTTCTGAAGTTGCTTGCGTCTATAAGCTACGGTAACCGCTTATCATCAGGTGGTCCGTACGCTTTTTTGCCGATCTAGTACCTAGTAGTTATAGCTAGTTCTAGTTCAGTCTAATACTTCCAAAATAATGTCTTAATATTTAAAATATGAAAGTTTAGATGAGTGCCTGTTGGTCTTTTCGCGAAATCTATTAACCGTTTTTGATTAAACTTAGTAGATAACTGGAGATCTACAACGATTCGTAGCTTACTTTTTTTAAGTAAAACTTTCTTACGCACGCTTGACTCGGGGAGTAAGCTGGTGGATGCGTGACGAGAGCGTGTCGAGGCGAACGGAGTAAGAGAGAGATGTGCGAGCACAGATTTTCTTTCTTTCATAGCCAGTTACGTATCGTATTAAGGACGCTATCACATTTTTAACTCGCTCAAGTTTAGGTATTTAAATCGCAACACAATAACATTACACGTACGCACACATTGATACCGCTTTCTGCTCGATTTTGTACCGACGTAACTAATCTTGGTACTTGAAAGTATTAATTTTTAATTTTACTGGTATTGATTAGTAAATTTAGTTGTAAGTTTAAAGTCGAACTTGGTAACTGTTACTAAGTTACTGTTACCTACTATTCACGGAACCTCTCCCTTACTCTGTTTATGACGATGTCTTAAGGCGTCAGGGTATCTACTACTCGTTCGTCGTACTATACAATAAAATATAATAGATAATTATTTATTTATCTATTTATTTACAGAAGAAAAAAAGATACAATTTATGTGATAAACAGTGCAGCAAAAACAATGAATAGGTAGTTTAACAGTGCACTGTGTTTCTAAAGTAATAATACTAAAGTACATACTATATTATTTACTAACATAAAAATATGATATAGAGCTATATAAATATAGATTATTATACATGTGAATATAATTGGAAAGAAAAAAAATAACATTAAGTGGTTAAAAAAAAAAAAAAGTAATAATCATAATAAAAAAAAAGTGCGGTCATGTCAATCTGTCTCTTTAAGTTGTTCTAAAAAGAATTTTTTAAATATGTTTTTATAGTTATTTTTTTGAATTTTTTTTTTTAAATTCGATGGCAGATTATTTATTAGGAAAGGAATAATATATTCAAGCGTACGTTTTCCATAAAAATTACTATGCCTAGGTATTTTTAATGTGTGATTTGTAATATTTCTTGTTAGTTTATAGTGACTCATTTTTATTTGAATGTTTGAATTAAAATATTGTTCTATTAATAATGTATATTTTATTTTAGTGTGTATTGGCATTACTTTGCAGTAGTTAAATAATTTCAATGCGTTGTTTTTGTATTTATTTCTTATGTATATGGGTACGATTGTTTTTAAGATTCGTAATTGGAGATGATAGATTCTATCGAGATGTGATTTAAATGTAAGACCGTAGGTGCTTAGTCCATAAGATATAATAGATTCACCTAAAGATTTATAAAACATTAATAGTATTGAGAATGGAATTTTGGGTTTAATTATGGTTAATTTGGCTAAAAGGGCACGTAATTTGTCACAGACATTGTTTATATGTTCTTTCCAATTGAGGTTAGTATCTATAGTAATACCAAGGTAACGCTGAGTTTTAACAAAGTCAATGTGGTTACAGTTGCAGATACCAGTATATGAATTATGAAAACATTGATGGCTATGTGCAGTGATTTGTATGTCCCCAGAGAATCTATTTTGCGTTGAGCTTATATAGATGGCTTTTGTTTTTTCTCTATTTATTACTAGGCCAACATCATGGGACCATTTTGAAAGTTGGTCAAAATCATATTGAATTTTTTTAATTGCTTGTTTTATATCATGATGGGCCGACAGAAGACATGTATCATCCGCATATTGATACATTTCACAGGTTTTTACAACATTTTTAAGATCGTTAACATATGTTAAGTAATGAAGGGGTCCTAAAACTGAACCCTGTGCAGTTCCTTCTGTTATTGCTATTTCGTCACTGAGGGTATCAGTAATTTTAACGCGATATGTTCTATTTGAAAGATAATTATAACACCAATTTAGAAGTGGGCCCCTGATTCCGTTATTTTCTAATTTTTCAAGAAGAATGTTATGTTGTAGAGTATCAAATGCTTTGCTATAATCTATAAATATTACTAAAATGTGCTTTTTATCGTTCAAGTGTTTATTTACAGAATTTGAAAATATTGATAAAAGTTGTGTAGTACTTTTTTTTGGCTGAAAACCGAATTGATTACTATATAATATGTTATTTTTATTATAGAAATTTTGAATTTGTTGATGAATGTATTTTTCCGTTATTTTATCAATTATTGGTAAAATAGTTACAGGTCTATAATTATCATATGAGTCAAAGTTTCCTTTTTTTATTATAGGTCTTACAGTACCTGTTTTTAAATCTTTAGGGTACATTCCTGACATGACACTACCGTTTATAAATTTCACAAGAATTGGAGTTAATTTTTCACATAGTTCTACGATATCAACTCCGCGAATATTATCTATCCCGGGTGCTTTTTTAGTATTGAGTGATTTTATTATTTTAGATATATTACAATTGTCGGCTTTAATGAATCTACATGTAACATCAATTGAATTTTTATAAATATTTTTGTCAAGTAACGGTACTTGACATGTATTTAATATATTTTTAACGTTATTATTAAAAGATTTTGCGAAATTATTACAAATATCTTTGATCGAGGCATGTTTTTTATCGAAGGCGTGCAGTATAAATTCATCTAAAGATTTTTTTATCCTACCGGTAAGTGTATTTAACAATTGCCATAGTTTTCTGGGGTCATTTTTATTTTTAATAATTTCATTTTTATAGTATTTATTTTTAAAGTGATTTATTTTATAATTAGCATAATTTCTTGCTTTTTTATACTCAATTCTTAATATCATATTATTAACATCTTTTTTCCATTTTCTATATAATTTATCTCTAAATTTACATGCTTTGATTACACTTTCATTTATCCAATTATTATGAGTACGCTTCGGATTGGTGTTTAATTTTATTTCGACTTTTGATTTATCATAACAATCATTAATTCTTTTATTAAGTTGTGTGTAGATTTCTAACGGGCATTTTATATTTTCAATCGCTTTCCAATTAATATTTTTTAAAAGGCTTTTTAGGCGGTCGTTTTTAATAATAATTTTATTTTTTATTCTATTGTCGTGTATAGGTATTGTACTAAGGCACATCATTGCAATTATTCTATGGTCGGAAAGTACAGTGTCAAGTGCTGTTGTTAAAATGTCTAGTGTGCGTGATTTAACATATATGTGGTCAATGCAAGATTTACTAATTTTATTACGAGATATTTCTATCCGTGTGTAATCTGAGATCCCACACACTAGGCCTAAGTTAGACATCATATTATTATAACTATGTTTAATAGGACTGTCTAATTTTAAATCAATATTGACATCACCTATTAAAAACAGTTCGTGTTTACAGTCTATATTCTTAACAAGTTTTTCTAGTTCATTAATAAATAAACATTTACTATTGTTCGGTGGACGGTAGATTGCACACAGTTTTGCAGAATAATTATTTGGTTTTTTTATAGACGCTAAAATACATTCAAAACTATTAGTTATTGGCTTATTGACAGTCGCTTTAAGATTTTTATTAATATATATAATAATTCCACCTCCTTTACGCGCTTTACGCAATGCTGTGTGCATTGTATAACCGTCTAAGTTAAACATATTACTTATGGAGTCCGAAATATTTGCTTCAGTTATAACTATAATATCTAAAACTATATTACATTGTTTTACTATTTGTTCTAAGACTGAAAAATTTTTGATCATTGATCTTATATTGACATGAATACATGACAAAGTTATATTATTTTTAGTTGATAAACAATCTAGAAAGTCATTCAAATTTGAACAATTAAATATTTCAGTTACTTCATTATTAATTTCATCCATTATTATGTAAATTTATAATAATTAGTACAGTTATATTAAAATTATAATAATTATAATAAATAATAATAATAAAAAAAAAATAATTTTAAATTATCAAATAAGCTTATTTATATCTTCTAATGTCCTCAAAATTATTGGTTGGCTGTCGTTGTTTTTTCTAACACGGATAACTCCTTTTTTGCACCATATGAATTTGTATGTCTCCTTTAATTTATCTTTAGCATTCCATAAAAGATTTTTATTATAGGGTGTAAGGGACTCTTTCATAAATACTGTTTTATTAGAGGATATTTTATGTTCATTGGCTACAAGCTCTTTTAATAGTATTTTGGTAGATTTTGATGCACTTATCCATTTCTGTGTTGTTTCCGCATTTCTCATTTTAAGTTGTACTGTTCCAGGGAAATCGTTTTGTTTTGTTTTTCTTTTTAGATTTATGTGAATAATATCATTGCAAGGCATTTTTAGTTTTGTTGCTATATTTTCAACAATAACCTTTGTTTCCTCTATCTCACTATTTGGTATATTAAAAATTTCTAACTGATCATTTAGTTTATTTTGTTCTGTTTCTTGTTGAATCTGCTCTAAGGCTCTAATTCTATTTTCTAAATTAGAGTTTTTATTTAATAATTCTATATTTTTTTTTTTAATTCTTGAATTGTTTGTTTACAGAAATCGATATTTTCCACTATTTCGTCCATTTTGTCACTTTGATATTGTAACGTTTTAATAAAATCTTTCATTTCTCTTTGTATAGATTTTTCTATTTCTTTTGTTAATTCTTTTACTATGTATTTCATATTCATTGCTAGGCTTGGTGAATCACGAGGTAATTCATCGTTGTTCATATCATCATCATAATTGGGTGTAAAGAATGAACTTCGTCTTAGTGAGGAATTATGGCAATCTTGACATGTCCATTCCAGATTCTCTGTTGTGCATAGTGCGGTAATCTGCTTATTCGTTAAATCTGAACATGTAGTGTTACTGTGTACCATTTTGACACATTTGTTACATTCTAGTTTTGGACTTCGTTTGGTAATATTTTTAGCGCATTTATCACACTTATTCATGTTATTTAGTCACCGAATTTATACTCTCACAAGTCAAATAAATATAATTTTATTATAATATACAAGAATTAATAATATTTAAATTAAAATATAAAATCAATAAAAATAAATTGACATTTACTTACTTAATAATACGCCTATTTTTATAATTCAAAATCACATACAATTTTAAGTTATATAATTATAGTTTTAACATTATAATAATATAAACATAACATTTTACGTAAACAATCTATACAAATAAATAAAATTGGAGTGTCCTTTTGTTATATTAAAATACTGCTTTTTACTAAATGCATACGGATGTATACACGGTCCATATACCAAAATAACATTTTCCAATTTTTGTCTGTCTGTCTGTCTGTATCTTCCGGCTAATCTCTGAAACGGGTGGACCGATTTTGACGGTACTTTCACTGGGATATACTTTATGCAATAAGGAGTAACTTAGGCTACTTTTATTTTAGAAATTTATTTATTTTATAACTCTGCAAACGGAACAATGATGATGATGATGAATGTAAATTTAAAATAAAATAATTTTTAACAAAAAAAAAACGACTTCAAACAGGAAACTAAAAAGTGAAAAATAAATTTACTTAGTACAAAGTAATTCGTATTTTGATTTAGTTAATCAGAAATGATTTTTCATTGACTATAAATTAGTTTGAATACTGTTATTATTCTGTTATTGTTTTATATCAATATTTAATAATATTTTTTGTACTTGTTTTTTGTGTGTGTTTTTTGTATTTGTTATTGTAGTCAGGTTGTTGTAGTATTTACTTGGCACCGACTTCAATATTATAAAATATTACAATACACAAGCACAAACACCCAGATCATGATAAACATCTTATATGGCCAATACAAATGTCTGTCCTGCGCGGAGATTGAACCCACTAACGCCAGCGCAACAGCCAGTGCTGTGACCGCTGCGCTAACGCGTCGACATACTATGAGTAAAGTTCGCTATCAGGTGTACGTAATAACAACCGGGACTGACAGCCTAGCGTGTTCTCTGAGGCTAGGTTGGTTGGGAGAACCACAAGGATTAACAACTAGACCAAAAATAAATATTAGTATAAACATAAATATCTACTCCGAGCGGGAATTGAACCCGTGACCGTCGGTGTTTAGGCGCCGCCGACACGGCACATGCACCATTATATCAAAGCGGTCGTCAAACAGCAAAAGGTAACTGCTGTAAATTGTTGAGAAATTCCCTCGAGTGTTTATGGGCTCCATCATCAAACCTGGTCCTGCGACACAGATGACCACACAGCAGGTAATTGCTATAAATCGTTGAAAAGTTCCCTTTATTATCTTTCGTCTCCATCATCACACTGTAATGGCACTTGTAACTCATATAGGTGCAAAGTTCTCATCGATAGAAACGAATTAAGTTCAAACACCAGGTAATTGCTATAATTTGTTGAAGAATTCCCTCGACTATCTTTCTTCTCCGTCATCAGATCGACTCCAGACCTTTATTAAATAGTAGTGCTTTATAGTACTTAATGAAAACATGATTAAATTTACTAGTCACCCGTACGATTTTTGAAAGTTTTCCTCGATTTCTCTGGGATCCCATCGTCAGATCCTAGTTTCCTTATCATGGTACCAAACTAGGGATATCTCCTTTCCAACAAAAAAAAGAATTATCAAAATCGGTTCATAAACGAAAACGTTATCTCCGAACATACATTAAAAAAAAATATATATATACAGTCGAATTGAGTAACCTGCTCCTTTTTTTTTGGAGTCGGTTGAAAAGAAGACAAATTGCGAAGATTACTTATTACTATTGATTATTATATATAAACCAGATGCATAGCGAAGACAATCGATTGTGAAGTATCAATTTCGTCCAAGCACAGTACACACAAGGAACTCATTTTTTTACGTAATTATTACTTGCGCTGAAGCGATACAGCCGTGCTTCCATGAGCGCGTTTCGGCGCGGAATGACGAACGACGATGGTTCACTTGTAAAAAATGTATGAAGAAATTTGAGAGCGTTTCTTATTTTTCTCATAAATGGAAATATTATTTATTTTTATATAAAATATCTAGCGCTACGCATAGAGGACTAAATAAGCAACAATTTCTTAGTGTAGTTATTTTTCTTAGTGCAGTGTATTTAGATATAATGGTTCCTATTCAGACCCGTCTTTTTTTAATTTTTTGCGATTTCTGTGATTGTTAAACTGTATTTGTGTGAAAAGTTTGTATGGGGCTATAGAATTTTTATGGTCTCACTCGGAGATGAATATATTATCTTTCATTTGAAACCAAAATATCCTCTCAGGGTGACTCCTAATTAATTAAAATGGTACGTGAAAAACACTGATATTTGTGGAAAAATGTGATAGCGTCCTTAAGACACAGTGCAGGCCTTTTCTGCAGAAGTTTTACCTCAGTCGTGTGGTCTAAAGCACACTCGTTTTTTTTTCTATCATAGATCAATTCTCATTAAATTTCAATGAGCGCTCAGACATGTGAAATCAAATATCATTGAACCTCTGTGATTTTATTTTAGTGTTGCCATGTAAAATTTTCGAAATTAATTCTAACTGAACTGCAGGATTACTAAAATATAAAAAAGGTAGCCTACTCGCAAACTGCCCACTGCCCGTCTGCTCTACCCTTGTGGTATATGGAACGAGAAAAATATTTGTAACGTACATATACATTACATTACAAGTGATACACACCACATAACAGATAATCAAAATTAAAATAAAAAATGATTTCAAAAGTAGGCGTCATTTTACGAGTTATAATTTATATTTATTTCAATAAGTTGATTATAGTAAAAGTGAAGCTACCGTCGATTAAGAATGTCGATTCTGCAGAGAAGCATTCTTCTTTTTGCGTTTTGCAAAAAATTTTGTGATTTTTTTTTATAGTGATAAAAAAATAAATTAATATTTTAAATAAGTAAAAAACTTAATATTTTAAATAAGTTATGTAATTATGCACGTAGTTAATGTATTAACAAATAAGGTCATTCGAACCATTTTAATAATATTAAAACGATCTTTGTATGTGTGTGTGTATCTCAAACTACCATAAACGGCAGGTCCTTGCGTTGCGTACTTATTGCTGTTGCAAAATGTTTTGCAATATTATTGCAATCCATTAAAATGGTATTTATAGTCTGTAGTTAAACGACTCTTAAAATGTATTATAATATTAGTAGTATATTATATATATTTGTGTTGGGGTAACTTGAAATATTCTAAAAACATACTTAAAAATATCAAGAAAGGCGTAAAGCTCCACAATAATTTCACCTTTTTTTTATACAAGTAGGTCGAAAAACAAGCGTACGGCTTACGTGATGGTAAGGTATTACCGTAGTCTATGAAGGTCTGCAACAAAAGAAGCATCGCAAGCACTTTGCCGACACTACCCCCGACCCTGTCGAGGATCTCTCTGCCTCTACCTTACTCACCTCAGGAACTGTTTGAACTGTTTGAAAGCAGTATTATTTAACTGTGACTTTTTGTAAGGTAACAGGTACGTAGCTGTCGAGGTACTTACCCGGTCGGGCTACTCCAGATTTTGAGCAAGACATTTCCTACCTCAGATACCGTTACGCCAAAAGAAATTCTTTCAAACACACAAACAGCAGGAAGCAGCAAGGAGCAGCCCCTCTGAAGAAGTACCTCTACCTTACGGATGATCACAGCTAAATAATACTGCTTACGTGTAGTGTTGTGTTCATGTGGTGAGTAAGATAGCTAGAGCTCCTGGGTAAGGACTGCAGAAAGGTCGGTAAGTAGCTTATGATGCTCCTGGCGTTACAGGCGTCTATAAGTTACCGTACCCTGTAAAATAATCGATAAATTCACGAAAAGAAGTATGTCTGTCTGTACGAAGTTCAGGTCAGCTATTTAATAATAAAATTAATTCATGTAATTTGTATCGGAAATGAGAATTTTGTGTCAGGGTTGTGAACGAGGAAAGTACGTCCATCCGTCACGTCTAATGACGAAACTGTATCATAACGTGTTGAATAACAATCGTCGGCATTGTAACGTGGCCGCGACGGAGGTCACGAGTTCGATGCTTGCATGGAACCATTATCACTAGGTAGTGATAAACGATGACGATTTTTTTTTGGGTGTATTAGGTTTTTTTTTTAGTCGTTTATAATATATCACACTGAAAGTTACTTTTTAGACCTCGTCATTACTCGTGTGACGTTGTCACAATTTCTTCGACGCCTTATATGTTAATATATTATGTAATTGTTCATAGAAATGTCACATTTTGGACCTCATCCTTGTAACGCTACGTCACAATCTTTATGGTCCCAAAAATATTTAACTGAGGTAGGGCACAACAGGAATTTCCTGCTCAAAATGTGGAGCAGCCCGACTGGGGTAGTACCTCGACCTTACAGAAGATCACAGCAAAATAATACTGTTTTCAAGCAGTATTGTGTTCCTGTTGGTGAATAAGGTGACCAGAGCTCCTGGGGGGATTGGGGATTGGCGCTTGCGATGCTTCTGGTGTTGCAGGCGTCTATAAGCTACGGTAATCGCTTACCATCAGGTGAGCCGTACGCTTGTTTGCCGACCTAGTGACATAAAAAAATAATAATAATTCACGTTATCTCAAGGCCTCCCCTTATTTTCTCCCATCCATCAACATGTTCCTTTGTGCAAAACTCGAAAACGATTAGACCATCACTTGTCGATTTTTTTTTTTTTTTTTTTTTTTATTATACTAATACTTTTAGATTCTTATAAGTCTTCATGGGTTTTTATAGAATAAAAAATTTTGGAAAATTGAAAATTTTCATAAAACGTAACGACCTATCCTCTTATATCACATTTTGTTACTCTGAGTTACTAGGCTTTCCTATATGGAGTAAGCACAAATTTTTCTCCTACATGGAGAAAGAGGCCCGTGTCCAACAGTGGAACATTACCGGCTGAATTAATCCATCAAGTGACTAAGTTTTACTTCTAAAGTGGAACTTTTAACAAAACAGAATACACAAGATGCGGTGGAGATGTCTTTAGCATACGTTTATGCTATAATTATCAAGTCACGGAATTTCTCCCGGCACATGCAAATTTAACTTCTCTCTTCACCTAGCGTGGCGTGAATTTAAGTTTCTGATTATGAACGTACATTTCCTTAACAAATCAGTGATACCAGGCTAAAGTCAGTAAATTTATGATTATGCTCGCTTGGGCTATAAGTAAACCCAATTATATATATACCCCAGACTTGATCCCGTGGTAACTATAATTATGGTGTCATAGTGTAGCTTTTGCGGACATCGTCAAATTCTGTGTGGTGTTAGTGCAAATTTGTCTTGGAGTCCATGATTCAAGGTGTGCTATCCTTTTTTGATACTATTACGGTGGAAAAAAAAAACCGTAAAGTCTGACAACAGACGCATGTAACATTTGAAGCATTACAATTAATTGCGTTACCGACCTTACCCCTGAGTCTCCCCAGGAGTTATGGCTTCCTTACTGACCACAGGAACACAACACTGCTTCAGAGCAGTATTGTTTAGCAATGATCTTCTGTACTGTTGACATACTTCCCCAATCGGTCTGTTCCATTAATTAAGCGAGATATCCTCTGGCTGTGCCTTGCGACAAGTTAAAGATAACTCAAATACTCGTGCAAAATGTCCTACCTTCAAATGTCACACGTACGAATAACAATTGCCCTGAAATTAATGGCGTTCTGATACTTAAAACTTAAAATATAATAATATTTTTGTTGTTCCATTGTTCGTCTGTCATTAGTTACATTAGACAATCCGTGACAAATGCACACATAAAAATGTTATTTAGTCATGCCTTCAGTCTGACAAACATACATATATTAGCATTAAATGAATGGTGTAATTACTGAGCGTGTTATTTACGGCAAATTTTTAAGATAAATAATATGTGCCTATATATATATATATATATATCAATCCCTTTTTTATTTAGTCACCTCATAATTCGAAAACGACGTTCACCTTTTTTTATTTTTTCAAGGCTTTTGGATTGTTAGTTCAAAAATTCCAAACATTGGTATGCCTTCAGTGTTAAGAAAGTAATACGAATAAGAAAAATTGCTTTTAAATGTAATTAAATAAAAATTAACTGAGGTAAGGCACAGCAGGAAACATCCTGGTCAAAATCTGGAGCAGTCCAACTGGGAAAGTACCTTGTCCGTACAGATCACAGTTAAATAATACTGTTTTCAAGCAGTGTTTTGTTCCTGGAGTAAAGTCACCAGAACTCTTGGGAGGAGGGGGGTAGAATCGGCTAAGCTTGCGATGCATCTGATGTTGCAGGTGTCTATAAGCCGAGAGGTAAGCCGTGCGCATGTTTATCGACATACTTATACAAAAAAAAACTGAAGATTTTTTTTAATTTGTAAAACTCTATGTACTTTTGATAACTTATGTATATATGTTATCTGCGCATACGATAATATCTTAATGAGGTCGGTTCTGCAGAATAGTTGTGGCGTGTTTTATTTACTACTACAGCGATCAAGATTTTTTTTTAATTTTTCGATTTCTATAAACGCGATGACCTCTAATTGATTTTGATGAGACTTGGTATAGTTATAGTTTATATCGATCCTATATGAGGTAAAAGAAATGAGTAATTGTCAAAATTATAGTCTGTCTACCTGAATGAAACACGATTACTTTGTATATTACCTACAAGGACAGATATACAAACCTTGTTACATGCTAAATGTGCATCAGAAAGTAAGACATCTTCGTAAAACTAGTCAAGAATATAGTTTACGTAATATTGAATGAACTGACAGACAAATATTCACTATATCCACTTAATCCCGACCCAGTGGGCTAATTGCCAACGCTATGTATATATGTGGCGACGACACTGGCTCTCAAACTTAATGTTATAAATACCCAATTTTCTTATTAATACCCACACTATATTATTAATATACGATTTATTTTTATTAATAGTATATAAATTAAATTTTCATTTGGTAGATGATCTATATGTAAGTGGTGTTCGAACCGGTATTCACAAAAAAATTAATTAGTGTGTTACTACCTCAATGAATTTTGTTGTGTGTCATTTGGCATAAATTACTTTCCGTTTGTGAGTCGCACAAAATTGCCGATTTTTAAATAAAACTTCATTGCGCACACTTGACATGGGGAGTAAGCTGACGAATGCATGACGAGAGCGTTATGAAAAGTGTGATCGGGCGAGGCGAACGGAACTTAAGAGAAAAATATAACATAGTGAAGATAGAAAAACAGGGAGTTACGTTTCGTATACGTAGGAACTAAAAAAGTTTTACTTCAGTTTTGTTTTTCTGATTTGTGTATATTTCTCATGAAGGAGATGAGGAGATCCAAGTCTAATAAGCTTAAGCGGGAACAATGCCGAAACTACTTAAAAATATGAATTATATAAAAGTTAAAGTTTACAAAAATGAGTATGTTTTCTACATAAGAACGATGCATCCTTATAGAACGTTTAAAAAGGACGCAAAATTGTTATTACGTATATTTGTGTTGATGTTAATCCGGAAGTAAACAGCTTCGAAATTTGAGAAACTCTGAGATAGGTACGGACATCTTTACTTAAGGAAGTCCAAAATAAATATTATGCACATATTTTATATATACCGTCTATAATAGTATATTATTAATAAGAAATAAAATACCGTGGAATTAAATTGAAAATACCAAAATGATACATGAGAAATTCTGTAATTAGGACCTAAATCAATCAAATACTTTTCAAATGTGTTATTTATGAATTTGTATTTACCTCCTAATTACATGTGATCACATACCCATTTATTTATCAGCAAACGTCAACAATAGAAAAACAAACAAAAACTGTCTACGAGCCATTACAACAAAAAAGTTTTTATATAAAACCTTTTTGCATCTCGCGCCATCTAATTGGAATCAAGACAAAAAAAAAAGAAACTGTCAACAAGAGGGCGCGAACAATTCGTCTAATGGAGCGTAATTTGAAATTAGAATGTAAAAAATGCATCCTTCCTATTTCCGCGTCGCTCTGTTCCCGCAGATTTTTACTATAAAATCGAAGTTTGTTGATGTTTTCGATCAGTTGCGGGGTGGACACCAGCCCTTCGATTTGTAGTGTGGTTTCAGTATTGATACTTGGATTTGGATTTTTATTAAATCGGTAAGTGTTAGTAATTAGAACGGCAACGATTTTAGACGGAAATTAATATTTTTTTTAAAAGTTACTTTTTCAATAAAGCCAACGATTAGAACAACAGACGTACACTATTACTTTCACGTTTTCTGTATAAATAAAAACTATTTAACTTTTATAATAAAGAACAACTTGACATACTTTGATAATATATTTGGGAAATTGTCATTACATATTATCATCGAACATTACAAACTAGAAAATCACATTAGAAATTATTTTGAAAAACAAATAATACAGCCAAGAATAACAATAATTTTGTACATTAACTCAAACTTCAATTAGCCCCCCCCCCCCCTTCAATAAGTATGTAAGATATATAGCTTTCTTCAACATTTACCTCTTTTTTCCATAAATACTAACCATCGATAATCAATAAAACCAAACAAAGCCAGGTGAATCGTCTACTCGTATATTAGACAATATTCAAACCTAATACAGGATCAAATGACGTGTTTATATAATTAATTAAACAAAGATCATGTAGTCTTGGTAAGATGAGTAATATTGTACATAAAACCTAAGTATAATAAGCAAATCTAGACCATGACATTTAAACCCTGGCGTGTAAACAGAGATACGGGTATATCCATGTGTGAAAACACGTGTTTCATAATTATAACACGTTTGCATAAAATTGAATGGATTAAGCTCTGATCCTTCTCCTACATGGGGAAAGAGACCTGTGTCCAGTAGTAGGATATTACAGGCTAAAGCGTAAGCGTCATCATTACAGCCTATACAGTCCACTGCTGGACATAGGCCTCCACAAGTTTACGCCAAAAATAACGTGAACTCATGTGTTTTGCCCATAGTCACCACGCTGGGCAGGCGGGTTGATGACCGCAGTATTGGCTTTGTCGCACCGAAGACGCTGCTGCCCGTCTTTGGCCTTTGTATTTCAAAGCCAGCAGTTGGATAGTTATCCCGCCATCGGTCGGCTTCTTAAGTTCCAAGATGGTTGTGGAACCTTGTTATCCCTTAGTCGCCTCTTACGACACCCACGGGAAGAGAGGGGGTGGCTAAATTCTTTAGTGCCGCAGCCACACAGCACAGCAAGCGTAAGCATAAAATAATATTTGCTACTGGTCTAGCTGTTAAAATCTTATGGGTCTCCCTACCGTGCCTCGAAGAGCACGAAAAGATGTTGTCTGGGTGGTTATCACAAATACTAGGGAAATTATCCGTTAACCCACTGGGTGCAGTGTGGATTTAGCTTTAAACGGTCTCGACATTAGGTAACCTAGGCTATCGACAAATCCGCGTATAACTAAGAAGACCAATGGCTTGTCCAAATAGTAGAATAATTTAATTTAATGAACGGAAAGAAAATAATCCCGATTTTTATTTTTCTTATCAAAACTTGTGTTGTTAAATCGGCGATACTATTATGTAAAATTAAGCAATTAACGATGACCATGCAATCGTCTTGCGATTCTGTCTTTTATCTCAATGACATCTTGTTAAATCTACGGTTTTGTTATCTGAAGTTAAGCAATTAACGATAACCGTGAAATCGTAGCGTTACCACGTAACATGTCTATTGCAAATGGCTTACTAATTGTCCGATAGGATAAATAAGCCTAATAAACTACCGCCTAAAAGAATTTAATTGTAAGACTGATATTTTAGTAAACCGATTGATTACATAACGTATCTATTTTTTTTTTTTCGCTTGGTATCGTTCGTGAATTGCGAATGGAGGGAATATTTGTACAATTATGCCATCTATTGCTGTCTTTTTTTATATATAACTAGGTCGGCAAACAAGCATACGGCTCACATGATGGTAAGCGTAAGCGATTACCGTAGCTTATAGACGACTGCGACACCAGAAGCATCGCAAGCGCGTTGCCGACCCTATCCCCATTTCCCCCCAGGATTGTCTCAAGTATATGCATATAAAATCAGTAATTTACTTAAGAAAGACAACATATTACTAATATTACAAGCTATTTTAGGGTTGATTTCTGTAGTTATGGATAAACTTTATCCATAACTACAGAAATGGCATTAGGACCTGTTTCTCCTCATTAATTTAATTACAACTTTTAAATTCATATTTGCGAAATATCCCATAAATATAGTGAAATTCAATGGTGAAAAAGAAAAACATAATATGATAAACTTTAATGTATTTGATACCGACATCCGTTAAATAGCGATATCCAAAATCGGTTAAACAGGGCCTTAATGAGCTAGTGTAGTTAATACATACCATACTTAACGAAAATTTTTAAATATCATATTTTAGATTTCATACAGATTACAAATATCTTGTGGTAAGACATAATGTCCTCAGGACCTCAGATAATGTAAGAGACCTTAGAAGGATATTAGATAAATGCTGTTTTTTTATTGTTGACAGGAAATACTTTGATTTTTAATTTTGTTTTAAAAAAAATTAAATTATTTTTCTTTTTTTTTTAAACTTTCCAAAGATACGCATTTATAATGCCAAATTAATGAATTAAACTTTAATCGCGCAACGAATTAATATAATAATGATCGTGAATAATCAGATCCCATTCGGTTATAATGAACTAAGGAAGAATGAATTCTTTGAATGAATTTTATAATTATAAGATATTTTTCATAATTATTGCCCGTGAAATCGTCAAGGTCACGGAATCACGCTCACACAATCTTTATATAATTTATTGTATATTGTGTAATTTGTCTGTGTGTGTTTGTGTATATTTAAAATTGATAGTTAATCTGTGATGATGATGACCGATGTTTAATGTGAAAGAAAATTGCGAATTTATTGTCAGTTTTTTGCTGCTATCTGTTACATTAGAAATAGGGTCATACAGAAAAAAAATTGCGTGCGTACAAAGTACACATGTCAGAAGTGAAACTTCTTTGGCAAACTAATTTTAAAAAAAGAGTTGAAAAAAAAGCCACTGTCACGCGGTGTTCGCCGGCGGTCATCCATCCAAGTACTGACCGCGCCCGCGACATTGCTTGTCTTCGGTGATCGGGCGACAACCGGTGTATTCAACGTGGTATGGACGTTTAAAAACTCGTGACTCGTGACGCCGTGACGCGTTTTATCCGTAAAAATTTTACCGCTCATACGCCTAAAGAAGTTTCACTTCAATAACATTTTATTAATATAAAATATTAATAAAAATTCGTCCTCAGTCGAATGACCCTGTGTCCAGAAACACACAACACAAACACGGACGCCCAGACACCGACAAACATCTGCTTAACCTATTAAAACATTTCTCAAAAGTAATACGAGAAATGAACGATTTCCACGCTAGCGCTACCTCAACATTTTACAAGGTAATCCGTAACAAACAGACTGACAAAACAGACATAACTTACGAATTGAATTTGTTTAAACCGTATGAAATAAGAAATAAATAAATTTTGACCTAAATTTTTTTTTAATGTAAGTAATATATCCACGGGCTTATAATGCCCGTGCCTTTGTCATTCCATATTTTCTTTTTTGTTTAAACATGCATCGGTACTTCACTGCAACTTTAGAAAACTTAATAGCCTTAGAATCTCTAAAAATCGACACGAGTCCACTGACCAAGACTATTTATACATATTGTTTTTTTTTTGTTTTTTTTAATAGTTATTATTTTTATTATATGACCTAAATGTTTTTGCTACCATGCCTATATCCGTGATGCAAAACAACTGACTTCATCATTTTGTTAAATATATGTAGATGTATGAACATTTAGTGGCTGTACCGATATTAATGAGTTTTTTTTTTGTATTTATAAAGTGGTACTTATCAGGTGGTCCCATCTGAGCGAGATCTGATAAGTAGTTCTTAATTTATACCTAACTAGCTGACCTGGCGAACTTTGTACCGCCTTATATTTTTTTAAATATAATATTTAAATATATCAAAATAAAATATAGCCTATCTTTCAAGTTGTATCAAATTACACACGGTGTGCAAATTCGATTAAAATCGGTTAAGTAGTTTAGGAGTCCTTCGTGGACAAACAACGAAACGCGTAATTTTTATAATTATATTATTAAGACGTATTTAAATATTAGTTTTTGAGGTAAATTGAAGTCGGTTTTTTTTTTCGTTTGCGAGCAAACACAATTATATTCTCAAATGCCTCCTACGTACAGACATCAGTTACAGTTTTATTATAGCTAAAGATATAATCGACTTCACATAAAATAAGTGTATGCATTTGAAACATTCCACGCGCATGACCTTCGTAGAGGATTTTAACATCGTTCTTTTTCCTTACAAGTTACACGTCATGTCAATGATGATACAACCATGTAGACATATTAACTCTTTGTCAATTTATGTTTTTCCTCTCAGAGGCAAGTTGTGAATTTATGTGGTTTACTTTGGTATGTTATATTTAGATTAGTATAGGACTATAACGCTTATTAAGTTTTATATAGACTTATGAGTTTTGTATTATTCTAAGTATATCGAGTTTTATTCAATTATTACTACTTGATTATATTCTCAATCCACCAAACCGCAGTGGAACAGCGTGGTAGATTAAGCTCTGGAGATTCTGTAAAGAAGAATCGACGATATACCTCGCTATTACTCTTCTAAAAAAATTAACTGTTTTAATATAAAATTGGTAAAACATGAAATACAAAAATTATGTATAATTTTGGTCGGTGGAATCACGTCTGCATTAGGGATACTAAGATAGAATAATTAGTTCTCTTAATGTAAGCTGCAGTAGTGTAACAAGTAAACGATCAGTAATAAAACTAGAAATCGGAATAACAAAAGCACGGGCACTATAAGCCTGTGGACATAACTTTATATATATAAAAAAAAAAAGAAAAAAAAAAACATGAAATACAGCGTCACTAAATCCACTCTTCTATATCATTTGTGTTTTAATTGCGAATAATAATCTTAACTACTAATGTCTTTATAACACGAACTTTAAATTTATTCTAAGACAATTGTAAATTTGTTTGACACGTACAAACACAGGTCAAGGAAACGACAAAAGAGCCATGTCTGCGTCATAGTCTGTGAAACGTAACGCGAACGTCGTTAGTTCCGTACTAACGACGGTTATCGCGGCAGATAGCTTATCGTTTCGTTGCGTACTGCGAGCGCGTCTCGCGAGTCGCGCGTTCTAATTTTAAAATCTTCGTATTACGAACGACGTTCATAATTATATTTACGTAAGTAGATTAAAACCTCTTTTGTGGATTTTCTTTTTTATTTATTTTTTATTTTTAGCATCAGTGTTAATCATTATATTTCGTATTACGAACGTCGTCTATATATATCAGTAGATTAGAAACCTCATTAGTAATTTTTTTTTTGTAAATTTTAAATTTAACATCTGTGCAAATCGTGATATTTCGTATAACGAACGACGCTTATGCACATAAGTAAATTTGAAACCTCTAGTTTTTTAACCGACTTCCAAAAAAGGAGGAGGTTCTCAATTCGACTGTATTTTTTTTTTTTTTTTTTTTTTTTTTTTTTTTTTTTTTTTTTTTTTTATGTATGTTACATCAGAACTTTTGACCGGGTAGACCGATTTCGACAAATTTTGTTTTAATCGAAAGGTTTTGTGTGCCAATTGGTCCCATTTAAATTTATTTGAGATCTAACAACTACTTTTCGAGTTATATCTAATAATGCGTTTTTACTTAACGCTTTTTTCGTCGACCTACGTTGTATTATACCACATAACTTTCTACTGGATGTACCGATTTTGATAATTCTTTTTTTGTTGGAAAGGGGATATCCTTAGTTTGGTACCGTGATAAGGAAACCAGGATCTGATGATGGGATCCTAGGGAAATCGAGGGAAAATCTCGAAAATCCGCAATAACTTTTTACTGGGTGTACCGATTTTGATAATTTTTAATTTAATCGAAAGCTAATGTTTATCATGTGGTCACATATAAATTTTACCGAGATCTGATAACTGTTTTTTGAGTAATCTTTGATAACGCGTTGTTACTTGACTATTTTTTCGTCGATCTACGTTGTATTACTCGTCGATGTAATTGAAGTCGGTTTTTTTTTCGTTTGCGAGCAAACACAATTATTATTTAGACTGTGCCAAGTGGTTACAATAGTGTGCTATTGGGCGGTTTTTTATTAGTAACGATGCTCGTAAATGTTCTTATACTTTTTTTTTTTTACTTTTAACGGCAAAGGTTATTTTTTATTTGATTTGTGACGACGCTATTTTGAACGTTTTTTTTTTTTGTTACCGCAAAGCAGGTATTTTATTTGTGTTCAAACGACGCTTATTTTTTAATTTATCGTGGCAAAGGTTGTAATTGTTATTACTGTTTATATATTATGTATATACTTGGCAGTATATAAACCGTAACGTAATGATAAAACGCTAATTTGTACACTGATAATTTTTATTCTTCAGTTAGGTATTTATGTTTTCATTGCACATGTTTACATATAAAGTGTACTTTATGTAGGTTAAGTAACGTTGTTCTGTGTTTAATAATGGCGTTTCGTTCTTGAGGCGATTAAAAACAATTTATTTGTTTATCGTATTTTTTTATAAATTTAAATAGGTACGGAACCGTACACAACCGTGTACAGCAATTGTTTTATGTACTCGTATGTCTTTGTGTATGTGTTTGTGACGTGTTGTATGAAGTTTATTATGCGTGGTACGTTTTGTATTCTCGATTGAAATGTGGGTATTATGCAATTGTTTTGCATTAGTTGAACGAAGCGGTTTTATTGAGATTCCATTTTTAAAATAGTTTTATTTGCTTCGGTTAGATTGGTACGTTTTATTTTTAAATGAATATTAGGTTACGTGAATCATTATTTAAGGCCATTTTTATTTAAATAACATTATAGAGACGTAACAAAATGCGTTTGCTACTTTTTTTCTTTGATAAATAATAACTTAAGGCTATTAAACTTGATAATATAACTAATTAATGTGGAGCAATAAAATAATCTATTATTGTATTGAAGCGAAACGTAGATGAAACCGCAGTAAATTCTAAGTCTAAAAGTAATCTTTTGTAGGCAATATACAATATTTACATCTATAAAAATGTTTAAAAAACTTTTTTTACATTCTAGTAATAAATATATAATTATTATATGGACTATTTATATGTTAAATTGTTTTTTTAATATGAAGATAAAGATATGTAAAGTACCTATTTGTCTGCTTATACTTAATTGTTAATTAGCTAAATCTGCAGTTGTTTCACTTACGTAAGCTATTCGTGCAAGTTACGAGACGAGATACGTATACCTAATTAATCTGGCGTGCTTCCGTTTAGGGCCATGTAAAAAAATAATCTATTATTATATATTATTAATTTATTACTACAATTATTACATCAATAATATAAAAATAAAGTCCATACGAATTCTTCCACACTAAAACATATGCAAAATAACTAACTCATTTTTAATAAAAAAAAAAAAAACAAACGCATATTCACAAAGTACGAAACACAAACAAAAAAAAAATAAAAGTCATCAAAAATACATCGCATCGCGGACGGCAAGCGAGCAAAAAGACACGGCATCTCGTGTGTCGAATTCCTTCAAGGGATACGTTGAAACAAAACAATCTCGTAACCATCACATCTCGATTCCTGGTAATTTATTTAAGCTTAGTGTTGAGGTTCTGATACAATCCTTTTTTTTTTAAGTATAACACGCTAGCTGTGGTTTGCGGTTTCACACGCTTCGTTATATAGCCTATAGCCTTCCTAGCTAAATGGATCGTACACAAAAATAATTTTTCATTTTTTTTTATAACATACACATATGGTCGTCTGTTCCTATGGTAAGGAACTTAATGTTTGTGTTATTGGTAACAGCCAACTGTAATAACTATTTTTTTATATGTATACATATAAATAATTCATATATAAATATATAAATACAAATATTATGTGCTGTGTGGTTACGGCACTAAAGAATTTAGCCACCCCCTCTCTTCCCGTGGGTGTCGTAAGAGGCGATTAAGGGATAACAAGGTTCCACAACCACCTTGGAACTTAAGAAGCCGACCGATGGCGGGATAACCATCCAACTGCTGGCTTTGAAATACACAGGCCGAAGACGGGCAGCAGCGTCCGGTGTGACAAAGCCTGTACTGCGGTCACCAACCCGCCTGCCCAGCGTGGTGACTATGGGCAAAACACATGAGTTCACGTTATTTTTGACGTAAACTTGTGGAGGCCTATGTCCAGCAGTGGACTGTATAGGCTGTAATGATGATGATGAAATATTACACCCAGAATCGAACTCGCCACCCGCGAAACAGAAAGCAGGGCAACTACAAACTGTGCCAACGGGCTCCCACTTCTGGGTATAGGTCTCTCTCCCGTGTTACTTACTTACTTCAGCCCATCGCTTTCCCGTGTAGGAGAGTAAAAAAGGCATCTAGAATAAAAAAACAACTATTGAAACAAAGTAATAATAATAATAAACGCCTTACACTCAACGGCCTCCAGTAGCATTTCCTCCTGTTTCGGGGGGACCACGACAAACATCTGTACGACCAATTCAATAGTTTGCCGTGAGCGAGGATCGAACCAGCGACAACCGCAACCGGCACTTGTCCTCGATCGCCGCGCCGACACGTCGTCTAAGTAAAGTCATGTGATTAAGCTAGTTTCGTGTTTACGATTCGTTATAACGGATTGCGCCGTAATGTTTCTCGTTAGATAGCCGTTATCAACACTAAAGATAAGCGACCGACTGATATGATAATTGATAACGTACATGAAACTATGTTGTTGTAATTGAAAGAAAGAAATTCGTTTGTTCTAAATAATAATTGTGTTTAGAACTAAACTTGAAAACTATAAAAACCGACAACAATTACATCGACAAGTAATACAATGTGGGTAGTCGATAAAATAGTCCAATCAAATGAGCATTATTAGCGATAATTCAAAAAGTACGTTTTTGAATATCATATCAAAAATTGACCGCTGCAGCGGGGATCGAACCCGCGTCTCCGACTGACCGTGTCGGCGCTCTAGCCAATAAAGCTATGGAACGATGTAGCTAGATCGGAATTTTTGATATGATGATTTTTATATTCGGTTTAAGCGAACCGTGGCGCCGTCTATAGTGAGTTCTTTACAGAGACCCGTAACTATTCAAAGTTTCATATTACAATGAAAATCTTTGACAGGAGACGACACCATGCTATTTTTAATATGTACGATTTTATTTTTGTTTTACCCACACATTATGAATTCTAAACATTTTTGAATATCATATCAAAAATTGACCGCTCCAGCGCAATTTTTAACACAAAAATAAAATCTTACATATCAAAAAGTACATTTCAGATCTCGGTCAAATTTAAATGAGACCTCATCACAAGCGCCAGCTTTATATATATTAGCGATTAAAGAAAATATTCAAAATCGATCCACCCAGAAAAAAGATATAAGAACACACAAAAAATACAGTCAAAAACTCCTCTTTTTTTTCGAAATTGGTTAAATAGACAAATAATCTAATAATCCATCTTTGATTTTCGTATTACTTTGCCTCAGCTCAATTTCGTAAGCCCACGCCCAGCTGTGAGACATTTATAAGCTATAATATACTAATTCTATTAATCGCAGGGCCTGTTTCATCGGGTTTGGAATAAGTTTATCCTGCACTTAAGTTACGGATAGACTTAAACAGCAGGAGGTAGCAAGAGGCCATTAGGACCTGTTTTCCCTTAAGGTACTAGAACTTTTAGGTTCACAACTGCGAATAGAATATATCTTATAATCTTATAAAAAAATAAAAGGCGACGCGTTGGCGCAATGGTCACAGAACTGGCTTGTGGCGGTTGCGCTGGCAGTTGCGAGTTCGAGCTCCGCACATGACAAACGTGTGTATTGGCCATACTGGTGTCCGGGTGTTTGTGCAGTCCTTGTGGAGCTCCCCACCGTGCCCCGGAGAGCACGTTAAGCCGTTGGTCCCGGTTGCTATCATGTACACCTGAGCGATCGTTACTCAAGTAAGGAATACATCCGCCAACCCGCATTGGAGCAGCGTTGTGGATTAAGCTCTGATCCTTCTCTTACATGGTGAAAAAGATCTATGTCCAGCAGTGGAATATTACAGGCTGAAGTGCGAAGCGTTATGAAAAAGTATAACATAAAACTTTAATATATCGGATACCGTTATCTGTCAAATAGCGTTATCCACAACCGATAAAATAGGCCCTTAATGTATATTATTAAATGTTTGTGTGTTTTTATTAAAGTTCAAAGTAAATCGATTACACACCAAACTTTGCAAACATTTTGCGAACCTTCACTTCCGCTGTTTACTCGCGATTACGACGGACTCCTGATAAAAATGTGTATTTGTGCCACTGACCTGTCGACGCGTGTTATTTATACCGATTGATGGTTTAGCGTGATTCTTGTGAACTCAGTTATGATCAGTAATAAATAGATCAGCTATTAATAATACAAAAAAGTATTATTAATAATTAATTTTCTTAATAAAATAAAAAAATAATAACTTGAATATTAATAATTTACCTATATTATAATATATTTGATTATTCCAATTTTCTATAAGATACATATAACCGAATCTTTTTTATATATTGTTTATTTTTTATTTTTTATTTATATTCTGTAATAGGAAAAAAAAACACATAATAATAATAATCAGTTATGAATTTTTTTAATTAAATTTTGTTAAATATTTTGTAAATGCGTGGAATAAAAGGCTTTTTTTATTTATTTTATTTATTAATTAATTATCTAACTATTAAATTAATTAACAGGCTTTAAAAATTGAGGTTTCATTTCGACTAAATAGCACTATTTGTGCGTGTCACCTCATAAATTTTACTGGGTGTATCGATTTTGATGATTCTCACCACTCATCAGATCTCACTTAAATTTAAATATTTCCGCATGACAACTAGACTAACACGACACTATCAAATAAAAAAAAAGAATCGTCAAAATCGTTACACCGAATAAAATTTTAAACGCTAACACATAAAAATACAAACGAATCGAGAACCTCCACCTTTGTTAAAGTCGGTTAAAAACTGTATAAAATGTCCCGTTAGTTCCTAAAAATAGTAGACGCGAGTGAAGCAAAACGGTTTATCTAGTTCATTTCTATTTTAGTATTGAAGCCTCTTGAAACTTGTATGTGATTCCGTTATTGGCTGCCGACGCTCAGTCACGCGATTTTGTACCGACGGCGACGTCGCGGTTTAAAGGTCGCAGGTTCGAACTTTCATTTATAAATAAGCCTCTGTTTCTATTTTTACTGCAAGCCAAAGGTTACTTTTATGTGTAGTTGTTAACTTTCACAAAGAAATCGCGAATGTTTTGTAATGTAATTTAGGGATTTACTCGTAATGTAAAATTAAGTAGATACTAAGGAAAATTCGGGCACCCGTCGTCATTTAATTATGGATTTAGGTTTTCGTAGAACGCAGAAATTAAGCCTTCCTTATAAATAAAAAATAAATGTGTAAAGTAATTTATTAATAATTGTGTTTGCTCGCAAACGAAAAAAAACCGACTTCAATTACATCGAAGAGTAATACAACGGAGATCGACGAAAAAATAGTCCAGTAACTACGCGTTATCAAAGATTACTCAAAAAGTAGTTATCAGATCTCGATAAAATTTATATGTGACCACATAGTAAACATCAGCTTTCGATTAATTTAAAATTTATCAAAATCGGTACACCCAGTAAAAAGTTATTGCGGATTTTCAAGAGTTTCCCTAGATTTCTCTGGGATCCCATCATCAGATCCTGGTTTCTTTATCATGGTACCAAACTAGGGATATCCCCTTTCTAACAAAAAAAGGATTATCAAAATCGGTACATCCAGTAGAAAGTTATTCGGTGACGTAGGTCGACGAAAAAAGCGTCAAGTAAAAACGCATTATTAGATATAACTCGAAAAGTAGTTGTTAGATCTCAAATGAATTTAAATGGGACCAATTGACACACACCACCTTTCGATTAAAAAAAAATTGTCGAAATCGGTCCACCCGGACAAAAGTTCTGATGTAACATACATAAAAAATAATTGTGTTTGCTCGCAAACGAAAAAAAACCGACTTCAATTACATCGACGAGTAATACAACGTAGATCGACGAAAAAATAGTCAAGTAACTACGCGTTATCAAAGATTACTCAAAAAGTAGTTATCAGATCTCAATGAAATTTATATGTGACCACATGACAAACATCAGCTTTCGATTAAATTAAAAATTATTAAAATCGGTACACCCAGTAAAAAGTTATTGCGGATTTTCAAGAATTTCCATCAAATTCTCTGGGATCCTATCATCAGATCCTGGTTTCCTTATCATGATACCAAACTAGGGATATCTCCTTTCCAACAAAAAAAGTATTATTAAAATCGGTACATCCAGTAGAAAGTTATGCGGTATAATACAACGTAGGTCGACGAAAAAAGCGTCAAGTAAAAACGCATTATTAGATATAGCTCGAAAAGTTGTTGTTATATCTCAAATAAATTTAAATGGGACCAATTGGCACATACCACCTTTCGATTAAAAGAAAATTTGTCGAAATCGCTCCACCCAGTCAAAAGTTCTGATGTAACATACATAAAAAAAAAAAAAAAAAAAAACAGTCGAATTGAGAACCTCCTCCTTTTTTGGAAGTCGGTTAAAAAACAGTCGAATTGAGAACCTCCTCCTTTTTTGAAGTCGGTTAAAAAACTGGCTGTGCCCTGCGACTTCGTCCGCGTGGAATTTGACAAAATAGTTATTGTTTATTTCGCAGAGATATAAATTAAAAAAAAAAAAATAGCCTAAGTTACTCCTTATTACATCAGCTATCTAAACAGCATTAAACGTCTCTCGGACATCTGTCCGTACATATTTTACTACACGATAAGTAGTCACCAACATATGAAATACTAAAACCTTCCCCGAAACACGCTGCATCTTATGGTATAAGTATTATTCCGATCGGTTCAGTAGTTTTTGCTGTATAACCGAACAAAAAAAAAACCGGCTCTCCATTTATTAGTATAGAATATATCCTTAAATAGCTGTACTATTTCAACATACAAATTTACGAGATCAATATTTGCCTGTGGCCATTATTTTTTTATTAACAATACTTAAGTTCATCCGCTGACCAATTATCGGCTGTAAGCAATCGATTGGAGACGGGTTTGTTTCACTTACGTATTTTTTTAAAATTGTATTACATATAAAGGGCTTTTAATAGGCTATATTTTAACGCGAAAAAATAGAAAAGCTAAAATCATGTAGTCTTATTTGTAGTACTTAAAAATTATTATTATATTTTTTTTTATGTCACTAGGTCGGCTAACAAGCGTACGGCTCACCTGATGGTAAGCGATTACCGTAGCTTATAGACACCTGCAACACCAGAAGCATCGCAAGCGCGTTGCCAACCCAATCCCCAATCCCCCCCAGGAGCTCTGGTCACCTTACTCACCAACAGGAACACAATACTGCTTGAAAACAGTATTATTTAGCTGTGGTCTTCCGTAAGGTCTAGGTACTACCCCAGTCGGGCTGCTCCATATTTTGAGCAGGAAATTCCTGCTGTGCCCTACCACAGTTAAATATATTTCTATATAAATAAAATGGTGAAGTATGTCGTTGTTAATCACGAAAATACAGAGATATATGTTACAATTGAGTTTATCGTATATAATATTAATGCGCTAAGGTTAAGATGTTTGCCTCCCTTTTTAGAAAAAACCTAACAATTACTCCACGTAAATTATATATCATTTTATAGATAATTGCCTGCTCTAGCGGCATCAACAACTAAAAAAAAATACTATTGCTTTTGTTTTTCTAAATTAATTAATTATTAAAATTATATACACAGATATACATTGAGACACCATACAGCAATGCTGCCATCTGACGGCTTTAATTTTTCAATTTTTTTTTGTATTTCAAATTAACTCACGTTTAATTTTTTTTTTTTTTTTTTTTGTAATTTTGTAGTGATAAAATTATTATTCTTATTTAGTGCGAATTATTCGCACGGGTAATGCTAGTAAGTTTTATTTATCACATTTCATTTAATATAAAGTTTTTAAAATTGTAAGATACAGCGATGCTTATAAGCACTATGTGTTCAGTGATGTGTATGTACTTCTAAACATAGTTTGTTTTTGCTTGCATAGATATTTTTGATAATTATATCAAAGGATATATAAAGGATTTGATAATTATATATATTACATTATTATAGAAAAATAAACAAAAAGACTAATTGGCGGATAGTTATAAACAAGAAAACAAAAAAAAAAAAATAATAGTTAAATATCAGTAGAAAATATAATAACTGTGGTATATATAACAAAACGTACTAATGTGGCCTAATCACCGGCATATTTACAATTTAACATCAAATGTAAAACAACTACTGGAACAAGATTATTATTACAATTATAAACCACTGTTCGATCAATAAACTCCTAATAGATTTTAAACGTCTAGTAAAAGTATCATAATTGTCATAATCATTTTCCAATTGCGTAGGTACTATTAAAACTATAAGCTTATTACAAAAATAATATTCAGCTATACTGATTGATCATCGGAACACGATTGGAACACTATTATGCGTTTTTCGGTAAGATAGAATCGCTCGGTACCAATTGGAACGGATCTGTACCGTTCCGAAGTACAGTCATCTTGGTTGGTAAGTGGAACGAGGTCAGCGCGAGATGCACTCGCCATTATGGGTACTTGATGAACCCTATTGTGATTTTATTATGATAATTACCCGAATTCGAAAAAGGAGGTATTCAATTGCATTTTTTATGTGTGTCACCTCATAACATTTTACTGGGTGTACAGATTTTGATGATTCTTTTTGCAATCGGAGGCAGGTGCTTATCGTGTGATACCATTTGAGGTGTACCAATTTTGATATCTAGTGCTTGTCGTGTGGTTTGAGTTAGATTAGTTTGAGTTAGATCTGACGAGTACATTATTAGTTATACTCGCTCTTTAAAAAAACTTAATATTTAAAACCCATAACAACCATAAATTATTAAAACTCCGTCATATATATCCGATTTATCTTTATCTTTTATTCAATCTTGTAAAATCTAAACGTACCTGCAGAGTGGATATGAGAGTAATATGCTTTGACAAGTTTTTCGTCGACCTACCCACGATATCCCCATGCCCTAATTTACGATAAATTGCATGGATGAAACCGAAAGACGCGGGCAGTGCTCAGCATATATTTCATTTATTACGTTAACTAGTTGTACTCCGCGATTTCACTCGTCTTAATTTGAGGAAAATACGTATTTAATCTAAATAAGGCTGTATAGCCTATAATAAGGCTATATAATACAACCTTCCTCGATAAATAGATTATACAAAACAAAAAGAATTTTTCAATTCGAACCAGTGGTTCCTAAGTTATCGCGTGTAAACAAACGAACTCTACAGCTTTATAATATTTACATTTATTTCCAATACCAAATAGAACTTGCTATTTTAAAAATGTCAGTAAATCTCAAAACATCCTTTTTTTACTATCAACACGGTCAATGTTAAATATTTCTAAAAAAAAATGTTCATTAAAATCGGTTCAGTGAATCCGTTGTGAGTCGAAGCAGATAGCTAATTAGTATAAAGACATGTTGCCACAGAGGTCGCTCGTGAGGGTCAGGAGATGACACTGGTTCGATAAACAATGGCCGTCAGTCAGATGATGGTCAATCAGGTGCCTGTAATCTTAAATTGGAATTGAAATAAAATGAAAACATTTATCTCACCATAAGGTGATTCACACACTTGAGGTACTCCAAAAATAATATCATATATGAAAAAAAAAACAGTAAAAAAAAAACACAAAATAAAATCCGAAAAAGTTGTTTCATTATAATCAGTTAATTCGCGTCAACGTTACATCTTAACATTAGGGTAAATTACAAACTTAGGTAATGTACCCAGTGTTATCAGCAACCTTAACTTAATCACAATTTTTAAGTTTAGTTCTAATGTCTCGCTAGACCTTACCTTACAATTACATCCTCGGCTTTATTCAAATATAACAATAAATAAAATAATGTCTTTAGTGTGGCCGAGGGAAACAAAAAGCTGGAGGAAAAAAAAAACTCGGAATTGATACTGATACGCTTATAGGGTGACCTAAAGAATTTCGTTCGTAATATTCATATACTGCCAGAAAGATGAAAGAAAGTGGTCGCTAGTGATAGACAATACTTTGAATGAAATGTTTTTGTTCCTTATAATTTAAAATACATTTTTTATTTTGTAAAAGAAACAGCGAGAACCTATTCAAGGTCCTAATTATTTTTCTTCTTGTAAACACTGTCCAGAAAATAACTTATATAAAAATGAATTACCATTTTGTCGGTGTCGTCCGGAAGTTATGCTCGTACATACGTTTCGATAACTTCTTCGATAACTTTCTTTACATAGGTTTATTTCAATTACTCCTAAAAATTTTATTATCATATTAATAACACAAGCTCTCATATAATTTTCTTTATTATTTAGTCAATTTTCTAATATTACACCCCAATGTAGGCCATATTAATTTTTACTAATTATGTCAGCTATTTTCTGTTCATATTTTAACATCAATTAGGACAATATCTATACGTTATACACATCTATATTAATATTATAAAGCCGATAGCTTGTTTGTTTGTTTAAACGTGCTAATCTCAGGAACAACTGGTTCGAACTGAAAAATTCTTTTTGTGTTGGACAGATCATTTCCTGATGAAGTCTTGAATAGGCTATTTTATTCCTCAAATTGACGCGTGCGAGATCACGAGGCACAATTTTGTTTGTACACACTTATCCCGGATCCCGGAAAGATGAACTAAAGTGCCTATTGTCCCTGCGGCTCGAACCCTGCTAATGGCACACATTTGTATAACACATACTAATGTGTGTGTAGTCTGGGCGTTTGTGCTTGTGTCTTGATTGCTGGATTTGAACTCGTAGGACAGTCAAGCGTCAGGTTTTTTCAAATGAATATTAAATTTCAGTTAGTGCTATCGATTATTTGTCGTCATTGAACGTAATGCAAGAATTATGAGACACGCGAGTATAATGACTAAGAAGCGAGACAGCAATACAAGTGATCTTGCTGTCTCTTTCCATCCAAACGATACAAACGATACTTGTGTTTGTTCTCAAACTAAAAAACCGACTTCAGTTAAAAGCAAAAAACTTAGCTATAGTAATCGGCCGCTATCTATATACCCATAACAAGCATTAGGTTGAAACATAAGATTTTTATATGTATATTAATTTATCTTGTATATAAAAATCTTGTTTCACAATGTTAGTTACCATATTCCTCTGAAACAGCTGGAACGATTTTCATGAAATTTTGTGTGCATATCGGTTAGGCCTGAGAATCGGCCAACGTCTATTTTTCATACCCCTATGTAATAAGAGGGAGATGAAAGAGGTTGATAACGAATATGGTATAAAAAGGTTTGTGAGGTCGACTAGTTTTATTATATTTATATTTGTATCGACAAGTATACAACACACATTATTACGGATATCTTGAAAAATAAAACTACACGACAGATCTCGCTCAAACAGTAGGACCAGCACTACAAAAACTAGCTTCCAAATAAAAATAAGAATCATCAAAATCGCTACACCCACTAAAAAGTTATGATGTAACACAAAGAAAACTACAGTCGAATTGAGAACTACCTTCTTTTTTTAAGTGAAATTGTGATTTGAAACTGGACTAAACTAAAATACGTCACGATTAAAAAAAACAAACACATAAATGTGTAGGATAGAACGAGATAGAATACATTACATTTTATTTTATATTCTCGTTGAAACAATCTTTCTAAGGCTACTTTTTAGCTTTTCAGAAGTTTAACTTCTGCCGTGTGTGTAGGAACATTAAGGGGCTACACTACCTCAGCTCGAATTCAAATTTCACCCGTACTAAAACACATGAGAATTGAGAGCGCTTGGTTGTTCATCGCGCGAATTATATGTATTTTCTCCCCACAAACATTACCAATAGTTATTTTTTTAAAAACGCAACATATAAAATGTTCTTCATACTTATTTCAATTACCATGCTTAATCTCAAGTCCATAACTTCTATATTTACTGAGATATTAAGGTTTTAATACAAAAATAGAGGTAACTTTGCGATATTTTTTTTATATCGAGAAAATTTTATGGAATCATGTTTTCGAAACATATGAAAGATAGTTTATGTCCTGAAATTTACCATACATAAATTTCAAACTTAAATATTCAGTACTTTGGAAGATATGGATATCCTGCCACACTCTTAAATGATTCTTATTTTCTTCTATATAGAGATAAAAGTCATTCTCAAATGACCCTAAAGGTGAACATGAGATTATAAAAAACCGATGGCAGCATTTTAAATGAACAAGTAGGTAAAGAGATTTAAAGAATCTTGTTCAAGAGATACGCTAAGTAGCAAAGTTTAAGTAGTTCTTAAACTTTGCTGTGTTCTTGCCACGTCGAATTTATTCAAATTGGGTAAATCTGCTAAAACAGTAAACAATTTTCTTTACTATAAATCTTACAGCGAATTTATTTGTAAAACATTATACTATAATACAGCTTACTAAAGATAAGGTCAAAATATTCCTACTCCAGAAATGTTATTTTATATCGGACTGTCACTTGCAAGACATTATCCTTAGCAGTCTAATTAAAAATAAAGTCATATAATCGATCGTTCCACGAATAGATAGCGACAATTAACGTATATTTCCATTTGTCAACAGATTCGTCGAGATATGATCAACCAATCCTGACGGCGCACACCCATGAAGTAAATTGAGACCAATCAAAATGTCTCATCACATCGTAACAGTTTGTATGTTCTGCCTCTTGTGCGCAGCCCACACTTGCACATCCCATGTAGACGTAATAAGCGATATTCACATATATGAACCAGCGATAAAGGTAGCAATAGAACCCGGCGTCAACAATCATGAAAAAAGGAAGTTAGAGTCGGAAATGCGATACCAGAATCGTCTGCAGAAGATAAGGCAGAGGAGAGAGGTCAGGAATATTAATCCTGAAGCGTACGTTGAGCAGATATTCAGACTGTATGGTGATGTTGAAACCATGACTATGAATATGACGGGCTTCAATAAGATGTTGGAAGGTCTAGACTTCCACAAGTTGACTGAAGGTGGTCTGCAAAAGATAGAAAAGAAGGAGTACATTTATGGACATAACGAGCCCAAGGAAGAAGTTGTCAATGTAAGTTTGGTACGCTTTTCGTTTTAATTTAACTGTAGTTACGTAATTGTAGCAATTGATGGTAATGAAAATCTGTTTATAATCTGCTTATATGATATGGCTTCTGAACGTAACTTTAAAGTAATATAATATAATGTATTTATATTTTTCGAAACTATTTACAACTACACGTACCTAGTATTTAAGAATTGTTTAAGATAATTAAATAAAATATGCTTATTTTAAACTGAATAAACTGTTTAGCCCAAAAAAGTACATTTTCCAAAAAAAAAAAATCGATTCCATTGTGCACGGTATCCCAATATTTAATTTATAAAACTTTTGAGTATCCTATCTTAGTCAAGGTAAAAAATTATCTAGCCTGTATTGGATTATTTGGTTCGTACCAAATATTTGTGCTAGTAGAAGTATTTTTGGATAAGTTTATTTTGATAAATTTGCCAAGCCCAATATCTGTAAGCTGCAGTAGTGTTCCAAATAAACGATCAGTAAAAAAATAAAAATCGGAATAACAAAAGCATGGGCATTAAAAAAAAACAAAAAAAGCCTAATATCTGATGATTTTGAATTTGCTAATTTACAAAAAAAAAATATTCATCAAACATTTCCCAACAGTGCGTCAGCAGTGCGGAACTCGTCACAACAGTCAACACGTGGCTAAAACCACACGACCACGGCCACGATCACAACGATCACAATTCAGAAAACCTTATATCCGAAGAAACTTTTCAAACTATTTGTCCTATTCTATTATACCAAAAACTAGCCAATTCGTCTATAGAAAGGTACGGCTGCGTCAAAGAAACGTATCTACCAAGTAGGAGTAGAGAAATTAAACACGTTGAGAAAGAAAACGCGTATTCAAAGAATATGTTCGCCGTTTGGCTTTACTCGTGTCTAAGTATAACAGCTATTAGCGCCTGCGGATTATTAGGTGTTGCTGTAATCCCTATTATGCATAAGACTTATTATAATCACATTTTACAATTCTTGGTAGCGTTAGCCGTGGGCACATTATGTGGAGATGCCTTATTGCATTTAATGCCTCACGCCATGAGTCCCTTAGAGGATGATCATGATGACCACGCCCTAGAAACAAGGGCGTCCCATGACGATGGGATGTGGAAGGGATTAGCCGCTATGCTCGGTGTAGTATTCTTCTATTTCATGGAAAAGGGTCTAACAGTTGTGGTCGAATGGCGCAAGCGTCGCCAAAAGTTAGAAGATGACAAACTACCCTCCAGAGTTCGAGTCCTAAAAGATGAAACAGTGGGAGGCTGTTCGGGTGGATCGAAAGCGCCAATAACGAACACGACATCGAATTCTCTAGTGAAGATCTTCAAAAGGGATGAAAAGGGCGACCCTACAACAAAAACGTGCAAACATAAATATTCTGAATACCCATATTGTTACGATGAGATTGATACTGATACGCATGACGATCATCATCTAAGGGACGGTTTGCCTCCAAGTCCTAAAGCGACAAAGAATCACAATAACTCGGTGAGTGTTGTCTCATCGAACGCCTTGAACCCTGAGGGTAAGGAAAACGAACCCAGTGCAAAAGATTGGCTCCTTAAAGGTGAGTCTACACCAGCGGTGGTCGAGATGAACAATATCAAGCATAAGGAAGATGGTGCCAAGGATATGAAGGACGGTGACAGCTATACCGTTATATTGAGGTTAGTTTGACTATTATTTTATACCAATAATATGGTGAATAAGTGTACAATCTAGTTGATCCAGGTGATGGTAAGCGGTTACCGTAGTCTGTAGACGCACGAATTGACTGACTGACTGAACTGTAACACAAAAAACATCACTATTGCTTTCTCAGCCATAGTTACCTTACTCAACAATAAAGTTTGCGGGTTCGATTACCGCTCTGGATGGATGTATTTCTACAAATATTTCTTTGGATAAAACAACATAAATATTCCGGTTTGGATGTCTATCTGGTCTGGGAATGGGTCTCCTTATCGTCATGTATCGTAGAGCACCTTAAGCTGTCGGTCCCGATTGCTATCACGTACACCTGATAGAGATCGTTGCTCATAATGGTAGGATATATAGTCAACCTGCAGTGGAACAGTATGGTTGATAAGCTCCGATTCCTTCTAACTTATTACTTAGCATTGGGTTATTATAGGCTGAATATTACAGGTCGAATCGTGTGTTTTGAATGTAAGCCCATGGCTTTATAGGCCATGTTTGATCGATGAGTCTTAATAGGCGTTATTTTCCCCCACAGGGAGCACTCACGCGCCCACCACGGTCACTCGCACGCTCACGGCCACGTTCACGCGCCCCCTTCGTCTTTATCTTCGGTGGCATGGATGGTCATCATGGGGGACGGTCTACACAACTTCACAGACGGGATGGCTATCGGTGAGTACGAGAAGTAAAAATTAAATTTGACTATGTTTACTAAATACTAAATTTTAACCCTTCTCCTCTGTTATAGGGTAAAAATTTTGCCCAACTTTAAATTTTTTTTTTTTGGATGTTCTAGAAAAACACAGTACATATAACCTTTATCTTTAAAAAACGTATGTAATAATTACAATTACCTTCCAGGTGCCGCCTTCGCGTCAAACATAGCCGGTGGCTTCTCCACGGCGATCGCTGTTCTGTGTCACGAGCTACCACATGAATTGGGTATGTTATATTTTATGATACATAAAAAAAACTCTTAAACTATGCGTCTAAATTGATATTTAAAGTAAAGTTTATCTTCATTAATGGTGTTGATAACACTGACCCACAGAAAAAATTACTCTGTACCTTTAACCAGGCCCATCTAGGGTTATTCGGGGCCCGTTTGGTCCCAACACATAAATAAATTTCAAAAAACCTCTAAAAGTGACTAAACAAGCTTACGGCTCACCTAATGGTAAGCGATTACCGTAGCTTATAGACGTCTGGTACCAGAGATATCGTAAGCGCGTTGCTGACCCAACCCCCGGTCAAGAGCTCTGGTCACCTTACCCAGCACAGGAACACAACACTGCTAGAAAGCAGTATTATTTAGCTGTGATCTTCTGTAAGGTCGAGGTTTCCCAGTCGGGCTGCCCCAGATATTAAGAAGGATATTTCCTGCTGCTACATCAGTTTAATTTTAAAAATCTCTCTGTTCTTATCTCCAGGTGACTTCGCAGTGCTCCTAAAAGCGGGTATGTCAGTGAAGCGTGCCGTGTGCTACAACGTGCTGTCGTCGGCGCTGTGCCTGGCGGGCATGGTGTGCGGCGTGCTGGCGGGTCACGCTCCAACCGCCACGCGCTGGCTGTTCGCCGCCGCGGCCGGCATGTTCCTGTACATCGCGCTCGTCGATATGGTGGGTACTTGAACGCCTCCGAGGAGACTGTACTTTCGCATTCGCATTCAGCTTGTAACACCCCGCCGCTGGAGCTTAAACCATCATGCAGCTCCACTGCGAGTGGCGGGTATGTCTGTGCTTTTCCGTCACATAATGAAAAATATGGGAAGCGCTTTCTCTTAAACCTCTTTATACAAAACGTAACTGGTCATGAGTGAAAGAGAGAAAGAAAATGTGTGTTCGAAGCTCTTTCTCGCTCCGTTCGCCTCGCCCGATAACACTTTACGTAACACTCGTCACGCATTCACCAGCTTACTTACTTAGAAGTTTCACTTCAATAAAAAAAATCTTGATTTGTTCTATAGTATATCCCTAGTATAGTCATAAATTAATTATTAATATATCTCTTACAGATGCCAGAACTAAGTACTTCACACAGCAAAGAGGGTACTTTGTGCCAATGCCTGCTACAGCTGATGGGATTGGCGACCGGGATAGGCATAATGCTGGTCATAGCACTGTATGAACACGACTTGAAAAACTTATTCGGTTAAGCAGTGAAAACTCAGTGGGTAACGTTAACGACCAAGTGTAAAAAGTGTAGACATAAGTGTAAACAGGAAAGTGTAAGTGTAGGCAGAAGTGTAAGTGGGGAAGTGTTGTAAAAACGGTCATATTGATCGTCAATTGAAACAGTTGTGATTTAGGTAAAGCTCAAATTGATTATTTTCTTAAGCGTTAATATTTCTGCTATGATGATTTGTGAGGTATATTTTCATGTGTTGCACGTGTCAAAGTATATAACTAGACTACTTAAACTAGACTCTATATATTCTTTGTACAAAATTGGAAAATAAAAATCTTGTGTGTGTGTGTGATACGTACTTGGAGTGTGCTCTTTAAGAGCGATTATCGATATTTGAAAATATATTCATCTAAAACGTCACTCCTCAGCGTCACTGCTCAGAGTTATCGTTTCACATCATTCACTTACCATTCATCTTTGATACTTCCAGTCCTTATATCGGCCATTCAAGTATTACGTAAGCAGAATTTTAGTAATTTTAACCCCCTTGTTAGCGAATCCCCTTGCCCCCCTATGCTCATAAACATTGGTATATATATTTTTAATCTATTCCAAAATAATAAATAAATATTGCGGACGTAACCGCCCCTAGCCTGCCCTGAATCTAGACCTCCCGGACCTCATGTCATCAAAAATAAGCAAATAAAGGATCTCCCCACCCCCTCTCAGTGTTTACCTAATACTTGAATGACCCCTAAGAAAGTTCCTTATCAAACATAAAATGTATACATTAATATATTTTTTTATAACAAATGAAAATCATCCATACAAATTATCAAAGTGAATATTTGTAACTCGAATACGCTGCTATACTTCCTTACCGTATCTACTTAAAGATTTACTTAATTTTTAAAACAATTAAATTGTTTAAGTTACTATTAATGTATGTGTAAGCCGTTACAATAAATATATTGCTTAGCTTCGTAATTATACGTTGAAAATTGTGTATTAATATTTGTCTACCCTCAATTTTGTATATCATATAGGTAAATTCATTTCCTTGAATATTTTTGATTATTTTAATAGTTCATTTATGATTATAGTGATTTCTCTTAAAAAGTGGAAAGTTGGTTTCAGTATAAATTATGAAATAGATTAAATTAATAGTTGCTGAAAATTCGTGCAAGTAAAAAGCAACAAATAAAGCATTTAAACCTAATGAATAATAAAATGAGACTTTTTTGAATGAGTTTATATTTTACAATTTACAATTTAAGTGGCACAGTACAAGGTGATAACCCTTGTTGTGTTGACAGTAGGCACCGCTGGCTGTAAATGCACCTAAATTTTATTTATTTAAATTGAAATTTATGGGAATTTGGTTGAAAATTAAGTACCTATTTTTTTTACATAATTTGAATGATAATTATGTAATTCACTAGTCATATGTATATTAAATCAATTTAATAAAATTGCATACAGATAATATTCCAGTAAAAGTTTAAACAGTTCCAAAAACTTTTAAAAACTAAAAAATTTTTGACAAAATGTCCGAACGTCAGTCATAACTATTGATTGTGGCTGCAGGAGACTGCTGGTGGTATATAAGTTATTTTATTCAACTTGCACAGTGATCATAAATAATAAAAAAGAATTATTCCCAAATGATATCCATCACTCTTTTCTATACTTTGAATATATAAATATAAGGTGATATTAGTTCGCAAAACTAACGTAACTCTGGCATTATGCTGGCCATAACTGCCTCTTAACATCCATCCTAGTATTTACACTAATCTTTTTTAACAGTTAATCCGATTATTAAAAACTACGGAGTTTATTCGATAAATATCCAGTAAAATGATTTTACCTATATGTTAGAGTTCCCGATTTTTGAGTTTGGTTTTATTTGACAATTTGGTAATTGGTCAAATAATTTTATTAGTATGTGGGAAGATTTAATTTTCAAGTAATGCGCATCGGTTATTTAAAAATACCTTCTAAAAATAAATCTCTTGCTTAACTTTTGACTTGAACGCAAATGAAATTAATTTTATTACTTAACAACTTGAAAATTTAATTTTCATAAGACTAAAAGAAAGCATGAGCCTGTTTCGCCGGTTGCTGATAGAGCTATCTGACGTATAACGGTATCCATCTGATAAAAGTGTGTGGTATTATTGTAATTTTTCACCATCAAATTTCACTTTATCAGTCTATATTTCTATTCCCGAACTTAATTCAAAAGTTGTAGTTTATTAGTTAAGGTATTACAACATTCGGCTGATTTTTACTTTTAATAACTTATCTGTGAGATAAATCAGTAATCTGTGTCACAGGCCTTAAAACTTTATAAAATAATACTTGATATATTTTTGCTAATTCAATTAAATTTTCTATTTTATAAATAGATGTTGATTAAAATTTCTTATTGCGTGAACAATGTGCTAAAGAATTTTATGGAATTTTTGTGGAATTTTATAAAATTTGTACATAACTATATCACTAAAATAGGAACAGAACACATGCTTGTAATGTATAACATGATGACTACCACCTATCCAATCTTTTTTGCAATCTTGAATTAAAAATCATTTTTTGTCCTCTAGATTTGTAATTATTTAATAATTAATAAGTTTTAAGTTCACAGAATTACTAAAATTCTATTACAAAATACTAAAATTGCATTTTACAATAATAGTTTGTAGTTTAGCCTTTTTACAATGGCAACCCCTAAATGAAATTTGGTATAAAATATGTCATAATCCATTTTCTAAGGAAAATTTATTCCTGTGTAAGTAAACAAGTAGATTTTCTATGTCGAATATATATATGTTTATATACTAAGTGTTAGCATTTTCTCCAAACATCGAATACTTAAATATAATAATTATTATGATTTTAATATATTTTTTTGTCATGGAATTGTAAGAAATACTTACATTTAAGTGACAATTAGATTCAATTTGTTTTTGTGCGATGGCTGACTCTTGGGGTCTGTTAGATGTTGCTGATATCTGGTAGATAAAAGTTAATGATATAGGTATTTGTCATTTTCACCTCAAACTCTCAATCATTTATCAGATACTTCTATTTGCAATCTATGAATTTAAAAGTAACAGTTTATTTATTAAGCAGGCCCTAATGACGTTCCTGTAGATAAAGCCTATCAGGTATTTATCTGATAGATAAGCTTAATATTGATAAATATGCTTTTATATAATATCTCATTAAATAAATGTACTAATATGTGTCTTCTCATACCTTGCCTTTATTAGTGCTACATAAGATTCTGAAACAGTATTAAAAGAATCGTTTTTACTATTTTAAGTTCTAACTTTATGATTTAATTGTTATTACATTCGGTAATAATTTACAAAATCGGCCTCTAATTTATGGGGCTAGGGGTGAAGTAGGGGTAGTTTAGCTTGGGCTTTTTACCCTCCACGGACAACTATTATCGTGTAAACCCCGTGGTTACGGAGATATCGTAGTTAAAGTTTTGAGGTTGAATTTTTAATTGGTAAAAAATTAACCTAAGAATAACGCTTGGCTCCGGCGCTGCCCTTGCGTGCGAAAGCACGCTCACTCTTGTTCCGTTCCGCAGCAGGGGCTCAGCCGCTCCTCTACGCATTCGTTCGCGCGCTTTCGCACGGCGGCCGAGGGCGGCACTCCCTCCGCGCCTCCGGCTTAAAAAAACACTAGGGGTAGGGCAGACCAAGATCACGCGGACAGTGGGGTGCTCCGATTCGGTTTTGGGTATTTTTCGAATTTCTATACCTATATTCTAGCACACAATGTTACTAATTTTATTAGAATATTATGTCTGACGCGTTATTTCGTTTAAAAGTGTCTATTTGTCAGTCGTTAAAGGTCAATTCGTATTTCGTATTCGTAAGGTGTTGATCTTGCAGTAGAGATCGTTTTTACGCCCATTTGTTCGAAAATAACGTCTGAAAGTCGTGGAACGGAGCATGAGTGCACTTCCCGCAGCACCGGAGTTAAGGTAAAGTCAGAAATAACAAAAATTTAACCTCCCATAAATTAGAGGCCGGTTATGGACATCATAGCCTTACATTCAAATAGCAGTAATTACTTGTATATTTGTGTTAAGAAAATAATGTTATCAGTGCATTTTGACAGGTAAAGACTTCGTATAAATTAAACTTTGGTAAAAATTAAACCTTGATGGCTTATTACATTTTTTTTTGTAGTGTAACATCTATAGGATCGTTGTGATTTGAAACTCGATGAGACAAAAATTCGTTACGATAAAGAAACAAACAAATAAATGTATAGGAAAGAATGAGATAGAATACATTTCAAAAAGCGTAAGTGACCTACCTTCCAATGACTTATTAGAAGTTTCACTTCTGCCGTGAATTGAACAATCTTTTTTTGTTAAAAAGTATGTTCAAAAACTTATATTAAATGGTTATTTGAAATTAATTCAGAATCGTTAGAATTTTCATCGACATTTATAATAAATGAATTCTTTGTGATTTTGCAATGAATTAATTATAGATCCACTTTCAATTTTACACATTTTAATATTGCCTTAATGCGCGTTCGTACCGCTTGATCATTCGACTTGTTGACTTTTATGTTACTTTGATCTAATTGGTGGAATGTGGCTGAGTTGAGAAACGAGTCGTCGACATATTTTTAACGCAAATATGTACTTTTAACTTGTATATTTCTAACTTAATGATTATATAACAATAGGTGCTAAATTAAGTTTCTAACAATATAGAAATATATCTAACGTTCCTATGTATTTTTTTCGCCTTAAATAAATATAATTTAAAGTCGATTTTAATGGAGGCTAACCTCCTTTGACCATAAATGTACGCATGTATAACAATTACGCATTTACACAATATGGCTGCTTTTATCACTGTCATGATTTTAGTTATAATACGTTTTAAGTGATTATATAAATTTATGTAATACGATTTTATCGATTTATTTAAGGATTTGTTATTATTGCCTTTGATCGAATCGTGAATGTTTTTTTGAATGGCCAACTGTTGCTGTCATAATTAGACGCGGCCATTTTGGTTTTTTTGCCGCGTAAATATCTGTCAGTTGTAAATGTTAGTAAAATGTGAAAAAATGTAATTTTTTAAATAATATTTAGGTTGAGGAATGTCAGTCAAGCAATATCGAGTAGTTTGTGAGGTTGAATACGTAACGCTCTACGAGCAAGTGTGATAATACGGACATATGTTAGGAAACAATATTGTAATATATGGATATTCATATGGTATTGCAGTTTTATTTGCCTTTATCTGTCTTATTAGATTTGAAAGCTACGTATTACTTTTGTAAAATATTTTCACTGACTTAAATTGTGCTGTTGATAACACAGGCCCATAAAAAAGTGTTCTGTACCTTTGACCAGACCCACCTGGGTTTATTTATTTATTTATTAGGATTACCAACAGAACAACAGTAAAACAAAAAGATATATTCTACATAATAGATCAAAGAAGTTTAATTGTATTTCTTTTTAAAGGTAATCAAAACATGCAATAATCAAACAGCAAATATGAAAAAAAAAATTAAAATTAAAAATTGGATTATATAAATTGATATAGATTTTTAAAAAGAAATAATTATATGACATAGGGTAACAGCACCAGTGGCCAGCCAGGAACCAGTGGTCAGCCTTTTACGTCGTTTATTGGTCATAAATATTGCTACAATAAGAATAAACGAATCACGTGTACCTAAATAGAAACTTTGATTCGTTATTGAATAATATGTCACACGATAGATGCGTTAGGGGATCAAGGGGGAGAATTAAACTCGTTCTTACAGGTGACGGCGGTTGAAAAGAGCAGTAGTGTCATGTCCGCCATATTTTTTACTTCGCGTGGTGTTCTCTTAAAAGGTAAGAAAAAACATGTGTTATTATTAAATGTGATAGTCTTTTATGCAATTTGACATTGTGTATAACTTCACGTATTGAATTATATTAAATTTGAATAAAAATATCGCTGATTTACGTAAATATTGTAGCGGCTGACCATTGGGTACTATTTTTTTATAAAAGATCCAATGGTCGCCCCCCCCGGGGCTGTTCACTGGGTTCTTGAATTATTTTTAAAATTGCGAGAAAAGGCGTTATTAGAACCGTTAAATTAAAATTTTCAAATTTAGTAAGGCATGTTCTTTCATATTCCACAAAAAACCCAGTGGTCAGCCGCATTAAACATTTTATTTTTACGCGGCTGGCCACTAGGTGTTACTGATCCAGTATTCAGCCCCGATAGACTACATTTTAGTTTTACCTCAAATAGTTATAAAATGTATTTAGTTAGTTTGTATTTCAGTAATTGAGAAGATATTTTTAGCCCAAAATGCCGCCAAGACAAACTCATCCTCCAGAGAAGCTCTCTTCCACCATCGAAGCCATACGAAACGGAATGCCGATAAGAGAGGCTAGTAGAACGTTTGGAATTCTTGGAGGCACACTACAAGATCGGCTCCATCTACGTGTCCCAGAAGGCCCAAGAAAAATGGGTCCAGATTCCATTTTAAATAAAGCAGAAAAAGCTGCACTGGTAGATTTGTGTCCAAAATTAACAAAATGTGGGTTTCCTTTAAAGACTGACAATTTATTAAATAGGGTCCAAGCAATAATAAAGGCCGATGGAAGACCTAATCCTTTCCTAAATGACAGACCAGGAAAAAAATGGCTTAAGTCCTTTTTTCGAAGAAACCCTTCCTTATTCCTTACGAACAGCTGAAAAAATTTCTAAGGGACGAGCAGTAATAACAGAAGAATATATAAGAAAGTGGTTTCAAGACTTGACAGAGTTCTTAAAAAAACACGATGGTCTGGATATACTGGATGATCCTATGAGAATATTTAATGGTGATGAAACAAGTTTTATGATTTGCCCCAAAACTGGAAAAGTGATTGCTCTATCTTAGAAAGAAAATTAAAACGGGAAATGATAAAAAAAGAACACGCAGAAAAAATAGAAGCCAAACGAAGTCAAAAAGTAAGCGTGAGCACTAGTAAAGTAAATAAAAAGTGAACAAGGAAAAGGAAAATAGATCTTTCGTCTGTTTCGCCTCATTTCATCAGATAGTGATTCAGTTCCTACTGACGAAACCCTATCCAAAGAAAATAAAAAAAAGTGTGGTAAAAAATCTAAGTGTATAGGGTACCGGGAAATAATGAATATCTTAATTACAAGTAACAGTTCAGATGATTAGATAGATATGAGTACAAGATAGATATCTTCGTTGATATATAAGAGAGTTGAGACATATAAAAATAGGAAGATTATGGCTGTGATTATTTGATTGTAAATAGATTTTACTAGATACTATTAGTAGATTTGCTAGTGACCTTTTTCTCTTTCGTGTTATGCGTATTAAACCTAAAAGAAATATTTACATAGTATATAAGTATGCATAGATACTAATGTCGTTGATTATTTTATAAATAAATATTAATGTTTTAATGATGAAGTTCTAGAAAATAAGAACACAAATAAGTACTGTGATTGTTTACTTGCAATAATATTTCGGTCAGTTGAGATTTTTTTTGTTCTGATAATTTAGCTGTAAGAAATAAGAGAGACATAAATAATATTGTTGATTTTGATATAAATAATACTCATTTTGATCTCATGCTTATTCATAGGTATAAGGGCTGAATACTGGATTCATCAAGGCTGATTAATGGATTTTAGAGGCTGACCACTGGCAAAAAGTGCCATATTTTGTTTGAATTTATATATATATTTTATAGAGAAAGGTTGTTTTTGACATATGTTGTTTAAAAACTATAATAAACAATTAATTCAATCATGTACTACGTTTCATTATCCGACGAATCCTGTAAAAATGCCAGCTTTCCAAACTTCAAAAAGTTGTTATGAGGCTGACCACTGGTGCCATTACCCTACACATCGATAACTTTATGAAAATCACAAATTGGAATCAACAAATATCAATGACTCATTAAATCTATTAAATGTCTTATTTATTTATTCAAGTAAACTACATTTGCGTAGAATATTCAGTATTTGCTAGTGAGACCCAAAGTAAGTTACGCTTGTGTCTTGGGCCGCCATAATAGCTATCTACAGGTTACCACGGAAGTAGACGCATGCAGGATACATTTTGATAGTTAAGTGCATTAAACATGCATAAAAGTAAAACTAAACGAAAGGAATATAAATATAAAGGCAACTATATACATATCAGAACAATAATAATATTTATCTCAGCACTATGGCACCATCCATGGTCAATTTGGTTTTAGCTGTGAACACGGTGCAGTCCCTGAGAGAGCATTTAGATGATACGTTATTGTATAATATATATGAATGGATGACTGTAAGAAATCTTATGGGAGCGATTAGACTTAGGGGAACACCGGGCAAGATGGGGTAGTTAAGGTTTAAAGCTCCAGAAATCGTAGGGGTTCATGGTTTCATAATCATATTTATTCTTAATCAGGCTTGTAGTTATCAATCTTACATATTATATTGAAATCAGGAACACAGCACCATAGAATTGTTAATAATATAACAAAATGTAAAATATGACATATCACCCCATCATGCCCGATAGGTCGGGTAAGATGGGGTGGGCCTAATGGGCAAGATGGGGTATAGCCATTCTCTCAACTATTCAGGAGTGCAGAACTCGCAAATGAATGTTGCTTCGGCATCATTATCATCCACTCCTGCGCAGCCATAATGTAACCATTCACCACAAGAAGAATAAGCAATCCAACCTTTCTTGGAGCCGAAATATAACGCTGTGGAATGTAGGCATGGAGTGTTTTCGGTTTCAACATCACTCTTTTCAGAAGACGACTGTCTAATACGTTTCTTTGGATTATATTTCTTTGTGGCTTTAGCCTTGAAATGGTTTGTTACTCTTCCTTTTTCTGTTTTCGCTCCTTTTTTCTCTGTCTGATTTCCTTGTTTTGCTTTTTTAACTTTTCTGTCACATTTTTTTTTAAATAAATTCTTGTAACTTAACTCTTAACAACTTCTGTTTATAGGGTGAAGAGGTTATGATAGTAGTTTTACCGCGTTTTTTCGCCACTTTTAATGTCTTCTTGGTCACTAGAAGAGGCAATAGTTGCTTTGGGCTGGCTAATGCACTAAATTAGGCCAATAAGAAAATCTAGGGGAAGGACTCAAATTTAAATATGTGTTAATTTTAGTTGTACTAGTTGTCACAACTGTTGAAGTAGCAGGATCTGTAACAACAACTGCAGTGCTCGTTGCTGTTGTTGTAAGAGGTGCTGCCACAGTATCTACAGTTAAAAAAAACCGATTTCTATGTCTAATAAATAATTCATCAAGCCCATCCTCTTCTTCTTCTTTTTGCGAGAATACTGGTACCCAAAGATACCTTTACATTCTTTTTTGCCTTTTTTACCTTTCATTCCAATGTAGTTTGTGGGACTAAGAAAAATTTTGCAGCCAACATATATCCCATTTCTCGCTTCAAAACAACTTCTATCGCCTTATTTAGTGCTTCCCTTGACCGTTTTCCTCTTCCTGAGTTTATTTTATAAACATATATGACTTTTTTAAAATATAATCCATCCTAAAACAATATGTAAAAAAATATAAATAATCAAAATCGTGTCAGGCAAGATGGGGCATCAGATACCCCATCTTGCCCGTTGATTCGTTTCAACATTAATATTCAAACAAAAAAAAAATTGAATAATTTTTCATAACAAAACAAGTTATTACCTGTTACTGCAATGTACTGTAGATAGGATTAACCGAGGTGCCACTTAAAATTCACTAAATACAAGTTTCATGTACTACGAAACGTATATATAAGAAATTTTAATACGAACTAACGAAATCTACTTTTCGACGATAACTGAAACAAATGAATAGCCACCGTATTAGTACTCGTGTGACTAAGAGCTGTCGTGGCGGCTAGTAGCGAGATGGCAGAGCGAATGAGATTGATCAATTTATTTATTTATTTATTTATTTATTTATTAATCAGTACGGATTTACCACTTACACTAATTAACATTTCAAATAAGTCACATTAATTAACATTCACAAAAAAAAATAAAAATAAAAAAAATAACGTACAATAACAAGTTAGATTAATAAATTGATCATAATAATAAGCATAAAAACAAACCAAAGAAAAAACAGAAAAAATAAAATAAATAATAATAGTAGAATTAAGATTCAGTCAAAATTAAACAAGTAATAAAAAGCAATAAAAAGATAAATTCCATGTCAGTTTATGAAAAAAAAAAAAAAAAGTAAAATGATAATTCACATACAATCTCATTCACTTATATTTTAAGACACACACAAATCACGCATTCACTTCACAGTACCTCAGGCACTCCGACAAAATCATCTTCCATCCATCAGCAAATAGGTCACAGTGCGGATCAGCGTCCAGGAGAGCATTGAACGCGGTTAGTGACCGCGGAATGGGCGACCTCGAACGAGCCACTGTGCGACACATCGGAACAGCAAACAACGAGTGCTTTCTGTTTCGAAGGTACTTGTTAGGCGCAAAAAGTCTACACAGCTCCTCGTGTAAATCTGGGGCATCAACCAAACCTCTCAATATTTTGCACATTATTGCCAATTGGTCTCTCAATCTTCTTACTTCTAAGGAATTATATCCCAGCATACCAAGAAGAAATTTTGTCGGGTACATGTTAGGGTAGTACCCAAACATACGCTTGTAAAGATATCTTAGGAAGGCTTTTTGAACTTTTTCCAACATAAGCGCGTATTTAGTCTCATGTGGATTCCATACACAAGCACTCGCCTCAAGTTTGGCTCGGACCAAGGCTCCAAAAATTATTTTGATCACTGTCGTGTTTTTGAACTCCTTTGCATTCCGTAGAACAAAGCCAAGGCGTCGAAATGACTCCTTAGCTACCGCAGTGATATGGTCATGAAATGTGAGCCTTGAGTCGAATGTCACACCCAAATCCTTCGACGTATCCGGTCTCGCTATGGTGTCCTTGTCAAGTTTATAATCAAATTTGACTGGGCGCCGCGCTCGTGAGAAGGTCATAGCCGAACACTTCAAGGGGTTAAACTCCATCCTGTTGTCCATACTCCATTGAAAAACTGACTCTATGTCACGCTGAAGCAATAAACAGTCCTCCTCCGTTCTAATCTCCATGAAAAGCTTCAGATCATCAGCGTAAAGGAGGCATTTCGCATGTTTGATGACTGTGGGGATGTCGTTGATCATTAATATGAACAGAAGAGGACCGAGTATTGATCCTTGACTGACTCCGGAACGCGTGTGATAGGGCTGCGACTCGTAAATGCCGAGCCTGACATACTGCTGACGGTCACGCAGGTAGTCAGCGATAAACTTGAGGAGTCCAGGTGTTAAGTCCACATCGCTTAGCTTCTCCAGCAGTACGTCATTATTTACTCTATCAAAAGCTCTCCGAAAGTCAAAATATAAGACATCCACTTGGCCTCCATGGTCAAGTGTCTTAGAAATATAGTCAACAATGGTTAACAGGTTGGTGTTGACTGATCGTCTCCTTCTAAATCCATGCTGCTCATTACATAGATACGGTTCCACCTGCTTGTAAATCTTAGCGTGAAGAATATGTTCGAAAAGTTTCGCAACGGTTGATAGTATAGCTATCGGGCGATATTCTTCGACACTAGCTTTGTTGGAACTCTTTGGAATAGGTGCCACTCTAGTCAGTTTCCACCGCGAGGGGTAATGCCCAGTTCTTAATGCGACATTGAATATATGGTATAGAGGTTCAGTCAGAAAATCCTTACCCTGTTTTAAGAACCATGGAGGAACACTATCAGGACCCACGGACGTACTTGATTTTAGAGCCCTGAGTCCCGATGCCACATCCTCAGGTGTGATTTCATTTATGCCAATGTACCTACCCGAGAACAGCTCATTCTGATTCATTATATTTGTCGTATCAAGTTTAGGCAGTTCAGTTAAAAATACACTGGAGAAGAAGTGAGCAAATGCTTCAGCAGCTTCAACTCCACTCACAGTGTTGCCACTGTATTCAACCGTTGGCTCAAAACCACCCTTGGATCGCAGGCCCGAGATGTGACGCCAAAACCGGTGCGGGTTGCTTTTAATATTTTTCTCTATATTAGTTAAATACGAGTCATATGCGAATGAAATTCGTATCTTCAATTCCGCTCTTAAATCAGAAAAAGCCTGATATGCATCATCCGATTTGCTACGTTTCCAGTTGCGGTGCAATTTTAGTTTCCGGTTTGTATCGCTAATTATGTCCCGAGTAAACCAAACAGGATATCGGCTGTTTTTGTTCAATTGGCGTCTTTTTTCGGTATGCATACATCAAAGATATTGTATATTGTGTTATAAAAATATGTTGTACATAACTCCACACTCCTCAATTTCACTAGGTCAGACCACGATACCTTAGAAAGCATACCGAATATTGCATCAAGGTCTGCTCGCCCAAAGTTCCAGTCCCTGGTAGTTTCAATGTTTGTGGGCTCGATTCGATCCGTAGGACGATATGTTCTGATCTTAATAGTAATATCTAGGGGAGGGTGATAATCGTCAGGTGGTACTATTCCCTCTGTTGCCGTAATATGAATCTCCCGCACATCCGTACTCTCCCGAACCAGAACCACATCTAACATTCCACCTCGCACATTCGTCCCAACATTATTTTCAGTTAAGTTACAATACGTCAAAAAGTAACAATAATAATTAACAATATTCAGTGAAGCACTATTTAAATTAAGGTCACCATAAATTAAAACAATACCTTTTAAACTATTAATAAAACTTTCTACTTTAAAAAACCATGTCATATAATCGTCATCACTAGAAGTAGGTTTTATGTACACAACGCACACATGGACATTGCGGCCACGCCATGTAAAACACGCCCACAAATCCTCACCACTGTCCGTCTCAAGATCCTGTCGTCGCCGTAATTTAAGGGGGGCACGTGCGGCCAGCAGGACTCCTCCACATGGCGTGCGTCTGTCCCGTCGGATCACACTCCAACCTGCAGTTGTAAGTTCTGCATCCTCCACTGAGGTATCGAGGAATGTCTCTGTTGTGGCAACAAGGTCATATTCTGATAGTGACACAAGTCCATTACGCCACACGGGGAGCTTGGTTTTCAGCCCTCGCACATTCTGGTATAGAGCATGCAAGTCATCAGTTTTATGGGACTTTACTTGAACCACGAAATGGCTGCTCGCTCGAAGGGGTCATCATATTCACCGGCTTTCTAAAATTAATCCATGCTATATATTTAAATCACCTGAAAAGCCTGATGCCCCGTCTTGCCCACCACCCCGTCTTGCCCGGTGTTCCCCTACTATCACCATACAGTGGAGAGTTTCTGATTGTTTTAAGTGCGCTTAGACAGACATGGGATAATGAATAATTGCAAAATAATAAGCAATAAAGAAACTGATCAAATTTAATCTAAAGGCATCCAAGCCATCAAAAACAACGTCAAAGCCAGGAAGCTTTGACGACAGATCGTTATAATTATGTACATGCCAGTCGAGCCATAGGGTCCAATCCAATCCATTCAATGTGGTGTAGTGTGTAAGTAGATGTTATATAGATGTTATATGTAGTAGTAGCGTAAGAGTGCCTTAATAAGTACTTATATAATAATGTGTAACGTTTGAGAGGGAGTTCAGTAATAAATCAGATTAGAATAGATCCAGTCGTTTTCATATCTCCGATGACATAACCTTACATGGCGACCCTGCCATCCGAGACGGGCTGCCTAGTCCGGTCGTGAAATTTTAAATTCTTAAAAAATTAATAATTTTATTAAATTTTCGCGATGTGCCGGTCAGATATTCAGAAAGAAGACGTTTTTATTACACAAAATAGTGGCGCTTCAAATTCGGCTTCGGTAACGGACTTTCATTTATCGAACATTAGCATTGTGATGTTCATCATTTGCACGATACTATGTATCGTGGGACTCTACGCCATTTATAGGCTATACCAAAGGTGCCATTATTCGTGGATTCATAATGAGGTTTTAGCCCAAAACCTCAGAAGGTCATTCCGACGATTTACGCCGGAGGCTCGTGTCTGCTACGAGTGCCGCCAGCAACGCCAGGAGCCCGAGCACCACCGCCAGGAAGCCGGTATGAGACTCCCGAGCAGTAAGTGATTTGTTATCGTAAAAACCAAAAAGCATTTAGTGAAAAGTGCAGTGATGAGAGTTCTATCGTTAAATTAATTAATTAAGAGGGGACCTAATTTTAGCCTGATTTTATTTTAATTTTATGTTTATAATTAAGTAATATTTTAATTTTATATAAATATTTTTTTTTTTTATATGATATGGCAAATGAACTTAAATATATATATGACAAGTTAAAAAATATTAAAGATAATTTAACAAAGCTAAGTTATGCTAAAAGAACGTTAAATATTTTAAAAAGAAAGTTGGATGAAGCTAGTTTATTAAAATGTCAATTTGATGAATGTATGAACATTTTGTCAGAACAAATTGAAAATAAACAATTTAGTGGTAATATTTTACAAGAAATTCAATCATACTGTGATTTGATTCAAAATATTTTTATAGAGATAGAAACATTTTGTACAAAGTCATATAGTTCTCAGTCTTATAGTGCTGAGTGTACGGTCGAAATTCAAAACGAAGCAACTATGGAGTCTTTTGATTATCGAACTGCAGTCGCTTTATTACCAATTATGAACGGGGATGAAAACGTCACCAAATCCTTGATAGATGCCATAGAATTGTATAGCTCGTCACTCACTATAGAAAGTAAGCAAATGCTCATTAAATTTATTTTAAAGACGAGATTACACGAAAATGCGAAACTACGAATGTCTACTTCGTATGATAGTTGTGACTCGCTTATTAGAGACATGCGTCAGCATCTGCTCACCAAAAAGTCGAGTACAGCTATACATAAGGAATTGTCGTTTATTAGTCAAAATGGTTTGACTTTAGACAAGTATGGGTCTAAAGTTGAACAACTTTTTGTGGATTTGACGGTCGCACAAGCGGATGGTGATCAAAATGCGTATAAAATACTACGTCCTCAAAATGAGAAAATCGCCATAAAAAGTTTTATTGACGGGTTACGAAACCGTGAAATCCGTACTATTCTATCGGCGCGTAATTATGACACCTTGAAAGATACTATCAGAGCTGCGCAGGACGAGGAGTTGTCATACAATCGTCCTCAATCGCACGATATAGCTTTTATTGGTTACCAAGGTTATTCTTTTAAAAATCGCGGTAATTACCGTAAATTTGATAATGGACGCCCTAATCGTACGAACGATAGATATATACGTAGGGGTAATAATAGAGTATCTTTTAATAGGCCACCACACAATTATTTTCAGAATCAGTCTGGAAATTATCGTAAGACTAATATGCAGCGCGGATCGACTCGTTCAAATCGCGGCAGGCCTGGACGTACATATACGCGTACTAATAATGTACACGTAATCGAAACAGGCATTAATAATATGAACTTTAACGACGAAAATCGTAACAAGGCTAATTCGGAAGAATGTAGAGATAATTCGTTGCAGTTTTTTCGATAATCATTTCATTTATGCGTGTAACAATAATAGCTCGGTAGAATTTTTAATACAAGGTGCCAAATATAGTTTGCTTATAGATTCCGGAGCATCATTATCCGTATTGAAATACAACACGGTAGCACAGTGGAACATTCCAATTCATAAGGAATGCATTTACATAAATGGCATAGGAGGCAAAGTGCAAACGTTAGGCTATGTTTTCATTACGTTGACCATAAATGATCAGGAATTCGTACACAAGTTTTATGTTATGAAAACTTTGCCTGGTATTAGAGATGGTATTATAGGTATAGATTTTATGAACAAGTATAACGCTATTTTAAATTTCGAAAATAATACGATTACTATTAGTAAAAATAACAATATTATAACCTTACCTATGATAAATAATTGTATAGGAAATAAAAGCTTTTTTTTGAGCATTCCACCGAGATGCGAAAAGATATTTACATTGGAGACTAGTTTTAACGAGGATTGTGTAATTTTACCGTATCAATTATGCGATGGAGTTTTTATAGCCGGAAGCATTTGTAGGCCGAATAATGGACAAGTTTATATACAGATATTAAATACACGCGAAACACAAGTAGATATTAATTATTTTAGACCAGAGGTACATTTATTATCGGATTATAATATTTGTAACTTTGAACGAAATTGTAATATTGACGGAGACAGGGTGCGCATTTTATTGAACCTTATAAATTTTGACCATTTAAATAGCGAGGAAACGTCATCAATTCAAAACATATGTGCAAAGTTTTCAGATGTTTTTCACTTGCCTAAGGATAAATTATCCACCACTAACCTTTACGATCAAAGCATACAGCTAAAGCCAGGTGCAGACCCAGTTTATACTAAACAGTACAGGTTACCATTTTCTCAACGTGAGGAAATTGAAACACAAGTTAAGAAAATGCTTTCTGAAAATATAATTGAACCAGCAAAAAGCGAGTGGTCGAGTCCTGTCTTACTGGTTCCGAAAAAATCCGATGATAATTCAAAGAAGTGGAGATTTGTTATAGATTTTCGAAAATTAAATTCTAGAACTTTAGACGATAAATTTCCTCTGCCTAATATTAACGATATTTTAGATTCTTTGTCAGGTTCAATGTATTTTTCACAGTTAGATTTGTCACAAGCTTATTATCAGGTAAAATTAAAACCAGAAAGTAGAAAATACACAGCATTTACTACACCTTCTGGACAATATCAGATGACGCGCTTACCTATGGGTTTAAAAATTAGCCCTAGTGCTTTTTCCCGGTTAATGACAATTGCTATGTCAGGTCTTACTTACGACAAATTGTTTGTTTATTTAGATAATTTAATTTGTTTCGGACGTAATTTAGAAATGCATAACAAAAATTTGATAGATATTTTAATTAGACTGCGAAAAGTTAATTTAAAACTTAATCCGAGTAAATGCGATTTCTTAAGAAAAGAAATACAATTATTAGGTCACGTTGTTTCTTCTGAAGGAATAAAACCAGATTTAGAAAAAATAAATATAATAAAAAATTATCCCGTTCCAAAAAATGCTGAAGAAACAAAAAGATTTGTAGCGTTCGTTAATTTTTATAGAAAATTTATACCAAATTTTGCGGAAATATGTTTACCTCTTAATAGGTTGTGTCGAAAGTATGTTCATTTTGAATGGTCAGATGAATGTAAAAAATCTTTTGAATTTTTAAAAAAGTCATTAATGTCTCCACCTATATTACAATATCCGAATTTTGATGACGACAACACGTTTATTTTACAAACAGATGCGTCTGGATATGCAATCGGATCCGTATTATGCAATAATGACAACAGACCCGTAGCGTTTGCTAGCCGTAGTCTCAATAAAGCGGAAATTAGGTATCCCACGATAGAAAAAGAGTTGCTCGCTATCGTGTGGTCCGTAAAGTATTTTAGGCCGTATCTGTTCGGAAGAAAATTTATTATAAGAACTGATCACAAACCGTTGATTTATTTATTCAATCAAACAAATCCATCTAGTCGTTTGACAAAATTTCGTTTACTCTTAGAGGAGTATGACTATATAATAGAATATGTTAAAGGTACTGACAATGTAGCTGCAGATGCGTTGTCACGTATCCGAATAACTAGTGAGGAATTGAAGGAAATAAATCAACATGTTGTGTCAGTGTTGACGAGAGCTCAAAGGAAGAAAATGAATGAAAAGAGTTTAGAGAATGCCAGTTACAACCCCGAGGTTTCCGAGCGAACTGCTAACGATTGGACTGATCACCCAAGAGTTATGGAGTTGCTTAAAAAACCAGAGGAGTGTACTGAGTTAAGATTTTTAAATGAAAAACAATGGAAAAGTTTAAAGTTCTTAAACGGACAAAATAAAAATTTATTTAATTATGATGCATCGAATGGTATTTTAATAGTAAATCCATATTTCCGATTACAATACGCACGAGATGCCTTTGTAAGGAAGTTGGCGGATTACTGTAGAAAAATAAAAATTAATAATGTGTATGTAATACAAAATGATGAGAACAGCACATTAATAAAAGACTTAAGTCAGAGTATAGACATTGCACCTAACTGGTCCGGACCGCGTTTATATATTTTAAAAGGTGTAAAAGTGATAAGTGATCACGATACGAAACGTGTAATATTAAATGATTACCACTTACTACCGAGTAGTGGTCACGCCGGTGTACGTCGTATGATAAGTAACATAAAACGTCGTTACTTTTGGCCGAAATTGGAAAAAGATGTCGCGGATTTCGTAAATCGCTGCGATAAATGTAAACGTCAGAAACATTTTAAATATATAAAAGAGCCAATGGTCCTTACCGATACAGGATATTCGGCTTTCGATAGGATATACTTAGATTTAGTTGGGCCCTTAAGTAAGGATAGTGATAATTATAAATATATTCTCAGATTACAGTGTGATCTTAGTAAGTACGTAGAAGCTTATCCGTTAAGAAATAAGGATACAATTTCAGTGGCAACAGCTTTTATTAATAATTTTATTTTACGCTATGGAATTCCGAGAAACATTATATCTGATCGGGGCACGGAGTTCATTTCGAATGTAATGAATGAAGTGTGTAAAATGCTTAAAATCAATCAAATATCTTCGACAGCGTATCATCATCAGTCAATAGGAAGCTTAGAAAATACCCATAAAAATTTAATGTCATTCCTTCGCATACAAACAGACAATGAACCACAAAATTGGAGTTCATGGTTACCATATTGGTGCTTCGCTTTTAACACGACCGTACACACATCAACTAAATATACTCCATACGAACTCGTTTTCGGAAAAATATGTAATTTACCAAGTAATTTAACATCAGATGTTGCGCCTCTGTATAATCCAGAAGACTATCCGCAACAACTCAGATATAGACTTCAAAAATCACAGTATGATGCAAGAAAAAATTTAATTAGCAGTAAACAAATTAGAAAATGTAAATATGATTCCTATACTAATCCTATAACATATAATACAGGTGATATGATACTACTTAAGAATGAACAAAATGTAAACAAATTGGATCCTTTGTACATTGGACCATATAGAGTAATAGAAGATTGTAATCCTAATGTAAAAATACAATATAAAGGTAAAGAATTAATAGTACATAAAAATAGAACTAGACCATATTATACCAAATGATTTTTTTTATTCTTTTGCCATTGAAAATGTACCTATGTAATTTAATATCTAAGTAAATTTGTTAAATTTATTTCAAATAAACTATGTTTATATGGAAAAAAAAATGTAATCAATATTGTAATACTAATGTAATCCTATTAATATGTTTAATATATTTTAATTATTAATTATTTTGTTTTAATTCATATACTTATATAAATTAATATACCTTTTTACTCAAATAAAAATAAATGTAATCCATTATTTTTATTTTTTTTTGCCGGTGGGCGTGTAGTGTGTAAGTAGATGTTATATAGATGTTATATGTAGTAGTAGCGTAAGAGTGCCTTAATAAGTACTTATATAATAATGTGTAACGTTTGAGAGGGAGTTCAGTAATAAATCAGATTAGAATAGATCCAGTCGTTTTCATATCTCCGATGACATAACCTTACAGTGGGCAAGTATTTACTTGCCCACATTAGATTTCTAGATGGATATATTTAACAAAGCGTGCGGTTCCCGGGGTAACCTAGATGGTATATTAGAATGAAATAATTGAAGTAATGGTGGACAATCAATGTTGTTATTGAGTATTTGGTGCAGAAACATCATGTCCGAAATAATTCTTCTTGATTTCAGTGACGACATATTAATTATTGAAGCAATCTTCTTTCGTATGGATTACTACGTTATATATTAGATATTATTAGGCGGTAACTTAACAATAAAATTTAATATTTTTTTATTTTTTGCGATTTTTAGTCATTTTAGTAACGACCAATAGGACCTAAAATTCGGATTCAGCGCATCAAAACACCTTAACTAGGTGGGTCTGGTCAACCACTTTTTTTACGGGCCTGTGTAATCAATAAAACTTGGATACTGAATACACAATGCCTAAACTCCAGAATACGGCGTGTAGTGTCCCGTTTACGGCAAACTTATAGATGTTTGCCGTAAATGGGATTCAAACCTGTCTCAACCAATCCCTATGAAAAAAATCTCATAAGACATGGACATATGCAGACCAAATTCTCATACCGAGTTATAAGAGGCTATGTGATGTACATTATATCTCATTACCTCTTATAACTCGGTATGAGAATTTGATCTGCATTATTTTATCCGTTCTATGAGATTTAGACCACCAGTGTACGAATGTTTTTATTTTAGTTTTTAAAATCGTTCTCATAAAAATAAAATGGAAATTTTATAGAAACGTAAAGTACTACAACTTTTTACATTGTTCAGTCAGTCAGCTCAGCCTATTGCAGTCCACTGCTGGACATAGGCCTCCCCAAGCGCCAGACTGTTATTTATAATAAAAAAACGAGTGTGCTTTAGACCACACGACTGAAATAAAACTTACGACATAACTCTTTCTCTCTTTTTCTATCTTCACTAACTTATATCCCCCTCACAACTTCCGTTCGCCTCGCTCGATCACACTTTTCGTAACGCTCTCGTCACGCATTCACCAGCTTACTCCCCAAGTCAAGCGTGCGTAAAGGAGTTTTACATCAATAAAAACCACAGATACACAAATTACATTTTTATTTATAAAAACTTTTCATACATAATGTACAATAAAATATATAATACACTAAGGAGTGACGCGCTTCGGGTCTCGCGGGAACATGGACGTCTTGCGGATGTTGTCTAGACCCAGGAACAGCATCACTACACGCTCTAGACCTATACCGCCGCCTGGAATTTAGGATTATGTCAATTTTTTTTTTTTTTTATGTCACTAGGATTGTGAAGGAAAGGAAGCTGCAGTATTTTGGTCACATAATGAGAGGACACAGATATCGGATTCTTCAGCTTGTGATTGAAGGAAAAATCGAGGGAAAACGCCGACCAGGCAGAAGGAAAATATCCTGGCTGAAGAACCTCCGTGAATGGTTTAATCTAAGTACTCGCTCTCTCTTCCGTGCTGCAGCTTCGAAGATTAAGATAGCCATGATGGTCGCCAACCTTCGAAGAGAAGAGGCACCGTAAGAAGAAGAAGAAGAAGATGTCACTAGGTCGACAAACAAGCGTACGGCTCACCTGATGGTAAGCGATTACCGTAGCTTATAGACGCCTGCAACACCAAAAGCATCGCAAGCGTGTTGCCGACCCTACCCCCAATCCCCCCCAGGAGCTGTGGTCACCTTACTCACCAACAGGAACACAATACTGCTTGAAAACAGTATTATTTAGCTGTGATCTTCTGTAAGGTCGAGGTACTACCCCAGTCGAGCTGCTCCATATTTTGAGCAGGAAATTCATGCTGTGCCCTACCTCAGTAATTAAATATTAATAAATAAATCAAATGTTACTATTTTTATGTATTGGAAGAGTAAGGTTGTGTTTTTTTTTTTTGTCTATTAATGCTATCTATCGCTTCAGCCTGTAATATCCCACTACTATAGGCCTCTTTCCTCATGTAGGAGAAGGATCAGAGCTTAATCCACCACGCTGCTCCAATGCGGGTTGGCGGATATATTCCCTACTATGAGTAACGATCGCTATCAGGTGTACATGATAACAACCGAGACCGACGGCTTAACGTGCTCTCCGAGGCACGGTGGGCAGACCCACAAGGACTGCACAAACACCCAGACCACGCAAACACCTGTACGGCCAATACAAATGTTTGTCATGTGCGGGGACCGAACCCGCAACCGCCAGCGCAACAGGTACAATCCATGACTGTGACCGCTGCGCCAACGCGGCGTAATGCTATCTATATTTCTCTAAAGACAAAAATGTCTGACAATCGTAATATCGGGTATCACTGACGATCGGTGTTATGTTTTTGAAACACAACTCCAAGCGAATGATATTCCTTTTGGGAGCACAACATGAAGTTGCAGACAGAATAAGCTTTTTTATTGTTGTATTTAATTTTTCAAGTCTTTTATTTTGTTTTGGAAACTTCGTCTTTTTTCGTAATATATATAAAAAATTTAATGCTGCTTTTCTTTCAATTTAATTGTTTATTAGGTACCTACTGTTTATTTCGGATAGGAAATTTATTTCTCTTTAAGAATACGCATCGCTCAAATTTTTTCAGATTGATAATTGACGAGTTTCGAGTAAAAAAATTCGATAACTTTTAAAAACCTAAAGTCGTAACGATACACCCCTTAATATTGTTATTAAGTGCTCAAACTTTCACAATAATCTTTTTTTTTTATCATCGTGAATGATATTTTCACAGTATCGTTAGGACGAAAAAAAAAAAATAGTCGCTTTTTTGGCCCAGTCGAATACATATAAATAAATAAATAAACATTTAAGTGCAAGATTTAGAAATTATTTGATCATTGCTTACCAGCATGCGGCGGACATCCCAGTCTAAAGGACTCGATGTACGCTGCAATTTTACTGATATCTGAAAAAAGTTTTTGTTACTTCATTAAAAATGACCTTTTTGAATTAAATAAAACGGAATAATTATTATTACGACTATTTAAAACTTGCGACTGCTGGCGAAATTCGGACATTAATAAATAATATATTTTAGCTGTTTATCCCCTAATCCCTGTCTAATTTTTTTCCCCCCTAAGAGCCTTCCCCCCTATATATTATTTATTATATATTTTTTTGTTTTAAATTAAAAATAAGTTACATTAAAAATAAAGAATCTATCATCTGTCAGAACTTTCCAATTAAGCAGAAAATTATACACAAACATTTTAACAATAATTTTATCATAGGCATTTAATAAGGATCTATTACTGGTGTTACGTCCGAATTACATTTCTTCGCTTACTTTATGTTACACAATATTGTTACTTTTTCAAGTATTAAAGTCAAGACCTATAACTTAATTACTCACAGAAAATGCCTAGAAAGTAAATGTAACCACCACGACAAAAACCTAGAAAGTGGTAGAAAGTTCTAGAAAGTAAATAAGCTTAAACTGAGGTAGGGCACAGCAGGAATTTTCTGCTCAAAATATGGCGCAGCCCGACTGGGGTAGTACCTCGACCTTACAGAAGACCACAGCTAAATAATACTGTTTTCAAGCAGTATTGTGTTCCTGTTGGTGAGTAAGGTGACCAGAGCTCCTGGGGGGGATTGGGGATTGGGTCGGCAACGCGCTTGCGATGCTTCTGGTGTTGCAGGCGTCTATAAGCTACGGTAGTCGCTTACCATCAGGTGAGCCGTACGCTTGTTTGCCGACCTAGTGACATAAAAAAAAGACATATATATATATTTTTTTTCCGATATTACCGATCCCGTGGTGCTTCGCCCTCTCAGTGAGTAGGTCGGGGTCGTGGATACGTTGAGCTCCGCTTAAGATTTCCTCTCCTCGCATGAACATGTCGTATGAGTTCGATGCGCGCTGAAATTATATTAACGCGAGCTTTAAATAATATAAAAAAAGCGGTAACAGCTATACTGCCACAGACCGATTTTGATGCAGTTTTTTTATTTAGTGAAATTGAGTTTTCTTGTAGTGGTTCTTAGCCAATACGGGTACAAACTGAACCAAGAGTTTGACAAATATCAGTTCTATTCTATTATTAACCGACTTCAAATAAAGGAAGTGGTTACTCAATTCGACCGTATATATATAAAAAAGGGGATACCCCGGTGTGGTACTATGATAAGCAAACCAGGATCTGATGATAGGATCCCAGAGAAATCGAGGGAAACTCTCGAAAATCCGCATAACTTTTTACTGGGTGTACCGATTTTGATGATTTTAAATTTAATCGAAAGCCGATGTTTACCATGTGGTTACATTTAAATTTCATCGAGATCTGATTACAACTTTTGGAGTAATCTTTGATCATCATCATCATCATCATCATCATCATCATTACAGCCTATACAGTCCACTGCTGGACATAGGCCTCCAAAAGTTTACGCCAAAAATAACGTGAACTCATGTGTTTTGCCCATAGTCACCACGCTGGGCAGGCGGGTTGGTGACCGCAGGGCTGGCTTTGTCGCACCGAAGACGCTGCTGCCCGTCTTCGGCCTGTGTATTTCAAAGCCAGCAGTTGGATGGTTATCCCGCCACCGATCGGCTTTTTAAGTTCCAAGGTGGTAGTGAAACTGTGTTATCCCTTAGTCGCCTCTTACGACACCCACGGGAAGAGAGGGGGTGGCTAAATTCTTTAGTACCGTAGCCACACAGTACAATCTTTGATAATGCGTATTTACTTGACTATTTTTTCGTCTACCTACGTTGTATTACTTGTCGATATAATTGAAGTCGGTATTTTACACAATTATTTTTAATTTAATTTATTATAAACACTTGGATTGCAAAAAGTCCGAACAAAAATAAGTCTTCACTATTTTGGACAATCAGAGATACTCACGGGGTTGTTGGGATCAGGCATGGTGTAGAACGGTCTAACAGCGAGCGGGTACTTGTCCAGCATGTAGAAGTCTGTGTCGTATTTCGCTCGCACTAGACGACCGAGGAGCTTCTCATCTGGCGTTGATAGGTCATCTTCCTCGCCCACCGTTACACCTAGAAGTAAAATATTTTTGACACAGACGTCCGTGCGGAAAAGAGGTCGATTCTTTCGGACTACAAGGCCTTTCCTGTAACAAGAGTTCCCTAAACGATACCATAAAAAGAACTCTTGCCACCATCGACGTTCCTGCTCTTATCGAGCCAACTGGAATTAGTCGCAATGATGGCAAGAGACCTGATGGATTGACGTTGGTTCCCTGGGAAAGGGGACGGGCACTTTTGTGGGACGCAACCTGCGTTGATACACTTGCTCCGTCTCATGTCAGGGAAACAGCCTTAAAAGCGGGAGCCGCAGCGGAAAAAGCTGAAACGACTAAACGGCACAAATATTCGTCACTAATTCCAAATTACATCTTTGTGCCGTTTGCAGTCGAAACACTTGGAGTAGCAGTGCTAAAAATTTTTGAAATGAGATAACTCCTCGCCTTATTGCCTCCACTGGTGACAAGAGGGCTGGTGCATTTTTTGCCCAGAGAATCGGCATAGCGATTCAACGGGGAAATGCTGCCAGCATTCTTGGCACAATTCCACGCGGACATGATTTGTACCAAAACTATCTGTAAATATTTAGTTCTTAAGTTGTGAATTGTAAATATGTATAATGTTTAATAAACTATTGTTATTAAAATCCTTTGGTACTATCGTTTTCTAATGTTTACGCGAATTTCATTCATTATAATGAAATATCTTTTTCGGATTTTATCGCGGTTTATTAAGTTTTTTTATGCCCGACGTTTCGGACACTTAGAGCAACCATGTTCGTCTTAATACTAGTTAATAACTGTGATTTCATTTGAGTAAATATTTTCATATTACTAATATTATTATGCTATTGAAGGGAAGAAATTTTCCCCATTTTCGCAACATTTTATTGATGCCCCCACACTCTATTGGTTTTACGATTCCCTCATATAGCGGTTATTTCCTATAGCATATAGTCTTTTTTGGTAAATAGGCTATCAAACAGTAAAAAAAGCCCATTCGTACAAGTAGTTCCTGAGATTAGCGGGAATCCCCAGCTTTAAGATTTCAATACAGGTAAGCTGCGATTCACCGTTTCACGCGCGTAATTTCCGATCCCGTGGAAATGATGGGATAAATATATAAACAAAATTCCCAACCCCAACAACCCTTACCAGGATTTCTTCCTGTATCGGGGGTCCAGAAACAATACACAAGCACAGACACCCAGACCACGATAAATACTGTATGGCCTACACAAATGATCGTCTATCTACGTAAGATTGCCGGTGATGACTGGATAAGTATTGCTGAAAATCGGGATGTTTGGCCCGATTTTGGGGAGAACTAGGACCGGTGGACTGCCACAGTCTGAAGGAATACAAATGTTTGTCATGAGCATTAAACCCAAGCGTAACATTCAGTGCTGTTACCGCTGCGTTAGCGCGTCGTCAAAAATTACGAGCTATCTACGTAACGATTTTGATTACAATCGATCCAATAACCTTTGCGTCAGAATAACAAAAACACATCAAAACTTTTACATTTATATTACTAGGATTCGTTCCATCCGTTTGATCAATATTTGAAAGAAATAATTTTCTTTGATCACAACTTGTAACAGTTATAATTAAAAATAACACAATATTACTAATCCAGACAAAATAATAAAATAATTCTTCAATCGTCTAAACAGTTTCGCCATTCAGAATTAAGTTGCAGCGCTGATAGTCTTTGGAGCCTTAGTCGTCTGTTATCATTGATTGATATTGATCTAAATTGGTCCTCACCAGCCTCTTTCAACATCTCTATCGCCTGCGGGAACTCCAGCCTCAGTGGAGGGTCGAGGAACTTGAAGGGTTGCACGGGGTACTGCTGGCCCACTGTCGCTATCTCTGACGCGAACCTGTTCACAAAAGGGACATTCATAATATAAGCTTTACCTACAACTCGATGCGGAAAGGAATCTGGAAATTAGAAGCGGTAAAAAATAACCCTGCACAACAAAATCGATCTTTTTTTTGTTGCATGAGATTTTTTAACTGTTTTTTACTAATTTAGGCAAGCTTGTTTCAATCTACCCTCAGATTTTTTTCTAACAGCTCTAGTTTAGGAGATGCACGCACCTCCTTAAAATGTAGTCTAAATTTGACTATTAGTATCGCTATCGCCAACGTCTTACTAGTTTGTTTCTTTGTCAATGGCTTCGTCTAGAAGGACTTATGTAAATAATCCAAATAGATTTTGTCACATTTGTGGCAAATATACATTGAAAAAATTCTGTTTAAATGTGTCGGACTTCTTAAAAAATGCCTACATAGAGTACAATCAACGGCCATTAGAAACAATCAACAAGCCCTGGATACCGAATATAGTGTGTAAAACGTGTGTGGAGTCGAAATATAACAAGAGGGATCCCTTTAACCTCATTAGTCCTATGATTTGGCGTGAACCGTCGAACCACCACGGCGACTGTTATTTCTGCGTTGTAAACATAACCGGAATTAACCGCCAAAATCATTCCAAGTGGCTGTCAGTTACTAGACCTGTCCTGCGTTCAATTGATACATTAGATACCAAGAAAAGTAATGAGCACCCGAGCAATTGTAAATTAAAATATGATACATTAGAACCCCAATCAAGTACATCTCAGTACATTTCAGTATATATCCAGGTCATTTCCAAAATTGAGTGCTGAGCAGTTAAAAGCTGGAATTTTCGAACCACAAATTAGAAATTAAATAAACGATGTAAATTTTACTGAAAGTATGACAACCGCTGAAAAAAATATCTGCAATGAGTTTTTTTGGCTCGTAAATATCTTTTTGAGAAATAAGAAGTCCATCGACTTTCCTGACCACGTCAAGCAGTTACTATTATACTTTCAGCAACTTGGATGCAACATGAGCGTTAAGATGCATTCCATTCACAGTCACTTAGATCGATTTCCTAAAAATCTTGGAGATTCAAGCGAGGAGCAGAGAGCGCTTTCATCGGGATATTCGCTTCATGGAGGAGCGCTACCAGGGCTATTGGAGTGAAAATGTGATGACTGACTACTGTTGGATTATCCAAAATAGTAGTTAAACTCCAACTTATCCAAGAAAGTCACATAAAAGAAAGTTTCGTTCAAATTATATAGTTAAATAAATTGTTGTATGACGGGATACTATGTTTTTTGATAAAAATAGAAAGAAAGAAAGAAAGAAAGAAAGACATTTATTTGAGACACATACACTGCTTACAGACATACAACAAACACAATGAGAGCACAAATACATTAAAAAAGTAAAAAGAGAAAAAAAAAGTCAAAATTAAGTAAAAATGTAACTAAAAATTTAAATATTTGATTTAAAATAAGAAAAGTAAAATTTTATCAAATAAAAAAGAATAAAGCGAAAAGAGTAATAATAATAAAAAAAAAGCAACGAAATTCATCTACCAAAGTTATTTACACCTGTACAGCAGTGCACCGTCACAAAAAGGATGGCCACTCAGCACTTGTGGAAATACGAGGACCATAGTAAGGTCCCTAAATTTCACACGCTGATTTTCAGTAGCCACCTCGGGTACCATGCGAACGACAGCGGCAGCAACCAATAAATAGCATCCAATAATTCAGCAAGACCATACGTAGTAACCAAACAATACCAAATATTATAAAGTACACATATAATAAATATACATCTATACATAGATACACATATAGATACATCATGTACACCCACATACACATTACACATCACACACTAAACATCCCTTCCAGTCGTTCTTTTATTTTATTAAATATAAGTAGGTACCGGTGGTACAGTCGTTTATCATTAATCGGCTCTTACAAGTTCTGTACCTGTTCCTTAATTAGGTATTTTTTGTATATTGTTTTAAAATTGACAATCGATGCCAGCTCCCTTAGTGGCGGTGGGATATCATTCCAGATTTTGGCCGCAGAGTATTTAAAGCATCCCCGGTAAGCGGCGGAGTGATGTCGGGGTATCAGCATCAAATAGGAGGTCGCTCTAGTATTATACCTCTTATTACAATCTTTTGCCCAGTTTAGTTTCGAAAAAAGATATTTAGGAACTTTACTTTTAACTATACCAAACAGCAATGTAGCGAAATGCAGTTGCCTTCGACCTTCCATTCTCAATAGACCCTTTTCATTGAGATATGGTGTTACATGTGTGCGCGGGGGAATGTCAAAACAAAACCGAGCACATGCATTCTGGACACGTTGTACCATGTTTTTCGTGCGTTTTAATAATCTAGGGCCTGTCACAATGTCAGCATAATTCAACTTTGACAAAACTAGCGCCTCGCATAGCCTTACTCGGATTTCAGCCGATACAAAAGGTCTGATCTGATATAAAACCTTCAATCTGTAAAAGCAGTTTCGTACAGTTTTAAGGATTTGCTCTTCGAATCTAAGATGTTGATCCATTATAACGCCCAAATTCCTAGCCTCACTAACCCGTTCTATGTCTACTTTGTTTATTTTAATTATAGGTGCTTTACATGTTATCTCTTTAATCTGTTTGGAGGTTCCCAAAATTAAATACTTTGTTTTGTTTGGGTTAAGTACCAAACCGTTACTTTCTGACCATGCATATATATTTTCTAGATCATAATTAAGCTTGTCTACTGCACTTAAAGTGTCGTCTGCTTTAAAAGAAATGTAAACTTGTATATCATCGGCATAGGTATGGATACTTGCTGCACTCACATGCTTTTCCAGGTCGGCACAATAAAGTATAAATAATAAAGGACCCAAAATTGATCCTTGCGGAACACCCCTGTTTATAAATCTAGGTCTCGAGTGAACTACAGTTCCATCTTCATCCATTGTCTCCACTACTTGTGTTCTATTCTTTAACTAATTAGAAAACCACTCGACAGCATCTGAAGAGAGACCATAGTAGTGCAATTTAGAAAGCAGAAGCGGTATATTTATGGTGTCAAATGCACGTGAGTAGTCTAGTAGCACTAGAATGGTTCCCTCCCCTTTATCTTGCGCATTCAATATGTCATCTACTACATCTATAAGCGTTGTTACGGTGCTATGATTTTTACGGAAACCTGATTGTTTTTCTGGGAGAATATTGTTGGCTTCAAGAAATTGTGAAAGCTGTCCATGTACAATTTTTTCCAGAATTTTCGACATACATGGTAGGATGCTTATAGGTCGCAGATCTTTTAACTTTAAGGGGTTATCAGTTTTAGGGATGGGACGAATAATCGCTTTTTTCCATATGGATGGAAATGAATTCGTTTCGATTGATTTATTTATTATATTCGTTATCACGTTTAACGTACAGGCTACCCTAAAATAGCTACCCTTCATAACTCAAAAGGTAGAGCTACTAGCAAAAATCTGAGTGCAGATTTAGAATCAGGGTAGAAAATGCAGTTAGATTCATAAAAAACATTCCATGCAACAAAAACGTTGTTATGCAGTGTATTAAGTTAGTGACGTCCTTTGATAGATAGATAGATAGATACTCTTTATTGTACACAACAACAATCAACACAATAACATATTACAAATAAAAATAAAACAGTGTACAAAGGCGGTCTTATCGCTAGAGTAGCGATCTCTTCCAGACAACCTTTGGGCATATAGGACACAGCGTAGTGAAAAAGCGGTAGGGAAGTGTATACAGAGAAGTGACAATTAGTGTCACCTAGAACAATATCAACTATCGAGTACAAATACACATACATATACAGCACAATACATACATACATACATAGATACATACATACAAACATATATATATATATATATATATATAAAATACTATACCTACATATAAACGAAATACATATAATATGAATAATAGCACAGCTTTGACCAATTAAAACGTAGTAAATTAGAACACCTTGACCTACTTCAACTAGTCTGGTGGTGGGGATAATTAGGCCGTAAAAATCATTACTGGGTAATTGGGTATCTCTCTTTGTGGGTGTCCCCACCATGCCTCGGATAGCACGTTAAGTTTTCGGTCCCGATTGTTATCACATCAGGTGTTTGTGTATGCGATCGTCACTATTAGGAGGAGGTATTAGGAGGAGGGAATATATCTACTAACACTCAGTGGAACAGCGTGGTGGATTCAGCTCCGCCAAACCTTAACCTACATGGAGAAGGAGTGCCTAGCAGTACAGCACTTTTTGTCTTTTTAATACAAAGGTGCAAAGAAACGTACGATCTGCCTATGTAAATATCGTAGGCAGGCGCACTAGCAACACCAGGTGTATTGCCAGTCGGTTACAGACCCCCCTAGGAGGCGAGTAAAATGGAGCGCTTCTGGGAAGAATCGGGGGTAGAGTCCTGGTATTGTAGACGTGTATAAGCTGCAATTAATTGCTTACAATCAAGTGGACCGAACGCTTGCTTCCCGACCTAGTGATAAGTGACCTAAGAGCGAAGGGTTTCCGTAGCGCCGGAGATGTCACGGAACGAAATTATGCCGATGAACGGTCTAATTTTTAGGTTGGGTCTATGGGATTACTTTTTTCCAGGAATCTTGCATTACCTTGTATTACGAGTGTTATGGGGGAGTAAGGGAGATCCTCCTCTCCCCTAGCAGACCCTCTTGCCCAAATTCGTGTCAAACGATTCTAAATCCAACCCATAGTGATAAACCGATACTCACTGCTCCTGCAGACCCCGGAACATGTCGGTGAAGGTCTGCCCGATGGTGTCCAGGACCTCGTGGTAGTGATGCTTGAAGGACATCTCCAGATCTAAGCCCACGAACTCGGTCAAGTGTCGGTGGGTGTTCGAGTCCTCGGCGCGGAAGACAGCCCCCACTGTGAACACCTGGAAATATGACAGGTAAATGACTACAAACACACAATCAAAATTAAAAAATCGAGTGTGCTTTAGACCACACGACTGAAGTAAAACATCTTTAGTTACCCCTACAGTAATATAAGAAACGTATTTCTCTTTCTATCTTCACTAACTTATATCTCCCTCTCAACTTCCGTTCGCCTCACCCGATCACACTTTTCGCAACGCTCTCGTCACGCATTTTTTACTTCAATAAATAAATAAAAGCTTGGTCGGTCTCGCCTTGTCGAAGTCGGCCGCGATGGCCATCTGCTTGTAGAGCTGCGGGCTCTGCGCCAGGTAGGCGGAATTCCGGAAGTACGACACGGTGAACACGTTGGCGCCGCCCTCAGACGCCGCAGATATTATCTTCGGCGTGTGGATTTCCACGAAGCCTTGGATAGAGGGAAATCGTTTGAGTATTCGCTTCTTACTAACGAGAAAACTATTTTAGTATATCGCTTATTAAGGAGGGTACGTGTCGCGAGTGTCCACACTTATGAAGATATTTCGGATACTGCGTAGGATTAATTTTGGGATTCAAGCGTCCGATCTTATTGAAACATTTCGGACACTATACGATAGGTTAATGTGTGATTCGAGTATCTACACTTTTTGATATACAGGGTGACTGGTGAATTACGATCAATATTTACAGAGGATACTCAGTACATGATTCTCATTCGAATTATGTAAAAAAATAGGTACTTAATTTTTGACAAAATTCCCATAAATTTCAATTTAAATAAATGAAATGTAGACACACTAATTTTCAGCCATAATGGCGGCGCGTGCGGCCTTGGCCTTGTACTGTGCCGCTTGCCGCCGCCCGCCGCAACCCCCGCCAATTCTAATTCCCCCCTAAATTCGATTAGTAGGTCACTAGGTCAGTTGGGCAAGCGCCGCCATAAAGTTTGTACGTCGGAGTATGTCCATCTTTCCGCGCGCGCGCCTAGTGATCGATCTTACGCGTATACCTAATATGTCTCGTATGAATGTGACCTGTTATAAGTAATTAGGTATGGCTTATCAATACACAAATGCAGAGTACTTTAGAGTGACCCGTTCGTGTTATATCGTGTAAAAGACAATAAGTATGGTTCATTTATTACGTAAGAAGATTTAGGGGGAGAGGGGGTCGATCATGTCTTTAGTCTCGATAGTTCTTAGGTAAAATTACAAAAATGCGCAAAGTGAAAATACCTTGAAAAATCGCGGGCAACCGCGCGAGTGCCGACGAGTTGTCACTTGCTTTCGTAAACAACATTCGTTATTTCGTTGATAAATTTTAATATTGTAGTTGAATAATAATTGGATTATTGAAGTGTGTGAATAGTTTCTTTTATTTTTTAATTTTTTTGTTAAGCCTCTGGACTGATAATCTTATGTCGATAAAGATCAATAATTAAAACCAAAGTTTATTACTACCAAAAATAAAAATTATTAGTACCTACCTAAAGTATAAATAAAAATAAACATTGAAACAAACCAAACGTGTATTCATTTTTTCGTTTAGATTCTTACGTAATAAATTAATATTTATCAAATTATCAAGGGGAATATTTATCAAGGGGAAGGGGGTCGGCCTAATCTTATCTTGGTATTTTTGCCTGTCCTAAGCCAAAATTAAAGTATGAAGGGGGATTGGATCATACTGGTTTATCAAAAGTAGCCTGCTACCCTGTTAACACTTGGCGGTGTTTGGACGTAGGTAAACGACCGCGCGATAACTAAATGTACCTATACCTACACACCTGCTTTGTGACGACTGCGCAGCTAGGGCGTCCAGACGACGCGTAATTAACGAGATAACTGTTGGTTAACTTTACTTAGAAGTTTATGAATATTTATTTTATACATAATTTTTTTTCGTCATATATGATCGTCAATTAACACGTCCTCAAATATTGATAGTAATTCACCAGTCACCCTGTATATCGGACACTACACGACAGGTAAAATTTATAATTCGAGTGTCCACACTTGCGGAGTCATTTAGGACACTTTGCAATAGGTTAAACATCTAATCCAATTATCTATTTAAAATTTGCAAAATTAATGAATTTTAGCTTTATTTGGTATTCCACAAAACTTACTATAAAGTCTCAGGACAAAATAAAAAAACAGAAAAATCATTGAGAGTTGCTGGAAAACCTTGACACTGTTGTTAATTTTCACAAAAATTTATATCTTTCACCGTTGTCGGTCGCTGTTGGAGCACAATTTGTGAAATAAGTGTATTAAAAAATATATAGACCAACCTCTCTTAGTCAAGATATCTCTGAAAAGCCTGCATACGCCCGCTTCAATCCGAAAGATGGCTTGGTTGGCTGGCGTTCTCAAGTCTAACACACGATTGTCCAGCCTCGTGTCTTGGTTGACTCTGATCTTCAGACTTTCGGGGTCCTAAAAAATTTGAGCCTTATTTTAATATAAATTACAATTCGTCGTAACGTGGTTTATTCTTCAACGAACCTGTTTGCGAACCTGAACCTACAAAATGGAAGGGATTTATAATACTGTTAACACCGCCAGCTCCACGTGTCACACGTGTTGTGTTGTGTTGTGTTGTGTTGTGTTGTGTTGTGATGTGTTGTGTCGTGTTGCACGGCCAGAGTGCGAGTCACTCACGTCAGTCTCCGGGCGCGCCGCGTCCTCTACCAGCGGCGGGGGACACGCGCCACAGCTCCACGTGTCGCACGAGTTGTGTTGTGTTATGATGTGTTGTGTCGTGTTGCACGGCCAGAGTGCGAGTCACTCACGTCAGTCTCCGGGCGCGCCGCGTCCTCCACCAACAGCGACGGACACGCGCCACAGCTCCACGTGTCGCACGAGTTGTATTGTGTTGTGTCGCGTTGTGTTGTGTTGTGTTGTGTTGTGATGTGTTGGGATGTGTTGTGATGTGTTGTGTCGTGTTGCACGGCCAGAGTGCGAGTCACTCACGTCAGTCTCCGGGCGCGCCGCGTCCTCCACCAAGAGCGACGGACACGCGCCACAGCTCCACGTGTCGCACGAGTTGTGTTGTGGTGTGTTGTGTCATGTTGTGTTGTGTCGCGTTGTGTTGTGTCGTGTTGTGTCGTGATGTGTTGTGTCGTGTTGTGTTGTGATGTGTTGTGTCGTGTTGTGTTGTGATGTGTTGTGTCGTGTTGTGTCGTGTTGTGTTGTGATGTGTTGTGTCGTGTTGTGTTGTGATGTGTTGTGTCGTGTTGTGTTGTGATGTGTTGTGTCGTGTTGTGTTGTGATGTGTTGTGTCGTGTTGTGTCGTGTTGTGTTGTGATGTGTTGTGTCGTGTTGTGTTGTGATGTGTTGTGTCGTGTTGTGTCGTGTTGTTTTGTGATGTGTTGTGTCGTGTTGCACGGCCAGAGCGCGAGTCACTCACGTCAGTCTCCGGGCGCGCCGCGTCCTCCACCAGCAGCGGCAGCTGGGCCCTCGCGGCGGACACGCGCCACAGCGCCCGCGCCGACAGCTCCACGTCGCGCACGGAGCACGCCTCCACCGGGGCCGCGGTGCGCACCACCAGCGCTTGCACGTCCACTATCGACTCCTTCGTTATACTGGAGACGAGAAACAGAGAGAGAGGCAGTTAGAAACAGTGATAGAAAATAGGTATTACCGATTGATAACGCTGTTAATAACTAGCCCACATACTTCAGCCTATCACAGCCCACTGCTGGACATAGGCTTCCCCATATTCGCGTCAAAAATGGCGCGAACTCATGTGTTTTGCCCATAGTCACCACGCTGGGTAGGCGGGTTGGTGGCCGCAGGGCTGGCTTTGTCGTACCGAAGACGCTGCTGCCCGTCTTCGGCATGTGTATTTCAAAGCCAGCAGTTGGATGGTTATCCCGCCATCGGTCGACTTTTTAAGTTCCTAAGTGGTAGTGGAACTGTGTTATCCCTTAGTCGCCTCTTACGACACCTACGGAAAAAGAGGGGGTGGCTATATTCCTTACTGCCGTAACCACACAGCTGCATGCCGGTCCGAGGAAATTAAAATTTTGAACGACTAGTATTTTTGCGCAGTTTATAGTGACTCTGTTTTCTGCTCCGGGTGTTATATGGGTTCGATTCCCACCCCGAGTCTAAATAATATCAATCTATAAGTTAATTTAGAAATGGACAACGTTACACACGTGTGTATACAAACGTACCTTTTTCGTCAACGCTCATTACTAACCCCGTTACCTAATGTGCTGTGTGTGTTAGGTATCAACACTTAATGATATGTTATAGATTACTTTTATTCAACTACTCTGAGTGGATAATTGGTATTTTTTTGAAGTAAAAGTTATTTACAAACGTTTGACTTGGGGAGTAAACTGGTGAATACGGACGAGAGCGTTACGAAAAGTGTGATCGAGCGAGGCGAACGGAAACAGCAGCAGCTAAAGAAGTTTTACTTCAGTCATGTAGTCTAAAGCACACTTGTTTCTTTAATTTGGTATTTTCGATCATTACTTATTTGGCCAGCGGTCATTAGCCCCGTTATATACTAAAGATTACATACGCTGGCGTGTCATGCATTGAGCGATGTGTCTACACTTATTCAGATTTATGTTCTAACATCAGACATACAGGAGGAAGCACCCTGGTGTATGCTGTTCGCCGACGACGTTGTTCTTGTCGGAGATAATGCTCTTGAGGTTGAGAGCAGACCGGAAAAATGGCAGTAAAGACTGGAGAACGCGGGGTTGAGAATAAGTGGATCCAAAACCGAGCATTTATTCTGCGATTTCAGCGGTTTGTCCAATTTTTCCCGTATTGCCTTGGATGGTGTATCCCTACAGTCTGCTCCGACTTCCGGTACCTTGGGTCATTATATGTATACAAAATGACGGCAATGTAGACCGTGACGTGAAAAATAGAATAAATGCGAGATAGATGAAATGGCGACAGGTCTCTGGAAGAGCTTGTGATCTACGAATGCCCCTTAAACTTAAGGGGAAAATCTACAAAACGATCATTAGACCTGTCATAATGTATAGATCAGAATGTTGGGCAACGAAAGTGGCGGATGAAAGAAGATTGCACGCAGCCGAGATGAGAATGCAGAGATGGATATGTGGAGTGACGAGGAAAGATCGGGTAAAAATGAGTATATAAGAAGTTTGAAAGTAGCACCCGTGACGGAGAAAATGAGGAGCAGTAGGTTAGCGTGGTATGGGTATGTAATTAGGAGGGATGAACGCTATATTGGTAAAAGAATGTTAGGGATGAATGTCGAAAGACAAAAAGCGATCGTCACGCCAAAATAGCGATGGATTGTGCGAGTGAGGACATGAGAAAGAAAGGAGTAAGCGCTGAAATGGCGAATAATAGAGAGTAATAGAAGAGGAAAACATGTTGTGCCGACCCTACATAAGTGGGGGTAAAGGCAGGGCGACGATGAGGTGGTGGTATTTTCTAATTTTGATTGATTTTAACATTGTGGGTAACTACAAATTATCACATCCTTGAGTTTCAAGCGTGTTCCAAAAAAATGACAGAGCCAAACATGTTCTCCGACATGATGAGGAGAACCACAAAGACACCAAGATTGAAGAGACACCCGAGCGGTTATTGACAATACGATTACGATTTACAATACGCTTCAGCCTGTAATATCCCACAGCTGGGCATAGACTTCTTTGCCCGTGTAGGAGAAGAATCAGAGCCTAATCCACCACGCTGCTCCAGTGTGGTGGCGGATATATTCCCTATTATGAGTAACGATCGTTATAGTTAGATATTTACAATATTGGAACATATGTATATAACAATACTTACTTGCCCGTAAACTTCACCATTTGTTTGCTGATACCCAATTCTTCATTCACGCTTATAATCAGTTGAACAGTACTCGAGTTCTGTCGGAGAACCGCGAAACACTGCTTCCCTTTAGCTCTTGATGTCTGCAGGCGAGCTGGTAATATAAACATTTATTTTTAATGCAAGTTAGCGTATGACTGACCTGATGGTAAGCTATTACCGTAGTTTATAGACATCTGCAACATTAGAATCATCGGAAGCGTGTTGCCGACCCTATCCCCTATTCCCCCCAGGAGCTGCTGGTCACCTTACTCACCAACGGGAACACAACACTGCTTGAAAGCAGTATTAATTAGCTGTGGTCTTCTGTACGGTCGAGTACTACCCCAGTCGGACTGCTCCATATTTTGAGCGCGAAATTTCCTGCTTTGCCCTAGCTTAGTTGTATTTCAAAAAAGGTTTATATTATAAACTAGATGTACCCGCGAATTCGTCCGCGTAGAAATTTAACAAAAAAGCTATTGTTGAATTCGAAGAGTTACCAGATAAATAAATTTCTAAAACAAAAGTAGCCTAAATTATTCCTTATTACAACAGCTATCTGCCAATGAAAGTCTTATTAAAATCGGTCCAGCCGTTTCAGAGACTAGCCGGAACAAACAGACAGACAGACAAAAATTGTAAAAAATGTTATCTTCCTTTCTTTATATATAAAAAGACAAGTCCTGACTCACTCATCAACGCCCCGCCTAAGCCCTTGGACTTAAAAAGCTGAAATTTAGCAAAGAGTTTCCCTTTATGTTGTATACAAGTAATAATGAATGATATTTCGAAATTCAACCCCTGAAGGGGTAAAATGGTGGTTCAAAATTTTATGGCGAAACAATATTAAATAGACTTGGTAGGAGTACTCTCAAAAATAAATAAACAAATACGTCTTTCGTGATTTTCCGAAAATCAACCCCTTAGGGGGTGAAATGGGGTAAATAAACCTAATAATCGCCATGGGCCGCGTTATTTATGTTTTTTGGGACGTTACTAAAATGGTAGTTATTTCGAAGTCTAAGACGGCGGACATGACATAAAATTAATTAAATTGGTTCCCAATACAAACTCTGAACTCCCGTTTCACCACTATGGGGTGACGATTCAATTCGATGAAAAAATAAATAGTCTTGACCCTTAGGTACTTCCTTAGGTAGGTTTCCTGCGCGAGCGAAGCCGCGGGCAAAAGCTAGTTTTGGATATATATACATCCATAGGCGTTTAATAAAAAGCGGTTATTTTAATATTAAAAACAGACACTCGAATTTTATTTATTTGTATAGATAGCTTTATTCAAATAGGTTTAAAAGGCATCTTCGAACTGTCATCATACAGATTAATTATTCCACTGATACATAAAGGATTCTAGTAAGGTAATATAATATACCTTACCTTGAAAAAGAGTAATGGATAACACAGTTCCACTACCACCTTGGAACTAAAAAAAGCCAACTGATGGCGGGATAGCCATCCAACTGCTGGCTTTGAAATACACAGGCCGAAGACGGACAGCAGCGTCTTCGGCGCGACAAAGCCAGTACTGCGGTCACCAACCCGTCTGCCCAGCGTGGTGACTACGGGCAAAATACACGAGTCCTATGCCTGCAGTGGACTGTATTAAGCTGAAGTGAAAGCAGAAGCGTTTGAGTTTCTTTAGTTCACCAAAACATAAGCTATTGTTACGAACACACAAAGGAACTAGCGCCATCTAGCGGCAACCATTGAAACCACACAAAGACAGCGATAGCATGAAACTCTCTACTCAATACTAGATGGCGTTAGAGGAACTACTGTGGAACTATATAGAAGTATAGTCTCGAAAACCGGGTACATGCGCGAACTTTCCAGAATGGTCTGGGCCTCGTGTCGGCCGATATAAATAGCCGCAGGTGGGCCAGCGAGTTCAGTTCAGTTTGAGCGATCTTCGAGGCGACTTCAAGAGTGAAAACTAGTGATCAAGAGTGATACCAGCGAAACCTACGACATTGGCTGCGACTTAGGACATTGTTAGTGCTTAGTGTTTGAACCTAGTGCTTTGTGTTGGTCCTAGTGCTAGTGAATAAAGTCTTGAAAAGAGTCAGCAGCACTTCAAGGGGGGCGTCAGGACAAGGGCACAATGAGCTGCGGAGCCCACACCCACTGGGGACCAAGCTCCGCCCACCGTGGGCCAAGCCCCGCCCACTGACCACGCACCCAGGCCCCGCCTACTCGAACTCAGGCCCCGCCCACTCGGACGCAGGCCCCGCCCACTCGGCCGCAGGCTCCGCCCACTCAGCATCAGGCCCCGCCCACTGGATCCGCCCACCTTACCACGCCCACCAGCGACACCGTGGCTTCTACAGACTCTCAAGTGGCTCTTCAATTAGGAAGTTTAATTAAATTAATGGAGCTGCAAAGGGCTGAAATTCGTGCTTTGCAAGAATCACAAGAGCAACAAAAGGCTGAAATTCGTGGTGCTTTGCAAGAATCACAAGAGCAGCAAAGGGTTGAAATTCGTAGTGCTTTGCAAGAATCACAAGAGCAAACAAGTTTCAAATTGCAAGAAGCACAAAAAGAGAACTCTTGGCTGTTGTAGACGCTAAAACATTTCAACAAATATCTCATCGGCAGACAGTTTTTACTGCGAACTGATCACGCAGCCTTGAAGTGGCTACTGCAATTCAAGAACCCAGAAGGTCAAGTAGCTCGATGGATTGAGCAGCTTCAGGAGTACGACTTCAAGGCGGAACACCGCAGCGGAAAAATGCATGGGAATGCCGACGCACTCTCACGAAGGCCGTTTTCGGAAGACTGCAAACATTGTGTTAAGCAAGAATCTAATAAAGTAACATTAAAGCTAACAAGAACAAGTCCTTTGGGTATCTGGGAGAATGATGCTATGAGGGAAGCTCAAGAAAGAGATGATGACATCATCACATGGAAGAAACGGGGTGACGTAAAACCAATCTGGAGTGAGGTTGCACCCACTGGCGCTATCACTAAGGCGTACTGGGCTCAATGGGACAGTCTGATACTTCAAAATGGAATACTCTACCGGAAATGGGAGAAGACTAACGGCAGAGAGTTCCACCTTCAGATAATTGTCCCAAGAACGAGAGTACCAGATGTTCTCCGTGAAATACATGATGGCGTATCAGGAGGTCATCTAGGTGTCAAGAGGACGTTAACAAAAGTGCGAGAACGATTCTACTGGTTGCATTGTCGAGATGATGTACAGGATTGGTGCCGCAAATGCACTACTTGCGCTGCTGTAAAAGGACCACAGACCAGGAGCCGTGGGAATCTGCGGTTGTATAACGTCGGTGCACCGTGGGAACGAATTGCAGTTGACGTAGCGGGGCCATTTCCTGTAATGGAATCGGGAAACAAGTATTTTATGTTCGTCATGGACTATTTCACCAAATGGCCCGAAGTGTTCGCCATACCAAACCAAGAAGTTACAAGAGTCGCTTCTAAGTTAGTCGAAGAAGTGATATGTCGTTTTGTCGTATGGTCGTCTCTAGAAATCCATTCTGATCAGGGCAGGAACTTCGAATCGCAAGTATTCCAGGAAGTGTGCAGAATTTTGGGCATGCATAAGACGAGGACCACCGCGTACCATCCACAGTCTGATGGAATGGTTGAGAGGTTTAAACAGACCCTTGAGAGGCATTTGGCGAAATTGGTAGACGACAAACAAAAGGATTGGGACAAGTATATACCACTCTTCCTTCTGTCGTACCGAACCGCCGAGCATGAGAGCATAAAAGCTACCCCGGCATGTCAATTACGGTAGAGAATTACGAATACCGGTAGACCTATTGACTGGAGGGTCACCGGAGGGACCAAATACCGTACAAGACTATGTCAGCAATTTAAGGGAAAAAATGCGCTATATATACGCCTTGGTTCCGGAAAATGGGTTACAGTCAAGTGAGAACATGAAAACCAGATACGACCGGAAATCGAACACGAGCGGCTTCAAGGAAGGGTATGGCTGCATAACCCAACCCGCCGGAAAGGGAAATCTCCAAAGTTGCAGACCAAGTGGGACGGTCCATACAAAGTGGTTACCCGACTGAATGATGTGACTTACAGGATTCAAAAGCAACCAAGAGGGACATTCGAAGTGGTACACATAGACCGTCTGGCGTGTTACCATGGCAGTAACAACGATGCTCGGGACGAGCACCTCTAAGAGGGGACTAGTGTTACGAACACACAAAGAAACTACGCCATCTAGCGGCAACCATTGAAACCACACAAAGACAGCGATAGCATGAAACTCTCTACTCAATACTAGATGGCGTTAGAGGAACTACTGTGGAACTATATAGAAGTATAGTCTCGAAAACCGGGTACATGCGCGAACTTTCCAGAATGGTCTGGGCCTCGTGTCGGCCGATATAAATAGCCGCAGGTAGGCCAGCGAATTCAGTTCAGTTTGAGCGATCTTCGAGGCGACTTCAAGAGTGAAAACTAGTGATCAAGAGTGATACCAGCGAAACCTACGACATTGGCTACGACTTAGGACATTGTTAGTGCTTAGTGTTTGAACCTAGTGCTTTGTGTTGGACCTAGTGCTAGTGAATAAAGTCTCGAAAAGAGTCAGCAGGTCTTTCTCTCCAAATCCTTCGAACCCTAATACGTAACACTATTAAGAATGTATTTCCTTTAAAAACGTTTAATTTTCTCACAATATTCCTTAGCAAGGATGAGAATTTCGCATACCTGTTTATTCACCAATTAGGGGGCAGGTATTATTATCCATTCATAAATTACGTCACACGACTTTCACGATTTATTGACCTGATAGTCACAGATAGTCACGTTTATCAGTACCCCCTCTTGTGTCTACCACCACCCACCCACATATTTTGCAATTTTACACCTATAAATTATTATTTTTTCAACTCCTATCTGCGTTCCTTCATATGGGGGGTTCTGTAGGAATTATACATTACGTTCCAAGAGAAAAAAATCTCTAGCCCTTTTTTAAATTTTACTTTGTGTCATAACCAAGCTCTGGCAACATACTTCTGCATAACAGTCCAATACTATATAATACCCTAAAATATGTCGATAAAGTGAAATATTAACACTAAAAGCAGCAAATGCGTACAAGTAAAGAACCGCATATTGAAAACGATTTTATTTAAGGCCGTGCTTACGCGCTCACAAAAGGTATTATACGGAACGAATCTATCAAAGCAACCCGTCTTCCCCCTTACGGTGTCACGTAAGTTATTGATGGCCCCGTAGCTATATCAAAATAGCAGATTTATATGAAAATTTTAAGGATTAAGGCCTTCGGCTTGGAGAAGACTTAAGACTTATTCGTAGACCAATGTCCTATACAACCAAGTACATTGAACTCTAATTTTTTTTTTTTTTTTTTTTTATCATTTTTTAGGAAAACTTACAGCTAGACAATTATTATATAGCTTTAGAATTACTACTAAAAGGCCAATTACAAGTTTTCACAGTTAGGTAGAAATTAAATAAAGTATAAACTTAAAGATATTGCGCTACAACGATAAAATCCATTATCACAAAGTAAATAATATTTGGTAAAAATATTTGCAACAGTATGAAACTCACATTAGACAACAAGATATTAATAGACTTTTTCAAAAAAAAAAAATATTAACATTAAATTTAACCTAAGAATATAAAAACTAAACTTCATTAAAAAACCCGTTAGTAACAATTTGTTTTAGTTGTCTAGGTGATGTACAGAATAGGTCAACATCGAACTGCGTAGAAATGGCATTGAAACATCCACTCGCTCGCATCAGGTAGTTATTTTGCCTATAATTTGTTTTAGCTTCGGGTATATAAAGTGTGGCTGGTCGTCTACAAGAATATGGAACACGTAAACCACAACAGCATGCAAAAGTTCGGAACAATCAATCGAACCGTTAGCGATCTTTATCAAATATACAAGGTCAGCTATACGCCGTCTCTCATAAAGTGGTAATATATGAAACTTTTTGCAACGGTGCGTATAATTTGGTATATATAGATTTGTACGGAATTGTATGTAACGTAGGAATCTTTTCTGTATACGCTCAATGCGTGTACTATAAACATTATACGCCGGATTCCAGACTTGTGAGCAATATTCTAAGTGACTTCGAACGTAAGCACAGTATAAAATTTTGAAAACTTTGATAGATTTAAAGTCCGCTGACATACGTAAAATGAACCCAAGGGTTTTTGAAGCTTTATTTACGATAGTGTTAATATGTTCGTCGAATAATAATTTGGAGTCGAATACTATTCCTAGGTCACGAATGGACTTAACCCGAGTTAAATCTGTGTTTTTTAACTTATAAGTGGATATGATTGGGAATGGCTTACGAGTATATGAGCATATAAAGCATTTATTTACATTTAAGTCCAATTTATTCTCTATACAATATTTTTCAAATCTAATAAGATCGTCTTGTAATAGCTGGGTACATTGATGAGACTTTATTGGGCATATTATTTTCATGTCGTCAGCGTAAAGCAAAATTTTGGAGTTATGGAAACACGAATGAATGTCGTTTACAAAAATATTAAATAAAAGCGGACCCAGCAGCGAGCCCTGAGGTACTCCAGATGGTATTGGCATGGGTAATGAGGTATATCCGTTAAGCACCACAGTCTGGCATCTGTTCCTAACATAAGATGTGAGCCATCGGTACAAGTTACCCCTTATGCCTATGGATTGGAGTTTACGCAACAGCAGTATATGATCTATTCTATCGAAACATTTACTATAGTCTGTATATATGACGTCGACTTGAGAGGGCTCCGACATATGTTTTGATATGTAGTCACTACACAGAACCAGGTTTGACACAGTGGATCTGCCTCTTATAAAACCATGCTGTTGTACTATGAAAGTATGTTTAAGGCACGCATATAACTGCTTATGTACAACTCGCTCCAATATCTTTGCAAAAAGGCAAAGTTTGGATATAGGTCTGTAATTCACTACGTCATCCCTTGGTCCCTTTTTGTGGATAGGAGTGATATACGCGGATTTCCAAATAGACGGCACCTCACCCTCTGTCAAAGAACGCCTAAATAATAGAGAAAGAGGCAGTGCGAGACTTTTAGCGCATCTGGTTATAAAGAAAGCTGGTATGCCGTCTGGACCAGCTGATTTACTCAGGTCAAGCGACTCCAACAGCCTACAAACCTCTACAGGATCAACCTCGATGTCTCCAATATCAGCTACTGATAATGTGATGTCCGGTTCGATAAAAGAATTGAAGGAGTTCTCGGAGTCAGCACTATTTAAGAAAGTCGAGTGAAAATAATCGCCGAACATGTTACAGATTTCTTTTCCACAGCCCGAGGAACGCTGTCCGAATCGCAGTACGGCTGGAACTGCGTTGTTCCGATTTCTAGATTTTATATAGGACCAAAAAGCTTTCGGATTTTTGGATATATTCCTCTCAATGTTAGTTATGTAATCAGTAAATAGACTTGATTCTAACAATTTCGCACGGTCTCTAAGAACTATAAAAGATTGTAAATCCGAACAATTATTATATATTTTATATTTTTTGTGATATTTGTATTTTTCTTTTATTACTTTTATAAGAGGTTTATTATACCAAGGTGGATATTTATTCGAAGGAAATATTGTTTTTGATGGAATGTATTTGTTGCGAAGTTCATTTAATATATCATAAAAGAATGTTACCGCGTTTTCTAAGGTTCTACTAAACAATTCGTTTTGCCAATTAATCGATTTTAATTCGGACGTAATAGCGTTATAATCAGCTGTATGATATAGGTATTTGGTATAGGGTAACGGACACAAAGTGTGTAGTTGAACAAAATCTGCCGTATAGTAAGTGCTGGGTGGTGCGAGTCCTCTGGTACAAGGGAGTCGTGGCAGCGCGTTACGGTTAACAAGCTATTACTAAATACTAGATCCAAGAGCCTATTGTTGGTATTAGTAACAAAGCTGTATTGTGACAAATTACACAGACTAAGATCATCAAATAATTCAGTCTGTACAGAGCTTTGAGTACCACAGGCAGTATAAGAGCCATCATCCGAAATTTGCCAGCTTAAATTAGGCATATTAAAATCACCAATTATAATAAATTTGTCGGAGGGGTTTTTTAAAATTATATCCGGGAGATTACTGGAAAAGGTAGCCAGTTGAGTAGAAAGTGAACTCTCAGTGCCCTGATTACAAATATAGGTTGTACATAAATGCAATTTGTACCTTACATTGGGTTTCCGGCAGTGAAGTGTTAAGGTTACCCAAAGATCTTCTGCGTTTGAACACCAGTCACTACGCGCCTCTGAAGCAAGTTCACGCCGAACCGCAATCAAGACACCTCCACCCAAGGCTTGATTGGTTCTTCCATAATCACGATCACGCCGCCATACGATGTAACGATCGTCAAAAAGTTCACTATCACTTATCCCTTGCACCAACCAAGTCTCCGTTAAGCATATAACGTCATAACAAGAGTTCATGCAAACGTTTCGATAGAAAGTAGATGTTTTCGTACGTAAGCCGCGGACGTTCTGATAATATATTTTAAGCATCATTTATAACAGGAAAAAAAATAGGCATTGATAAGCGATAGTAAGGCATAAGGGGCAAGCAATAAATTGTAAGTATAATTGTATTATAATAACTGTGAATAGGTTTAACGCCACACAAAAGCAATGAGCAAGTTGCAAAAAAACAAATAAATAACAATAAAAGAGGGCAGTATATAAAAAGCGTTAGCAAAGCAGCAATAGGCGAGAGATAGGCAGTTGACCGAGCGAGATACGGCGATAGCGTAAGGCTATAGGAGGAAAGAGATGCGCGTGCGCCAAACGAGCTACTATGTTGGTATGAAACCGGTATGCGAGCGAGTCGGTGTTTCTCAACCTTTTCACAAACGTTATTTTTAAACTTAATTATATAAACAAAAGTTAACATAAACAGCATCAAAGAAAACAAGGAAATTAAATAATTTTTTTTAAATCTGATTCTGATATGACACGGATCACATGTGCCGTGGGGTTTTTTCGTGCGAAAATCTTGCATCCTCTCACCCATACAAAGGCAAAACCCCGCTCTTTAGCCAAATTCTTTGCTTTATTCAGAAGCAATTTATTCTGGAGGGTAAGATGGTCATTAATAAATATACGACTTTCACCGTGGAGTCCAAGGTTAGCTGCCACAATAGTCCGCTTCTTTGCTGCTGCAACGAAATCCTCTTTCAAATATCTGCCGTGTACTGAGACAATTATAGACTTATTACCCTTGTCGTTGCGCGTAGGAATCCTCGCAATATAATTTATGTGCTCTTTGGGGATTGAACAGCCAATGACGTCTCCAATCCTGCCAACTACTTCAAACAAATTCTCTTAATTTTTACCCGACTTATAAATAAAGGTGAAGGTTCTCAATCTGACTATTCTTTTTTTACCACGAAAACTTTTACGAAGATGTAGACATCGAAAGAGAAAAGAATTCCAAAGTACCTCTGACCCAAACTTCCTTGCCATCCAAATGAACCCCAAGATCCTTGACATCGGTGTACACGCGGTCTCTGTGTTCACCGGTTGACTGAATTTTCTTAATTTTTACCCGACTTATAAATAAAGGTGAAGGTTCTCAATCTGACTATTCTTTTTTTACCACGAAAACTTTTACGAAGATGTAGACATCGAAAGAGAAAAGAATTCCAAAGTACCTCTGACCCAAACTTCCTTGCCATCCAAATGAACCCCAAGATCCTTGACATCGGTGTACACGCGGTCTCTGTGTTCACCGGTTGACTGAATCAGCTTCAAGTTACCGTATTTTCCTTCAGATACGTCCACTTCTGGTGCTTCGTTTTGAACGACTGTTCCCTAAAAATTTAAACAAAATAAATTTTATTTTTTATTACCATTTTATAATAATTATAATATTAAAAGAGTAAAACAATAAAAAAATATATTAGTGTATAAAAGGTGGCTACTACTTCTAAAGGTTTTTTACTATCATTAAGTAAACAAACAAAATGAAACCTTTAGTAGTAGTAGCCACCTTTTGTAGTTTTATATTATGTATGTGTGTGTTTTATTGTAGATGCACATGAAGCGACAAGTAAACTGTGTTAGAGTAGTTGTACAACAAGTAGTTGTGTGAAGTGTTACTTCAACCTGTACACACATATGGCAATAAATTCATTTTATTATTAACCAACTTCCAAAAAAGAAGGTTTTCAATTCGATGAATATTATTATTATGAATAATACATTAATGCCTTACCATTTCAACTAACTATAATTTAGATTCAAATCTAGTATCAACTACTCGTAACTTAATTATCTGTATATAATTGATTTTCTAATATATAAAAATCTCGTGTCACGGTGTTTGTAGTTAAACTCCTCCAAAACGGCTTGATATGATACGATTGATGATAATTTTGTATGCATATTGGGTAGGTCTGAGAATCGAACACCTATTTTTCATCCCCAAAAATGTTAAGGGTAGTCCCACCCCTAAATTATTTTTTTTAATTTTTAGATAAATTGTTTTATTTTTTTATGATACAACATTAAAAAATACATACAACCCTCAATTTTCAACCCTCTACGATCAACCCCTATTTCTAAATAGCGTTTAGCAGCAAGACAATGTTTGCCGAGTCAGCTAATATCTATATATAATTTATTTCTGTTATTTGATTTTATTTGATTATTCGTAATATTAACAGTTTAGAAAAGTAATAAAATGAAAGTACCTTATGTTCAGCCTTTTTTTGTTGTTTCTCAGCTGCTTTGGCAGCTTTCTTTGCTGCCTTTTTACTTTTTACTGCATCCCCTTCCACGGTAGGTTGAGTTTCTTCAGACACCACCATTATGCCTTAAAAGATTTATCATTAAATAATATTCATTAATTTATATGCCACTCTAGTCTATATTTAAGTATTAAACTAATAATTTATTTATCCAAACATCGTCAAACATTTGTCAGTTATATAAAATGAAAATAATAATAATACCTATGCATATGAATTACACTGACCCACAAAAAGAGTGCTCTGTACCTTTGACCAGACCAATCTTGGGTTATGTATCAAAATTCAGAGGGTTTGAGCTCAGTGCATTGAAATGCATAAGAAACATACTTGTGCTAGCTCAAAAAATACAGTAAAAGGTACACATGTGTTACGGACAATACACTGATTGTTTACAAAAATGGTTATACTTATGTACAAGCTTTATCTATACATATAATAAAATGGTAGGAAAGTCCAAACTGTACATTGAATATTTTTTTAAAAGAATACTTGGGGTCTAATCTACAATCGAAAGCGAAGCCAAAAATATGGTTTTTAGAATTTTTGGCTGTTTGTCTGTATGTATGTCCGGGATAAACTCAAAAAGTACTGCATGAATTTACTTCAAATTTGGCACAAATGGACACCAACAATTTATACTACGCCAACTCGAATTTTCGATAAGTTGGTTTTCTTAATGCAACTTGAATGTGTTTTTTTTTTTTGTAATAATAAAAATTGTGAAATTGCAATGAATAAATTAACTATTAAAGATACCAAATTTCAAATAAGTTTCTTAATTAATATAAAAGGTATCACGTTTTTCCCTTTTATTAGCCTCTATTGTAAAGTTCACTTTTAAGAGTTAGCTTAGTATAAATTGCTGGTGTCGAAATATCATTAAGAAGTCGGGTCAACATATAGGCATATTATTATATACATATTATCACGCTATCACCTAAGGGGAACGAGTAGTGAACCTTTATTTCTTCAACGCATTCTGTAACAAGGTGTAATCTAACGACGCATATTTGAATGTTGTTGTTATTATGTTAATAATAACCATGCTATAAGCTAGCTTCACCTATAAATAAAGACATTTTGTAGTATATTTAGTATCAGCATTGCACCTGTGCGAAGCCGGGGCGGGTCGCTAGTAAATAAAATAAAAATAAAACAAACTTAAAGATTATATTGAGAACAACTTAAGAACGAAATAACATTCTATAAATTCATAAACCAAAAAATTTTAAAAAACATAAATCTTTAAAAATTTAAATAAAAATATAACAAAAAAAAACGCTGCAGTCGGTAATCCAATGCATTTATTTATCAGTATTCACTGACCTATAACACTTTCCAGTTATTTTTATCTTCCAATACTGATTCTTACAGATAAATGTAAACTTCACAACATTTCATCACATAACCTTAGCAAAACAATTCTTACCTTACTATTAATTAGCACTATGTGTTGTTGTTGAGGATAAATATAATGTGATGATGAAATAAATTTTAAATTATCAATGAGTAAGGTTAGGTTCTAATCATTGCACAAGCCGCTATCAGCCGCTTGACAAATCGTCATATTGATTTGACAATTATGATATTGTCAATGTCAAATTTGAGAAAATTTTAACGGCTTTGAACTCATTGCTATATGTACTATAAAAAAAAACGGCCTTCGTTTGTGACTTCATTCTTATGAAAAGTTTTCCTATGGGGACTATGATTCGGACTAAAAATTACACTTCTTCTATTCCAGCATATATACACTGTCTCTTTAATTTTTAAATATTATTAGCTAATTATTACCCGCAACTACATTCGCGTGAAAACGTTTCTTTGGTTAACTGTACAATTTTTCAGAATTAAAAGCAACCTTTTGCTTTTCCAGATTATAATCTATTTTTCTTTAAAATTTTACTAAATTCCTTACAGTCGTGACGTTGTTAAGTTAAAAACATCCACTATTTTTCAAAAGTTCCCATTTTTAACCGACTTCAAAAAAAGGAGGAGGTTACTCAATTCGACCGTATATATATATTTTTTTTTTTATGTATGTTCGGGGATAACTTCTTCGTTTATGAACCGATTTTGATAATTCTTTTTTTGTTGGAAAGGAGGTATTCATAGTTTGGTACCATGATAAGGAAACCAGGATCTGATGATGGAATCCCAGAGAAATCGAGGGAAACTTCCAAAAATCGTAAGGGTGACTAGTAATTTTAATCATGTTTTCATTAAGCACTATAAAGCACTACTATTTAATAAAGGTCTGGAGTCGATCTGATGATGGAGAAGAAAGATAGTCGAGGGAACTCTTCAACAATTTATAGCAATTACCTGCTGTTTGAACTTAATTCGTTTCTGTTGATGAGAACTTTGCACCTGTATGAGTTATAAGTGCCATTACAGTCTGATGATGGAGACAAAAGTTAGTCGAGGGAACTCTTTAACGATTTATAGCAATTACCTGCTGTTTGAACTTAATTCGTTTCTATTGATGAGAACTTTGCATATATATGAATTATAAGTGGCATTTCAGTCTGATGATGGAGACGAAAGATAGTCGAGGGTACTCTTCAACGACTTATAGCAATTACCTGCTGTTTGAACTTAATTCGTTTCTATTGATGAGAACTTTGCACCTATATGAGTTACAAGTGCCATTAAAGTCTGATGATGGAGATGAAAGATAGTCGAGGGAACTTTTCAACGATTTATAGCAATTACCTGCTGTGTGATCATCTGTGTCGCAGGACCAGGTTTGGTGATGGAGCCCATAAACACTCGAGGGAATTTCTCAACAATTTACAGCAGTTACCTTTTGCTGTTTGACGACCGCTTTGATATAATGGTGCATGTGCCGTGTCGGCAGCGCCTAAACACCGACGGTCGCGGGTTCTATTCCCGCTCGGAGTGGATATTTATGTTTATACAAATATTTATTTTCGGTCTAGTTGTTAATCTTTGTGGATCTCCCAACCTAGCCTCGGAGAACACGCTAGGCTGTCAGTCCCGGTTGTTATTACGTACACCTGATAGCGAACTTTACTCATAGTATGTCGACGCGTTAGCGCAGCGGTCACAGCACCGGCTGTTGCGCTGGCGTTAGTGGGTTCAATCCCCGCGCACGACAGACATTTGTATTGGCCATATAAGATGTTTGTCATGATCTGGGTGTTTGTACTTGTGTATTGTGTATGTTTCCGAACCCCCGACATAACAGAAAAAGCATCCTTGTTAGGTCTACCCATCACTAAAAATTGTAAAATAAAATAATTTTTAACAAAAAAAAACCGACTTCAAAAAGGAAACTAAAAAGTGAAAAATAAATTTACTTAGTACAAAGTAATTCGTATTTTGATTTAGTTAATCAGAAATGATTAAATAAATATTTTATAATTTTGAAGTTGGTGCCAAGTAAATACTACAACAACCTGGCTACAATAACAAATACAAACAACACACACACACAACAAACAAGTAAAAAAATATTATTAGATATCTCAAAACAATAACAGAATAATAAAAGTATTCAAACTAATAGTCAATGAAACAAATTATGAAAGAAAACTGAATACAACTTACGAGTAGATACTAGAGTAGTTATTGTTTTACTTGGCACCGACTTCAAAATTATAAAATATTTATTTAATCATTTCTGATTAACTAAATCAAAATACGAATTACTTTGTACTAAGTAAATTTATTTTTCACTTTTTAGTTTCCTTTTTGAAGTCGGTTTTTTTTTTGTTAAAAATTATTTTATAAAATGGTAGTAACATCCAAAAAAATAGTTAAAAATGTATGAACATTTATGAGTCTTATTGTAATACCTATATTGTGAGTATATAAGAATTTAAAAGGCTTCTCTTGAGTAAAATAAACAGCTTAGCTTCTTATTAGATCGGACAAACTTTTTTCTCTTTTATTATTTTTCTTTTACTATTTGACATGTGTCAATATATATGTACAAGTCAGAAAAAGTAAACCAACATTAAATTGATAAATCAATGTAATGCATAAATTTTTCGTTCAAAATGACCAAAGATACAACTGGCCCTGATTTGAATGTAATTGGGGCGAATTATAAACATATTAAGGAAGTGTCAAAGCTAAAATGCCCGTTTTCACTGCAAATATTCCAGCAGTGCTTAAAATAGGAGACAGGATTGAAATAGGTGGTAAAATTAAGGAAAATGCTCGAAAGTAAGATAGCTTTGATTGTTATAATACAAAAAAATATATATATTTATACTAAACTAGCTTTTCTCAATTTGGTCGCAGCACCAAGTGTCGGGACAAACTGAAATTAAAATAGAATAATATTTAATATTTGATGCTGCGATGGTAGCGCAGTCTACCAGATCCAATGTAAACATTCCAAAATTAACAACTAAAAAAAAAAAAAAATAAATGAAAAATTAGTTAAATAAACATTTTCCAGTGGACTAAATTGTGAATCTAAACCATCCTCGAATCCCCTTGAACTCGCACAAAAAATTTCATCAAAATCCGTCTAGCCGTCTAGGAAGAGTTCAGTGACATACACACGCACACAAGAAATATATATATAAAGATTCTGATAATATCTTTTCTTGACGCAATTTTTGGACATTGTAGTATTTTTTTACACTGCACTTTATCTTCCAAATTAGATATTCACAAGATATTTAGTATTTATATGAATATTTTAACAGCTCTAGTTTGCAATGCCGGAAATATCTTTCTCCAGATTCGAGCAAGATATTTCCTACTGTGCCCTACCTCAATAAAGGTAATATATTAATTAGTGTAACCAGGATTTTTTTTTCTTACTTTATCTAGAATGTCAGTAAATCTTTGCACGCAAGAGGGCGAAGAGCCAAGAGACGTGGTCCTTCACTTTGACGTACGTTTTCACAGAGACAACATAATTTCACTGTCAAGGAGAAACGGCGTCTGGATCGGGAGTGGGAACTTAGACACAAATTACAACATGTTTGTACCTGGTTAGTGTCTACATAAGAAAAATAAGATTAATTGAATAATTTAATATAATTAATTAATATAATTAATTAAATTAATTGAATAATTGAATATTTTAATAAGATTAAACAGACATGAAAAGTGTTAATTATTATTATCCCATATTTTTAGGGTAAATATATACCATAGTTATGTACTATTTTTCTAGCGTCTACTGATTATTTTATTAACTCTTCTTCTAACTTGTACCATCAAATTCACCACGGCCAGGAATTACGTCATTTTGTGTTTACGTTATTCAAATTTCCAAAAAATTGTTTCCTTTCCACATCTCTTTTGATTTTTTACTGTGATAGAAAACAAGACGAAAAAAAACGTGATAAGCGTATCTTTCAGGTACAATATTCCGAATAGTCTTTGAAGTCAAGGACACGGATGTAATAACTATTTACTGCCAAGGGAAGTTCCATTCTAACTTCTTACCAAAGATCCCTCTCACCATGGCGAGGTACCTCGTCGCTTGGGCTGACGTAGAAAGAATTACACACTGCTATTTCCATATGTCTGGGAAGGTATATCATGTTCCCTTAATATTAGTATCTAATGGAAATAAGAGAAGGAAACACTTAATAACTAGAAGGCTCGCAGCAGGATATAAGATATCCAGAAATAAAAACACCCAAACATCGATTAATGTTGCTATGGTTATTTGTTGTGAGCAATTGTAATTATAGTTTTTTTTTTAACATATATCTACACAGTGTACACAATTATTAGTGCAATAGGCAGTGCTGTGATCAATATTTCAAGCTCGTCATTCAAGATGTTTATGCCTGCTGTAAATTCCACATTAAAACGATGACTTGTATGTGTCTATCTGGAATCCAGATAGACCAGATAAAAACAGCTAAAAATTGTATGAACATTTTATGAAAATTTTGGAATCCCTGTTTCAAACACACGATAGTTTACAATAACTCCCCATACAAATTATCGTTTTTTAATTGGGATTTTCAGCAGGGATACTTCATTTATGTAACTCGTTTTATAATAAGAATAATAACATTCACCTTATTAACAAATACATATCTACATAATTAAAACATAACAAATTAAGATACAGTACCTAAATGGCATTTAACATTAACGTCAGGGTGTAGGAGATGAAGTAGCTACTGGTGTTGCGCCATCGCATTCACCGCGGCCAGGAATAACGCCACTCGTCGGAGATACAAAAAGAGGGTATTACATTTTTTTTTTACAAACTAAATTGTCTTTTACAAGCTTTTAACACAATTTTCTACTCAGTTCCTAATCCTTTTATTACAAAACCCGTGAACTATCTACTACAATCCAAATTTTGTGACATTTTTTTCTAAATCTATATATAAAAAAAGAATGTTTGTCTGTATGTCCTTTATAGAATCTTCAGTAAAGCGTTGTGCATGAGCCCACAAAAGTTTCTGAGTTGGTACGACCAAAAAAAAAAAAAAAAATAAATAATGCGTAGCAACGCACGCAGGGTACAGCTAGGGTTAACATAAAAAAAAATGTGATACAGAACGAATGAATGGTCAGTTTCAAAAAAATCACTAAGTTTTATTGCATTTGAAATATTGGAATGGCATTATTAAATTGTGTTCTCAATGCTGTAATTCCAAATAAAAAACGATGATTTGTATAGGACGTTATTGTAAACTATTGTTTGTTTGAAACAGGGATTCCACAATTTTCATATAATTTTTATCTGTTTTATCTGGGCTATCTGGATCCAGATAGATCTATCTAAAATTGTATAAAAATTTTTGAATCCCTCTTTCAAACACACAATAGTTTACAATAACTTCCCTTATACTCTAGGTAGACTAGGCTGCCCACAACTTCGCTCACATAAAATCAGATAAATAAACGAGGATAAATTAAAAAAAAATTACGCTTAGTTTGAAACAGCTATAAACAATATTTTATTGTTCTTCTTACTTTTACTTCAGTCATATGTCAGTCGTATGGTCTAAAGTACACTCGTGTTTTTATTTTTAAATCAGCAGTCCAAGACCAAAGAAGTATCAAGCTTCTCCTCATTCTTCAAACGAAAGTTCGGATGACGATCAGAAATCGCCAGCAAAATCAGTCCGCGCGGATAAATATTTTTATGACACGTTAATGTGTCAACCACCAGAACAAAAATACGGTTCACCGGAATCATTAAAATATCATCGTGATTATAGTCAAGGAAAAAATAAATTAGATAATCGAAAATACAGAGATTTATCGGATACAGATAAAAATGATACCGATGTATCCGAAGAGGTTGCGTCAAAAAATATTGATTCATCTTTGGCTGAATCGGATGACATCTTGCCCGAAATGGCTATGAAAAAAAGAATAAGACGCGGGAAATTTGCTCCGTTCGCTCAAGTTGTTAATTTTATGGGGAAAAATGCTAAAAGGAATTAACAATTGCTTAAAAACGTTTTAATTACATTTGTTTTTTATTTATGTTGTGGTTTGTTATAATTTCTGTGATCAGTGTAAGTAAAGTTAGGATTGAAAATATATTTGTTTTGATTTATTAAACAATACCTATATATCTAATTAAAAGTATTTTAAACTTAAGATATGATGGGGTATGTTTTATTTACTTACTTCAGTATACGTTTTAACTTTGACTTAATACTATGTGAATACGTCCAACACAATTTATTTATTACCCAAGGAGCAAAAAAATCTATATATCACTACATAGTATAAAACAAAGTCGCTTTCTTTGTCCCTATGTCCCTATGTATGCTTAAAGCTTTAAAACTACGCAACGGATTTTGATGCGGGTTTTTTAATAGATAGAGTGATTGAAGAGCAAGGTTTATATGTATAATAACATCCATTAAATAGTGGAGAAATACTGTTATTTTTGAGATTTCTAATGTGATGTCGTAAATAATTACATTTTTTTCCGCTTACATTGCAAACGCAGCCTGGACCCTACGAGATTTATCAAAATAATGTACTAAGTATTGTACACATTGAAAAGGTCTACAGAAAACTCCGCTATGGTATATGTCTATCTCTTATGGATATGCCACAAAAACATTTTTTTGTGATTTAGTTTTTACGACAAATAATGGCTAATTTTCAAAGCGATTTTAACCAATACAGCATAAATCCTTATCTAATTAAATACCTTAAATACATTGTTGATTTAATATAGATCTATATGGCCCTTTACAGCATATGATTTAAATGAATATTTTCGAAAATATTACATATTAAAAATTGCGATACGTAGCGTTTGCGGCGGTTCCAGCTGGCTTTTACTCTAAAGTTAACGCGTGCGGGCCACGGGCAGTAATGAATAAATTAGGGTTGCCATTTTTTTTTGACAAAAAAAAAACGTATAACATGGCTTGGATAGGAAAAAATAAAGTATTTGGAAGAAAAAAAAAAGTATTTTTCAAATTTTATGTTTTTATTGCTTTAAAAACGTATTTTTGAGTGCCTTTAGCACATGCTAACAATTTTTTGTTATGTTTAAATGTTTCAAACTTGTTTAACAATCAATATTTAAATTTATATAAATAAAAATTTGTTTCTAATTAAATTTATTGACGCTATATTTCTCTCTTCTCGCTACTTTAGATTCATTACTAAAAAAACCCTTTCAGTGAAAGCTTAACTAGTGGGAACAGAGAGTAAGTAAGATTTTTTTTTTTATATTTGGTAAGCTATCAGGAGCCTTTTTAAGTATATATTGCCATTTTTCAACTATACTTTTCACTGAAAATTCTTTATCATCATTAGTGTTTTTTTTTTGGATCTCTTCAAGTCTTATACATTCGGAATATATATCCTGCATCTTAATATTTAATCCGTCTTGTAATTTAGTTTTTATAATTATCATTTCAAAATGTTCAAATTTAACCGCATTTTTTAAGGACACGTTAGGAAGTATTGAAAGCCAGTTATCTTCGCTAAGGTCAAACCACTTTTCTAACCATTGATTCCTTAACTACATATAAACAAAGCCAACGGGCAATTTTTCTACAATATCGTTGATAGTGAGTAGTGACATCTGTGACAAATGTCAGATTGTCACCTGCCCTGTCACATTCAAAAACACCACATCTGACATCTAACATTTCGTTCAGTAATTTTAAATCCTTTCCATCATCCGTTTTACCTTATGTGTACCATTAAATAGTTAAGTACCCATAATGAGTATTTTGTTTCACGCATCACAGTAAAGATTGAAAATAAAGTATTTTCATACACTTTATTTGTATGCAAAAGTATAAAGTATATTTACCAAAAATAAAGTAGAATACTTTATTATAAAGTATGGTTGGCAACCCTAGAATAAATCAAAACTACTGGATCGATTTTAATCATTTTTTCAGTGAATGACATAGGCTATAATTATATTTTATACCCGTGCGAAGCCGGAGCGGGTCGCTAGTATATTTTAATTAGTTTTAATTTTCAACTAGTCATGTTCACTTTTTGCAATTCCACTTACGAAAACAAAAGTAAACTCGTTTGTCGACTACTTACATTATAAAATACAGACAAGACAAACTTATAAATTACTTTTAGTTTATTTATTTGATTTGATTTGAAAGGGATTAAATTGATTCCAGTCCTCAGTAGGTACCTATAAAGCTTCTATATAATATAGTTAAAAAAAATTTTGGAAACCCAATTTTTTTGAAAATGACATCCTGAATGTTCGTTTTTATATCTGTAATATACTTTTCGTTCTCTTTGTAACTAAACTGCCTGCGCCTTGCGGTTTCTTCCGCGTAATTTCTAATCCTACAGAAATGTTGCTTTCTATTAAAGAGTAACAAACATCCACCCATCCATCCATCCATTCAGAAAACTTTAGCATTGAATAGTACTATCGTTAAGAAATAAAATAAATTCCTTCTTTTTCAAATTGTTTATTTTGAATATTTTTAATTAATATCAAATATCAATATAATGTACAAAATTCAACTATAACACTTATAGAAAGACATAAAAAACTCCCATGTACATATTTACAATAACTTCTAATATTACAGTAACTATTTTTACACTAGTTGCTAAACTTACGTTAAATTTATCTTAATTATATGTAAATTACGGCTATTGTCTTTAACCGAATCAAACAAATAGGTTCTCATTCACCAATATTTTTTATGTGTGTTACTTATAACTTTTTACTGGGTGTACCGATTTTGATGATACTTTTTGATTTTTATTCAAAAACTGGTGTTTGTTAAGTAATCCTACTGGAATTTGAGCGGACCTGAGTTTTTGAGTTGCCCTTAATATTGTGTTTGAAGTTTTTTTTTATTTGAGAATTAAAAAAATTTTGAGATTCCGATATTTCGGAGACGTTATAAACAATATCACCTGTGTTTCCCAAGGGGACATCCATTACAATCACATCCAATCATTAGTGTCCATAGTGACTGTAAAGCTTACTAACGTTTTTGACAATACTGTTTCCTAGTGGAAAGGTAAGCTCCAGATATTCGCTTTTACTTTTAATTTTTATACATACAAAACTGTTCTGCTAAATTTGTAAAAAAAAAATTATGAGTAATATTGAGTTATGAAGTACATATAATAAATTTTAAGGGCATGTTCCACTGTTTGTAGACAAAGTTCATCCTACACACAAGTCATAAATATAGCTTAACAGCTGGTGGTAAAAATAGGCCATTTAGAGGAAAGGATACCGGCTCTTTCTCCACACAAACATAGTCGACTGTTTTCTCCCTGGACAATAACACTATATAGATCAAATATTTTTGTTACATAAAACCTGTAACTGGCATGATCATGCCTCTATGTCTTGGTTTTTTCATATTCTTATTATCATAGGCAGTAGGAGTCTTCGAAAACTAGAAATATTGTCTGATTTTTTATACATTTTCAGTAGCACATTAAAAAAAATTACGTATATTTACAAAAAAACGAAAACACAGGGGCATAGCTGACGGTTTTTTGACATAAAAAAATATTGGCATGTTTTGGGGAGGAAGTAGTCGACTACGAAATGCTGCTTTGATCAATAATTATCTACCTAAAACGGTCTGAGCTGCAGTTGTCCCTTTCTTGGCTCGGGGCGTGGTGGCGGCATACAGCGAGACAGGAACATTTTATTAAAATACCTATTTTTCAAGTCTCTCAAGTATCCTCTCCTCTTAAGATCTGTTTTACCAGATGATACAAACTACAAGACTTAGATTCACAGGGAACGAATAGAATAAGCGAATAGACAATGAAGAGTATAATTATATCATTAAATATGAAACAGGTGTGAATGGTAATTTAATCTTATCCCCGTATTACATAACCTTACCTGTTTAAAAAGAAAAAGGCTTTTTACCAATGTAATATAAAATTTTGATAAATTGTGTGTAGCTAATTAAACAGCACTATTATTATTTTTAAAAATAAATATTGTAAATAACATTTAAAAGTAAGTAAGTAATATTATTTTGATGATAATAATTTCTAAAGCAGTCTTTTTTTTAAAGTCTAAGATAGTTTTAAAATGGGGTCAACCATTCTATAAAAGGGACTTTCCCTAGTGTATAACTTACATTATATTCAAATTATTTTAGACTGTAACGTAAACAATTATAGTTACCTACATACTTAATAATACTTAAAATACAATTTTTGCCATTAATTTCAACTAAAAGGTTTCATAATAATATATACCTACATTGCAGGAAAAGGGTCTTACCTTAGAAATGTCTCTGACTTATTTTAATCCCAGGTAAGTCCCATTTCGATTAGCAAAGTATTGCCATAGTAAAAAAATCTAAAAATTGTTTTTTTTTTTTTAAATATAGTGTTAACTCTTAACAAATTCGCTAATAACGTCTGCGTGTTCTTCTTTAACACCGATAGTTAAAAGTTGCCCTTTCGACACTAGTAATAAAGATTCTCCGTCTATTTCGTGTTCTTGCAACACTGATACGGTTTCATTCCAACCGAACTTAGCCAGGTGTGTTTCTAGCTCTTGAGCCTGTTAAAAAAATACTTATTATTTGAAAATGACAACGAAATGTTAATATGTATGATTTTATTTTTGTGTTTCCCACACATTAGGAATTCTAAACATTTTTGAATATCATATCAAAAATTGACCGCTCCAGCGGGGATCGAACCCGCGTCTCCGACTGACCGTGTCGGCGCTCTAGACAATTAAGCTAAGGAACGATGTACCCGCTAGATCGAAACTTGATATGATGATTTTTATTTTCGGTTTAAGCAAACCGTGGCGCCGTCTATAGTGAAATGTAATGATAATAATGAAATGTTAACTTTCTACCGGTGAAAGATTTTTTTAAAAATTGGTCCTATGATTTCAGAGATTAGGCTCTTACAATCTTTATGGGTACTCTAAAGGTGGTAACCAAGTGTACGTTCCACCTGATGGTAAGTAGTTACCGTAGCCTTTAGAGGCCTGTAACATTAAAAGCATCGTAAGCCAACTCGACCCCTACCCTTTAAAGGAGATCTCCACTTCACTCACACAGGAACACAAGACTACTTAAGACCAGTGTTATTCACTTGTGATCTTACTAACTTCTCTTCATAATATAAGTATTAGATTAGAACATCATAAGTAAGAAACTCGCGCTCAATAAGTGGCTTTTGTGCCTTTCACTCGCGTGTATTTCTGATGCGCTACTTCTCTACTAGGCGTAAACTTATGATCACACTTTCTAATAAAAATAATTTCAAAGGCCTCAAGAATAGTGCTATTAAGTAAGTTCAAACAATGGTATTTGGTCGATAGTCATCACTTCAGTCTATCGCAGTCCATTGCTAGACATGGGCCTCCCGAAGTTTGCGGTAAAAGTGGCGCGAACTCATGTGTTTTGCCCATAGTCACAACGATGGGTAGGCGGGTTGGTGACCGCAGGGCTAGCTTTGTCGAAACGAAGACGCTGCTGCCCGTCTTCGGCCTGTGTATTTCAAAGCCAGCAGTTGGATGGTTATCCCGCCATCGGTCGGCTTTTTAAGTTCCAAGGTGGTAGTGGAACTGTGTTATCCCGTAGTCGCCTCTTACGACACCCATGGGAAGAGAGGGGTGGCTATATTCTTTACTGCGGTAACCACATAGCACTCGATAAAGTAAAGATCGAAAGAGCATAAAAAATGAAATAGAAGTAAATAGAGTACAATTAATAAAATGTGCAATCAAATATTTCTTACCGTCCAAGACTTCACAACACTTGGTTTCAATGCTCTAAACGGATTATCTGAAAGACAAAAATTTACAAATCACTTATCAATAATAAATTAAATTTGACTAAAAAACTATGATTGTTAATCTATTCTAATTTTTACGCGGAAATGACTCATTATAATGAAACAACTTAATCGGATTTTATTGCGGTTTATTGGGTTTTTTACATGCCCGACATTTCTGATACAGTGAAAGTGTGAAACCTGCCACCGTCTAACGAGTACCTACTGTTTTACCTAATAAGAAAGGAGTCACTGACGAAATTGGCTTCATCCTAAAGCGAGCTTCTATAAAAAACTTTTTTCAAGACACCAAAAACGATAAGTCAATTTTTACCATCTGTCAAATGTCATATACCCTTACAAGATGCAGGAGTATACAAGCTTGATTGTGACTGCGGTCTCTCTTATACAGCCCAAACCAAAATATCGATTAAAACTCGTGTTAAAGGACATATAGCTGACATAAGACACCGTCGCTACACTAAGTCCGCAATCTGTGAACATAGTCTAGACAAAGCTTGCCATTATTATAGATTTGATAAACCACAGGTCCTTGCAAAACAATACCGATCAAGGATGATCCGTGAGATTGAAATTAAAAAAACATCCAAATTTCAATAGAGAAGATGGCTGGTCACTGCTTGGGATCCCATTATTCAAATATTTAAATAAAAAACCAAGCATAATATGCAACAGATTAAAGACTCAATTAGCACTTTCTGCGTCATCATCATCATTAGATCAAACTATAGCAGTTCACTGCTGGACATAAGTCTCCACAAGTTCGCGCCAAAAATGGCGTGAACTCGTGTGTTGCAGGCGAGTTGATGACCGCGGGGCTTCTGCCCGTCTTCGGTCTGCGTATTTCAAAGCCAGCAGTTGAATGGTTATCCTGGCATCGGTCGGCTTTTTATGTTCCAAGGTGGTAGCGGAACGGTGTGTTATCCCTTAGACACCTCTTACGACACCCACGGCAAGAGAAGTGGTGGCTATATTCTTTACTGCCATAACCACAGAGTACTTTCTGCGTAGAGGACTAATTAAAATATTAAGTATACAGGATAGTTTTGAAGAACTTTGTAACGTTAGGACGCCTGACACCTCAGCCCTCCCGTGACCATGGTTGCTGTAAAGTATTCGAAACGTTGCGCTTTTTAAAAACCTAAACCGCGGTAAAATCCGAAAAAATTGTTTCATTATAATATGATTGTTAATAAAGTTCACACACATCCTTGCTCACGATTCTTTCGTCGTAATATGTACTTGTATTCATACAAATTTAGTTTATTTGGCAGTCACGCATCATTTATCTTTACAGTAACACGTGTTACGCGATTGTAGTTAATAACAATAAAACCTAACATGTTTATCATGTAAAGATCGTTTTACATAAAAAAGGTATTTCTCATATGATACAGACAGGTTCGGTGTTTCTCATCAGAAAGTCAAATTATCTGTACCATGTTTATTATTTAATTGTAATAATAATTTAATTTAATTACCATCTCGTCAAGCCGTCGGTCCCGGTTGTTATCATGTACACCTGATAGCGATCGTTACACTAGTAGGGAATATATCCGCCAACCCGCATTGGAGCAGCGTGGTGCATTAAGCTCTGATCCTTCTCCTACATGAGGAAAGAGGCCTATGCTCAACAGTGGGATATTACAGTCTGAAGCGAAACTATCTTTACGCTCAGTAGCATCGTGCACAAATAGTATTTGAAGTATTTATACATATATTATATTTTTAATATATACTTTACCTTGATTATTAATTTTTTCATCCCTCTTGACATCCTTGTCTATATCATTTATATTTAAATGTGATATGTTTAATATTTTGCTATTATTTTTAACCCCTGCATCTTTATCAAATTTTATTTCCTTCGCTTCGCTAGATTCAATTCCATCTGAATAGTTCGGTAATGATTTCTCTTTTAACGGTTTTCTTATCTGAAACAGCATTGTTTCTACTTAGAACTGTTAAGGTGCAAACATTCAAATTATTAAAAAAAAATACAGGCCGCCAAGAATATTGTCGAAGTTAACAAAAAAAAAAAGCGCTTAACAAGAAAATAAAAACAAAAACACTATAACAATAAGAATTTCAAATCAGAATAATACTCAGTTAACATTTAAACAAGTTTTTGTCAAGTAGTCTAGTTGTTACTATATTATAGTTCTCTAACCTAACCTACCCGGGCAACAGCTACCAAATTTGATTGATTACATATCGATAGCAGCGCCACCTATCAGGTCTAATTGAGATAAAAACTACACTATTTGTCAAGTTGGACCAAATTACAGATACTTACAAAATTTAATAAAAATTGGTTCAGTAGTTACAGAGTTATATACCGATAGCAGCGCCACCTACCGGGTCCAATTGAGATAAAAACTACCCTATCTCCCAAGGTGGACCAAATTACAGATGCTTACAAAATTTGATAAAAATTGGTTCAGTAGTTTTGGAGTTTATCGCCCACATACATCGTGATACGAAATATATATATATATATATATATATATATATATATATATATATATATATATATATATATATATTATATTTAATTGTAAGCTGTTTGTATCAAAAATATTTACAGATTATTCCAATATTACTTACAGGAAAAGCTATATTTGACTCCTGTATAACATAACCGTCTAAAACGTGTGTAAGAATAAAATCCCTATCGTCTTTTACTTTAACTTCGTTCGCGGCCTTTATATCACTTGTCAAATTTACTTTACTTTCTTCTGTATCTGTAGGTTTGTTTTCAACTGTAACGGGATTAATTGTAGCATTATTTAATTTGCTGGGCTCCGCTTTACTTACGTCCTTACTGTCATTGATAGTATTTCTTTGTGGTTTTTGAGTGATTTCAGCAGATACGGCTGGAACTGGACTATTTAAAGCTATACTATTTGTTGGCACTTCTGTTCTATTAGGTTCAAGTATAGGTTCTTTGTCATTTAGAACTCTTCCTCGAGCTTGCGTGAAGACAGTGTTTCGTACCAATTTCTCTTTCTCAGGCGGTACACTATCAGGAACTGTGCTTACAACTACATTATTTCTTATTACATTTTGTGGTTCTGTTATTGGATTAGTTAGAGGTTTCTTAGCTAGTTCTTCTTTTATTTTTGAGTTTTGTGCATGCGTAGGATTTAGTGGAGGTATTTGCATAGTATTTATCGGTATTCTTCCGTCCGGTTTGTGGATAGGACTCGTATTAACGCCAATATCTGAACAATTTATTTGATTAGGTACATTTTCTATTTTCTTAATTATAATAGGATTTTCTGGGCTGTTACTTATCGATACCTTTTTATGTATTTCATCTGGTGATTCGCTTTTTCTTTTTCTATTGAACGTAACATTGTTGATTTCGTTTTTACCACTATTTGATAAAGCTATACTATTTGGTACTTGAACTGTGTTAGGTAATATTTTCCGAGGAACATTTCTATTTACCATATTTGGCAGAGATGATTGAACAATATTGGGAGTTGGTTGGACCGGTAGAAATTGTGGTACATTGGGTCTTATTTGATTAGTCCTTGGTTGTATCGGTCTAAATGTTTGCAGCCCCTTTGCGGACATATTCGGATGAACAACGTTGTAATTAATGTTTTTATTAACTTGTGGTGGGGCTTTTCTAGCATCCTGTACGTTTATCATAGCATTTTGATAACTCGTTTGAATATTTGGTGCATTTTGTTGTGGAATTTGTTGTATATGAGCAACGTTTTGCTCATACATATTTGTAGGTCTTTGTATATTATTTGGAACGATAGTAACAGTCTGTTGTACCTGATGTCTTGGATCCTGCGGTATAGCTTGTGGGAACTGCCTATACACATTTTGTCCTACTATTTCTTGTTTAACATTGCTAACAATTTCATTCATATTCGCTATTTGACTATGTGCAAATTGTCTATTCATAGGATTATTCTGACTTTGCACCGTATTAACTAAATTAATAGTACTTGGCATTGGAGTAATATTTGGTACAAATCTTTGTGTTTGGACATTTTGACCAATTGCTTGTTGATTTGGCATAACATTTGCCGGTGTCATTTGCATTTGCCGATTTTGTTCCTGATGATTTTGGACCAACATTTGTTGTATATTTGGATAACCATAATTTTGTATGTACAATTGGTTGGGATCAATTTGTTGTTGTGTTTGCTGAACGTAGTTTGGCACATGTTGGACGTATAAAACTGGGTTTTGTACTGTTCTGTTTTGTATCCACGGTGGTGGATTTTGGGGATTGACAAATATCGTTTGATTAGGTTGTATTTGTTCACCTGGAAATGTAAAATGACATTATCAAGCAATTACATAAAATATTTGTACTTTGTACCAGATATACTAAACATTTTAAAATTTTTAGTTCAATGCCCTGTCCATATAGTTTAATCTCGAATATCTTTCATCTTATCAAGCACTCATCAAACCCAAGTATGAGAATTTTATCAGAAACAATTGATAATAAAAATTTTAGAACAAAAAGTAAAATAATTATATTTATTGTTACCTGGTTGTACCAGCATCTGAGTTTCGTATACCACACGTACTGGACATAGTACCATCTGGTGTCCTGACTGATCTTGAGCGCTGGAGAAAAAACAATGACATATTTTTAATGTCTCATAAGATTGAAGTTCTAAATTAAAATAATGTGATATAATTTAAAAACACTAATTTTAACTTAGATTTCGACTTCTACTGGTTTATTTCTCCTGATAAAATTTAAATTAAAAAAACAAAAACGTTATTACTTATGAATGTCTAATTGTAAGTACAAGTTAAATCAATGATAATATTATTAGAGTTTCACATCAAATAAATATTCACACTAAGGTCCTGCTTCGCCTCTTGATGAAAGTCTCTGATAGATGAGTATCTTATTTACGATATAAACCACAACACTTGGGGAGTAAGGTGAATGCATGACGAAAGCGTTAAGAAAAGTGTGATAGGACCAGGAAAACGGAGCAAGAAAGAGAGGTGCGAGCACACATTTTTTCTCTCTCATAGCCAGATAAGTTTCGTATATCTAAGACACAGTACAGGCCTATTGTGCTGAAGTTTTACTTCAGTCGTGTGGTCTAAAGCAGTCTCGTGTTTTCCACTGTAAAGTTCTTTTTAAATATTTAGAAGCTGGAATCGAACCAACTTAATCATTGATATCTGCACAATCTGTAAAATGATAATACATATATCTATTGCTTTATGATTACATACGATTTTTGTGATCATCAGTAGAAACACCATTCTACTCATAGACGTAAGTTTTAAAGTCAAATTTTTGTTTACTTACTGTATTAATTATTTTTAATATATAAGGTATTAGACTGAAGCGATGATGATGATGAGTGATAAAAACAATCTAGAAATATATTCGTTTAATTAAAATGTAGTGTTACTTGTAGCTTAAACCCTGGCTTTTAACATAAAATATAACAGCATCAATTAAGCTTTCTTACAACTGAAATGTCTTTACGTTCTTATATAAATTTAATTAATTATTTCTACGCTTATGCTCGCTCTACACTACATACAAAGCTTATAAAAACTACAATCGCTTAGCTTCGCAAAACAGCTTCATACTCATATATTCTTCATAATTTTCATGCAATCGCTTTTTTCGCTCGCTTTCGCTGTTGCTATCTTTTTTTTAATGTATAAAATCATATATAAGAACGTTTAATTGCATTTCTATATTATATATTCAATTACCACCAAATAATTTCCAGGGTATAAGCTAAGTTGTATCAAATCTATATTAAACAAATTTTTTCAGCGTTTCATTATCACTAAGATGAAATCATGTGTTTTGGGTTGCTTAAAAACATAACGACAAACATTTATAATAGTGATCTTCGCTAATAGGTATGTCAAGAGCGGGGTTCGAACCTGCGAGCAACAGCCTCTTGCTGTGCCTAGAATGCCATTCCATCAGTTTATACTTTCATTACCGCTTTAATCAGCAACGTATTTATATATTTTTAGTTCAATGATAATAATGGTAGTCGATTAGTTGGTTACTTTGGTAGACTCATGGTAGAGAACAAAAGTCGCGAAAATCATTGAAAAATCATTAGAATAAAAAAAAATCATAAAAATCCCATAAAAATACGTTATAAATCATCTTTCAAAACTTTTTCTTACCCAGGTTGAGGTTGTTGTTCTTGTTGATACAATTGTTGTTGCATCTGTAATAGAAAATGAGATCATCAATTACGTGAATATACTCGTAAAATTGCAAGTATTTATAGATATGTTTATTACATTATAAAACTGTGGTAGGGCACAGCAGGAATTTCCTGCTCAAAATATGGAGCAGCCCGACTGGGGTAGTACCTCGACCTTACAGAAGATCACAGCAAAATAATACTGTTTTCAAGCAATATTGTGTTCCTGTTGGTGAGTAAGGTGACCAGAGCTCCTGGGGGGGTTGGGGATTGGGTCGGCAACACGCTTGCGATGCTTCTGGTGTTGCAGGCGTCTATAAGCTACGGTAATCGCTTACCATCAGGTGAGCCGTACGCTTGTTTGACGACCTAGTGACATGAAAAAAAAAAAAACATAATAAAAATCCAAAATCCGAAATATCAAAAACTCACAAGGACCGAGAAACAAACATGACCACGTTTTACATGTGTATAAAATTTAAGTCATGATGTGACTATAAAAGTCATAAAATTTGCTTCTAATTCACTAGTTACATGATCCAACATGTTATCTGCTACTGTACTACTTATTTTTTCTAAAAAAATATGATAGTATTATAAAAAATCCCTGTTCTTTTTCTTGTATCTACATACTACATAATTATCACTGCGAAAATAAATCAATTAATTATGTTTAATGTGACGCAACCACCGATTCAGAATGCAGAATTTCCAGAGAAGAGTCGCCAAAAAACTCGGGTTCGTTCGACATTCGTTTAATTGTATAATTTTGTTACTATTGTGAAGTAATAGAGTCAAATTTTTATCGATTTACAGTCTTCAACTCATGACTTCGTGACTCAAAAAAAAAAAAAATTTTTTAGATTTTAATACCGAACGCACAAACATCAAAAAGCTGGTATTTTAATGTTTCTTGATGCTAATTTTAAGATGAAAAAGTTTCAAAAATAATTACAAAGAGTGATTTAGAAAAACCCGATAGTAATGTCAAATGATACTTTGTTTTTCAAGTAATAATATGGATTACCTACCTATAAATATTTATGTGTTAAGTTTGCATTCACTTTAAAATTAACATATTTTTCTGCTTTCGCACTAGCTAACTAGATTGTTACAGTTAGGTTAGTTGGCGGTTACGAGTTCGATCCCCACACATGGCATAGGTACATTTATATTGGTCATACAGAGCATTCCGTGGTATGGGCGTTTGTGTATTTGTAGGTAGCATTTATTTAATTATAAATTATCGTCTAGGCCGGAAAATCTAAGGAAATCAGTACTTTGGACACACATTATATCGAATGAAAAAAAAAATGATGTCAGTTTCAAATCTATAAAGATTTTGTTAAAGTATTCTCGAAAACAAAAATTTAATTTTAAGTAGCCTTAAATAAGAACGTCTTAATCGATATTTTAAAATATACAACACGTCATTTCAAAGTATACAATCCATCAATAAAAATTAATCGTTATAATAGCTGACCCCGCAACCGTTGTGTTGCCATGTATGTTATTATCCCCCTTAATCCCCCCCTCCCTTATTGAAAAATAGATGTTAGCGGATTCTCTAAACTACCCGATATGCGCACAAAATTTCATAAAAATCGGTCCAGCGGTTTCGGAGGAATATGGTAACTAAAATTGTCACACGAGCTTAAGTCGAGAGTCGAACTAACGTTGTGACATTTTATACATATAATGTTTTATTTTATTTTATTTTTGTATATTATGAACAGTAAAACAATGATTGTGTTGCTCTGAAAAGAGAAGTTTTTTATTTTCGTATATAAACTAATTTACAAAATATTATTTATTATTAAATTATTTAAAAACTAACCTGAAAAGAGAAACAACATTTAAAGCTATTGCTTTACCAGTTCTTTATAATAACTATTATTTAAATATTTACAGTTACAATATAATTCTCACAATCGTTTAATATGAAAAAACAGCTCCATAGCAACCAATTCGCAGATCAAATATCCATCAAAGAACAATTATAAAATAAACTAATAACTTAAATGAAGTGTCACGCACTTTGTTTACATCTCCCCCCCCCCCCTTTTTTTTCTAAATTACAAAGTTTTAGTGTCATACTTTACTACTGGAATAAGTTTTGTAATATGGAAGAGGTTTGATTCTGCCTTTTTGTGACCCGTGTCTACTTTATAAATTGAATTGGATATTTTGTCTACAATTTCATAAGGTCCTATTCTCAATTCATCAAGTTTTTTTCGGTTTAATTGGTTTCCGTTTTCAACGTATACATAATCTCCTACTTTTAGTTCATGATGTTTTCTGTTTTTATCAAATCTTTTTTTATTATAATTGTGTGATTTTATACTATTTTCTAAGGCAATTTTTCGGTCTTGCAAAAGACAATTATGTGTTGTATTTTTCTTCAGTTCATCTGGTAGAACGTCAAATTTTTTTCCCTCCAATAAATATTTTGGAGAGAACCTTGTTACACCATGTTCAGTTTCGTTATATTTTTCTGTGCATTCGTGAGCAATAGTTGTCCAAGCAATTTTGCCCTTCCTTTCATTAATCTTGCAACGAATTTTATTAACCAACGTTTGGTTTAACCTTTCATTTAATCCGTTTGAAAATGGTGCATTTACTGCAGTGAAAACTATAGGTATATTTTCTTTTTCATATACTTTTGTAATATTTACACCTTTTTTTTCATAAGATTTACCTTCTTTATTCTCTATAGCACTACCTGAACTGCCAGGAATTTCTTTAGTGCTATTAGGTTGCTTTTCTTTATCTTTTATGTAGTCTTTATTATTATTGCTGATAGCATTTTGAGTTATACATAAATTCTCATTTTGAGTTAAATGATATTGTTGTATACAGTCTAACCCAACAAGAAAATCATAGTCGAAGTTGTTTTCATCTATAACAAAAACATTAACATGTTTTTCAATTTCAAAAATTTTAATTTTTAGATTTACCATTCCTATTGATTTTTTTACGCCATTAATAGTTTTTAAACCTGCATTTTTATCATAAGTATTTATTTTTTTCAAAGATAATAACCTTGAATTAATTAAAGACACATTAGATCCTGAATCATATATTCCTAATGTTTCTACAGTGTCATTAATTAGTAATTTAATTTTTATTAATGGCGGCACTATTAGTTTTTTTGATCGATTTCATTTAATTCTACCTCTAATTCAGAATTGTTAACACTCCTTATTTGAGCTTGTTTTGGATTATCGTTATTTTTATTTTTGAACCAACATAGGGATTCAGGATGGTAACGTATACCTTTATTCTCTTTTTCACAAATTTTACATGGGCTAACCAAGGGCTTCACATTTTTCTCTATAGTTTTATTTTTCGAAGTTTCTATTTTTTTATGAAATACTTTTTTTTGTACCATATGCTCTAAGCTTCTTAAGTTATTAAATAAGTCTTCAGTTTCATTTAAACTATTCCTGTCAATCATATCTGCAATAAAGTTCGGTAATCCGGTGGCAATCAGATCAATTATAGTGAGTTTATTTATGGACTTATTTATTTCTAATAGTAGTCTCTCTTTCTTTAATGCATACTCCAGTAATGAGCCTTGTCTGTATTTAAATAGCATTGCATACCTGATCGGCGACCAACCTTTATCCGCATATGTTTCACAAAATTTCTTTTTCCACATTGCCCATTCTGAATTTATTGTATGCTTTATAAGCATGGAACTATACCAGTCTAAACAAGAATCTTCTAAAAATAACCTAAAAATTTCAATTTTTTTGATATCTTCTTCTATTCCTATACGGGTACATTCCGATTCAAAGGTAGTTATCCACTGCGACACATTGGTAATCTTGCTATTAAATTTTTCTATTACAAATTTTTCTACCACTTTCCCCATATTAAAAGGTTTTACTGAATCTTTCTTCATTTCAGCGAAGTTATCTATGATTTTTGCTAGAGATTCTTCTGAAAACCCTGTTGTAGTTTGTGGTATTGTTTGTTCCTCCAGTATGTATCCCATAAATTGTTTATTTCCATCTTCGTCACAATAAGCCGCTTTCATCTCCGGATTCATGGATATCCATACCTGTCGTTTCTCATGCCGTTTTTGTAATGTGGACTTTACTTTCTGAAATATTTGGGTATGTACTATTCCATCATGTAATTTTACAGGTTGTAACTTATCTGGGATCGCAAAAGTCCGGCCATCTAAATCCGTGATTCTAGTTACACAAATAATATTTGTTTTCGTATCTTCACTGGCTTTGACTATGAATTCGAATTTTAATTTTTCCATCTTTTCTGGTAACAAGCTGTAGAAATGTTGTTTTATAATGTTTTATTTTATTTTATTTTTGTATATTATGAACAGTAAAACAATGATTGTGTTGCTCTGAAAAGAGAAGTTTTTTATTTTCGTATATAAACTAATTTACAAAATATTATTTATTATTAAATTATTTAAAAACTAACCTGAAAAGAGAAACAACATTTAAAGCTATTGCTTTACCAGTTCTTTATAATAACTATTATTTAAATATTTACAGTTACAATATAATTCTCACAATCGTTTAATATGAAAAAACAGCTCCATAGCAACCAATTCGCAGATCAAATATCCATCAAAGAACAATTATAAAATAAACTAATAACTTAAATGAAGTGTCACGCACTTTGTTTACATACATATATAAGATACGATATTTTGCTGAGCACCAAAATTTCTGAACGGCTGGATCATACTTAGGAGAAGGTTCTTATCTGTTTAGTTAAGTAGATGTGTGTAGTGTGGTCACAATAGTGAGACAATTTGGAGATAATTCGGAATGTAGATTCTGCTGAGAAGAACATGAAAATCAAAAACTCTAAAAAAATAATGATATAAAAACTCATTTATGCTGATTAATCAATACAGTCTAGTTTTAAAATAGTTAACTAGCTTAACTGTTGGAGATTATAAGCATCCCAATTTTAAAAAAAATCTTTTATTCAAACGAGTTTTTTTTTTGTATTCTATCTTTTAATTTTAAAAATGATTTAATTAAAAAAAAATACTATTATCGATACTTGAAAACAAATATGGTTAATAGCTACCATTACCATTAAAAATACGTAAATAACTATTACATTCATATAAATAACATTTAAGTATTATTTAAGTACGACCATAAAACAAAACAAAAAATGGACATACATATTTGACGTAAGTACCTGACAAACGCATTGTCTACTAGCGGACATGTCCTTTTCCCGCCCTATTTATAACTATCAATCCATAATATTTATACGTTGCTTCTGACCAAATCGTATTCTTTATTACCTAAATGTAAGGTCGAAATTTGCTTAATTTTTCGGATGAATTAGTAAGATACTTTGCGTTAGAAAAAATTGAACTTTATTCCAATGGTATAAGGTTTAAAATAAATAAGTGAAGTAGTAATAATAATGGTTGGAGCGGGTTCCCTTTCGTAGACGGCGGACATTTTATTTTTTTGATAGTGACGTTATATTCTTATTGAGAATTTTATCGATGTTTTGGTTTATTAATATTTATATTATATTATATGATTTATGTTATTTATAGTTTAGGTGAATCATAATGTGGTAGTAATTATTAATATACTGGGTTTGTTATAGAAAATAATTTGACTTAATCTGGTACACAGTATTAATGCAATAAAACTATTTTTTTTTTAATTATGTGATATATCCACAGGCTTATTATGCCCGTGCTTTTGTTATTCCATATATTATTATTATTATTTTTTAACATGCATTGGTACTTCACCGCAACTTTAGAATCCTAGAAGCCTTAATAACTTGTCTTAAAATTTCTAAAAGTCGACGCGAGTCCACTGATCAAGACTATTCTACATATTGATTTTTTATATTTTTATATAGTAAAATAAAATTATTATTACACTAGGATTTTTTTAGTATTACTTAAATAATAATAATAACATTATAATGAAACAATTAATAATTAATTTATTTATAATGTCATTTTAATATTTTAGTATAACACATAGATGTAATTAAATTAATAAATATGATGAATATTTACTTTATATATTTTATGCATATCAAAATACCAATAAAACTTTTTTTGCTATTAAAATATATATAAGATAAAATTTCATACAGAGATATCGATACTAAATATCGATAAAATATTTAAAAATTGTCCCATCATTAGCGCTGATATGGAGCGCCCCGGGGGCGCAACAAATCCCAAGCGAACATTATAAATAAGTCACTCAAGTGACAAAGACAGTTATAATGCATCTTGTACGTGTTAGAACGAGATAGGTTATCGGACACAATTAACGTGATATGCATAAAATACAGATTTAAGTGTTATAGCTCAATTACCAATCCAGTCTAGCCTTAATTAATAGTAGCATATATTTTAAAACAACTTTTTTGACAGCCCTAATTAAACATTTTTTTTTAAACAATCCAGTAATGTAAACAAATACAAGCAAACACAAAAGATATAAATCTTAACTGATATTATCAGATAACACGAACAAAATACTTTTTAAATTGTAATTGAAAAAAAATATCGACAAATATCAACCAAACGCAGTCCTGTGACGTCACTATCCGGAGTCAAAACTAATTTTAGTGTGGCGACACAAGTCGATATAGGACAAAACTCAACACTCGTCAAAATACAGGTTATCACTTAAAAACATTAAAAACTAATAAATGAAATGATAAAATATTCTTACCATTTTTTGGTTTCCGGTCGAGAATACGTCGTAACACCGAAAAAACAATCCAAATCGTATCAAAACGCCCTAAATACGCTCGCTTCGGACATCTTTCCCGGCGAAATGGCTGCTTCTGTAACACAAAACACCCATTCCACAATCGACCGCCTCCCTACCACGAAACCTCTCGCGATACAAATACAACGACAGTATCGCTCCGCTTCATATAAAAGTAGAAGCGTTTGTATCGATTTTACAAAAAACCGAGTCTCGTGGTACCGTTTTCGTCTAACCAATGATATTGTTGTGAATAGAGACGCATCGCATTGGACGGGACGTGTTTCGAAATTCAAACACGTGCCATGACCCCGTTTCACTCCAACCAACTGAAAAGTACGCGAGAACGATATATCTATCTCTGTTGCGCATATAAACAATTTATATATAGAAAAACGAGAGACGAGATTACTTTTTACAACTTTAAATGGTATGGTTGAGTAATAAACTGACTTTGTAATTTTTTTTATTTATGAATAATGTATTTTATCTGTGATGAATAAGGTTGACTTTGGAATGGGGAGCATTGTCCTTAAAAGTGACGTCATTCGCACAGAATGGCTGCAGTTTATTTATAAAAAAAATTCATAGAATTTCTTATCTGTAACGAGTTGGTCGGGATTATTTGTCGGCGTTATAAAATATAACGGTCCCTTGACCTGCCTTATATAATTACATTTCTGACTAAAACGATTTAATGTTAATTTTTATTGTGTAGTTTGAAAAAATAAGAGGAATGAAATATTATATTTGACCAAATGTCTGTTATAAGACAGTCTATTATTATTAGACTTTATCTTAGAAACAACTAGTCTTGTTATTGATTCCAAATGAAAAAATTGTTCAATGCTAACGAATATGTTGTTAGATTTTGCATCAAAATTTGTTTTGAAATAAGGTCTCATCTTTATATTTTATTGCTTAGTTACGGAAATGATAGCCAACGAAGAAAATATTATTTTATATTTCGAACGAAAAGTAATAAAAATACAGTAGATATTAAAGAAGGGTTCTTATATATTAAAATATATATATATATTTAAGAGGTTACACAAACATGTTTTATTGACGTTTTTAGCTCAATCGTAAAAGTTATACTTATATTGTTAAGCAATATATACAATTGAATGGAACCCTTCATTTAGAAACACGATTCACTATAGAGTGAAAGGTAAGAATTACTTATGTATGTACAAATGTATTTTTTCCGGTCTGGTGTGTCTTTGTGTTTGGGTCCCTATCTCGGAGAGTACATTAAGCTGTTGGTCCTGGTTGTTATGGTAGAAATTGATAGCAAGCGATATTCACAGTAGGAAATGTATCCGTCAACCCGCAGTGGAGCAGCAGAGAATTATGTTTTCATCCATCTCCTAAATGAAGAAAAAGGCCAATACCCTGCAAAATCCAAAGCCTGAATGACAGGCTGAATCGAGTTAAAATTTCGATTCTTGATTTGAAATTGACAAATAATTTTGCTGGAAATCATGCTCACGTGAATCATCAATCTCTCCTGGTCTCATATCCAAAACATACTAACGGGATTGAAGACTTATAAGGCCGGTATGTTCTGTGAGCGTAAAGTGTAAAAGACATGATTTTTGTTAATTAATGTTGTTGGTTTTATACCGTTGTAATTAAAGACAATAAATAAATAATGTTGGCAAGAATGCCGGCTTCATTATCTTAATATATATAAATCTCGTGTCACAATGTTTGTCCTCAATGGACTCCTAAACCACTTAACCGATTATAATAAAATTCGCACACCATGTGCAGTTCGATCAAACTTAAAAGATAGGCTATATTTTATTTTGATATATTATGTTATTATTATATTTCAGGAAAAAATAAGGTGATACGAAGTTCGCCAGGTCAGCTAGTAAATATATAGATTGGCATTATTGTTAGCAGCTTTTATAGGGGCAGGGTACAATAGGACATACCTGGTTGAAATCTGGAGCAGACCGACTATTGAAGCACCACAAGGAGGTAGATAACAGCTAGAAAAATAGGTACTTCACTATCCATGGGCTATGATGAAATAGTCGTGTTTGCTCGAAAACGAAAAAAATCGACTTCAATTACATCGACAAATAATACAACGTAAGTAGACGAAAATATAGACAAGTAAATACGAGTTATTAAATACCTATTTAAAAACGTCGTCCGAAGATCTCTATCAAATTTAAATGGAACCACAAAAATCAAGTGTCAGCTTTCGAAAAAGTAAAATAAGAATCATCAAAATCGATCAACCCAGTTAAAAGTTGTGCGGTATAATACAACGTAGATCGAGGAGAAAATAGTCAAGTGTCTACCTAAATACGCATTATTAGATTTAACTACAAAAGTACTAGTTAAATTTCAATTAAATTAAAATGGGGGGTTTCTATGCATAAGTGCATAAGTATGGATGTAAGATACACGGTGCATATACAGAAATAACATTTTTTTTACTATTTTATTCTGTCTGTCTGTTTGTTCCGGCTATCTCTAAAACGGCTAAACTGTTGTTTTATTTTAGAAATTTATATATTTTATAACTCTGTGAACTGAACAATAACTTTTTTTGTTAAATTCCACGTTGACGAAGTCGCGGGCACAGCTAGTTATTACCTAAAAAATTAACCGAATAATATGAAATACTTTGTCGTGCATACAAATACAATATAATATGTACATGTATATAATATAATATGTACATACCTAACTGAATTTCGCCACATAATTTTTCGTTTTCTGTATTGTTGGACTGATGACCTGGGATTCATTTTTCTGAATACAAACGTATTATTATTACATACACGTAAATAATGTTTTTAAGACTACGAAACTTACTTCCATTTCATCATTCCAATCCATTATAAATCCCCGATATTTCGGTGACGTTCCAGATGTAACAATCGTGGGTGACTGAGGATGTGTGACTTCGATATTATTTTACGAGTAGGCCGTAATGATCTACCCTCTTTCTTTTTTATGTTTCTTTAAGGTGCTTACACACTGAACTGGCGGAGTATGTATGATAACAATTTACCGGAAACCATATTTTTTTTTATACAAATAAGTCGACAAACAAGCGTACGGCTCACCTGATGGTAAGCGATTAGATACTCATACTCATGTATGGCTCAGGTATCAGACCTAAAATCATATTTAATATCGATTCTACTCATAGACAAACTCTTTATAAAATTAGTATAAAAGATAGATAGATATTGGTTATTATAGATTTGTCTTTACAACCCACAATAACAATTAAGAGAGGATTTCTTCAAGGTGTTTGTCGAAACTTTTTGGAAATAAACCAGTGACCGACATATAAACAGGAAACATATAAATATTATTGTTGTTTTCTTTTTTTTTTGCTGCTGGTAATCTCGTGAGCAAGGTTACTTTTTTCCGCCTTTATAATAGGTATAAATTTATCGTCCACTAACGTAACAATAGGTTTATTGGCTGTAATAAAGTCAATAATAGGATTGGTCAAAACATGGCTATTTTCAAAAAATGGCGTTGGAATAAACCTGTATCGTTACGTCGTAACATTTACTATTACGTCACTACATACAAAATTTTTAATAGAATTTCTAACTACCTACATATTCGTTTGTGACTTCTCTGGGTGGGTGGTGAGTTCCCTGGTGGGTTCGATTCACGCCTGAATATCGGTGTTATATTTATATTTATATATGTATATTATTTCTATGGGTGTTGGGTCTAGGAATATATATTTATCAATAAAAAAGATTTTGCTATATCTGATAGATATTACCTATAATACAAGCATTAGTTGCTTACTTTAGGAACAGACGACCGTGTGTGTATGTTATATTTATATAAAAACTAGCTGATCAAAAGCATACGTTGTTTTGCCATATATGTTATTAACCCCCTTAATACCTCACCCTTATAACTTAGGGGTATTTAAAATAGATGTTGGCCGATTCTCAGACCTACCCGATATGCACACAAAATTTTATAAAAATCAGTCCAGCTATTTCGGTGGAGTATTTTAACTAAGATTGTGACACGAGAATTTTATATAGTTACTAGCTGACCTGGCAAACTTCGTATCGCCTTATTTTTTTTCTTAAATATAATAATTACATATATCAAAACAAAATATACCCTATCTTTCAAGTTGGATCAAACTACACACGGTGTGCAAATTTGATTAAAATCGGTTAAGTAGTTTAAGAGTTCATCGCGGACAAACATTGTGACACGAGATTTATATATATTAAGACTAGCTGACCTGGCGAACTTCGTATCACCTTATTTTTTTCTGAAATATAATAATAACATAATATATCAAAATAAAATATAGCCTATCTTTTAAGTTGGATCGAACTGCACATGGTGTGCGAATTTTATTATAATCGGTTAAGTGGTTTAGGAGTCCATTGAGGACAAACATTGTGACACGAGATTTATATATATTAAGAGATAAGATGAATGTTAATATTTATCGACAGTTAAAAATTAACGCGCGTTGGTCTCACGCCGATGCTCGCTCGATGCGGCTCAGCCTGACAATAAGATAATTAATTATATGAGTATAATTACTTACTACTCGAGCGAAGTAACGCCACCAGCTACTACCGCAAGGTAGCCACGCTAGTTTATAAATGAATAAATTTGTTGAACCATTTATATTACAGCATTCACTAATTTTTTTAAGGCTAGCTGATGTGACATCACCTTTTTTTTTGTTATCGCAGGGGAACCCATTTACGGGTACTATCCAGGATGCCCGGGTAGGCAGTCCTAGACCGTATGTCGGCTTCAGCACTTGGGGGTGCAATACCGACCAAAACCCCTGCGGGAGCCTTCAGCCGCATAATTGTGATGCGACATCACCTGGTCTAACACACATAGGCGTATGCCGCGGCTTTGTTACGATTTTACAACAATAAACAATTGTACTTACCTTTATTGGGTAGGTACTTTGGATCTATTTTAAAAGCTTATATTTAACTTCTAATGTAGGTATGTATATTCGTCCGGTGGAAACTTGCAAGTCAAGTTTAAAGCACATATCTTCAACCAATTGAGCTGAAATTTTGTATGCACGTTTAGTTTTGATAACAATGCATGTTTAGCTATATGACGTCATTCTAAATTCAATATGGCGGAATACCGAAGATGGCTGCTAGTTATTTTTATGCACGCCTACAATATGGATGTCTAATGAAAGAACTTGCAGAGAATAAGTCGAAAAATAAAGTAACGTTACTTTAACTGAAATATGGCGGAATTTTTCTTCTTCTATTTTAATGTCCTCTATAGTCCTCCTACATTATGGGTATAAAAAGGGCTTGTTGAGAGTAATTCGAAAAATAAAGTAACGTCATTCTAAATATAATATGGTGACGTTCTAAAGATGGCAAACAAGTACCTACCCACATAAATAATGAAATCTTGTATTTTAATATTTTTTGCTTTGAATTTATTTAAATGAGATCTCTGACATATTGAATAGCTATTTAACCCTACAGATTCTGCCTGATTTCATTAAGTTTATATGTTCATTAAATTTTCTTAAGCTTTCTAATTACCAGTTCTACTTCTTTTCAATTTTTTTCAAACAAACAATAAAACCCAAAGCGAAATAGAAGTATCAATAAATTATTACAAATGTTGACAGTCAGACCTTTAGGGGTAACTTTTGTAAGCAGAAGTTACCCCAAAATACGATACGATTACATAATCCTGATTAAACTCAATTGGCGTAGCGGATAGCTACTGGCCATTCATGTAAATGCTTTAATGGCTGCGACCTTACTGCTCGTTAATGACAAACATATGTGTCTGTAAAATAAATGTTAGTGGTGTGGTGGTTGCTTATGTTTTGTGTGTTTGTTTTTTTTTAATTTTATTTATTTCTTTATTTTAAAAGCACACTTACAACATACATATAAAAAATTTAAAATTAAACAATATATAATAACAAAGTATCTGATATGCATGTCACGTACACGTGTACATAACACTTTGGAATACAATGATTAAAAGCACAAAAAATTATGTGTGTATGTTCAAACAACAAACACAGCCAAGAATAGAAATGATTGAGTGTGAAGCTTTGACATATTATATCTTTAATTTCGGTAAGTCTTTAGATTAAGGGTCGTTGAATAAAAAAAATTACCTAAATTATCTAAGCTCAAAATTTGAATCGGCAAAATTTCGTTACAAAAAAAATAACCCTAACCTATCTAACCTCAAAATTAGACCGTTTGTCGACATAATTTCGTTACAAAATTAATTCGCCGGCTCGTAATCTAAAGACTAGCCTTAATTTCTTCTATTTCGATGTTTTTAGATGTGTGGACTCATTGGTGTTAAGCTTATTTAGGTAATAATCCCCTCTTTTTACGTCGGTGGTAAAAAAAATCCTATTGATAATTATAACCTAAATTACTTGTCCTATAAAAACGTTATACGACAGAAAAAGAGTACCTACCTACTTTTACAGAGTATTTCATGCAAGATGTTACTAATTTTGTACTAAAGCACAGTTTATATATTATTTTCAAAAGAGTAACTGCGGTGTTTTTTGTCGATTCTTCTCTGCAGAATCTACATTCCGAATCGGTGGTATATACAGTTTTAAAAATAATAATCACTTTTGAAATTTCATTTGTAAAATGACGTTTCGAAAGTGCTTTTGAAGCCTATTTGAATAAAGTTATTTTTTATTTTGATTTTTGATTAATATAATTTAACTAGCTGACTCGGCAAACGTTGTCTTGCCGCTAAACGCTATTTAAAAATAGGTGTTGGTGGTAGAAGGGTGAAAATTTTGGTTGTATGTATTTTTCGACGCCAAATCATAATAAAATAAAGAATAAATAATTTATCTAAAAATTAAAAAAAAATTAGGGTTGGACTACCCTTAACATTTAGGGGGATGAAAAATAGATGTTGTTCGATTCTCAGACCTACCTAATATGCATACAAAATTTCATGAGAATCGGTCAAGCCGTTTCGTTTTATATATTAGATTTTATTGATACAGACACACTTCCCGAAACCTCTGAGATCTTATGTGACTATTATGTTTAACTACTACATTATTATACGTTTATTGTTTAAAAATGTAATAATAAATAATGTCTAAAAAAATATTTATTGAAAGCTCCACTGAAAAAAATGAATCTTAGATATCTTGTTCCAGTAATAAATTTTCTTAATCAAGGGACTAATTTAAAAATTAAAAAAAATACTAACACACACATACACAGTGTAGTTGAATGGATTAAACATAAATCATATAGTTTTGTTGCTTATGGCGAAAAACAAATAAGTAGGTATTTGTATATATTTTTAGTTTTCACTGTGGGTATGTGGTAATTAATAGTTATCTACTAGTTTCTCCTAAAATGCTTAATGAAAAACTGGAATTTAATGAACACCTTAATTGTTGTTTTTTTATTAGTTAAAACTGTCAAAATCTGTCTATATCTATAATATAAAAATGAGTCGCTGAATGTGTTGCTAAGCGCAAAACTCGAGAACGGTTAGACCGATTTCGCTAATTCTTTTTTTTTAATATTCCTTGAAGTACGAGGATGGTTCTTACGGAGAGAAAAATTCTAAAAAAAAAAATTAATAAAATTAAAGAATCGACTGTTAGGCGATACGAAGTTCGCCGGGTCAGCTAGTATGTAATAAGTATATGTGTATAAGACGTAAATAACACAACAATATCATATCAATCATTTATATTATATTAAATACAGACAATAATAAAATCTGCCAAAAACTAACAAACAATTCAATAAAAATAATTCCCTCTATTACTCGAAGAAAATAAATAATTACCCACTTTTCTACACGCATTACACATTAGCAGCTAGTCTTTTGCTTTAGGCTTCATTTTTGGTGGTTTGATGATTGAGCCGATGCTTTTTCTTTTCATCAGTGCTGCTCTTTTTTTTGCAGGAGTCTGCATAACTTTCGCCATTTTGGTTTTAACAGCTTTCTCTTTGTTCCCACTTGATTTCTTTTTGACATCACCATCTTTTTTGTCAACTTTTTTACTATTTAACATTTCAACTTTTTTCGCCTTCTCAGCTGCTTTGTTTTCGTTTGATTCGACTTTCTTTAGAGGTTTTGTTTTTGGTTTTTCCGTTTTTGAAGTTTCCTCTGTTTTTGTTGCGGGTTTTTTCTTAATTTCCGATTTCTCTTGTCCGGGGGCTAATTTGAACGACCCGGTTGCACCTACTCCTTTTACTTGTACAATGGTGCCGAGTTCAACGCTTGTCTTTAAGTATTTTTTAATGAAATGATTAAGTTTTTCAACGTCAACTTTATATTTATCTTCTATGTACTTTTTGATTGCGTACAAAGATGCTCCCTTGCGACTTTTCAAATCAACCAGTGCTTGGTGGACCATTTCTTTTGTACTTATCTTTTTACTTTCCTGTTTCTTTAAGATTTCAACTGTTGGACTTTCTGGCGCCTTTTTTAACGTTTTCTTCGGTAACGCCGTTTTTATTTCGATATCAGATTCGTCTGACGACATTTTTGTTATAATGGATTTAATTTTTAAACAATACTTCAGCGATTTTAATTGTTTTTATACTGTCCAATACGTGACTATACAATATGTCATCCAATTTTTACATTATAAATAGTTTTGAGGGTAGAATATAAAATCGCTTACTCTATCTTACACACGATGTAATGAAATTGAAATACATTAAGCGAGGGTAGATACACCAGAAGCTGACATGGGTCTTATATGCAGTAAATAAAACCGACTATTAGAAATTTGGTTTAGGTATAAAAATAATAACTTTAACCAAGTTTGATAAAAGAAAAAAATTTTTTCTTGTTGTTTGCCTAAGTCTAGTGAATGAATGAGTGAATACAATTTATTAACCTCAATTGATTGATTTTAATTATATGTCAAATCATAGTTTGATATAATCTATTAAGTAATTAAGACCGAAAGAACATCAAAAATAAGTTGAAGAACAATTACCGAGACATTAAAAAAAAAGTTCCATGAATGAATCAATTATTACTAATTAAAAAAAAAAAAAAAAAAAACCCGAAAATCTAAATATAAATTGACGTTTGCTATTCGCGCTTTGAATGAATGTGAGTTGTGCACTAACGAATTTTTTAATAATTTAATTTTATTTGATACACAGTATCTATTTATAAATAGCTAGTGGTCGTGGTCGAAATTTAAACATAATTAATCTAAATTATAAGTTTGGACATTATTAAGGTTCTGTTATCAAAGACTATACTTCTATAATCATAAACAATAGAGACAATATAGATATACCTACGCGTGTGTGTGTCAAATACATGGTAGTGTGTGTAATGCTTTTTTTATTTATTGATTTAACGTATTTTATGCATAATTAAAAAAAAATATGCATTTAGCATTCTGCACTCCTGCCCTATATAAACTATAGTGTACGAAATTTCATACTCCTCCGTTTGCGCAATTTTCGTAAAAAGGGGTACAAAGTTTTTGCTTCACGTATTATAATATATAGATTAAAGTTATTAGGTACGAGTGAGAGAGAGCTCTTGGGGGGAATCGGGGATAGGGTCGGAAATGCGCTTGCGATGCTTCTGGTGTTGCAGATGTCAATAAGCTACGGTAATCGCCTACCATCATGTGAGCCGTACGCTTGTTTACCGACCTAGTCATATATAGATATACTAGCTGACTCGGCAAACGTTGTTTTTTCGCTAAATGCTATTTAAAAATAGGGGTTGGTGGTAGAAGGGTGAAAATTTAGGGTTATATGCATTTTTCAACGCCAAATCATAATAAAATAAAGAATAAATAATTTATCTAAAAATTAAACAAAAAATAGGGGTGAACTACCCTTATCATTTAGGGGGATGAAAAGTATATGTTGTTCGATTCTCAGACCTACCCAATATGCACACAAAATGTCATGAAAATCGGTTAAGCCGTTTCGGAGGAGTTTAACTAAAAACACCGCGACACGAGAATTTTATATATTAAATTTAAAAAAAAAACGAGTGAAACTGATATACGTGGTTCTAAATCGATTCTAAAAAGTCATTATAGAACAAATTTTACACTGTACTGTGTCTTTAAAAAACGTGCAGAACTGTTTTAAAAGAATAACTTAAACTTTCTCTTTTTAAGGATAAATAAATTATTACATGATGTATCTGTATTCTTAAATTTATACACCTATCTTTGTTGTTATAATGAATGAATACAATACAATACAAAACAATGCTCTATTGTACTAACACCAAAAAAGAACATTTAGGCCAGGCCATATTTCGTATCGAAAAAAATTCGATACGAAATATGGCGTGTGATTTTTAGGCAATTTCGTAAGAGAAGAAAAAATGAGGAGGTTCCTAATTCGATTTTTTTAAACCTCATAACTTTTTTACTGGGTGTACTGATTTTGGTGATTCTTTTTTTAATCGTCCATTTAAATTTGAGCGACATATGACGAGTATTTTTATGTTGTACCTATCGTCGTACGTATTTGTTGCTTACTTGTCGACGTAAATAGAAGTCAGTTTTTTTTCCAGAACAAAAACCACTAGGCGCATGATTATTGTTCTGCTACGACAGCGTGTTTAATATTATATTTGGAAAAGCAGCTTATTAATCATTGAAAGAATTGCCGAAATTGCCCGACGTTTTTTATTAATTTTACTACCGTATTATATTACAATTAAACGAATATTTAATCTGTACCTACATTAGCGTGAAATAGATAAGTACCATAAGTTTGAACTTAACAATGCATGCCATAAATTTAAGCAAAAAAAAACAACAATTAAAACAAACACAAGAATTAAACGACAATAGTAGGGCTACTATTGTCGTCAGGGTTGCCTCTCAGGGTACGCAGTTTTGTAACCACGCCTTTATTTTTAAAATATAACTAGGTCAGCAAACGAGCGTATGGCTCACTTAACTTACAGTAAGCGATTACCGCGACCTGCGATAGCTTATAGACATCTGCAACACCAGAGGCATCGCAAGCGCGTTGCCAACCTTATCCCTAGTTCACTCCAGGAGCTCTGGTTACCTTTCTCACCAACAGGTACACAACACTGCTTGAAAATAGTATTATTTAGCTGTGATCTTCTGTAAGGTCGAGGTACTACCCCAGTCGGGATGCTCCATGTTTTGAGCAGGAAATTTCCTGCTGTGCCCTACCTCATCTTTGTGAAGGAAAGCTGGAGAAGCTACTTCCAGGAGCTAATGAGTAATCAGCACACATACAGTCTTCCGCACGAATTGTCACCTAACCTCGCAAGAATCGGATAGTGGTAGGCCTTGAGGACATACCAAGCGTGGCATGGAAGGTGTTGGGCTCTGGGTGCGGATACTCACTGATCTCTCCAACTGCATCTTGAATACTGGTACGATGCATAGCCAGTAGCACTTTAGTATCATCATCCACATTTACAGCAGGGGCAGTGTCCAATATTGCAGCTGTTATAGAACTAGTAGGACTATCTCGGCACATTCAGGAGCTTCATGTTACGGAGATGAAGATGCTGCGATGGATGTGTGGCGTAACGCGAGTTGACCGAATACGCAACTCCTTTATCCGCAGTCAGAGGCAGTCTCCGTGACATAGCTGATAAACTCCAAGAGCATGTCGTGCGTCGGTCTGAAGACTACGTAGGAAGAAGGTTCCTTGACGATGGCTCAGGCTTGACTGACATAAACTTGACGTGGGCGAAACTCAATTTGGGGTAAAAGTTGACTTGGGTGAAAGATGACTTAGGCAAAACTTGATGGGGGCGGGGAGTGAAGTCAGTACATCAGAAACAATTAGCATGGATAAACCGTATCCTAGTTGAATCCAGACGCAGCTGACACCAATCAGAAATAAAAATGTAAAAATCAATTAAAATAGTTCTTATATGCTAATATGTCATGGGCACTAATATTTTAATTATTATTATTATTAATTATTATTATTTATTATTATTCGTATTCTTTTTATTTGTGGTATGTTAATGTAGGTCTAGGAGCAAAAGAAAAAAACCCAATCAGTTTGATTATTTATTTTCGTACAAAAATTTTGTTTATATACATAATTTTACATTATTTATTACTATCTATGTACATTACACTTAACTACTAAATCATTAAAAATGCATGCATAAAAAAATAAAATTGTCATTTTGACTGTTTTTACGCCATGAAATAAATGGTGGGTAATAATTTGTTGATATTTTGTATATACAAATATGTATGTATAAAAACTTTATAGCTATGACATGGTTTAAGAAGATATCTATGATAACCTCCAACTTTAATTTTGGTAAGAGAACTTAACCTGTTAGAGCCAGTTTCACCATTAAAGTTATCTGACGAATAACGATATCCAATAGATATAAACTTTTAATTTTTATTTTTTTTTATGTCACTAGGTCGGCAAACAAGCGTACGGCTCACCTCATGGTAAGCGATTACCGTAGCTTATATACGCCTGCAACACCAGAAGCATCGCAAGCGCGTTGCCGACCCAATCCCCAATCTCCCAGGAGCTCTGGTCACCTTACTCACCAACAGGAACACAATACTGCTTGAAAACAATATTATTTAGCTGTGGTCTTCTGTAAGGTCGAGGTACTACCCCAGTCGGGCTGCTCCATATTTTGAGCAGGAAATTCCTGCTGTGCCCTACCACACCATTATTTTCCTTTTCCATCATTGAATTCCAAATTATTTATGGGTTAGAGTCTATTAAAGATATATCTATTGTGAATTGTAACCTAAAAGCCGTATTTATTAGTTGAGGTGAAATTGACACTAACGGCCTATTCTATCTCCTGCTGTTAGTCTATCCGCAACTTATGTGCAGGATAAACCTTATCCACAAATGATGAAACAGACCCTGCATTTCAACTTACTATTATACCTTCCAATTTTACTTAAAAATATGCTAAGCTACGCCAAAGTAATGCGATTTTGAAAAAGTACGTCAACATATACGCTTTCATTGTCTTCCTTTCCTTTTGGGAAAAGTTGGTAATAACAGAATAAAGTAATTATTTAAACACGTTATAACAATTTGATTAAATTTGTGGTAATATTAAGAGTTTTGTATCGAAAATTTCTATTATAGTAATTACTAGCTGACCTGGCAAACTTCGTATCGCCTTATTTTTTTTCTTAAATATAATAATTACATATATCAAAACAAAATATACCCTATCTTTCAAGTTCGATCAAACTGCACACGGTGTGCAAATTTGATTAAAATCGGTTAAGTAGTTTAAGAGTTCATCGCGGACAAATATTGTGACACGAGATTTATATATATTAAGAAGATTTAAGCAGGAAAGAACTCCGTACATACTCTTATTCTAATTTGTTTTTTGAAAAAAAAAAATTGCAAAAATTTTATTTAAAGACCAACAAAAGTTTTTCATCTTTTCCATTAGTCACCTGGAATTTACAAAAATAGAAATTTTCTGATACAAGACTGTTAATAAATTATTTAACATAGGGTGTTGATTTTAAACCTATGTATAGAGGTTGTAGTGTTTTAGCCGTATATGATAACTGTTGGGAAAGGCTGTATTATATCACGATGTAGCGTATAGCACAGAATATTAATAATAAATATAGGTTTGTCAAACATAATTATTATTTTATCAAGTAGGTTTATACACATAGTTTGTTTTATTTTTTATTTAATATTCTGTAATTTTGATTTTTTTTTAATTTTAATATTAGTAGACAACTTTTATCTTTGGAAGACTAAATTATACTATTTTACAAATTATTATTAATAATGAGATTAATCTTATTAATTAAAAAATAAAATATAAAAACAATTTAGAAACGAGATTATATACATACTTACAATAATGTATATTACTAAATTTAAATTGATAATTTTTAATGTAAAAATAATAGAAATAAAAAGGATATTTATTAATATTTAGAAATAAAGTCATTTCCCAAAAAAGAAAACCAAGCATAATCAACCTATTATGTTTTTAGATAATGTATATTTTCTTATCTATATACACTATTACTAAATTATATCGTTTGTCAAAGTTTTTGACAAATTTACATAGACTTATTTGTATATGTATATTTATATTATATATTTTACAATATTTATATATTTCAATTATAAATTCTTAGAAAGTAAATTGGAAATGACATTGAACTAGATCATATTTTTGTGATGAATAAATACATAAAAAAACTTAAAAAATTTACTGAAGTAAATATGTGTGTAGACAGTAAATAACTACAATAATATATATAAATAAAATCTTGTGTTTACGGAGAGCTTAAAACGAGAGAAAATTAAAAATTAACCCACATATGCTGGTCACCATTATGTTCGTTACGGGGTTGTCCAATAAATTCGTTAGCACACAAGTATGATGGGTGGAAGGCAAGGGGATGATTATTTAATATCTTCAAAAAAAAAAAAAACGAGTATGCTTTAGACCACACGACTGAAGTAAAACTTTTTTCGCTCCATCTAACTTATATCTCCCTCTTAACTTCCGTTCGCCTCGCCCGATCACACTTTTCGTAACTTTCACCAGCTTACTTCCCGAGTCAAGCGTGTGTAGAGAGGTTTTACTTCGAAATGCTAAAACCAGTACGTTATTTTTAATCACATAATATGGGGCCTAGCTTTTGTGTCGTAATATTTATAAGGGGGTGACTTAAAGATGACTTAGCGTTATAAATGGGGGAGGGGGCAGAACTGTAAAATTCTGCTCGACATATTTTATAGCCATAGCCATAGTCATAGCCATTTTTTAAACTAATACTAACTCTAGCCTATTCGCATTATGAAAATAGTAATTCATCGCTGTCACTCAGTTGTCACGCCTTTCGACCAATTAAATCGTAGTTAATGACACCTCCTATCTGAAGGAATTGCTTCAACTGGTCGATATGAACACGGCATTCTAATTTATATAATTTAATTGATCGAAGGGTGTTGCTAGACATTGTGACAAGGATAAGTCACTATTTTAGTAAACTATTGCTTATCTATCATAACCTGCGTTACCCTTCCTGGGATACACATAAAATGACAAAATCATGGCAGTTTTTTGGATATCGGCAAAACTTTTGCCAACCTCTTTTTCTTGCCTTGTTTATCACCTGACTTTGTGCCAGTTATGCGCCAAAGTTTGGAAAAACTTTTGCCAGTATATTGGCCAAACTTTTGCCTATATATTTGCCAAGCTGATGCCAGTAAATTTGTGAAACTTTTGCCAGTATAAGTGACAAATTAAAATAAGCCCTTAGCTTTGCTGTCAGCTGCGAATTTTCTGACGTGTATGATGTAGTCCAACATCACTGTGGCAAAGGCGGCGTCCAGGACAAATTGGGGTATTTTACCTAGAACAAAAAAAAATAATAATAATATATATTCCGTAGCGTTATGTCTTATGGTTTATGGTAATGCTACAGATATTAGGACTGTATTTATTTTTCTAAAAAGGACTATTCGCGATATTTACGATCTTGGAGCTCGAGTCTCCCTAAGGGATGTTTTTCATAAGGTAGATATTAACAGTTGCGTCGCAATATATTTATTGTCTAGAATATTGTTTAAATAGTAATAATCGCAGTATAAATACGAGAAGGAATAACAAAATTGTAACTCCTAGTTTACGACTGCGCAATGTAATCGTCTCCTTTCTGGGTTATGGTATTTGCATGTATAATAAAAACACACAAACAATTTTGGAATTGTTTCAACATAAATTTAAAGTTTTTGTTAAGAGCCATTTCACAATTTTTCGCTCTGCAAGTTTAGGTAAATTTTGTCGCATCGCGCGAGTCGTACGAGCCGCGCGATCTTTGTGCTAGTACGTATAGTGTGACAACCAAAAGACCATCTTGATCATTTTCTAATGTATAATAAAAATTAATAACTATGGTATAAAATGTTTCTTACATAAATAATTTGTTAAAAATTTCAAGTATGTTATATAACAACAGTCAATAAATTTAAAATAAAAATAAAAAATCAATTTTATGAAACAATTTTTTTTTTAAATTTATTTAGTTTTTTCAGTTTACGAATGAATCTAATATTTACGATATGAATAAAATAACATTTTATGACATCGACACCGACAAACATATTAATTAACAAATAACAAGACAAACAGATTGAAATGCCCGTTTGTATTGATAATGTGAGACAATAATATTAAATCATACTTTTGTTCACAGAAATTATCATTATATTATTTACGTTATTTTCGTAATATGTTTTTATTTTTATGAATGTATCAAATGCGGTTTATCACACCATAACAACAGGCGCTTGGCGCGTGACAGCGAAAGAGATGGCTGCGCAGAATTTGGCGTGGGCCTTACCTCTAAGAGCGCTAGCGCTCAACTGATTTACTGGTCTTGATGCGTGGTAATAATCTTTTTATTATTTAATACAAAATGTATTAAAAATAATTACATATTTAATTTTTTTTTGTATCCCTTAATGATGTGAGTTTACTTTGATGAAGATAGTTCGTTAAAATTTCTTAGTTTTCTAAGAAAAATATCGCTTTTAAAATTTTACTTATTTGGAAAATATTCGTAACTTTAAATTTTTTTTATCGTTTAATAGAGATACAAATGGAATTAAAATCTGCGATAGTGCGCAACAAAATTATATTCCACATATTATGATATTTTTTAAAAATAGTTTCAACGTAGAGGTTATTGAAAAGTAGGACTTCAAAGTATACATTGCGACCGTTTACCCAGGGAGGAGGCTGATGAAAAGGTTAATAATTTTATACACATAATATAAATCAAAATTCTGATCCGACTATGGACTACAACAAAGGTTGCTTTATTATATTTCAAGCATATAAATTACATTATTGCATCTAACACTGAGATTAACGACGTCAAAATATTACAATTTCGCGGATTGTTACCGATTTTTTACCGCTCTTAAAAATAAATTAATAGATAAAGCGTATTTATTATTCGGTGCAGGATTAGATAGTTGATAAAGATGTGTGGACTTAGTGACGCTGTATTTCATGCAAGATATTATTAATTTTGTAGTAAAACACAGTTTATATATTATTTGAAAAAGAGTAACTGCGGAGTTTCTTGCCGGTTCTACTTTGCACACGACATTCCCAATCAGAGGTCGCTTCACTTTTGAAAATAATTAAAATTTTAATTTGTAAAATGATGATTTGAACGGAGGTGCTTTTTCGCGATAAAAATATTATAATTTTAATTTGGAGAAAGGGGCCTATGCCCAGCAGTAGGATGTTACAGGTTTAAATCAATATGTCTTTAAAGTAAAAAATGTAATTTTTTATTAATAAGAAATTTATATGTAGCAAAAAGTTTTGGACAGATTAGCAAATTGAATTGAATCTGTTAATGTTGTCTGTAATTGTCATTTTATATCCAATTAACTGACGCGGCGAATTTTGTATCGCCAATTTTTTTCCAATCTTCAATTTTCAATGTTATCCAATGTCCAAAAGATTTTTTAATAGAAGACATATTTCACAAAATTCCCAGATTTTTTTTCCAATTTTAATTATTTTACATAAAAACCATAGTCACCTTTAAGATCACAGCACATGAGCCATTGGAATACGGTACGTTGGACCGTCTTCCCCCCCTCCGTTTGTACAGTCTTGGGAATGAGACACCAACAACCCACTTTGTTGTGACCTCTGGAAGAAATAATATTAAAAACGTGAATATAAAGTATAAACAAATTTATAAAACCAAACAGTTGAACTACCGCAAGTAGTAGTTTCAAGTAAAAAAAAAAAAAAAAAACGCATCGAAATCAGTCCGTTCGTTCGAGAGCTACGATGCCACAGACAGACACACTGACAGATTGGAGTCAATCTTATAACACCTCTCTTTTTCCATTGAGGGATAAAAATCACTACACGGATATATTGTATAAGAAAACGAGTTCTTTAGAACACACGACTGAAGTAAAACTTACGAAAAGCTCTATCTTTCTATCGCTAACTTATATCTCCCTCTCAACTTCCGTTCGCCTCACCCGACCACACTTTTCGTAACTCTCTCGTCACGCATTCGCCAGCTTACTCCCCAAGTCAAGCGTACGTAAAGGAGGTTTACTTCAAAAAGAAATAAGTAAAGATCTTATCAATCTGCGCCAACATACTAGACTGGCCCAAAAGTATAATATAGTCACAAGTAAACTTGTGGATAAAAATAAATACAAAGGTCAAAATCACCCACCTGACCATATCCCTGTGTGGTGGGTACCCGGGCACCGCCACGCTGACCCCCGAAGTTATGTAGCAGTAGGGCTCCGTGTCTACGGGTCGGCCCTCGCGAGACAGGGGCGCCATGCGTCTGAGGATGATGAAGTCCCGGGGGGAAATGATACCCCTACCCCCACCCGCTGTCACCTGGTAGGATAGGTCGATGCCGGGGCCTATTTCCTGGGGAACACGATGAGATTTATATTCGGAACAATAAGCTAAAGGAAACAGTCTAACCATTAACGCTTCAGCCTGCAATATCCTACTGCTGGGCATAGGCCTCTTTCCCCATGTAGGAGAAGGATCAGAGCTTAATCCACCAAACTGCTCCACTGCGGACTGGCGGATGTATTCCCTACTATGAGTTTCGATCGCTATCAGGTGTATATGATAACAACCGGGACTGATGGTTTAACGTGCTCTCCGAGGCACGGTGAGGACCATGAAATAAATATTTGTATACACAAAAATATCCACTACGAGCGGGAATTGAACCCGCGACCGTTGGTGTTTAGGCGCCGCCGACACGGCACACGCAACATCACACCAGAGTGGTCTAACCTTTATAAAACAAAATCACTGTATCCGTTGTATTTTTATTTAGTTTTTTTTTCTTCCTTATTCTTTAATATTTCAAAGTAAATAAAGATATATTATACCTTCAGAGACTGTTATGCAAGTTTAATGAATATATATATATATATATATATATATATATATATATATATATATATATATATATATATATATATGCCAACCCGCAGTGGAGCAGTGTAGAGGATTAAGCTCTGATCCTTCTCCCACACGGAGAAAGAGTTCTATGCCCAGCGGTGAGATATTACAAATCTGGCAGGAGGTTTACCGTTTTACACACACTGGTCTTCGTGGCTCTCCCCACCGTGCCTCGGAGAGCACGTTAAGCCGTCGGTCCCGGTTGTTATCATGTACACCTGATAGCGATCGTTACTCATAGTAGGGAATATATCCGCCAACCAGCGTTAAAGCAGCGTGGTGGATTAAGCTCTGATCCTTCCCCAACACGGGGAAAGAGGCCTATGCCCAGTCGTGGGATATTACAGGCTGAAGCGTAAAACAGACTGGTCTTACATGGTATTACTGTATGTAACATACCTTTATTAATTCACTCTTCAGTATAGTCGGGTTCCACTCCGGTAGTTTTGTGATGTTGTTCTTGAACTCTTCGTATAGGAACTTTGCTGGACAGTCCACAACGCCCTGGAACCGGAAATTAACAACATAACAACACTTATTACTTGCCACATCGCTTAAATAATCTATACTAATATTATAAAGCTGAAGAGTTTGTTTGTTTGTTTGTTTACTTTAATCTAAGGAACTACTGGTCCGATTTGAAAAATTCTTTCAGTGTTAGATAGGCCATTTATCGAGGACGGCTATAGATAAAATTAGAGAAATTGTTTGCCTTAAGAAAATATTTATTTATTTTATTTACACTTTCGCACACTAATACAAGGTTTTAACAGCATAACAAATGATATATTAAAATAGAATTTGCATCAGTTGCAACAGGCGGCCTTATCGCTAATACAGTGATCTCTTCTAGGCAACCTTTGGGCAGAGGACTAAATAAGAAGTGGGAGATGGGGCGCCAAAATGTTACGTAACATACATATAAATATGTTATAGTCACAAACGTACATGTACATCAAATATATTTACTTACATATACATAATACTTACTTACATATAAATACATTCAAATATATACATATACATACACATACATACACATACATATACATATAAATAAATATCATAACATACACACACGGTCGTCTGTTCCCATGTTAAGCAACTTAGTGCTTGTGTTACAGGTAACAGCCGACTGTTATAACTTTTTTTGGTAAATATACATAGAAATAACACTTATAAATACACATATTACACTCAGACTTAGGTGTTAATCGACACCCAAACTCGCGGAACAGAAAGCAGGGCAACTACAAACTACGCCAACGGCCTAGTCAATCAATATAATTATATTATATCATCATTACAGCCTAAACAGTCCACTGCTGGACATAGGCCTCCACAAGTTTACGCCAAAAATAACGTGAACTCATGTGTTTTGCCCATAGTCACCACGCTGGGCAGGCGGGTTGGTGACCGCAGTACTGGCTTTGTCGCACCGAAGACGCTGCTGCCCGTCTTCGGCCTGTGTATTTCAAAGCCAGCAGTTGGATGGCTATCCCGCCATCGGTCGGCTTCTTAAGTTCCAAGGTGGTTGTGGAACCTTGTTATCCCTTAGTCGCCTCTTACGACACCCACGGGAAGAGAGGGGTCGGCTAAATTCTTTAGTGTCGTAGCCACACAGCACAATTATATTATATCAAATGTAAATAACAATTATCGTATATTTACTCTTACGTCAGTGTTTATTTTAATTAGAGGCTAAAGTTTAAGCGATAGGTCGGACAGTGGTCACAAGTTCTTGTTACGTTAGCGGTCACGACAAAACAATGACCTATACAAATAGGTCATACAGATGTATGCCTTGGTCTGGGCGTTTGTGCTTGTGTATGCTTGTATATGTTATATTTATTAGTTTAAATGAAAATAAAATAAAAAAGCCTTTATTTCCTTATCCTTAATTTCCATCCAGAGGGATCCATATCCGATAGCAAAAAAATAAATAAATAACTTACTAACATTTAGACAATAAGCAAATCATTCATAACTAACCAAACACACAAACATTTGAAATGGAAATTAAGGATAAGGAAATATTTATTAGTTTATTATATTATATTCTTCAAATGTATATATGTATTGCTTGTAAGTACTAATGTGTAGACATTTGTATGTAAGTTTATTATACTCGTAATATGACTGCACCACCTACCCGATCTACAAATAAATAATACGCAATTCTATATAGGGTTGTCTGGAAGAAATGGCTAACTAGCCATAAGACCGCCTCTTGTACTACACATTATTAAGTTGTCTGTATTATTATTATTTTGTATTTGCATATTGCGGTGTACAATAAAGAGTAAATAAATAAAAATATATTGTGTGTTTCCGGACCCCAATACAGGAGTTCATCCTAGTGGGGGGCCAGTAGTAGTGAGGCGTATTTTTTATATAATATTTATTATATACTCCTCAAGAAATGATTTTTTGAATGTGCATATTCTCTGTGGAGTATTTGCCGATTTCGAAACCGATTTTTGGAATTATTATATAAAAATAAATAATGCCTTAAAAAACTTACCAGACTAAATGATAAAAGCCCGTGTCTAATTAAGAATTATATCGAAGTATGTAATACACACAAACACACGCACGAAAATAGCTATAAGCTAAAGATATAATTCATAAATATATCTTTATCTGCTTTCAAAGCCTACATGAAAACAATAACTTTTGATTTACATTTTGAAAGATAAAGTAGTAAAAAAAACGAGTGTGCTTTAGACCACACAACTGCAGTAAAACTTACGAAACGTAACTCTCTCTCTTTCCATCTTCACTAACTTACATCTCCCACTCAACTTCCGTTCGCCTCGCCCGATCACACTTTTCGTAACGCCCACTTCACGCATTCACCAGCTTACTCACCAAGTCAAGCGTGTGTAGAGAAGTTTTACTTCAACAGTACAGTAATACTTACAGTGAATCTATATACTTTTCCAAACTGCTCTGTCTGTCTGGACTCGACGATGTCACCTCGTTGTGAGCCACGCTTCTCTAGCTTCCAGTCAGGCAGGTTGATCGTATTCCAAGCGTTCTGCATGCTCTCTTCCGCCATTTGCTTGTATTCGTCTATCTGGAAACAAAATATAAATTATACAATATAATACTTTATGTGCTGTGTGGCTACGGCACCAAAGAATATAGCCACCCCCTCTCTTCCCGTGGGTGTCGTAAGAGGCTACTAAGGGATAATACAGTTCCACTACCACCTTGGAACTTAAGAAGCCAACCGATGGCAGGATAACCATCTAACCGCTGGCTTTGAAACACACAGGCCGAAGACGGGCAGCAGCGTCTTAAGTGCGACAAAGCCAGCCCTACGGTCACTAACCCGCCTGCCCAGCGTGGTAACTATGGGCAACACACGTGAGTTCACGCATTTTTGGCGCGAACTTGTGGAGGCCTATGTCCAGCAGTGGACTGCAATAGGCTGGAATGATGATGATGAAGAGACAATACTTTATAAATAAGTATTACTTATTGCACACCAATATATAAACAGAGACCACAAAAAAGTAAAACAATTCTTTCTATATATAATACGCGAAGCAAAATCTTTGTACTCCTTTTACGAAACGGACAGAGGAGTATGGAATTTTGCACACTTATAGTTTATAGACGCCGCGTTGGCGCAACGGTTAGCTATGGACTGTACCTGTTGCGCTGGCGGTTGCGGGTTCGATCCCCGCACATGACAAACATTTGTATTAGCCATACAGGTGTTTGTGCAGTCCTTGTGGGTCTCCCCACCGTGCCTCGGAGAGCACGTTAAGCCGTCGGTCCCGGTTGTTATCATGTACACCTGATAGCGATCGTTACTCATAGTAGGAAATTTATCCGCAAACCCGCATTGGAGCAGCGTGGTGGATTAAGTTCTGATCTTTCTCCTACATGGGGAAAGAGGCCTATGCCCAGTAGTGGGATATTACAGGCTGAAGCGAATAGTTTATATATAGAAGTAGTGCAGAATGTTTTTTTTTTTTGATTATTCATAGGAGATCAAAGGATACAAAGTTCACGTATTAATATATATAGTATATATATATATATATAATATATACAAAGCGTGATTGATATTAATTAACACATCTGTTTCATGACACGTAACCTCATCATCTCTGTTATTGCTACTGTCTTGACACCAAAGGTCGGATAGATAAAACTTAAAATATAAATAGAATTTAATTAAAGATAATTTATACTAATATAACAACCGCTCTTGTGTAGTGGTTCGAATGATCGCCTAAAACACCGTAGGTACGAGGGTTCGATTCCTGTTCGGGATGGATATTTGTATTTGTACAAATATTTCTTTCCGGTTTGGATGTCTCTCTTTTGAGGTCTCCCCACCGTGTCTCGGATAACACGTTAAGCTAGATACTTTTTTTCTCTTATACATTAAGAGATTGTCGCGATTTATTTATTATTATCATAAATATCAATAATATTATATTTTCATGTTTGGGGGGTGTGTGGGATCACGTCGGGGTCACCAGTTTGGGAGGTGTGTGTGAGGAACATGGTGTCGAGTTCCTCGCCCGCCATCGAAAAGGGAGGATCCTCCGACCAGACGGATGTTGTGTCTGGTGGGCTAACGCCCCAACGGTTGTTGTCGGAACTTTGTATATATACTCAATCGCTTTGAAAACTTTGATAGCGCGATGTAGGATACGTCAGTTATCTCTAGTTTGTACGCCGTGCGATAGATGTTGCCACACAAGGTTAAGATGTTAGCCTTCCTTTTTAGAAAAAAACCTCACAATTACTTCACATAAATTATATATATCATTTTATAGATAATTGCTTGCTCTACAGTCTACCGGCATCCATGACTAAAAAAAAATTATTGCTTTTGTTTTTATAAATTAATTATTAAAATTATATATATAACGGCTTTAATTTTGTAATAGCGTCAACATCATTGTTATCTCAGGTAGCATTTGCAATATTAAAATTACCATTGAGGATATAATCAGAAAGCTGAAAGGACTTGATGTAAGAAAAGGATCAGGTCCGGACAATTTGCCTCCTTTATTCATTAAGGAATGCGCTGTTCCATTATCATTACCACTTCACTTAATATATAACAAATCTTTATGCACAGGTGTTTATCCTGAGGTATGGAAGTTAGCAAGAATAGTCCCTGTTTATAAGAATGGCGATCGTGAATCTATAACCAACTACAGGCCTATATCTATACTCTCGACACTATCGAAAGTCTTCGAATCTTTGCTACATCCAATCTTGTCACGCCACGTTCACCATGCTCTCGCAGAATCTCAACACGGATTTATTGACTGTAGATCTACCATAACAAATCTAGCTAATTTCATGAACTTCGTTACAACATCTATAGATGCGTGTAGACAAGTCGATGCAGTTTACACAGATTTTTCAAAAGCATTTGACAGGGTAAACCACAAACTGCTGGTGGCAAAACTCTCAACTTTTGGCATAGGACTCTCTTGTCTTGGATTTCTTCATATTTAGCCAACAGACGCTCATACGTAGTTATCGAAGGTCACAATTCTCTATTTTATCTCGCTGTGTCTGGTGTTCCTCAAGGATCAATTTTAGGACCATTACTATTTAATATTTTCATTAACGACATTACTAATTGCATCAAGAATTCCAAATGTTTAATTTATGCTGACGATTTAAAGCTTGCTAAAGAAATTACAAATAAGCATGACGTTAAGTCTTTACAAGAAGATATCAATAGAGTTTTCGAATGGTGTAAGTTAAATGGAATGGAGCTTAACCCTTCCAAATGTTCATATATTACTTTCACACGTAAACGATTTTTTGTTGAGGGAAAATATTTTATTGGTACACACCAATTACAGAAATTGGAGTATGTTCGCGATTTAGGTATCACTATTGATGGTAAGTTACGTTATAATGTACACATTGATAACATATGCAGGTCGGCACGCAAGATGTTGGGGTTTATTTTTAGAAATTCTAAACAATTTAAAAAACTTAAAACCAAAAAAAAATCATTCACTACATTAGTAAGGAGTAAGCTAGAATATGGAACGCTCATTTGGAACCCTAACTACCAGACCCATAAAGATAGATTGGAAAGTATACAGAGACGGTTTACGCAATTTTATTCTATTGGACATGACAAAAGAATGCCCTACTACTCACGGCTAAATAAGTTTCGGTTAAACTCACTCTCTAACCGGCGCAAGCTACTTGATATGGTATTCTTACATAAACTAGTGAATGGAACTGTGGATAATTCAGAACTCCTAAGCAAAATTTCAATTAATGTTCCCTCTCGCATACCACGATATCCCCTTTCACTATTTGCTTATAAAACCCAGAGAACAAACCTCGGTTATTATTCCCTCATCCCTAGACTGAGTAGGCTCTACAGAGAATTTACAGTTAAAAACAAGTCATTAGACATCTTTGCAGATAACTTAGCTGTATTTAAAAAGAAACTATTAAAGTCATTTGAGTCCTCAAATCAAAAGTTATGTAGCACTAATATTAACTTATCTTAATTTATAATAGTAATAGTTATGTATTTAGTTCTTTATTTTGTATGTATTTTTTTTTAATTTAAATCCTATATGTTTAAAATCTTTTGATGCTGATGACTCAATTGTCTAAAGCGCATGCTGTAACTACCTTTAAGAGGAATCATATGTATATACTTAATACCTTTGCATATATCTAATTGTAAATTTTTTAAACATGCAATTTTGTTGGTGGTTCTAATTAAATAAATAAATAAATAAACATGACGGTCGGTAAATTATTTGTTCAATTTCAAATCAACTCCGGTATATATATACTTTTTGTAATTTTGTAAAGTGATAATTATTATACTTATTTAGTGCGAATTATTATTCGCACGGGTATTACTAGTTTTATTATTAATTGTGTGTTGGGGCCAGTGCCCTGTGCCGCAGTGGTTAGGGAAAACTGGTACCCGATGCTGGTTAATGAAGTGGAATGTATTTCTTCGTATCGTATATTGTAGTTTAAATTTAACAAATGTATAAAACTTGACGCTTGGCGTCGCGGATAAAAAAAAATGTTGACGGCCCGGCGTTGTAAATGATAATTCAAATCGTCGCCGCTGCGCTCGCACCGTCGCCCGCGCCCCACGCGATCATCAGGCGCGCACGTACTCAAACAGTGTTTGTTTTCAAACAAAAAAAAAAGTTTGTTTTCAAATAAAATACAATACATTATAAGGGATAATTTTTAAAATTATTTAACAGTGCTCGCTTCACCACGCAAGTACCAGCTTTCGAATAAACAAAGAATTACTAAATTCGATACACCCAATAAAAAATTATGAGGCAAAATATAAAAAACTCTAGTCGAATTGAAAACCTACTTTTTTTTTAAGTCGATTAAAAAGGGAAAATTTTAAAGATGAACAAAAAAGATATTTAAATAACAATAATTGTGTTTGCTCGCAAACGAAAAAAAAAACCGACTTCAATTACATCGACAAGTAATACAACGTAGATCGACGAAAAAATAGTCAAGCAAATACGCGTTATCAAAGATTACTCAAAAAATAGTTATCAAATCTCGATAAAATTTATATGTGACCACATGATAAACATCAGCTTTCGATTAAATTATCAAAATCGGTACACCCAGTAAAAAGTTATTACGAATTTTCGAGAGTTTCCCTCGATTTCTCTGGGATCCCATCATCAGATCCTGGTTTCCGTATCATGGTACCAAACTAGGAATATCCTCTTTCCAACAAAAAAAGAATTATCAAAATCGGTACATTCAGTAGAAAGTTATGCGGTATAATACAACGTAGGTCGACGAAAAAAGCGTCAAGTAAAAACGCATTATTAGATATAACTCGAAAAGTAGTTGTTAGATCTCAAACAAATTTAAATGGGACCAATTGGCACACACCACCTTTCGATTAAAACAAAATTTGTCGAAATCGGTGTACCCGGTCAAAAGTTCTGATGTAACATACAAAAAAAAAAAAAAAAAAAAAAAAAAAATACAGTCGAATTGAGAACCTCCTCCTTTTTTGGAAGTCGGTTAAAAAATGTAAGGTATAACCGACGCTGAAGTCAAAAAAGGTATTTTATAATGTCGTGTAATTTTTGAGTTATTCCTAATAATATATAATAACAATATAGTCAATTTAACGTACTATTCGTGAGATCAAGATCAAATTTAAATGGGACATGAGAAGCACCTGCTTTCGATTAAAAAAGGTATTATGAAAACCGGTGCACTCAGTAGTTATGAGGGGACACGGGTTTTTTATAGATAAACGGGTGACACACACATAAAAACACAGTTTAATTTAGAAAATAACCTTTTTTAGAAATCGTTTACAAAATGCCTTTCAAGAATAGGCAGGTAGTGCAAGGACTGGCCATTAATAAATAAATAAAAATACGACAAAACAAAAGAAAATTTTAAAAAAAGAACTCACTGTCAACCACTCAGCATGAAACGGCTCATCACTAGTTCGATTAAAAAACAATTTAACGATACTAGTGAGCGCGAAGCCGAATCTACCCATGCTGTTCAATTTCTTTTCCAGTTCTTCTTCAGTTCCGACATTCTCCACTTCTCCGATATGATTATCGAATTCGTGTTCCGGTAACTCGGGAGCTCCCGAATGCGACGGCATGTTTGACATTTTTGACAGATTACTTTTTTTTATGATTTGTTTGAGGGCAAAGTTCACACAGACTATCGGTTATTTTTATTGTTTTCGAAATGTCAGGTTTTTTATTGTTTATTTTATTTAAGCTGCGGATAAAAAGCAATCCTAGAATTTTTTTTATAAGACCCGAAACAGTTTTTTCTTTTTTTTACAATTTTAGATTCGAAATTATTTATTTTAACTTTTTATTTGAGGGTTTTAAATATTTTTAAAAGAAATCTCTCTTTATACTTAGTATGTTTATATTACACAGTGTTTTATTTGTTACTAATATTATAGACACATTTATTTTCAACTAAACTAATGATTTACTATCAACAATAAAAATAGTAAAGTTTTATTTGTTTACATCAACACCACACGTCCGTTCTCTACGAGATATCGCGAGGAACTGGCACATAACGGACCGCTGATAAAAACAGTTATATCTAAACTAAAGACCTTATGACGCTTTCAGACTTAATGCGTTTATGATACACATTTTATGATGGTTGATTGATCGATTCAGCCTGCATAGTTCCACTGTTTTTTTATTGTGTATAGTTTTAGCCGTGCTTTTTTTATGTAGGGAAAGGATCGGAGGCTAATTCACTACGCCTCTACATATATATTCTTCTATATGGGTATGTATATATGCTTTTTTGTATTTATATTTATCTACTTTTTCACAATCCCCCACTTTGTTACTAATATATCTCCTTTTACCTGGGGTTATCTGGAAGAGATTGCTTAAAGCAATAAGACCGCCTTTGCATGCTGTCATTGTAACTACTTTTTGTTTAATTTTATTTCTGTACTGTTGTTTTTTCCCTTTTTTTACTACGTAAAAGTGGTTGATTATATTTATTATTTAGTAATAAATAAATAAATATATATTTTTTTAGATTCTATACTATATTTTTGCTAGATCTATTGATATAAACACTAGAAAAAAAAAAAAACTGTCAGCGTCGGACCACGTCCTAGTTTTACTAAGCAGTCACAGAACTGTCGATTTGTAGTTTTTAATGAAAAATCGCCTGTGGTATTATAATAATGTATGCATGTTTAAAAAAGGCATGGGAGTTTTGAGCCCGTGGATGTTATTATTAAATTAAAAAAAAACGGTAGAAAAAAAAAACCAAACATGCACCACAAATTATTCTGCGGTTTAAATTTTGAAAACAGTCAAAAAATGCAGCCTGCATATTAGAAAAAAAAATATGCCAAATTCGAGAAAAACAAAACAAAAACCTCGTTACATAAAATTCTGTCTAAGGAGATCTCATAAATATACAAATAGGCCATGAAAGACATCTATATCACAACTAGCAACAATGTTTTATGCAAATACGCAAATGCGATATATATGTACGCGTCTAAATGCTTGCGATTTGAGAGTATTTGTACAAACATTTCTTTAATACATCCATTTACCCGCAGAGGAGCAGCGTGTTAGGTTATGCTCTTATCCTTCTCCTACATGGAGAAAAAGCCTTATGTCCAGCAGTGAGATGTCAGGGGGAATAGGCTGGATCGAAAATACCAATAAAGTAACATAAAATAATTTTTTCTAAAATGCTTAACATGAAACGCAAACGCCCTGAAACGCGCGGCAACACATTCTGTGTGTCGAGTACTTATTATCGATTGATAAAAAAAGATAAAATTAAATCACGTTGTCAAAATCATCGCTATCTGATATCCTAGTCTGTTTGGTGTAATCCTGATTCCTGGATACAAATCTTATACACATATTAGCTGTGCTCCGCGGTTTCACTTGCGGTCATTAATCGGAATAAAATATAGCCTATTTCATTACAATCGTTCCATTAGTATCGGATATTAGCCCGTACAAATATCGTAAACGTAATAAATGAATCTCAGAAACCTATGTACGCGCATAACTTATTATGTTTTTCGTTGTCATTTTTTGTAAGGTCGAGGTGCCCCATTCGGGTGCTTCAGATATTAAGCAGGAAATGTGTGTGTGTGCTCATAAAATTATTTATATCTACTAACAATATCAACATTTACTATTAGTTAAACCATGTATTTCATTTAACGCCTATTTGAACCGTTTAACTGGAAAGCGATAATGATATAAATAATTAAATAGATTATGTAAAATATACATAATAAATAAATAATCCGCTCTGGTGTAGTGCGTAGGCGTGTACGCTCCTAACAACCGGCGTTTTGAGTGTTTTATTTGTACAAATTTTTCTTTACAGTTTCGATGTCTATCCTTGTGGATCTCCCCACCCTGCCTCGGTGAGCACGTTAAGCTATCGGTCCCGATTGTTATCATAAACAGCTGATAAAGATCGTTACGCGTAGGGAATAATACCCGCTAACCCAACCAGCTAATTCATTAAACTAATTAATGTGACTTTATGACACTTATTTTTTCCACACAGTTGTAAATTTTAATTATCAACAATTATGAAATGACTATTTATATATTTATTGTTTATTTTATTACAAACTAGATGACCCGGTGAACTTCGTATGAACCACATAATTATATTTGTGAAAAATATGTACAAAACACTTTCTGAACGCACCTGTAAATATTTGACATCCAAGTGACAATTATTTTGACAAAAAAAAAAAAAAAAAAACGAAATGTTTCACAGCAAGGAACATTTTTAAGCATATATCAGAACGAAACTTACAAATTCAAACTAGGCTGTATGGATTATAGTCCTTTGCCTTTCCCAATTGGGGATAAATTTTAAAACAACAACAACAACGGAACATTTTTAAATTGCCGTTTTTAATATTTTCCGGTACTTATTATTTATGTCTCTCACCGTTTATCCTTCCCTGAACTTCTACAAATAATTCAAGATCAAAATAAGCCAAATCGATCCAGCCATAACGAACAGCATTTGTTTTGTATACAAGAACATTTGTATATTGTATTATGACATATCATAAAACTGAAGCCATTAAAACAATCAATCAATCATCAAAATTATGTTGGCATTAGTCGACAACAATGATGACTATGAGAATTAAAATGTTTTTTAACCTATTATCGTTACTAATTTTTTTACCTACATACACTTAAAACATTTATATCACTTATTATTAATATTAGAACACTTATGTTAATAAAACGAATAGAAATCGTCAACGTAACGACCTTCCTCACGCGGTAAAGATTTCAACTGACCGTGGCAAAGTATAATTATTATAATTTATATGCGTATGAGTTTACACTTCGTTGCACAGTAAAAGATACATCATTAAATTAAGGCTTATATTTTTTATATTTCTAAGACTGTAATAGTATTTTATTTATTTTATTTTATACAGTGACATATATATTGGCTTGCGTTGGACCACTATTTCACCTGATGATAAGTGAAAAAGCGGTCTAAGATGGAGTACACTTACCTAGAAGTAACCTATTCACTCGCGACTTAAGATCCCCAGGTTATACTTTTCCGGAAACACAGACGCTGGTAGAGAGTTCCATTCTTTGCCCGTACGGATCAAGAATGTACTAGCGAATCGCTTAGTGCGTATAGGGCTTATTAGAATCTAAATTAGGTAAGTTATTAATGGGCCATTTTCTTCAGAACTAGTCGACGTGGCGAACTTCGTACCGTTTTAATTTTTATTTCTTTAATATAATAATTATATATATCGAAATAAAATGTAGCCTATCTTTCAAGTTGGATCAAACTGCACACGGTGTGCAAATTTGATTGATATGGGTTAAATAGTTTAAGAGTCCATCGCGGACAACTTGACCCATAATTTATATACATATATTAAGATTATAATGATATTTTTTTTTTATTTCTAAAGCTTTTAAAATACATATTTAATGAAATCCTGACTAATTATACTATTATATTTAGATTACGAATGAAGAGAACATTTATCAGTAATACATACTAGCGACGTCTGTCCGTCCATTTCACATTTTACACGATAAGTAATCACCAACATATCATATACTAGAACCTTCTCCGAAACACGCTGCATCTTATGGTATAAGTATTATTCCGATCGGTTCAGTAGTTTTCGTTGTATAACCGAACAGAAAATTTACTTTATTCAAGGAACCTTTAAAAGCACTTTTTAATCGACTTAAAAAAAGGAGGAGGTTACTCAATTCGACCATGATGATGGGATCCCAGAGAAATCGAGGGAAAATCTCGAAAATCCGCATAACTTTTTACTGGGTGTACCGATTTTTACTTTAATTGAAAGCCGATGTTTATCATGTGATTATGATTCTTTATTTTACAAATTAAAATTATATTTATGAAAAAACAAAACGAGTGTGCTTTAGACCACACGACTGAAGTAAATTTTCTTTCGCTCCACCTAACTTATATCTCCCTCTTAACTTCCGTTCGCCTCGCCCGATCATACTTTTCGTAACGCTCTCGTCATGAATTCACCAGCTTTTGTCAAATTCACCATCGCGCGGATATTTTATTTATTTATTTATTTATTTACACTTTCGCACACTAATACAAGGTTTTAACAGTATAACAAATGAAATGTAAAAATAAAATTTGCATCAGATGCAACAGGCGGCCTTATCGCTAATACAGCGATCTCTTCCAGGCAACCTTTGGGCAGAGGACTAAATAAGAAGTGTGGGATGGGGCGCAAAAATTTTATATGGATATTGCTATGAAGATATAAATAATTTGTCCCGCAGTGTAAAGAACACGTACAGTTGACCTTTGTTGGTCATTGACTTTTAAATAAAAGAATTACTTGTTATGTAAAGTCAAATGTAATAATTTCGTATCATCGACGTAAAATAAAAGTTATTCGTCATAATGTTATTAATTTAAAATTTTTGTAGTAATCTCATAGATTTTGCGAAGTTTAATCTTTTTCGTAATCGGCTGCAACTGTCAAATGATGATTAATTAAAAAAAAAACATGATTAATATTTAATTATTGATATGATACATATACTAATCTATACATATTTATTATATGGTAGGAAAATCAAAACTGTACACTGAATATTTTTTTAAAAGAATACTTGGGGTGTGATCTACAATCGATATCGAAGCCAAAACTATAGTTTTAAGAATTTTTATCTGTTTGTCTGTATGTATGTCTGAGATAAACTCAAAAAGTACTGCATGGATTTACTTCAAATTTGGCACGAATATTATTAAGAACTCGGGTCAACATTTAGGTTACATATTATCACACTATCACCTACAGGAAACGAGCAGTGAACCTTTATTTCTTCAACGCATTCTGTAACAACGTGTAATCTAACGACGCATATTTGAATGTTGTTGTTATTAAGTTAATAACCATGCTATAAGCTAGCTAGCTAGCTATAAATATAGACATTCTGTAGTAAAATTAGTATCAGCATTGAACCCTTGCGAAGCCGGGGCGGGTCGCTTGTATCATAATATAAATAATTTTCCTTGACATTTGTTTGTCACCTAACTCCTATATTACAGGCTGAAGACGGGCAGCAGCGTCTTCGGTGCGACAAAGCCAGCCCTGCGGTCACCAACCCGCCTGCCCAGCGTGGTGACTATGGGCAACACACGTGAGTTCGTGCCATTTTGTCTTTGGCCTGTGTATTTCAAAGCCAGCAGTTGGATGGTTATCCTGCCATCGGTCGGCTTTTTAAGTTCCAAGGTGGTAGTGAAACTGTGTTATCCCTTAGTCGCCTCTTACGACACCCACAGAAAGAGAAGGGGTGGCTATATTCTTACTGCCGTAGTCACACAGCGATCATACATACATATATAATACTTAATAAGCCGACGACATTTATGCGACATCTGACGAGTACTTTTCGAGCCATCCCTAATAATGCATATTTAATTGATTATTTTTTAACTACCCACGTTGTACTACTTGTCGATGCAATTCGAAGTCAGTTTTTTTTAGGACAATAACGAAGACGGTGTCATGTCAACAAGGTTTATATATAAAAAAAAATGCAAAAAAAAATCGATATGTTCTATAAGAAATAAAAAAGTGTGTGCGTACTTATGTACGCACTTAAGGAAGTTATACTTCACTGGCTTCACGTTGCTAACTACTTCTTCGTTGAATATCTAACTTAAGGGTGTCGGTTTTTTGTATAGAAGCAACACAATTTGAAAAAAAAAATGTAGAATTTTATATATATTTTCTAGTTCTTGATGTTTTTTTTTTTTTTTTTTTAATTTTGTTGATTGGTTTTTAATTAAGTACATAAAAGTATTTAGGAAATTTAGTATTTTAGAAAATAACAAATACCGTAAAATAAAATAAATCAAAGAAAATAATAATAATAATAATAATAATTTCAAATTATTAAGTGAAATAAAAAAAACATATGTCTTTATTTATTTTTGTCGACAGTATAAAATTACAAAAATAATTTTAAAAAAAGTTTACTAGTAATATTTTAGTTTTACAAACGTCATTTTATAGGTACAGTCGTGTAACTGATATTACGTCACTTCCGTTATATATTTTTCTTACGGTTTTAGAATCACATTTTTTTCAGTTCGCTCGCCCAGCCAAATGTCAAGCCTGCGGTAAGGAACTTCTTTCCAATAAACATTTACCATCATCATTTTTCCCGAACGCGCCAAATGAAGTATAACTTCTAAAATGGCTGCACGTAGTTTCCTCTAAATACATAAATATTGTCGACAATGCCTAGTAACAAGTACTAATACTAAATAAATGTATCGATAGCAATGTTAAATATACATAAACACGGATATTATCCGATCTCAATCATTTTTATTGTGTAACGCAATACTCGCTCTGGTTCCGCTTATGAACTGTTTAAAATAATGGTAACTACACACTCGACTACTCAGTCGGAGTCAGTCACAGAAAGTTGAGTGGGGAAGTGTGGGAAATTAATAAATAGAAAAAAAAAATACTCATTGGATTTGGTGCAGTGACGTGACAAATTATTTAAAACCGACTTTTAAAAATGGAGCTTCTCAGTTGAGTACAACTGAGAAGAGAATTGTACTGTATATTTACGTGTGTTACCTAATAACTAAACAAAACACCTACAATAAATAACAAGACCAAACGCCTACACTATGACAAAATTCTGTATATCCCATACGTTTTGTCTTTACAAAATAGCTAAATAGTCATAATTTTAACATGTTGAACGTGTATTATGTAGTTGTGGTGTAAAAGAATCATCAAAATCGGTACAACCAGTAAAAAGTTAAGAGGTAACACAAAAAAATACAGTCGAATTGAGAATATATTCTTTTTCGAAATCGGTTAAATTAGATTAATTATGTAAAAATCGAACGATTCGTGAGCCAAACGAATCGTTTCTGAATATAGCAACCGGAGTGAAATCGATAGCCTAGTGTGAAGTTGTCTTTATACTTTACCTTTTTATTGTTATTATACTTGTACTTTTTTATTTGATATTTTGCGCAAGATTGATTCCGTGTATTTGATCAGTATCCGAAGAAATATTACAACTTAATATTATTATTATATTTAATGGTATTTTATATCGGTAAATGTATTTCTTACAAATTATAAATAAGTTTTTTTTTTGTAATATTATTATAACTATTTCATGTTTAAGTACTTATTTACTAGCTGCCCGGACAGACTTCGTTCTGTGACATTGACGAAATTATCAGTGCTAGTTTGGCACTATTGGAAGCCATTAATCTGAATGAATGAATGACTTCGTTCTGTCAAAAGATTTTTATCTATTTTGATTTAAAAAAAATTTTTTTAGTCATAAAAGCCTCCGTGTGTCTTAAGGAACATACAAAAAAATAATTTAGCCGAGTTGGTCGAGCCATTCTCGAGTTAGATAGAAGATTAGGTACTAAACAAAAAAACGTAAATAATCGTTACGTTTTCAGAAATTTTTGAAGTAAAATTTCTTTACGCACGCTTGAATTGGGGAGCGAGCTGGTGAATTCGTGACGAGAGCGTTACGAAAAGTGTGACCGAGCCAGACGAACGAGAAAAAAAAGATAACGTCGACTATTAAAACTTATTGGTTTAACTAGTAAATCATTACATAGTTTAAAACAAAGTCGCTTCCCGCTGTCTGTATGCTCAGATCTTTAAAACTAACCAACGATGCGGTTTTCTTTAGTAAATAGAGTGATTCTAGAGGAAGGTTTATATGTATAATAAAGGTAATATAAAAGGTTATATGTGTAATTAAAAAAAAGATCACAAAAAAAGACGGACAGTTTGAAACATTAACATGTTAATTAATAATTGTGTTTGCTCGGAAACGAAAAAGAAACCAACTTTAATTACACGTAATGCAACAACATGTAAACAACGTTGGCACTTATTCGAAAAAATTGTCAAGTACTAAAAATAGTACTTGACTATTTTTTATACGCATTATTAGATATAGCTCAAAAATTACTTGTTAGATCTCAATTAAATTTAAATGGGACCACGTGACACACACTAACTTTCGATTAAAACAAGAATCATCAAAATCGGTACATCCAGTGAAAAGTTATGCGGTATAATACAATGTAGGTCGACGAAAAAATACTCAAGTAAAAACGCATTATTAGATATAACTCAAAAAGTACTTGTTAGATCTCAATTAAATTAAAAGGGTACCACATGACGCGCACCACCTTTCGATTAAAAAAAAATCATCGAAATCGGTCCACCCTGTCAAAAGTTCTGAGGTAACATAAAAAAATATAATCGAATTGAGAAACTCTTTTAGTGGAAGTCGGTTAAAACTGATTATAATTTCATACATTGTGTGTCTGTCTAATTGCATGCAAGGATGTATTGATCTTAATCGATGGGATTAGGATCAATTAAGGTCAACCGTTCATAGATATGAGATGATGGTGAAACAATGTATAGAGACATTTAGTCACCCTAATATATTTTATTATAATTGTTACCTTACAAATGAAAAAAAAAACGATTGATTCGACTCTATTTCTTTATATCTGTTACCTCATGAATTTTTACTGGGTGTACCGATTTTGATGATTCGTTTTAGGGTTCCGTACCTCAAAAGGAAAAGACGGAACTCTATAAGGGATCACTTTGTTGTCCGTCTGTCTGTTCAAGACCCTTTTCCTCAAGAACACGTGATACCTCTATTAAGCTGAAATTTATATCAAATAGTCAGATCGACTGTGTCTTAAAGAGCTGTGAAATAATCAAACTTCTAAGCCAACGCAATCAAAATATCGAGACAGCCGTTTACTATACCGTATACTACGAATGTTCGACACTCGCAAACGAATCAATACCGCAAAATTGTTAAGTACATCATAGAATAAAAATATTTTTAAGATTTTTTGTACGGAACCCTTGGTGCGCGATTCGGACTCGCACTTAGCCGTTTTTTTTTATTAAAAAAATCTCAAAAAGCTAATGGTTCTTGTCGTTTGGTGGCATTTTAATTACTGGAGATCTATGACGAGTTTTTAAATTGTCCATAAAAATAAAACAATGAATCGAATCGAGAATCTCCTATTTTTGTAGTCGGTTAAAAAGTTCGAGGTACCATTTATGCTATATTTTAGTAAATATATAATTTCAAATAATACCTTAAGAAAAAAAATATTATTACATATATTTGGTATACAAATTATATTCTTTTATCAAACCAAATTATGTTACATAATAAAATCATAATTATAATCGACAGATAAGATTATGGGATAATCCGAGAAGTAACAAATAATAATTAAAAATGATAAAAGTAACATGTGTATAACTGTGTTCATTTATTTTATTATGTTTTTTTGATTCCATAAGAATCGATACAAGGTCTGTGGAACAAAAAAAAAACGGCAATTATAGAGACTGCCGATAGAAGTGAAAACTTAGAACTTCTAGTATTAAAATTAATAATGTGTAATGTTGTACAATACGTCAGCTGTATAGCTACAGTTATACTGCTACTGATTGACCCCGCAAACGTTGTTTTGCCATATATATAATATATGTTATAAAGCCCCTTAACCCCCTCCACCCCCCTTATAACTTAGTGGTATGAAAAATAGATGTTGTTCGATTCTCAGACCTACCCAATATGCACAAAAAATTTTCATAAGAATCGGTCAAGCCGTTTCGGAGGAGTTTAACTACAAACATCGCGACACGAAAATTTTATATGTATATGAGTGACGCTGTGGTGACATTAGTAGAATAGCATTCTTTAGTGATACGAATGGCAGGCGTCGATTTAGATTTTAGAATTCACTATTAATTACTAAAACCGGATTTACTTAATTCAGCTTTGCATGTTGCCGACCCTACCCCTGACCCTGACCCCGGCCAGAAGCTTTGCACCCTACTCAACAACAAGAACACAACACTGCTTGAAAGCAGTACTATTTGTCTGTGATCTTCTGTAAGGTCGAGGTACTGTCCCAGTCGGCCTGCTCCAGATTTCGAGCAGGATATTGCCCGCTGTGACATTTCTTAATATTTGTATAGAAATCCCATTTTGCTGTATATTTTAATTTAAAAAAAATCTATTTTTTTTTTATTTTTTATTTATTTATTTATATGTAACATATTAAAAAAGCATGTATTAATTACACTACATTTACTTGCAAAAGCCCTTAGGCTTGTCCGCAAGTAAAAGTAATCCAACAAACGTGTCATCACTCACCTGATCTTGAGTAAGGATGACGTCCCCGGGCCGTTTGGGCCTAGGACTGGACTCCGGGGTCTCGACGGGCGAGAACCAGTTGACCGTGGACTCGCCGTGCGTCGACTGAGCACGAGGGTGTCTGTGGGGGGCCAGCAGGGGGGTTCGCTCTGTGTTGTTGTGGACTGGAGGGAGGGAGGGGGGCGTTGATTATAATAATTAAATATCTTATAACAATCACTGTCATCCGTTCCTAAAGTAAACAAGTTCATGCTTGTATTATCTGTATTTTATAACCTTTAATTAGAATATTCTACCGAATTCTAACTTAAACGATAAAATCATAATTATATCTATAAATATAAAAATGAATGTTTGTCTGTATGTCCTTTATAGAATCGTAAATTATGCATTTGATCATGTCATGATCTTCAGCAAAGTGTTGCGCATGAGCACGCAATGGATTCTGAGTTGGTAAAAAATAAAGCGTAGCAACGCGCGCAGGGTACAGCTAGTTCATTATAAAAATAATGAAAATGCAGGTTTAGGTGTACACAATTAGTGTTTTTTCTTACAAGTACAGTGTAGGTATTAACGATGGAAAATGTATTACTCACCGATGGTGTCCAGGATCTGTTTAGCCTGTAGTTCCTGAGGTAAGACCCTGAAGTCCAGGAACCAGGCCTCCCCCCACGCCAGGGTGAAGGAAGTCAGGATCAAGAATACTTGGTAAACTGGCTGGGAGGCGTCCGGCCACTGCGGACAAGAATAATAATTTTAATGTTGTTATTTACGTTAAAACGTTTGTAACGTAAAATAAAAATCTTGTTTTATTTCATTTTAAGTTGATTAATTATTATTTTAGTATAAACTTTTAAAATATTGTATTTGGTGGAAACTTTGCTGGATTTTGTACTATTGACGGCTTGACGTGCTATCCGAGGCACGGCGGGGAGACCCACAGGGACAGACATCCATCATCGCCATCATCACTTCAGCCTATCGCAGTCCACTGCTGGACATAGGCCTCCCCAAGTTCGCGCCAAACATCCCGGTCTTCCGCAATCCTCATCCAGCCTAAACTACAGACATCCAAACTGGAAAGAAATATTTGTACAATACAAATATCCATCATAAACGAGAGTCGAACCCGCAAACCGTCGGTGTTAAGACGCGTACACGACACACACACTACTGCACCAGAGCGTATTATTATAATTACTAGTGTTAAGCATTAGCGGGTTTGTAAATTAATTAGCCAAGGCGATTATCACAATCTCTCTATATTTTTGAACAGCGTAACGTTGTTAACAACTTGAATAATAATGAATGGTTATAATGTGTCAAATCAGAGTTAATTATCGATTTCGCTTCAGCTTGTAATATCCCACTACTGGGCATAGGCCTCTTTCCCCATGTAGGAGAAGGATCCGAGCTTAATCCACCACGCTGCTCCAATGCGGGTTGGCGGATATATTCCCTTTTATGAGTAACCATCGCTATCAGGTGTACATGATAACAACCGGGACCGACAAATCAGAGTTAATTATTGTTTAATTTAATTAAATATTGATTTAAGAAATTATTACACGTAGTTACTAAGCTATGTCATAACAATTAATATGAACTACGTCATTAGCGTTTGGCGACTTGTTGAACACTTGATATTTTTTTTTATGTCACTAGGTCGGCATACAAGCGTACGGCTCACCTGATGGTAAGAGATTACCGTAGCTTATAGACGCCTGCAACACCAGAAGCATCGCAAGCGCGTTACCGACACAATCCCCAATCCCCCCAGGAGCTCTGGTCACCTTACTCACCAACAGGAACACAATACTGCTTGAAAACAGTATTATTTAGCTGTGGTCTTCTGTAAGGTCGAGATCGGGCTGCTCCATATTTTGAGCAGGAAATTCCTGCTGTGCCCTACCTCAGTGATAACACTAGACAAATCACTGTGTGTATGATTCTAGCTAATTGTAATATACTCACGCCGCCCGCGTTGGCGCAACGGTTACAGCCATGGATTGTACCTGTTGCGCTGGCGGTTGCGGGTTCGATCCGCGCACGTGACAAAAATTGTATTGGCCGTACAGGTGTTTGCCGTGTTCTGGGTGTTTGTGCAGTCCTCGTGGGTCTCCCCACCGTGCCTCGGAGAGCACATTAAGCCGTTGGTCCCGGTTGTTATCATGTACACCTGATCGTTACTCATAGTAGGGAGTATATCCGTCAACCCACATTGGAGCAACGTGGTGGATTAAACTCTGATCCTTCTCCTACATGGGGAAAGAGGCCTATGTCCAGCAGTGGGATATTAAAGGCTGAAGCGTGATATACTCACGTCATATACAAAGACTTTTGATATTAAAAAGGCACATGTACCGCCGGTTGAGAGCTGAAACAAAAAAAAAAAATTACAATAATAGCTTTTTGGCTGTTCCGTTTTCTCTAATAACATTATAGCATATCACTTAGTGATAACACAGCATTCCATTGGTTAAAGGATATTATTTTGGATTTATCGAACATAAATAAATAATAAGTATCTACACAATACACACACGGTCTGTTCCTAAAGAAAGCAACTTAATGCTTGTGTTATACGTAACAGCCAACTGGTATGGACATTTTTTTTTCGATAAACATACTTATAAATAATACATATATAAATAAATTTTCATATTACACCCAGATTCGGGGTGGGACTCGAACCCACAACCCCCGGAGCAGAAAGCGGGGTCACTACAAACTGCGGCAACGGGCTCGTCGAAAATAAATATAAACTTATAAAAAATTAAATATTTTCTCTTTATTATATAAGTATTGTAATCACTCATCATCATCACTTCAGCCTATCGCAGTCCACTGCTGGACATGGCCTCCACAAGTTCGCGCCAAAAATGGCGTGAACTCATGTGTGTTGCCCATAGTCACCAGCTGGGCAGGCGGGTTGGTGACCGCAGGACTGGCTTTGTCGCACCGAAAACGCTGCTGCTTGTCTTCGGCCGCTATAAGCTAAAGGAAATAGTCTAACCATTTACGCTTCAGCCTGTAATATTCCACTGCTGGGTATAGACCTCTTTCTCCATGTAGGAGAAAGATTGAAACTTAATCCACCAAGCTGCTCCAATGGGGGTTGGCGGATATGTTCCCTACTGTGAGTAACGATCGCTATCAGGTGTACATGATAACAACCGGGACCGACGGCTTAACGTGCTCTCCGAGGCACGGCGGGGAGACCCACAAGAACTGCACAAACACCCAGACCACGGCAAACATCTGTATGACCGATACAAATGTTGTCATGTTGTGGATCGAACCAGCAACCGCCAGCGCAACAGCCACAAACCAGCGCTGTGACCGTTGCGCCTGCTTTAATCTACTAAATCTTCATAAAAGATATATAATCTTTATAATAATAATATAATAATAATATTAATAAGACTCACCGCAATAACGCTCCAATTATTTATATACAAGATAGCGTAAAAAACTATTAATAATAAAAATCTCAGAACAGCCACAATAACTATGTCGAACAGTGATATTTTTATGTTGTAGTGTAGTATTTCTCTGTTAAATATCTGCATTAGCGTTTCTCCTTTCATCTGTAATAGAGCAAAATTTGAATTAGTTATTTGAAAACAATTTTTGTATTTGTTTAGACCATTGGATCATTTTTCTGGGTGAACTCACTCCATCTTCGACCTCGTCTGTGCTCTAGAGCTAGACTGAGGTCAAGAGTAAGCCCATACATAATTAAAAAAAAAAAAAAAAAAAAAAAAAAAAAACAAAAAAAAAATTGGCAGATGGTTGGGTCTTGTTTCTCAAGGTTTATAAGGCTTTATAATGTGGTCTATGTATGAAATGATTGCACATAATTGTGTTTGCAGGCAAACGAAGAAAAACCGACTTCAATTATATCGACAAGTAATACAACGTAGGTAGGCGAAAAAATAGTCTAGTTAATACGCATTATCAAAGATTACTCCAAAAGTTGTAATCAGATTTCGATGAAATTTAAATGCGACCACATGATAAACATCGGCTTTCGATTACATTAAAAATCATTAAAATCGGTACACCTAGTAAAAAGTTATCCGGATTTTCGAAAGTTTCCCTCGATTTCTCTGGGATCCCATCATCAGATTCTGGTTTCCTTATCATGGTACCAAACTAGGGATATCTCCTTTCCAACAAAAAAAGAATTATCAAAATCGGTTCATAAACGACTGAGTTATCCCCGAACATACATTTAAAAAAAAATAATTACAATTCGTCACAACAGTTCATCTGCCTCGCTTGCTATATTACACAAGTAGCTCATCTTTCCATACAAACGTGGAACAGTAACTATTACAACGTTTGACATTGACCATTCAAAACTAAGGATAATAAAAAAATAGTGTTTTAAAAAGAACTCACCATAACACAAATCAACCACATAAGACTCGTGAACAGTATGTCAAATGTCACAAACAGACAAAAGAATCTCCGTACTGTAGACATTCTTCCTTGAGGCCTGTGACCGGCTACCAGGTCTTCAGATACAAGGTTAACTGACTGAGAGTGGGCTGGAACAGACAAACATACATATTATAATAATGTGATTATAAATGGGGCTATTCCACAAATATTATATTATGGGTAGTGTGATCTATCAGTGTGACAAGAAAGATGGGTTAATCTACAAATGTTATATATTTGGAGGAAAGAGACAAAAAGTGTGACATTGTGTGACAAAAAAAAGGGTAATTCTGTATAATTTTAATAAATATAAAAATATTAAATGGCTACATGATAATGTTTTAGCACAATTTCGCTCTAGCGGATACATCGTTCCATAGCTTAATTGGCTAGAGCGCCGACACGGTCAGTCGGAGACGCGGGTTCGAATCCCGCTGGAGCGGTCAATTTTTTATATGATATTCAAAAATGTTTAGAATTCCTAATGTGTGGGTAACACAAAAATAAAATCGTACATATTATAAATATTTATATTTAATAGGCAGGGCACAGCAGGAAATTTCCTGTTCAAAATAAGTCTGGGAAAGTACCTCGACCTTACTGAAGATCACAGCCAAATAATACTGTTTTCAAGCAGTGTTGTGTTCCTGTATGAGTAAGAGGGCTCCTAGGGAGAATTGGAGATAGGGCACGCGCTTGGATTGCTTCTAGTATTGCAGGCGTATATAAGCTACGCTAATCGCTTACCACCAGGCGAAACGTACGCTTTTTTTCCAAATTAGTTGCATATAAAAAAAAATATTTAGTACTTACATAAATTTCTATATGGCGGACTTGAGACACTGCTAAGAAGTGAATGCGCTGCCTCCCTAATTTGGTAGTCGGCCATTGTTGTATCTGAAATCATTAGTACAAACACATCGTTATATATCTTATGTAGTTAATTATGTTTAATGTACCTAATTGTTCATTTATACATATTTAAATGTTAATTTGTTTATTTCTAATTGTTATTTGTTAATGATATTTGTGAAAAAACAGCAGAGGCTGAGAATGTCTTTGTCTTTTGGTTTTGAAATCTGGTGTGACCTCTTTAATGCTATCACTAGCACTCAGGATCGTTTGTCTGTCCGTCTCATGTCTACATTTTTAAAACCATGTTTTATATGGTTCATATGTTAGCTGACATATTATTATTTTTAACCGACTTCCAAAAAAGGAGGAGGTTCTCAATTCGACTGTATTTTTTTTTAATGTATGTTACATCAGTTTTGACCGGGTGGACCGATTTCGACAATTTTTTTTTAATCGAAAGGTGTTGTGTGTCAATTGGCCCCATTTAAATTTATTTGATATCTAACAACTACTTTTCGAGTTATATCTAATAATGCGTTTTTACTTGACGCTTTTTTCGTCGACCTACGTTGTATTATACCGCATAACTTTCTACTGGATGTACCGATTTTGATAATTCTTTTTTTGTTGGAAAGGGGATATCCCTTGTTTGGTACCATGATAAGGAAACCAGTATCTGATGATGGGATCCCAGAGAAATCGAGGGAAACTCTCGAAAATCCGCAAATAACTTTATGACTTTTTTTACTGGGTCTACCTATTTTGATAATTTTTAATTTAATCGAAAGCTGATGTTTATCATGTGGTCACATATAAATTATATCGAGATCTGATAAATACTTTTCGAGTAATCTTTGATAACGCGTAGTTACTTGACCATTTTTTCGTCGATCTACGTTGTATTACTCGTCGATGTAATTGAAGTCGGTTTTTTTTCGTTTGCGAGCAAACACAATTATGTGAATACACTTTTTTATTTATTTATACACACAATTTATTATTTTATTTATTAAAGTTTATTGCACACACAAAAAAAGATACATTTCAGAACGATGAGATACAAAAACAAGTAATGTATGCAAAGGCGGCCTTATCGCTTATAGCGATCTCTTCCAGGAAACCTTTAATAAAAGTAGTATATGAAAAATATGTCGGAAATAGTGCGCAATCAACAACGCAAGTTTATTACAAATAATTAAATCCATTTATAGTACCCAAACGCGGTTATATAATACAATATTCATACATTTAAACGGTATATACCTACATAAACATATACAAACATATGTAAATACATACAAAATATATTTATACAAACATATATATAAAAACAATATACCAATAGAATAAATATATTTAAAACTATGTAAGAGTTAAGTAGTATTTGTGGAAACGATTCTTAAAAATATTTATAGACTCTGCTTGACGGATGTTACTCTGCTTGATGGATGTTCACAATCATAAAAAATCAATCAAAAGTACAGGATCAATGATTGGAGCCTCCTTTTAAGCATGTTAATACCTTTTGAGGAGACTCCACTCTTACCATAATATACCACAATAATAACATAACAACGGTAAAAAAGACCTTTACTCCGACATCAACATTACATAATGTTTCTATACAAGTAGTAGCTGACCCCGAAAACATTGTTTTGCCATATATTTTATTAACCTTCTCACCCCCCCCCCCCCCCCTTTCCCCCTTATAACTTAGGGGAATGAAAAATAGATGTTGTTCGAATCTCAGACCTACCCGATATGCACACAAAATTTCACGAGAATCGGTCAAGCCGTTTCGAAGGAGTTTAACTACAAACACCGCGACACGAGAATTTTATATATTAGACAACATGTGTGGTGTCATTGCGGTTAAGGGTAAGTAAAAGAAAAGGTTTATAAATACCGTATCCTCAATTTACCTATTATTTTAATATTATGTGTGCTAATTAACATACTGTATAAAACCTTCTGTTTCCACGTTCTAAGTCGTGTCAGCCACTCTTTTAATTTTTTTTTTCTTGCATGCATAATATAACATATAATATACATATTTAACGTCCTATTTTTATCAAGAACTAATCTTTAACTCTTTATAATCAAACAATCCTTCTAATATTATAAATGCAAGTTGGAGAGGATGGATGTATGTATGTTTGTTACTCTTTCACGCAAAAAATGCTTGACCGATTTTAATGAAACTCGGTACGTAGATAGCTGGAGATCTAGAATAACACATAGGCTACTTTTTAATCCCACATTCACACGGGATAGGAAATTACGCGTTGAAACCGCGTGGCACAGTTAGTATTAAGATAAAGTAGAAGAAACAAAATTTAGTTCATTTGTTCGATGAGCTATGGTTTATTCAACATTCTAATGTTTAATAAATATTTGTTTAAACTATTGTATTTATTAATAGTTTTAAGTTAACATTGTTGCAATAGAACGTGTTTTATCAACAATACTCAAGGGCAGTAAAACAGTTACTTTTTTTGTTACTCAATTACATATCATGGCTGTATTGACATTGTATATTTATTGTATTCGCTCGCAAATGGAAAAAAACCAACTTCAGTTGACTTTGCATTAAAAATATGTATTAAGTGGGATAACTCAAAAAGTATACTTCAAATGTCGATCAAAATTTAATGGAACCACATGATTATCACCGCCTTTCGAAAGAAAAATAATCATCGAAATCGATTCACCAAGTAACAAGTTCTGAGGCGACATACATAAAAAAATACTATTCAATGTAACTGAGACCTTCTTTTTGAAGACAATTAAAAAAAAAAAAAACAATAGTACAAAGTTGGCCAGGACTGCTTAAACTGCTTATAGTATATAACTAGGTATTAATATATATTTTTTTAAATAATATCAAAAACTAAAATTTGAATTTAGAAAAAAGATATTTGGCTCTAGAAAAAAAAACTATGTTAAGGAGTTTGTGACGCTTTAGGTATATAGTAGATAAATTTGAAGCACAAAAATAATAATTGTGTTTGCTCGCAAACAAAAAAACACCGACTTCAATTACATCGACGAGTAGTACAACGTAGATCGACGAAAAAATAGTCAAGTAACTGCGCGTTATCAAAGATTACTCAAAAAGTAGTTATCAGATCTCAATAAAATTTATATGTGACCACATGACAAACATCAGCTTTCGATTTAATTAAAAATTATTAAAATCGGTACACCCAGTAAAAAGTTATTGCGGATTTTCAAGAAGTTCTCTCGATTTCTCTGGGATCCCATCATCAGATCCTGGTTTCCTTATCATGGTACTAAACTAGGGATATCTTCTTTCCAACAAAAAAAGAATTATCAAAATCGGTACATCCAGTAAAAAGTTATGTGGTATAATACAACGTAGGTCGACGAAAAAAGCGTCAAGTAAAAACGCATTATTAGAAATAGCTCGAAAAGTAGTTATTAGATCTCAAATAAATTTAAATGGGACCAATTGGCACACACCACCTTTCGATTAAAAGAAAATTTGTCGAAATCGCTCCACCCAGTCAAAAGTTCTGATGTAACATACATAAAAAAAAAAAATACAGTCAAATTGAGAACCTCCTCCTTTTTTGGAAGTCGGTTAAAAAACAAACAAGCTTTTAACAAAAATAAACAATAAAATTAAAGATAAGATAAGAAATTAGATAATGCATAGATTAATAAAATGAACTCTGTCTAGCAAAAACATATAGGTACAAAGGCTAAAAATAAATATACAAAATTTGATTTTTAGTACTGCAAGGGCCTATTTCACTAGTTGTTTATAGTAGTGTGTAAATAAAGATGTATTGACTGAGTGCAAGAAATTGTTCAATACGGGCGAATCCCTGCAACGTGTTGTTGTGCAGGAAATTAATGAGATCGGTAACAGGGTGTGGCTTTAAATTAAAACATTTTTATTTAGTGACATCGCAGGTAACTTTATCTGTATTGTTACCAAGCCCTGGTTTATAAGGCTGGCACGATGTTACACAAACGAAGGTATCAAAGAGACAAAAGTTTTTAATATATTATTTGTTTCTACCATTGAATTCAATTATATTTATGAGATATTTCTATGCGCAAATATGAATCTATTGGATTTAGTTTGTTAACTGAGGACGAACAGGTCCTAATGGTGTACCTTCTGCTGTTAGTCTATTTCTAACTTTGATTGTACTGACAAACATAGGCAAATGCATATGTAGTGTCTGATTATAAGATACTAGAGACCTCTGTCCATCCATATTTCTTTATACAATAAGTAATAACCAACATATCATATACTAAAACCTTCTCTGAAACACGCTGCATCTTATGGTATAAGTATTATTCCAATCGGTTCAGTAGTTTTTGCAGCATAAACGAACAAAAAAACCAGCTCTTCATTTATTTGTATAGATTTTAGTGTATTAACTTTTATATATATAAACATTTTAAATGATTTTGATACAGATAATAAATTATAACAATGGCTGTTTATTGTTTTTTTGTTCTTTACAACTTTTATTATGATTCATTGATTAAAAGCATATACATAAAAAGTTATATTCATCATATAATTTTTTTATATAACTATTAAGGAAAATGAAAAAACTCTAATCCAAACTTAAGTATGATTCATACATCTTAAAAACACACTTTTGAACATATAATGAAGTTTTATATGTGGTCCGTAATATTACGTAAAGGCCATTATTTGCTATATTAGTCAAATGAAAACTGAGAATATTAATTTATTTGCTTTAGTTAAAAAGTGAAAGAATTTTGTTTAAAATTTTATAATAACTAAGAAAACAGCATTGAAATCAATTTCAATTGAAATACAAAAATGTAAATGCATCCAAAAAGTTTTTATACACACAAGTTTTAATCAAAACGTTAGAGTCTATATTCAAATTAATTTAACACTTTGAATTAGGAACAAAGGCTTACTCACTTGTTATCGTCTATCTAACGTCTAAATTACATATAAATGCATATTTCTCAAATATGAACTGCGTATCGGTGGGCTACGTTGATATAAATAACATTTGTTTATGCTTTTGGTTTCACTAAGAAATGTTATGAAAGAAATTTTCGATTGTTATCAAATAGTCTATAAAAGAAAAGAAAAACTTATAGCTAAATGACATTGACATATTGACAATTTGCTGTTGTTTTAAAATTTATCCCCAATAGGGAAAGGCAAAGGACTATAATCCATACAGCCCCATTGACAATTTGTTACTTATGGGACAGTGCTGACAGTATTGCCAAAGTGGTTTTGCCTGAATTTTAATAAAACTGAAGGGAAATATTAACTAATAAAGTCCAGTTTTTATTAAAATTATAATACATATATATATATATATATATATATATATATATATATATATATATATATATATATATTAAATATCAACTTGAAAAAGGTACAAAATATTTAAAAAACCGTGTTTTCGTTTAATTGTGAATTTTCATTAGAAAGCATTTCATTTCATAGATCCCATGTGTCGTGGTTATCTTGAGTTCAGGTTTCATCTTCGTGACATTAATTACACTTTTTTTTCGACTAGGTCAGCAAACAAACTTACGGCCTACCTAATGGTAAGCGGTTACTCTAGCCTATAGACGCCTGCCATATCAGGAGCATCGCAAGCACGTTTCCAACACTACTTCCGACCTTCCTGGCTCCTGAGGAACTCAGGCCACCTTATTCACCGTAGGAACACAAAACTACTCGAGAGCAGTGTTATTAAGCTGTGATCTTCTGTGAGGTTATGGTACTTTAAAGTTTTAAGTTTCATATTTTTATTAAATAATATAGGATACCTAAATCAATTAGGAATTAATATGTACGATTTTATTTTTGTGTTACCCACACATTAGGAATTCTAAATATTTTTGAATATCATATCAAAAATTGACCGCTCCAGCGGGATTCGAACCCGCGTCTCCGACTGACCGTGTCGGCGCTCTAGCCTATTAAGCTATGGAACGATATACCCGCTAGAGCGAAATTATTGATATGATGATTTTTATTTTCGGTTTAAGCGAACCGTGGCGCCGTCTATAGTGAGTTCTTTACAGAGACCCGTAACTATTCAAAGTTTCATATTACAATGAAAATCTTGACAGCTTAATAGGCTAGAGCGCCGACACGGTCAGTCGGAGACGCGGGTTCGAATCCCGCTGGAGCGGTCAATTTTTGATATGATATTCAAAAATCAATTAGGAATTAAAATTAAATATAAAAAAATAATAATAAAGAAAGCTTCACACTAAGAGGCCCACATAAGGATGTGAATCCTATGTTGAGAATCCGAAAGCATACACTAACCATAAGCACAAACGTCCAGACCACGCCAATTAATATCTGAGTGGCTTTAAATTAAAATCAAAATCAAAAACAACTTTATTCGAATAGGCTCCACGAGCACTCCATTCGTCATTTTACAAATTAAAACTTTAAAAATGATGATTATTTTTATAAAAGTTTATAAATAATAATAATATCGAGTATAAATATTGGGAAGTCGGAAAACAGACGAAAGTATAGAGTTAATCATTTATGAAATAAAAAATAGAGTTGCCAGCTTAATCATGAAGCCTCGTAATTTTAATTGTGGTTTTATATTGTATTGGCTACAAATAAATGATCTAACAATAAAAAAAGGTGACTCCATCATTGACACGACACTACCGTATACACGACGGACGAACTTGGGGCGGTGGGACCCAGAAATTTCAGGGACTGCACAATTGATAGATCCTACCAATGGAATGCGAAAGTGTGTAATAATGTCGCACGTTAAGCCGTCGGCCCCGGTTGTTATCATAAATACCTGATAGCGATCATTACTCATAGTAGGGAACATATCCGCCGACCCGCAGTGCAGCAGCGTGGTGGATTAAGCTACTCTCCTTATCTTACAAGGAGAAAGAGGCCTATACACAACAGTGGGATATTACGGACTGATTGCAAATGCAGAGTATTTTTGAAAGTTATAGTAAAAGATCCAAAGTAGAGACGAACTACAGACATCTGTTAATTGGATTATAACTATTTTATATTTATTTCAAAAATAAAATTAAATTTGAAATGGGTTCGAACATTTTTGTATGGAGCCTGGCATATCTAGCCGCCGCCATCTTGATTTTTTTCAAAATTTCCGAGCACGATAAAAGTGGTATATTTGGATAGAGGATACTTATACAAACAAAAAATGTTATATAACATGGTATCCTAAAGTGTCACGTTTCCGAGATATTTGGAAGTAAAGATCGCCATATGAGTCCAAAGGCGATAATTGAAAATCGAGTAATTACGCGTGTGTGTGCATCCCATTGTCTTCAAATTTAAGTTTGTACCTACCTATGTACAAAGGAGGTACCGTGCTCGGAAATTTTGAAAAAAAAAACCAAGATGGCGGTGGCTAGATATGCCACAAAGGTTCATACCCCTTTAATTTTTCCGCCAACCCGTTCGCAAGTTATTTCTAACATACTAAAGTAGATTGATTTTTACAAATGAATAAATGCATAAATTTTATTGTTGAACTGTATTTTAAATTTTTAATACACAAATATTGTATACAATTAAGTACCTATTGTTAATGTATTACATTTGAATAAACAGCAGTTTTCATGCAAATAAATTATTTTTTCTTACTTAATTTATAAAGTCGTTATATAAATTATAACTCATAGTATTTTGGATTTTTTTACCTTATTATCTTTGAAATAATACAATACATAATAAACATTTTACCTTTTTACATAGGGATAGTCTTTTTACGTAGGGTTTGACAGCACACGAAAAAAGGTTTCGATTTTTTTTAATTGACAAAAAAATAATTCCAAATTCTGTCCGCAATGTAACACACATAGAAATACAGTAGAATTGAGAACCTCCTCCTTTATTAAAGTCAGTTAATGAACATAATGAAAATTGTACTTGCAGTGATTGTGTTAAAATAATTTAGAAAAAATGTGATTTGGTAGGGGTCGCGAATTTTGGGTGTGCCCGGATCAGCAAAAAAAAAAACCCGACTAGCCACTTTTTGTCCATTAAATATTTTCGAACATAGGGGGTCAAAATCATTGCTTAGCGTGACGATATATGAAAAGAGAAGGAATTTTTTTATAATCTTTAAAATAAAAAAAATAAAATTGATAACCTAATGCTAAATCACGAAAACACATGGATGGTGGCTAGAATGCCTAGTTTTAGTGATGTAATATTTGTTAGGGTGTCACAAAAACGTGACTTAGAATGACAAGGGGAAGGAAGGTTGAGGGTTCAAAGCGGTGATATTTCGCGTGACATTGGACGGCGCTTATTATACATACACATTGATACGTTAAGAAAATAATTATGTTGATGGTAGTTAAAAATTCACAAAAATAATATGATTTATTACTTAAGTATTGTTATTGTATTGTTAAATTTTTTAAAAAATATTTTTGTCTTTATAAAAAATAGTACAGCATTAAAAATATTTTCATTAAAACAAGAACTCTAAATATTGGAGTAGGCCATGATACATGTAACACTCACAAAGTGCATGACATAACATCTATGTTAACAGAAATTAATTTACTCCACAATCTTTTGCACTCATATTTTTATCATATTAAGAATTTGTATCACTTAATGCTAAGTTTTAACTTGAGATTAATAAATTTTTATTGTTTAAAATAAAGTATTTGCATTATTACATTCTTCATATACATTAATTACTTATATAAGATAAGATGACTAACTAATCCCTAGTATAAATGACCGGTTACCTAATTTCTCTTAGTCACACTATCAATTAAGTTTCTTTCTGTACAAGGTTCATAAAAGATGTAAAATAAACACAGCGATATTTCAGAACGATTATTTAAAATTCAATGCGTTTGACAGTTCGTAAAACAAGGGAACTTCTATAATCTATGGGAAATCGGGAACACCTATAGAGTCAGTTAGTTATCCAAGTGTACAAATATAATAGTAAAATAAATTAAAAACATAAATAGATTCTAGTTATTTATGATTTGTCACTTTTTAAACATTGTTGTAAAACCTACATTATTGTAAAATATTAACAACCCTATGGAAAAAATCTCAGCAACTTCATAAAAGCATGACCTATCCATCTATCATAATATATAAATTTATCTCATAGCCTCTCACAACTTGTTATCAGAATTTAGTCTGTATTTGTCTACATGCTTTATAAGATTTTTTCAATAGGGAAAGTAATTTAATAATATTTTCTACAATTTTATTTATATTAAAATTATTTAGATCTTGACCTTTAAATAAATTTAATTTAATAATAGTAATAAACAATGTTACATGCTATATGTTCATAATTACACCATACTAAAAATATTATGAACAAAATTAAAAAAAATACATTTGCTTATTATAGTACCTATATATAGGCTTTTTATTTAAACAAAGTCAAATTTAAAAATGAGCTAGGGGGTTTTTTACACATAACGTGATCAACAACACCCACAGAACCCCCGAGGCCCCGAAGGAACACTAAGAACGATATACAGAATGTTCAACATCCTGTATATCGTGTACTACTGTAGTATTATTATAACAATTGTTAGTTTATAATTTATCCATTACAAACTGCCAAATTGTAAACTAGTGCTAGGTGTAACAATGAAAGTTTATTTTGCATGTTTTCAAAATTAAACTGAGATTGTTATCTCAACCGCACTGATCAATCACCTTAGTATATTCTCCAATCTATATTACATTGGCGGAATCAACTCTTAACGGGCACAACTGAGTGGCTCTCTAAACCTAACAATAAATCAATTAATCTATTTTGCACAGCTAACGCTACCCTTATTTAACAATTATTATCCTATAACGATTTAGAAAATAATAATAATAATATATGGTAGGTACATGTCGATCATGGGGCTGTACATCCCGCGGAAGTATGGAGGTCGAGGTATGTTAGGCGCTAAGAGCGTGCATAATCGCAAGGTGTGCAGCTTCAGGGCCTGCTTTGAACGAGAGACTAAGAGGATTGGCAGAAATCGATGTACTGAGCACCTTTGACCGGAAGACCGTCTGGATGGAGAAAGAGCTGCATGCACGGTTTTACAAGGCGCTCCACGCGCCTCACGTAAACAGGAAGGCCTGAATGCAGTGACTACGATTCGGGCCCCATTTCGGGGAAACCGAAAGTTTTGTTTTTGCAATAGATCAGGTGGTTAAGACGAACGACTACCGAAAGCACATCCTGAAGGATGGCACTCCCGACTTCTGTCGAGCCTGTCGTCATCCCGGCGAGTCAGTCACTCAGGCATGTGTTTTCGGGTTGTTCCGAACGAAAAAGAACTACTGCACCGTTTTATTTTCCGACATGAGTCAGCTTTTTAAGTACGTATTAAAAACTGTATGTAGTAAGTAAAATGTAGTAAGTATTAAAAATTTAAATTATAGAAAACCAAAAAATTATGAAAATAAAGAACCTTTTTTGATTTTTTAATTTGATTACAAACTGACAATCAACAAAAGAGTATAATATTCGTGTGTCTCAAATACATGGTAATGTGTGTAGTTTTTTTTTTTTTTTATTGATATAATATATATTTTATGCATAATTTTAAAACAATATTAGCAATCAGTACCTACTCGTTATCTATATTATAAACTAAAAGTGTATGAAATTTCATACTCCTCCGTCCGCGCAATTTTCTTAAAAAGGGGTACAATAGTTTTTATTCGCGTATTAATATATATAGATTTGATGATTGTAATGGATAAAGTAACAATTTTCATAATAATACACTCAAACATAAATACAGCTTAAGAACATTTTTTGAGTACCTTGTGTGCAACAAAGTATATAGACAATTTAAGTTTTTTTATCCAAAACAAAGTCACACATTAAAATATAAATTATTACAAAATATCAATAATTAATTGTTATAATAAGTAATACAATACACTTTAACACAATCTGTAATATTTTTTCGATCTTTACACTACACTTATACAAACCAAAATTGGCAAGTCTAATAAAAATTCATCTACATAGGTACAAGATTTACATTTTTGTACACGGTAAAATAATGTTTATTTTTTTATTGTGACTTATTTTATCTTTTTATTTATCTTTATTAATATATTTTTAAATAAATTAATAAGAAATTAACAAAAATATTTAAAAATATAAAAACTTTAGTAGTATACTAATTATTAAAAGAAAACTAATGCCATCTAGCGGTACACACTGCATACACTTTTTAATAGTACAACTAACTCCATCTATTATCGTCAAGCTTAAACTAATACCATCTAGCACTGCCCACCCTGTTGTCTGGCGGATCTCTAGCACAACAGTACGAAGCTAGGATACCAATAGTAGCTAAACATAAAGACAGTACACTGACGCTGCAGACCGCCCCCGATGTTATATCATTTAGTGGAGTCCCGGGCATAGGCTGAATAGATAGTAGAATGAGAAGTCCAAACGAGCTGAGTAGAGAAAATGTTGATAGCACTATGTACCCTGAAAAATTAAAAAATTAAAAAATGTTGGATACTAATAATAGGTACCTATTTATTCTGTTCGTGTTAAACATAGTGACTCGGCTCTATTACTTAGCTTAGCAACGTCCCTTGTCCAATTAAATCATAAACTTAAAATAAAATAAAAAAATCGTGTTCAAAATAACGACAAAAACTCTTCGATCTAAATAAAATATAATAAGTATAATGTTTGTAAACAGTCTTAACTTGCTCTAAAAATTCTAAATGTTATGAAAACATATTATTGCCCTGTTAATAAAACCCTGCATGATTACGTAGATGTCTGCAATAAGGGAGGCAATTATAAAGCTGATCCGTATCTAAATGAAATTTAAGAAAAAAAAAACATGTGTCAAGTGACACTCAACGGCTTCTAGCCAACGTGTCGTCAAAACAATATGAATTTAAAATTTCAATAATATTAAACTACCCGCATACATGAATTAAATTCTTCGTCATTAATAATTATCTAAAGATGGTTTTTTTATTTAAATGGACGCGGGAAAATATATAATTGCGTAGTCAATTTCGAAACAATGACAATGTTTCTATATATATATCCTAGAAGAACACTTAAAACAGAGTATATTGTGAAGTATTATTTAACCATTATTATACATAGACATAATAATATGATTAGTGTGCTTTTTAGCTTTTTGATAAATTGTTAATTATTTTAATTTACTGTTTAATAACTAAAGTTTTGTTAATAAAAATCAGTGACGAATAACGGTAAAGTTTACAACACTTATGCTGTACCATAATAATTGCCTTGCTTATGTTACCTTATGTTAAATAAATGAATAAAAAAAAAGTTAAACCACCGCTCGAGGCGTTTGCACCAATTTGGCCCTTCCAAGATCCAAAGCTGTAATTGATTACAAAATAAATAGGTCGTTGACAAAATATAATAAAATATACCTCAGTGTGTGATGCAGTACCTGATATATAATTTCTATTCGGTAATAACTGGCTACGTCTAGATCTCAGGCCCAGGAGACCTAGCAGGAACGACGTGAATCCAGACAGTACACAGAAGTCTAGATAATAACGGCGACCCATCTGGAAATAATAAAAATTAAGATTAATAAGTTTGATTTGATCGTTCCAATTGTAGTACAATACAAAACAGTGGTATTATCTATACCATTGGTTCTTAATGTGGTTCAGGTTTAGTCCTAGGGGTCCAAGGGAGACTCGGCGGGGGTCTACGTTGACGTGAATAAAACATGGGCGGTCGACGAAAATTTATCTCAAAAAATTCTGTCCTTTTACCCTTAATTATTTTTAACTACAGGGGGTCCACCGGAACCAGCAAAAATAAGTAAATATAAGAATAAAGTAAATTTTATGTGTACAAGTTAAGGGAGGAACGGTCCTGGTTCTCACTTAAATTAACTAATATCCACACGCAGCTGCGCCCGCACTAGAACCATTGTTAACATATCTGCAAAATTACCGGCCGGCGTAGTAAGGTAGTAAACATTTGCATACGTCATACAGATTTTTGTTGTGGTCTAGGCGCTTGTGCTTGTTGCTTTTGTGTTTCCAGACCCGCGACACACACACGACAGTTGAGTGTGAAGCATTTATTTATTGTTTATCTAGCAAACGAAAAAACCGACTTTAACTACATCGAAAAGTTACAACAGTTTAATTACAACGTAGGTAGACGAAAAAAATTGACAAAAGTACCAGTCACTACTACAGTTTTCGAAGACTCCCCTCGATTTCTCTAGCATGCCATTATCAGATCCTAGAGATATATCCTTTCCAACAAAAAAAAGAGTCCTCAAAATCGCGTAATAAACGACGAAGAAACCTCCTCCTTTTCCGAAGTCGGCTAAAAAGCCTAAATAAAGTTATACTTACACTATACATCATATAGAAACTCAGCCCAGTTGTAAGTCCACCGCTTAGTGTCAACATCAGAGCAGCGATAGTCAGCGTTGCGGTCGCTCCGTTGACAGTCTTGATACTTGATAGTGATTTGTATGTATCTTCTGAATACACCGATGGCGATTGGGGAGCTACCCTGTGGACATAGTAATTTTATTATTTACTATTTATTACTTGTTTTTGAAGTTACACTTCTATTGGCGCGTTGGAGAAAAATGACGAGAGTAAATTATTACGATGTGCGCGCACACCATGACAAAAATTCGGGTTGTCTGGAAGAAATGGCTAACTAGCCATAAGACCGCCTCTTGTACTACACATTCTTAAGTTGTCTGTATTATTATTATTTTGTATTTGCATATTGTGGTGTACAATAAAGAGTAAATAAATAAATAAATAAAAATCCCACATCCTGAGGTTAGCTAAGTCACAAAGAAGAAATGAGCAACGTGAAATTAGCTAGCCAATGAAGTGTAACTTCCTACGTGCGTACATAAGTCACACACACATTTTTTTTTAGTACAACTAGGTCTGCAAACAAGCGTACGTCCCACCTGATGGTAAGCGATTACCGTTGTCTATAAACGCCTGCTGAACCAGATGCATCAAAAGCTCGTTGCTAACCTTGCCCCTAATTCCTCCAGGAGCTTCGGTCATCTTACCCACCAACAAGAACACAACACTGCTTGAAAGCAATATTATTTAGCTGTGATCTTCTGTAAGGTCGAGTATATGGGCTGCTCCAGATTTTGAACAGAATATTTCATTCTGTGCCCTACCTCAGCTAAAACTTACTGAATTTATAAAAGAAAAATATAAAATGGAAAGATTTTTAAATTGGGTATATTTAATAAAATAATTGTACAAATAGTTATTTTTAAGACATTTTCAATAGACGGTTGATATTTAAAATACTTAATTTACTAATTAAGGGAGTCAATCACAATGTGTAAAGTAACTCGATGTTACTGAAAGAAGTAGATAGGTATATATTTTTTAATTTTTAATTTTCATTATTTTTACTTTATTACTATTGGGAACTGTACAGAACCGCATACATAAACAAAATATATAGTACAGTAAAAATATTTACATAAGAATTATTGTTCCCCACGAAAAAGGATTTATGGTACCCACTTAAAATTCTATAACACCATTGCTCCAGATACTTATAGGAACATTCCATGTTGTTTTGTTTATTTATAACAATTCATTTTAATAAAACCTGGCAATACTCGTGCGAATAATTCGCACTAAATAAGTATAATAATTATAACTTTATAAAATTACAAAAAAGTATTATTATACGTGAGCTGATTTGAAATTGAACAATAAAAAAAGCACCGACCGTCGATCATGTTGACGTTTCAAAATTAAAGCCGTCATATATATAATTTTAATAATTAATTAATTTACAAAAACAAAAGCAGTAATATTTTTTTTAGTTGTTGATATCGATAGAGCAAGCAATTATCTATATAGTTTATGTGGAGTAATTGTGATGTTTTTTTCTAAAAATGGAGGCAAACATCTTAGCGTATTAATATAAGTATATGATTAATATGCCGTGTTTAAATGCCGTGCCCATCTGTAATTACGGGTATACGAACATTTTAACAAAATGTATGTACGGTAAATAGTTTGCTATGTACCTTGCGTTGATGAGCCTTGAATAAATAAATAAATAAATGATGAATTACTAGCTGCCCGGACAGACTTCGTTCTGTCAATGGATGATAGTAAAAAATATTATTATATTTTTTTTAGTATTAAAACCTTCCGTGAGCCTTAAGGAACATACAATAAAATAAATTAGCCGAATTGGTCGAGCCATTCTCGAGTTATGCGCTTAGCAACATTCATTTTTTTTATATGTAATATATAGATCGATAATAATATTCGTAAATACCTATAGACGATAACAACTAGTCGTAAATACTACGACGACATTGACACTATTTATTAATTGAAGTGATGTACAGGAGATAATGAGATAGATAAAAATCTCTCTCAGCCTACTTTTCAGAAGTTTCACTTCTGCCGTGTGTGAATTGCACACATATTTTTTTATTAACCGACTTCATAGAAGGAGGAAGTTCTCAATTCGACTGTAATTTTTTCAATGTGTGTTACCTCAGAACTTTTTACTGGGTGGACCGATTTCGATGATTCTTTTTTTAATCGAAAGGTGGTGCTTGTCATGTGGTCTTATTTAAATCAAATCGAAATATGAGAAGTGCTTTTTAAGAAAAAATTAAGTAAAGAAGTTTTACTTCAATATTGAATAAGCGACCTCTTTTTACATTTGAAATTAAAAAAATCAGAACGTAAATACGCATTATTAGGCATAGCATAAAACCTAGTCCTCAGATATTGCTCAAACATAAATGGGATCACATGACGCGCAAAGACAAGCTTTCGTATAAGAGAAGAATACATACAATCATTAAAAAGCTACGATATACATAAAAAGAAACAATAAAATCGAATTGAGAACCTTTTTTTGAAGTCGGTTAAAAATAGGTTGTACGAATGATAGTAAATTTAGTGAAATTAGAAAAAAAAAAATTTGGAACAAAAAAAATTAAACAATAAATTAAAAAATATTTCTTCGACTTCATTAGAAACGCTTATATTGACAAAAAAAAATTATCATATAATTTTAAACTATTAGTTTTTTTTTTTTGCTTAAATTTGCTTAAAATAATAATAGTAAGAATTTTTATCAAAAAAAATAACAAATATTGTGTTGTATAAAAAATTAAAATTTAAAAAAGATTTGCCCCGGGTGAGGATCGAACTCACGACCTTAAGATTATGAGACTTACGCGCTGCCTACTGCGCTACCGAGGCTTGTGTTATAATTACGAATTTGTTGAACTATTTGAGCGTGATTTTTTCTATAGGACTGTGTCGTATGTAATAAGGATACATAAATCTAAGTACATATCTAGTCATTAGTTTGTGAGTTGAGTTGAGTGAAGTGTTTAGTTTTTTGTTAATAAAGTTTTGAAAAAATGGCTTCACGGAAGGACAGCACTTTATTGAATCAGCACAAGCTGAGTGAAGGCCTTTTTGGACAAAATTATTTTGGATCGAAGTCTCTAATTGTTCTGTTGTTTTCTTTTTAAAATAATTTTACCTAAATAAACGTATTTTCTTTCTTTTACTTTCAATATTAAAAAAAATCTCGTGTCACGATGTTTGTCCGGATAATATCCGGAACTATTTGACTAATTTTTAATGCAAATTTTTGCAAAGATTTTGTCTAACTTAAAATATAGCTTATGTTTTATTTCGATTATTAATCGCGAGTGAAACCGAGGACACAGCTAATTAATAATAAAACATAGACATGGAAATACAAATATAATATGTTTACATTCACATATTGGTTTTTTTAGTTGATTTGTACTATTTGCGGTCTTATCGCTAAAGATAGACCTACCAGGCAACCGTGTTTTTTTTATACAACTAGGTCGGCAAACAAGCGTACGACTCACGTGATAGTAAGCGATTACCGTAGCTTACATTTTTTTATATGCAGTCAAAAGAATAAAAACAAAATATCTTGCCTTTAACTTCCGATATAACTGACATAGGTACCTGCTTTTAAAATATAAGGCGTAAAAAATCCATTAAGATTGGAATACTTATTTATTTTTAATCAGTTTCTTACCGGGTTTGTAATAATAAATATTCAAAAACGGGATATTTACCATGTTTTTTATTTTCATTTTGCGGAGCTGGATATTATAAATATCCCATTTTTTAATAGTTAGAGTAATAGAAATCGCCATATTAATCTAAAATCTTATCTTTATGAACTTTAAAAGCAGTTCATAAATATAGGTCCATGCATCTACTTTTATAAGAAAAACGCGTTTTGATAAAATATTAAGCCTGTTTTCATCTCCTAAAAATATAATTATATAATTATATTTATAATTATATTATATTTATAATTATATTATATTTATATAATTATATTTTAAACTATTAATATTTATAAATCGACTCGAATAAAATATTTACATCAATACTGTACTGTGTCGTGATAACCCTTAACCCCTTTTTTTAACCGACTTCCAAAAAAGGAGGAGGTTCTCAATTCGACTGTATTTTTTTTTTTTTTTTTTTTTTTTTTTATGTATGTTACATCAGAACTTTTGACCAGGTAGACCGATTTCGACAAATTTTGTTTTAATCGAAAGGTGGTGTGTGCCGATTGGTCCCATTTAAATTTATTTGAGATCTAACAACTACTTTTCGAATTATATCTAATAATGCGTTTTTACTTGACGCTTTTTTCGTCGACCTACGTTGTATTATACCACATAACTTTCTACTGGGTGTACCGATTTTGATAATTCTTTTTTTGTTGGAAAGGGGATATCCCTAGTTTGGTACCATGATAAGGAAACCAGGATCTGATGATGGGATCCCAGAGAAATCGAGAGAAACTCTTGAAAATCCGCAATAACTTTTTACTGGGTGTATCGATTTTGATAATTTTTACTTTAATCGAAAGCTGATGTTTATCATGTGGTCACATATAAATTTTATCGAGATCTGATAACTACTTTTTGAATAATCTTTGATGACACGTATTTACATGACGATGTTAAGACGACTGTGGTCATGTTCAATACTTTGCCACAACGCCATCTATCAAAATGTTATGAAATTACTTCGTTCACTATCGATCAAATTACAATATTCCACTAGAGTAGAGAGTAGCAGTTTATTCGTTATAAATATATTTGAGCTTTTAATTTTTGAGTTATCGCTAATACTGGGTATTTACTTGGCTATTTTACGTCGACCAACGTTATATTAACCTCATTACTATTTTACTGGGTGGACCGATATCGATGATTCTTTTTTTAATCGATAGGTGGTGCTTGTCATGTGGTCCCATTTAAATATAATTGAGATTTGACTCGAACTTTTTGAGCTATATCTGATATGGCGTATTTACTTGACTGTTTTTGGAGTTTTCTCCTTAAGAATCGATTTTCATTTAAGGCCCCGGAATGAAAAAATTGAACAGTAAAATCTACTGAACGAATGACCTTGTTAGAGATGGCGTTCAGACGTTTTCTAATAACGCAATTAGGTTCCGATAGATGGCGTTATTGCATTAATTTATTTACAATTTGATATAGTAATAATATATTTCTTAGACTAGTAAGCCTTTTTGTGCCTATTTAGACAGTTGATCTGAAGGGGTAAACTCCAGTCGTGCATCGGAGCTGTGTGAAAACATGAACATTACATATTTTTAATAAAAAAGACATAAACCGTAATTCAATATAAATCCGCTTCAACTAAAAAACCCGCCGTAATAAGCGATGTCAGCGCTTCGCGCGAATCGACGACGGGCCTTTTATGAAATTTCTGCCTACAATCGCTAACAAAATGTTAGAAATAACAGTAGAACATTATATAATTCTACAATTTTATAATGTCGCGTTATATGGAATACGAACAAAGTATTACTATTTTTTCGTCGATCTACGTTGTATTACTCTTCGATGTAATTGAAGTCGGTTTTTTTTTCGTTTGCGAGCAAACACAATTATTTTATATCACTAGGTCGGCAAACAAGCGTTCGGCTCACCTGATGGTAAGCGATTACCGTAGCTTATAGACACCTGCAACACCAGAAGCATCGCAAGCGCCTTGCCGACCCAATCCCCAATCCCCCCAGGAGCTCTGGTCACCTTACCAACAGGAACATAATACTGCTTGAAAACAGTATTATTTAGCTGTGATCTTCTGTAAGGTCGAGCTACTACCCCAGTCGGGCTGCTCCATATTCTGAACAGAAAATTCCTGCTGTGCCTCAGTTAAATTAATTTACTTCAAAATCTGTTCTTAGTGGACGACTACTAAATACATAAAAACTCCAACTCTGCCAAATTTCATCTTTATACGTCAGGCGATTTTCGATATTTCGCGATGGGTGATCGACCTAACGATGCGTCATCGTCATAATCAACCCAATTTCGTTACATGTTGAGACTAGCATCTCGCCCGGCTTAGCACGGGCACTTAACAAAAATTACAACTAAAATCCATATTTTTTTAAATATAATATAGCTTATGTCACCCGCGAATCACTATCCACTAAAAACGGATACAAAGAGTGAAAGAATTTTTCAAATCGGTTCAGTAGTTTCGGAGTCTATTCAATGCAAACAAACAAACAATTAAATCTCTCCTCTTTATAATATTAGTACAGATTAACACGTTTAAATAGGAATAAAGCAACAGTAGATAAATGCATTTTAAGCATGTCGTATGTCATGCAGTAGTCTTATGTAGCTGCTGAAATTAGCACTTAGAATTAATTACTTTTGCCCTGAGTGACTGCTGAAACGTTCATAATACTTGAAGGTTTTGGATCATAATTTACGAGGTAATTTAATTATTTTTTATAATTAATCGATTTCGCTATAAAACAATTGCATATGTTTTAAAAGCTCGTTTGTATTTGACTAAATAGTGTTTTAAAAAGTTTCCATTAATGTGGTATATTATTTTGATTATGGTTTCGATCTACTGTGTGAGTGTCTTAAGAGGCGACTAAGGGATAATATCTACAGTTCCACTACAACCTTGAAATTTATAAGGCCGACCGATGGTGGGGTAACCATTCAACTCCTGGCTTTGAAATACACAGGCCGAAGACGGGCAGCAGCGTCTTCGGTGCGACAAAGCCAGCCCTGCGGTCACCAACCCGCCTGCCCAGCGTGGTGACTATGGGCAAAACATACGATTTCATGCTGTTTTTGGCACGAACTTGGGGAGGCCTATGTCCAGCAGTGGACTGCGATAGGCTGGAGTGAAGTGATGGTTTCGATTAGTCCTTAATTACTTTTTTCGCTTTTTTGGGTAAACTTGATATTTCTTTCGTATTTTATTGTTTTCGTTATTTCTAGATCATGTAACTTTTAATGGGTAAAATTGCTATGAATATTAAAACAATTAAACCAATAATTATAACCTTCTTACTACATTATTAAAATTGATTGTCATGAAAGTGAACGTTTGTCTGTATGTCCTTTAATCGTAAAATATGCATTTGATCATGTCATGATCGTCAGCAAAGTGTTGTGAATGCGCCCACAAAGGAGGTCTGGGAAGGGTTTCTGAGTTGGTACGACAACAAAAAAAAAAAGAAAGCGTAGCAACGCGCACAGGATACGCCTAGTTACTCATATAAATTGGATTATCGTATATTTAGTTATAATAATTTAAATTAATTATTAAAATTTATTTAGAATTCCCTAATGTGGTAACACAAAAATAAATTTTACGATTTATAATAATTGTTGCAGATGTTTAAATTTAGAACGTTATCACAGACAATATTAATTATAAAACGAAAGATGTGTAGTCAAGAAACTGATATAATATTTGAAACTTTAAACAACGCTGGTATCATCACACTGAACAGACCAAAATATTTGAATGCATTAAACGCACCAATGATCGAGAAGATAACATCTCATTTAAGTAAATGGGAGAAAACTAAACATTTAATCATAATTAAGGGAGCTGGAGAGAAAGCGTTTTGCGCTGGCGTAGACCTAAAATTATCAATTGATAAAATCAAAGGCCCGAAATTCTCCAAAGATCTGCGCTATTCTTTCTACCTCATTGGAAGGTATAAAATACCTAACATAGCCCTTTTGGATGGTATAACAATGGGTGCAGGACTAGCTTTATCTACGTATGGGAAGTACGGAGTGGCTACTGAGAGAACGGTTATTGCGATGCCTGAAACTAGAATAGGGTTGTTTCCTGATTTCAATGTATTTTATTCAATACCAAGATTTAAGATCACTTTGGCGCTTTACTTGGGTTTAACTGGTAAGTAGTGAGTTATTTAATAGAACTAGTGGTCGCTCAGAGGTCGAAATTCGAACATAATTCAAAATTTAAATTAAAGAAAACCAAAAAATTATGAAAATAAATAACCTTTTTTATAATTTTCAATTTAATTGTCAATGACAATCAACAAAAGATTATAATATGCGTGTGTGTGTGTGTGTGTGTGTGTGTGTGTGTGTCAAATACATGGTAGTGTGTGTAAGGTTTTTTTTATTGATTGAATATGTTTTTATGCATAATTAAAAAAAAACAGTATTCTGCACTCCTTCTCTATATAAACTATAAGTGGGCGAAATTTCATACTCCTCCGTCCGCTCAATTTTCGTAAAAAGGGCTACAAAGTTTTTGCTTCACGTATTAATATATATAGATAGATAGATATGGATTGTAGTAGAATGTGGATTTAGTACAACCACCTTGGAACTTAAGAAGCCGACCGATGGCGGGATAACCATCCAACTGCTGGCTTTGAAATACACAGGCCAAAGACGGGCAACAGCGTCTTCGGTGCGACAAAGCCAGCCCTGCGGTCACCAACCCGCCTGCCCAGCGCGGTGACTATGGGCAAAACACATGAGTTCACGTTATTTTTGGCGTAAACTTGTGGAGGCCTATGTCCAGCAGTGGACTGTATAGGCTGTAATGATGTGGATTTAGTGGCGCTGTATTTCATACAAGAAATGACTAATTTTGAAATAATACATAGTTTTTTTAGGAGAGTAACTACGGAGTTTCTCGCAGATTTTTGAACAATGATCCATCTCATTCTAGCTGATTTAACTGAGATAATTCAGGAGGAAAATTTCTGCTCAAAATATGGAGCAGTCCGACTGGGGTAGCACCTCGATCTTACAGAAGACCACAGCTAAATAATACTGTTTTCAAGCAGTGTTGTGTTCCTGTTGGTGAGTAAGGTGACCAGAGCAACACACTTGCGATGCTTCTGGTGTTGCAGACGTCTATAAGCTACGGTAGTCGCTTACCATCAGGCGAGCCGTACGCTTGTTTGCTGACCTAGTTGTATAAAAAGATAAAAAAATAAATAAAAACTGTGAATATTAGAAATGTCTGAGAGACATACTCAGTACTCGTTTGTTAAAAAACTGACTATAGCATCTTGTGTTATAATAGTAACCGAGTTAATACAAATTAGGATTAGCAGGTACAATTATTTGGAAAATGGGATTATGAAGAGGAGGAAACAAAGAAGAAAGCAAGAAGGACATAAGCGACTTTTTCATTCATCGTACAAAATGCTTATGTTACTACTTTATGCAGATTTTTAAAAGTTCTTTAAAAAAATAATTGAAATATTTTTCCTCTTTGTCCTAATTAACCCATTTAATAATAAATTTTGTTTTTCTTTGACATAATAGACAAATTGTGTACAATAAATTTGACAATAATATAACAATGAAATTTTATTTGCATTTGATTTATTAAATAATTACAAATAGCAATTAATGTATTTTTTGCATGTTGATGTTATAATTAAAATTTTAGTTATATATTTATTATTGAATTAATTATTATTGAATTCTAGTTATGTTTGATTATTAATATTTTCTTGACTTACCTTTGGCTTTTACTTATATAAATTTGAATAATTTTAAATATACTCGCTTCATGACATTAATATATTATGGAATGTTGTGTACTCCGTAATGGGGTACATATTAGATAATAATATAATAATGATCTGATGTGTTTTATATGTATTCTATGGATGTACCTATAAAATAAATAAATAAATAAATATAATTTATTTTACAGGTGAAAGCTTAAAAGGTCAAGATGTTTATAATGCAGGAATCGCCACACATTTCGTATCTAGTGAGAAATTGACTGAATTAGAAAATAATTTATCAAAATGTGCAAGCGATAATGAAGTAATTTTTTTACTTAACAAGTTCAATGAACCTCCAAAAGATAATTCACTATCTTTAAGCGTCAGAGACATCGACTACTGTTTTTCGGCCTCAACTATAGAAGATATAATTGCGAGACTTGAAACAGTTCAAAATGATTGGTCTGCTAAAACATTAGAGGTCAGTAGCTTGCATCTGTTAAAATACTATAGGTCAGTAACATGTCTATGTTAAAAAATTATAGGTCAGTAACTTGTATCTGTTAAAACACTACAGACCAGTAAGTGTATGTTAAAAATTATAGGTCAGTAACTTGTATCTGTTAAAACATTTAACGTTAGTAAGTTATGTCTGTTAAAATAGAGGTCAATAACTAAAAGTAGCGAGGTATTCGTATTGTAGTTTTCGATATTCGTAATTACGAGTTAGTTAGTGAATCAGTGTTTGATCTTTAGTTTTCATCTTACTAATTCTATTAATGTTACAGATGGATGATTGTTACTCTTTTACTTAAAAAAACTACCGAACTGCTTGTAATGAAACTCGGTACGTAGATAGCAGGTAATCCAGAATAACGTACGAGCTATTTTTTTCACAATACTCCCATGGGGTCGGAAGTTTAGCGGGGTAACCGCAACCCGTAGCTAGTATAGTATATTTTTTATACCACTAGGTAGGCAAAGAAGTTTTGCCGAACCTACCCTCAACCAGCCGCTCTGGTCATCTTACTCACCACAGGAACAGAACACTGCTTGAAAACAATATTATTTAGCTGTGATCTTCTGCAAAGTCGTGTTACTTCCCCAATCGGACTGCTCTAAAATTGAGCTGGATATTTCCAGCTGTACCATACCCCATTCGGTTATATAATTCAATACAGGAGATTTTGTTTTGTATACTTTACAGAGACTCCACAAAATGAGCCCTGGTTCACTTAAGATCAGTCTGAGAGCGTTACAGCGCGGGGCCCAGCTCGAACGCTATCAGCGTCTTCAGATGGAAAATCGTCTCGTTGTCCATTCGATTGACAACCACGACTTCCCTGAAGGTGAAGATATTTATTTTTTTTGCATCGACTAGGGCGACAAGCCGTATCCTTGTACAGCTCTTCTCATTATAAGCGGTTACCGTAGGTTATAAACGTCTGCAACACCAGAAGTATCGCAAACGCGTTTCCAATCCACTGACCTATTATTATTGGTCTATGATCTTGGACATTGTATACGAATATATACATCTAATATATAAAATTCTCGTGTCGCGGTGTTTGTAGTCAAACTCCTCCGAAACGGCTTGACCGATTGTCGTGAAATTTTGTGTGCATATTGGGTAGGTCTGAAAATCGAACAACATCTATTTTTCATTCCCCTAAACGTTAAGGGTAGTCCACATCCATTTTTTTTATTTTTGGATAAATTATTTATTCTTTATTTTATTATGATTTGGCGTTGAAAAATACATACATTGAAAAATACATACATACACCCTTCTACCACCAACCCCTATTTTTAAATAGCGTTTAGCGGCAAGACAACGTTTGCCGAGTCAGCTAGTATATATATATATATATATATATATATATATATATATATATATATATATATATATATATATATATATATATAGGTTGTTACTACACCCAGGCTCATTAGGAATAATCTCTACGTTCCTGGAGTGCAAAGCAGAGTAAATTGCGGCAGCGGGCAAGTTATAGTCATAAGATTATGTTAAAATCGCTTAATGTAAAATAAATTCAACTGAGGAGGGCACAGCAGGGAATATCCTGCACAAAATCTAGAGATCCACCAATTTTATTTATTTTATAGATTAATAATTTTTAAATGTCAGGGTGATCTTAAATAATAAACTTAAGCTTAAGTCGTAGCTGACACGTACACTTTTTTCAGGTGTACGAGCTCTGCTCATCGATAAGGATAATAAACCTCAATGGAACCCGAGAACATTAGCCGAAGTGAATGATGAATACATTGAGAGTTTCTTCAAACGACTACCTGATGATAAGGAACTGAAATTAGACCCCTATACTCCTGTGCCCTCTGTTTATTAATATTTTTAGGGTTCCGTATCTTAAAAGGAAAAACCGGAACCACGACATCGCGCATAGATTTTGCTACAGAGCTGTGTAAAAAATCAAACTTCTAAGGCAACGCAATCACAAGATACAGCCGTTTATGCTGCAAATTTTCGACACTCGCAAGGGAATCAAAACCTACAAAGTACTTCCCGTGAATTTAAAATCTTGAAATTTAGTACGAAGCAACGTCTTATAGCACAGATAAAGGAAAAATTGCGAAAAGCATAATTTTTTAGTTACATCATATAATAATTTTGTTTGTACGGAATCCTCGGTGCGCGAGTTCGACAAATAAACGTACGGCTCACCTGATGGTAAGCGATTACCGTAGCTTAAAGACTTCTGCAACACCAGAAGCATCGCAAGCACTATGTCGACCCATTTCCCAATTCCCCATGAACTCTGGTCACCTTACTTACCACAGGAACACAACACTGCTTGAAAGCAATATTATTTAGCTGTGATCTTCTGTAAGGTCGAGTATATGGGCTGCTCCAGATTTTGAACAGAATATTTCATTCTGTGCCCTACCTCAGTTAAAACTTACTGAATTTATAAAAGAAAAATATAAAATGGAAAGATTTTTAAATTGGGTATATTTAATAAAATATTTGTACAAATAGTTATTTTTAAGACATTTTCAATAGACGGTTGATATTTAAAATACTTAATTTACTAATTAAGGGAGTCAATCACAATGTGTAAAGTAACTCGATGTTACTGAAAGAAGTAGATAGGTATATATTTTTTAATTTTTAATTTTTATTATTTTTACTTTATTACTATTGGGAACTGTACAGAACCGCATACATTAACAAAATATATAGTAAAATAAAAATATTATACCTCAGTCAGGCTGCTCCATTTTAGAACAGGAAACTTCCTGCTGTGCCCTCTCAGTTAAAACCATTCAGATATTCAGGTATTTGTCGTAATTATATAACTGTCACTATTTTAACGCATTGCTAAAAAACTCTGCGAACTGCACAACAACTTTTTTGTTAAATTCCACGCGAACGAAGTCGCGGGCACAGCTAATAATTAATAATTTACATTAGTAAATAAAATTATGAAAAACAAAACAATGAAGAACAATTAAGTGTTTGTGAATATATAATAAGATTTGTTTTTTTTTTTTTGTAAAATAAATGCTTAGGCTTGTTTAGTGTTGTCTTACTTTACTACTTTTGTTTAAAATCTTTATTACACGTTTCTAAACACTCAAAGTTATAATTAGGTATTATCCAAAAATCGCTTTAAGGTTTTTTTTTTGTATCAATTCTAAAGCTTTTAAGAATTTAAGTTCTAACTGTTTTTTTGTAGTTAACCTGTTTGGACAAGCCATTAATCTTAAAGCACCATAATATTTTACTCATCATCTGCAACATTTGTTAGTTTGAAATTTTGCTCGTAGCCTGCCTGCGATCGTACGTGTGGCAGCACACGAGCTGCGAGCCACCAATTTCAACCGACTTCTAAAAAAGGAGGAGGTTATCAATTCTATTCAGAACCTTAGAACTTTTGACTGGGTGGACCGATTTCCATGATATGTCGTCGTATGTATGTATGTCGTGTGTTCCCATTTAAATCTAATAATGCGTATTTACTTGACTGTCTTTTCGTCTACCTACGATGTGTTACTTGTCGATGTAATTGAAGTCGTTTTTTTTTTTCGTTTGCGAGCAAATAAAATTCTGTATCGCCAGTCCGTGGACGCGCAATGCTTGTAGTGTAGGTATTTGTAATTTTTGTTACTTTTGATTGAGAAATTACTCAAAATGTATTATTACAGAACTTCGTCTTTTTTGGTTTTTAAAATGTAATACGATACAATTCTTATATAACACAAAACTTCTTGTGTCGACGACATCGCAATAGAGAATTTGTAAGCTTCACGTGTGTCACCGACGTCGAGCCGAGTAGTCCGCGATCTTAAAAACCGCGTATTTTAAGTTCGTACGTCTATCACCCCTTTAATAATGCGTATTTGTTTGATCATTTTTTCGTCAACCTACGTTGTATTACTGGTAGATGTAAATGATGTCAGTTTTTTGGTCAACAAAATCAAAATCAAAAACAACTTTGTGCCAATAGATTTCAAAATTACTTTCGAATCGCCATTTTACAAATTAAAATTTAAATTGATTATTATTTTTGTAAAAGTAAAGCTACCAACGATTCGGAAAGTAGATTCTGCAGAGGAGAATCGGCAAGAACCTCCGCTGATACACTTTTGAAAATAATATACCAATAAACTATGTTTTAGTACAAAATTAGTAGTCAATATCTTGCATGAAATACAGCGTCACTAAGTCCACACATCTTTATCAACTATCATCGCATTGTGTTTAATAATAAACCTTTAGTTTCGTTTCATTATAGTTTGTAAATGTAAGGGTTCTACCCTTATAAAGCCATGGCACCCCAAACAAACAATAATACAAGTCACCAAACACTTTGTAATAAGTTCGTAATATAGAAAATTCTAACTGATCTCGTTTTATTTCTAAAACTAGTGGTCGACAAGGGGTCGAAATTCGACCATAATTAAAAATTTATATTCAATAAAAACAAAAAATTATGAAAATAAAGAACCTTTTTTAAAAAAAAATCATTTTGACTAAAGACTAACAATCAACAAGAGTGTAATATGCGTGTGTGTGTCAAATACATGGTAGTGTGTGCAATGTTTTTTTTTATAGATTTAATATATTTTTTACGAATAATTTAGAAAAAAATATTAGCATTCTGCACTCCTTCTCTATATAAGCTATAAGTGTGCGTAATTTCATACTCCTCCGTTTGCGCAATTTTCGTAAAAACGGGTACAAAGTTTTTGCTTCACGTATTTAATATACAGATATGTACTTTGTCAAATGTTTGTTGAACGATCTTTTCAGTTATAAGATAAGCTATCTAAAGTCAATACACGTATATTTTGTAGCAGGACAACTATACATTGATACTATTAAAATGCAAATAGGTATACATAATTATTATTATAACATCTTTGTTAAATAATATAAAACTTAGTAACGTTTTATTTTCATCAAATAATGAGTGTCTTTTGATGTTGATTTTTTTAAAAGATCTTATGAATTATGATAATGAAACGTGAAACGCTTATTTATTCGTATAGCAATCGATCGTAGATAGTTTGCAATACACATATTGTAAATTGCTGATTGTAAAATTGGTTGGTAATTGCTTTGACGAAATTGCGACAATTAAGTGTATATACAATTTATAATTTACTGTTCATTTTGTATTAAAAATATAATTCTGATGACGCCATGGTGCAATGTTTACAGCTACTGGCTGATAAGATAGCAGTTACGGATTCGATTCCTACACATGTGTAACATACAGATCTTTAACGTAGTTGGCTCTTGTGTACCTACGTTTTATTTGAGTTCCTCATACAGGATTCAAATCAAATTATATTGGAGGCCTTGGAGGAGGAGAGTGAAGCATTTATTAACAATTTAGCCTTACCTTGGTACAATAACAGCTGTGTGCTTGTCTCTCTTCTGGGTATCAATTCGTCTATCACTTTTATTCCTTACGTCTCTTCTGTCAAGATCGAAGCTACGATTATGCCTGTCCTTAAAACTCGTCACGAACACATCCCTGTCAACGTCTGGTAAGCCGTAATTCAACTTCTGTTGTGCTTTTGGTGAAATCGGCGAAGTTGCCAAACCCCTCGTTAGTGTCAAATTGGCACAGGATTTGGATGGAGTAACTGTGGTTGGCGTGCTTGATATTATCTTCATTGGGGTTCCCGGGTATCTGACCTCTGATTTATTTGGCGTTATCCTTACCGATGGCTGGCTTGCGTAGCTTTTTAGCTTCCTAGGCGTCGAGAGCAGCTCGTGTAACTTTTGCGTTGCGATTAGGTTACTTTTGGACATGATTGGAGATGTCGTTGAAAATGTTACATTTTTCCTCTCTTCTCGTTCTTCGTCATCAGACGGTACAATTGCGTATCTGTGTGTTTTACCGTTCACCGTTTTAACGATTTCTGTTGGTATTTCTTTCAGTTCATTATCATCTGGACCATCTACATTGTATTCTTCTACCTCGTTTTCATCTGCTTCTATAATTCTCTTCTTTGTCGGTGAATAGTCCATACTGTCATCAATGTCAATGACCTCGTACCTATGTTTGACTCTGTCTTCTAAATTGTCGCTTGTATTGTATCTTCTCTGTCTGAACTGTGCCATTTCTAAGTCTTCGCTTCTTGTTCTGCACCGTACCATTGAACGAGTAGGTTTAACAATGAGGGATGTTTGCCTTTGAAATTGTTGGTATTTTGCTGGTTTTGGCGGCAATTCTGGCGGGATATCATGCCTCGCGGGAACCCTTAGCGGATTATCAGATATATCTGTCCTCACTATCCTGTTATTTTCGATTTTTCGTGGTGAATTCGCACCGAGTGGCGGCATTCTTCGATCGGGCGATAGTGCCTTTGTTATACATGATTTCTGGGCAAAAACAACTTCACTTTGAGAGCAAAACGCTGGGTTTGAATAATATTTGTATACTATCTTAGGCGATTCCATTCTTAAGCGTATATTTCCCCTTTTACCCGTCAGACCATAGTTCCTGTTACGGGGGTTAGTTGGCGTAACCGTTAGGGTCTACTGGTTTTCTTAGAATTTATTATTACTGCTACACTTATATTTAGTTTTATAACTTTATAATATTTGTCACTTATAATTTAGTGTATATTTCAAATCACTAAACACATAAAAGATCACTACATAATATCTTATGTATTACTATGTTTATAACTGCTACACATACATAGACTTTGAAATAAAATCACTAAAACTGAAATCACTTAAAATATAATTAATTTTAAAAGTTAAAATTATTATTATTATTACTTAAGAAAAAAGCGTGTTATCGCTGTGACGTACAACGGTCAACTGAATGCTTTTTAAAAAAATGTAAGGGTCGGAAGCGGCGTACGCGCACCCTTATAGCACGCGCTATACAAAAACTAAAACTGCAAAGAATTTTACACTTTATTTCCACTCCATTATTACGTCTAAAATCCCTTAAACAAGCAAACATTTTAAACTTCACTTACTATTCAATTTCAAAATGGTAGTACGTACATTAAAAATATTAATTCATTTTGAGTTTTATGTCACCGTATTAAGGGACTATTTTTTTCTATAGTTACGCAATTATTGTATAAGCTTCGAACGGAAGGACGTAGGGACAATTTAGGGTTCCCGAGCTAATGCAATTATTATTAGTTCCTTTTGGTAGTTATTTTATTTAGAACTGTTTTTATTACAATATTGATGTATTAAAAATACATTCATAGATATTTATATCTTTTTTTTCTAAATAAAATAAAATTATGTATTTTTATAATAACTTTTTGACACAATTTTTTTATTGTTTTATTATACCTGTATGAATGTAGATTTATTCTCAATATAAATATTTCTTTTGATAATATATATAAAAGTATTCTAAAATAAGTTGTTAAGTTACTACTGCTTACGTAGTTTTAGCTATATTTATAATAGTTTTAAATTTTAATATACGTCTGATAACTATTAAGTACCATCTTGTTTTTATCATTTTTTTAAAATGTAGATTACAATAAAAGTTACTAAAGCTAAAAAACTCATATCTACGGAAAAGTAACAGAAATAGGTAGGTACATAAACTCTAAGGAAAATTAGCAGAAATACATATTTTTTGACAAATCATTCTCTATTTTTTTACATGTCAATAACAAAGGAATACATTACAGATAATTTTTGACTATTAAAAAATACAGATATAACAAAAAAATTAACTTATAAAGCTATCTAAGAAGTTTATTACAAAAAAAAAGTGTCAGTATTTACCATTTAGCAATGGAGTTCGCTCCACGTGCCAACGACCGTTACTCGCATCTGCCTGCCAGCTGGGGACAGCGGGTAACAACTTTTTATTGTATTTTGTACTATTTTATCAGTAGTTATTAATGAATGAAGTATTAGATTTTTGCCTGTTCTTTAAGAACTTTATCTTAATATAGTTAATAGCAGTATATATGATTCAAGTTTATTTTGCAGCAACTATACTTTAACATTCTACTTAATTATTTTATCATTTAACTTATATCTCCCTCTCAACTCCCGTTCGCCTCACCCGATAAAACTTTTTGTAATGTTCTCGTCACGCAGTCACTAGTTTACTCCCCAAGTCGAGTGTATGTAAAGAGGTTTCACTTCAAAAAAATTAAACAAATAAACAAAAAAATGATAAACACAAAGTGTGGTGTATAAAATTAAATGTGCAAAAATTATATCTTTTATTGAAAATGTTAACAACATCTGCACGCGAGTGAGTGAAGTGGCAAAGCTCCCGTATTTTATTTTATTATAGCTACGTACACCTGCGGTCTGCGCGCCTTAGATGTACATTTCATAATAAATTAAATATAGTACTCACTAGCTGTACCCACGACTTCGTCCACGTTTTAGGTATTTACATGTTCAACGCGATTTCTTAAAATGGCATAACTTTATTATTTATTACCTGATTTACAGGAAACAAACATTAAATGTTAAGTGAAGCTTACTACAATATATTAGTGAAAACCACATCTAAATTGGATAGGCCGTTTCTGAGATTAGCGTACACAAACGCACAGACAAATAGACAATCAGACAAAAATTCTACCAATCATTGTTTTGGGTGCTATTTGCGTTGATAAAGGTCCCGATAGTATTTTTTTCTCATATATCTTCCATGTACAGACAGCGATCCGTTACATTTTTATTATATGTACTGATATATGTTATATAACTGTGTTTGTCCTCAAACAAAAGAACTAACTTTTCAATTAACGTCGACAAGATTTTAAAGTTTGATTAAAGACCCACACAATAACTACCTAGCTTTCGATGAAATAAGAATTATCAAAATCAGTCATCACATCGCTATCGCAGTTCACTGCTGGAGATAGGCCTCCACAAGTTCGCGCCAAAAATGGCGTGAACTCATGTGTTTTGCCCACAATCACCACGCTGGGCAGGCGGGTTGGTGACCGCGGGGCTGGTTTTGTCGCATCGAAGACACTGCTGCCCGTCTTCGCCCTGTGTATTTCAAAGCCAGCAGTCGGATGGTTATCCCACCATCGGTCGGCTTTATAAGTAGGTAGACTCAATAAACAGTTACGACGTAAAACATATAAAATACAGTCGAATATAAAACCTCGCTCTTTTTTAAATCGATTGAAAATAAAAAAACGCTGTTTTTTTTAAACTAGATTTTATATATGTATATTAGCGACCTCTGTCCGTCCATATTGTTTTACACGATAAGTAGTCACCAACATATGAAATACTAAAACCTTCTCCGAAACACGCTGCATCTTATGGTATAAGTATTATTCCGATCGGTTCAGTAGTTTTTGCTGTATAACCGAACAAAAAAACCGGTATTCCATTTATTAATTCTATTTACAGAAAATTTATAACTTCTTTCAACAAGACTTTTTCTTTTTTTAGAAACTATACAAAAAAAAAGAACGATAAGAAACCATCTTCAATTACATAGACAAGTAATACAACGTTGGTAGACGAAAAAATAGTCAAGTAAATACGCGTTATCAAAGATTACTCAAAAAGTTGTAATCAGATATTGATAAAATTTAAATGTGACTACATGATAAACATCAGCTTTCGATTAAATTAAAAATCATCAAAATTGATATACTCAGTAAAAAGTTATGCGGATTTTCGAAGGTTTCCCTCGATTTCTCTGGGATCCCATTATCAGATCTCGTTTTCTTATCATAGTAACACACTTAGGATATCTCCTTTCCCAAAAAAAAGAATTATCAAAATCGGTTCATAAACGACGAAGTTATCATAAGTAAAGTAGTAATAAAGTATATTTATACGGTCTAATTAAGTAATCTCCTCCTTTTTTGAAGTAGGTTAAAAAATAGAATCATTGAATTCGATACACCCAGTAAAAAGATATGGGATAATAAACTTGATGTGCGGTATATCTCGAATCAGTTTATGTGGCATCTTCTGATATATTTGATCTTATATGTATCTTAATAAATAGATAAATAATAATACTATATATAAAGTCGAATTGAGACCCTCTTTCTTATTTGGTGTCATTTAATAATTATTGTTTTAAATATTTTTTCTAATTTTAGTATGGAAATGTCTAGTTAAAGTGCAAAATATCGTTGTTTCATGTTACGATAATAATTAAAAGAACAACACACTTCACGAAATACGTAGAAAAAAGCAAGGTATTTCGACAAAACAATACGCGCGGCCGCCGTTGGCTATCACTTGGCATATAAAACCCAGAGCGACCCGCGCGAACTCAGATGCAACGAAACGACGACTGTAGCAACTTGAAACACGAAATGGCTTCTCGAAAGAAGAGTAAATCCCGTTCCTCACGCGCTGGCCTCCATTTCCCTATTGGAAGAATCCACAAGATCCTGAAAAAGGGAAACTACGCACCAAGAATCGGCGGAGGAGCACCGATATACTTAGCAGCGGCTTTGGAATATTTATCAGCGGAAATACTGGAATTAGCGGCGGAAGTTGCAAAAGAAAATAACAAATCTCGTGTCGTGCCACGCCACATACTCTTTGCTATAAGAAATGACGAGGAGTTAAATAAAATGCTGTGTGGTGTCACGATATCTCAAGGTGGAGTGTTGCCAGCGATTCATTCACAATTATTACCGAAGAAAACCGTCAAAAGTTCTCAGTCACAATAAATATATTATGAATGTTAGTTATTTATTATGATGTAGGTCGAACGAAATGACCTGAACGACAATGTCCTTTTCAGGACAGCATTTCTATTGTTTCTAAGACGTCAACATTATTTTTCGTGGTGTGGGGCATAGTAAGAAATATCTTGTTAAAAATCTAAAGCAAGATTATTAAATTGTCTCAAGTAGTGCTGTGCTCCTATGGTGAGTGAGGTAGTCGGGGCACCAAGGTTAGGGTTTACGACATGCTTGCTGTACTCCTGGTGTTGCAAGCGTTCATGATCTATGGTAACCGCTTACCATCAAGTGAACCACGTGCTAATGTAACTACATAGTGGTACATACAAATATTAAACAGGTTAGGCAAGAAACAACTTGAGGGTAAGATGATTTTTTTTTTGATTAAACACTGAGTTAGCACAAACAAACTTTAAAAAAAAACTTAATAATGAGTGGGTAAACGTAAGAAAAATAGAAATGTGTTATTCTGAAAGTGATCATAAAATAATAGAAATAAAATGTGTGTTCATTTATTTTTTACAACGAACTATGTATCAGAGATTGAATAAGATAAATTTTGAGACTTCCAAATATAGTAACAAATTTACTATAAATATCATTTTTAAGGGAAAATTACTTATAACCATTTTAAAATTATGTTTCGACTTCTTAAATAGGCTTACTAAACCTGCAAACGTTATTAAAATTGCTCTAACAAATTTAAAAGTATAAATATCATTTTAAGACCGGTTTCACTGGCTATGGATAATATAAGTAAGTTGGATGCCGTCACCTGTCAAATAGTAAATCCACAAACGGTAAAGGAAGCCCTTATAGAATAGCCTCATAGGTACGCATATATTTGAAGAATTGTTATAGTTTATTTTACATTTGTAGGTACCTATATTTATAAATTTAATATATCTACCAAAGAAATTAAGAATAAATAACAATAAAACATCCTTATACCCTCATTATATGTATCTATATTTGTTTGCAATGAATTGCCTTCTTAGTGAAAAAAAAAAATAGTCGAGAATTTACAGTCCAAATCGGTGGTAGATTATATTTAACTAATGTAATCAATTTATAAAAACAGATATAGAATTTTTATTTGTAAAATAACGATTCAAAATCGCAATGAAGATATGATAAATTTGTTTTTGTCTGTGATTTTTGTAAACGTCTTATCGTGAAACAGAAAAATTGCAGCCCTGAAAAGGGCTTTGTCAATATCATCCGACCTGAAAAGGGCCGGAAAGGGTGCCTTTGTATGGCAACAAAATATTTAAAAAAAAGTCAAAAACAGCAATTTTTAAATTATTTAACGTTTATGACTAAAGTTGTATCATATGATTTTTATGCACCTACTTCCACTTATCTAAATTAAATTTATTTAGCTTTTTAATACGGACTTAGCGAGCAGCTGAAGGACATTTCGACATTATTGTAACGCATAAACGCTAGTTGTTATATGGAAACTTTTTTCTTAATCTTTTTGTTAGTGTGCTTGAATTCGTTCGCGCCATTTTGGAACACTGCGTCTTACTGTTTGATGGTATCTTTATGCTGTAATTATATTTTAATCATGTCCGCTCAGTTTATTATTTATTGTCGATTTTTCCATAATTTTAAGATATTAATATCATTCGTAGATCATAGCTGCAGATATTTTAATATTTCTATAAAACATTTTTCGATGATATATCTACGCACGCTCACCCCGTACTCGCCGCGCCAACTGGATATCCTTAGGCATTATAGTGATTCTTTTACCGTGAATAGCGCACAAATTCGTATCCTCGAATAATCCCACTAAATACGCCTCTGACGCTTCTTGCAGCGCCTGCACAGCGGAGCTCTGGAACCTCAAATCCGTTTTAAAATCTTGAGCAATTTCGCGAACGATTCTTTGGAAAGGTAGCTTTCTTATCAACAGCTCGGTAGACTTTTGGTATCGCCTTATTTCTCGAAGGGCGACGGTTCCTGGTCGGAATCTGTGGGGTTTCTTAACACCGCCAGTCGCTGGGGCGGTTTTCCTGGCCGCTTTTGTAATCATTGGTTTTCGGGGGGCTTTGCCGCCAGTGGATTTGCGTGCGGTTTGCTTCGTACGCGCCATTTTGATTCAATGTCCGTTTTGATGTTACTATCACACGGCCAGCGATGCAGTATTTATAATATTTTTGTCATCCCCACTCCCATTATTTGTTTTGTCATTATTATATTGTTTTTATTACTGATTAGCTAATGTTTTTGGCTAAAAACTATAAAATAACCTAAATATTTTTTATGTTGAATTTTTCTCTTTAAAACGTTACGTTTCCTTTTATCCAAAAAAATAAGTAATGACGAACGAAGTCGAAAGCAAAATACAAATTGAAAATATTATTGAAATTTTAAAATGTCAATATCGCTACCACGGTGACATAACTACTTAATGAACCTACATGTTACGTAGAAAATGGTGCGAGCTTTACCGTGCAGTCCTAAAGATGGTTGTTGCAAGATTTATTAAATGACTTACGTAAAAAAATTCCAAATAGACTGATAAAATTCGATTAGCTCGTTGGCGCAGTTTGTAGTGACCCTACTTTCTGTTTCGCGGGTTGCGGGTTCGATTCCCGCCTGAGTCTGGGTGTAGTATTTGTATTTATATATTTATATATGTATGTAATGTTTCTATGTATATTTATCAAAATAAAGTATTTGGCTATATCAGCCGGCCGTTACCTTACACAAGCATTAAGTTGCTTACCATAGGAACAGACGACCGTGTGTGTATGTTATAAGATATATATTTATTTACTCTATTGAAATTTACTATAAAATATACTAACAAAATGAAAAACTAAAATTTACTGACAAAATGAAAAATAAATAAATAAATAGTTTTAATAATTTATCTCTGATTTCATGTATTTTAGAGATAAAATTAGGATGTAATTTTTTTTTTTACGAATTGCGTTGGACATCTATAGTTATAATTATCGACACGGATATTGAGTGCTGACCTGAGTAAAAAATATTTTTTATTTTATTTTATTTTTTTACTGAACAAAACTATTTTCAGTTTGCGACCCTAGCACAAGGCGCAAAGCGATCCCCACTCTCTCGTCGAGCGCTCAATCAAATCATCATTCAAAGATTCGTGTTATTTAAGCGGCTTGGAAGTACTCGTAGAATCATCGCCAATTAAATACAAAACTTTTGATGTGCTACTGGACTGTGATTGGCCGAATCGATCAACAAATCAGATGACTGTTTTTTTTCTAATGTCAGTATAGCAGAATGTATATAAGAATCTCACTAACTGAAATCACTTAGTTTACAAAGTTCACACAAAGAAAATCAGTAAAAATGGTACCCAAATCAACACTACACTCAAACAAGAAGAAAAAGGACGTGATCGAGAAACCGATAGCAAAAACGAAAAAAATGAAAAAGAAGAACTACCAGAGCTTTTCTATTTATATTTTCAAATTGCTACGAAGTGTAACGAAAGAGAGTTTCGGTATATCGAGGCATTCTATGTTGATAATGAACAATTTTGTGAACGATATGCTAGAGAAGATAGCTTCGGAGGCTGGTAAACTAGCGAGCCACAGTAAGAAGACGACATTGGGAAGCAGGGAGATGCAATCAGCGATTAGGCTAGTACTACCCGGTGAATTGGCGAAGCACGCGAACATAGAAGCTATGAAAGCGATAACGATGTACCATAATAGCCACGAAAGGGAAGGTAAAACACCGTAAAAACATTAATTTGACGTAGAAATTGTAATAAACTTTATTTGTTTTGATTTAATATTTGATTATTTATAAATTAACAAGGTCCTTTTTAGGACCGAACAACTTTTTTTTCGTATGTTTCAAAGGACGTCAATTTATTATCATATAATAAAAATAAATGATTAAATAGAGTATCATTCATCATTTTTTTTTTATGTCACTCGGTCGGCAAACAAGCGTACGGCTCACCTGATGGTAAGCGATTACCGTAGCCTATAGACGTCTGCAACACCAGAAGCATCGCAAGCGCGTTGCCGACCCAATCCCCAATCCCCCCAGGAGCTCTGGTCACCTTACTCACCAACAAGAACACAATACTGCTTGAAAACAGTATTATTTTGCTGTGATCTTCTGTAAGGTCGAGGTACTACCCCAGTCGGGCTGCTCCATATTTTGAGCAGGAAATTCCTGCTGTGCCCTACCTCAGTTTAAATAGATTTTTTTATCATAATTTCAGCCTATCACAGTCCACTGCTGGACATAGGCCTCCACAAGTTCACGCTAAAAATGGTGTGAACTCATGTGTGTTGCCCATAGTCACCACGCTGGGCAGGCGGGTTGGTGACCGCAAGGCTAGTTTTGTCGCACCGAAGACGCTGTTGCCCGTTTACGGCCTCTGTATTTCATTGCCAGTAGTTCGATAGTTATCCCGCCATCGGTCAGCATTTTAAGTTCCAAGGTGGTAGTGGTAATAGAGTAATTATTCAAAACTATGAGAATTTATTAAATATTAGGATCATTAAATATTATAATTGTATGTCCATAAAAAACCGTTTATTTAAGAAGTGAAGAAATAATTATAAATGTAGGTAGAAGTGCTTTGTTATTTCAATAAGCTGATCTAATCTCCGTTAATTTATTACTTACTTGCGACCTGCCCCGTCTTCGCACGGGTGGAATGCTGAGACTAAATATAGAATATAAAATAAAATAAATATTATATGTTATAATAAATATGTTCGCAAAAATGTCTTTATTTTGTGTTTGTGTGTGTTATTACGATATCACATTAGAAACCTTCAAAGCTATTAGTGTTGTTCTACTATATTATGCATGTATTATACATATAAACCTTTCTCTAGAATCACTATTTACTAAAAACAACCGTAGTTTTAAAGATCTAAGCATACAGACAGCATGAAGCGACTTTCTTTTATACTATGTATTAATGATTACAATTATTCATTACTATTATTTATTTATTACTTTTTTTTAAATATTTGTTTAGGGTTGTAGTAAGCAATCTTATTAATAAACCACATACAAACCAGCATACAAGCATATAGGACCTTGGACTTTTTCATTTTCAACTTTGTCTCTTCCTGAGCATAGACTTTTACTTTAGCCGTTTGATAATAAATGCCTACATAAATATATTTATTTATTTATTTTATACTTAATTGTGTACCACAAATATATTACAAAACAAGGCATTAAGATGGTTACAGACAGTGAAGTACAATGGGCGGACTTACGGTTAATTAGCCATTTCTTCCAGACAACCCAGACATAAAAAGGAAACTTATTATCTAAATTGGGTAGGTGGTGTAGATGTATAATCTAAACTTACATACAAATGTCTAAATTCTGATTATAATAAACTACCAATTTTTTTTCGTGTCTCCTAGCATTTTTTTTTTTTTTGTGAACGTATAGTTTTTTTTTTTTTTTCTACTATACAAATCACGTCCCATTAAAACGAATGTAAAAACAGAATTATTCAATTTGACGGAATTTTTGCTCATAATAAAAATTTTAGTCATTCATTTTTATTTATATTGATTTAAATTAGAAATTCGTAAAATCGTTAATACTAGTCGTATAGGTAAGGTAAGGTAGTAAAATATAATTTCTCAAAAACAGTTACATCTACCGTCATTATAAATCTATTCTGTGACAATAAATATCGACGCGTACATTCTTCGACGCCATTTCACAATCGTACTACAGACAAACAACACCATGGCAGGAAGAGGTAAGGGTAGCAAAGGACTTGGAAAAGGAGGCGCAAAGCGTCACCGAAAGGTCTTAAGAGACAACATTCAAGGCATCACCAAACCAGCTATACGAAGATTGGCCAGACGAGGCGGTGTCAAGCGGATATCCGGTTTAATGTACGAAGAAACACGAGGTATTCTGAGGCTATTTCTAGGAAATGTGATTCGTGACGCCGTGACGTACACGGAGCATGCTAAACGAAAGACTGTGACGGCCATGGATGTGGTATACGCTTTGAAACGACAAGGAAGAACGTTATACGGTTTTGGCGGATAAATATGATAAAACTTAATTAATTATATGTGTTAGTTGGATATTTTGTTGATTTAATTTAAAATTTTATTATTTAATAAAACAAGGCTCTTTTCAGAGCCGCATTTCGTTGTTTCTTGAGACGTCAAAACATATTTATACTATCTTGGGGGTAATTTGAAAAAAAAAAATGGCTTCGGAGCACTAGTATCTTTAGATCAATTAAACATATCGACTATCGATAATTATGATAATTAATAATTAATGTTTAACCGTTTAATAATATCAAAAATATTTGATTTATTGTTGAAGAATATTTTAATTTTTTTTAATCCACGAACTAGTTCTCGAATTACTATAATTTTGACACAACTTGTGTGTCCTTCTATCTCTAGTAAACGAATTCAGAGATTGATAAAATGTTTAAACTGACCGTTAAATAACAGATCTTATTTACCAAGTAGTGGTCATTAGATAGTTTAGAATTGTAAATATTTTTTTTTAAATTTCAAACTGAAGGTAGGGTATTATTTCCCATTATTCATCATTTACCCCGTCATGATTGTCTTCTGTATTTCATCTGTACTAATGCCTAAGATTAGCTGAAGATTTTGTTGGTTTGCTTAAGCGCTGGTCTCGGGAGCTATTGGTCCGAATTGATAAATTTTATTTGTTTTGCTAATATATACAGTATTTAATTAGTTTTTCTTTAAATTTGCCCGTAACAAGGCGGAGCTCACCTGATCTTTACAACACATACTTGTACATTTATATATTTATTTTAGAATATTTGCGTTTCATAACCACTTTTTAACCGACTTCCAAAAAAGGAGGAGGTTTCTTTATTCGATTTTATCTTTTTGTGTATGTTACTCATAGATCTAGTAAAAAAATGTTACTTCAGAACTTTCACCGGGATGTAACGATTTTGATGATTCTTGTTTTAATCGAAAGGTGGTCTGTGTCATTTGGTCGCACTTAAATTTATTTGAGATCTAACAACAACTTTTCGAGTTATATCTAATAATGCGTTTTTACTTGACTATTTTTTCGTTGACCTACGTTGTATACTGCATAACTTTTTACTGGGTGTACCAATTTTGATGATTTTTAATTTAATCGAAAGCTCATGTTTATCGTGTGGTCAAATTTAAATTTTATCGAGATCTGATAACAACTTTTTGGGTGATCTTTGATATCGCGTATTTACTTGACTATATTTTCGTCTACCTACGTTACTTGTAGATGTAATCGAAGTCGGTTTTTTTTCGTTTGCGAGCAAATACAATTATTATATGCCTTGTCCTATACTCAATAAGACCGTCTCTGTACATTTCCGTCTAGTTGTACTTATTTTCTATTTTTTTAAATATTTTAAATGGTGTACAATAAAGAGTATTATTATATTAATAGTTGAGGGTAGTTTATGTCACAAGTGTGCGTACAAATATTTGAACGCTTGAAATTCTACCGTCCCCTTCGCAAGAAAGTAATTCTAAGTTCAAAAACGTTACGTCAAAGTTGGTTTTAAAAGTAAAATATAATTTGTGTTTATCGTTATGCTGCTGATAGTCATAGCTCGTTATTTTATAGCCTATTATTTCGTTATGAAAATATATATAAAACAAAAGATTCTAAAATGTAATTTAAAAAATGTCGTCGACTGTATTATAATAGTATATACCTACATATAGATTTTGTCTGCGCGGCGACCGAATCAAGAAATTCCGTAACGAAAATAAAACCTAAACCCCCCCCCCCCCCACTTTACCTACCATGTAGTTCGGCCGAGCGTTCGCTTAACGCGTATGTATACGGTACGAATGTACGAAGCTCGCACGGATATTGTAAGATAATAAAAATATTTTAAGCGATATCTAAGATTTTATTTTTGTGTTACCCACATTAGGAATTCTAAACATTTTTGAATATCATATCAAAAATTGACCGCTCCAGCGGGGTTCGAACCCGCGTCTCCGACGTACCGTGTCGGCGCTCTAGCCAATTAAGCTATGGAACGATACACCCGCTCGAGCGAAATTTTCGATATGATAATTTTAAATTACGGTTTAAGCGAACCGTGGCGCCGTCTATAGTGAGCTCTTTACAGAAACCCGTAACTATTCAAAGTTTCATATTACAATGAAAATCTTTGACAGGAGACGACACCGTGCTATTTTTAATATCTAAGATTTTATTTTTGTGTTACCCACATTAGGAATTCTAAACATTTTTGAATATCATATCAAAAATTGACCGCTCCAGCGGGGTTCGAACCCGCGTCTCCGACGTACCGTGTCGGCGCTCTAGCCAATTAAGCTATGGAACGATACACCCGCTCGAGCGAATAAGCGATATAATTTTAAGCGATATTAACTTCTCATTTATTCAATAAAAGAAAAATATATATTTTCTTATCGGTCACCACGCTTAAAAAGTGTAACGGATTAATATGAAAGAAAAAGCTTGAATTAATATCAAAGAAAAAAAAAATACTGCATAGATAAAAAATAAATAAATAATTATAATTGCATAAATTGATAAAAAAATGCTATGCAATAGCTTTACTGCGGCGGCAGTCGCCGTGTGCCACATGTTTTTTTATTTATTTTTGTTTTTAATTACCAAATTTATTTCTTAAATAAATATTATTATATAAAATTAATTCATTTACAGAATATACAAAAGTTTAGCATGCGTAGAACTATTATAAAACAGCATTGATATCCATGATCAGTAATATTTTTGAAGGTAGAGGGTAAAATAGATCTTTGGTTACTAGCTGACTCGGCAAACGTCTTGCCGCTAAACGCTATTTAAAAATAGGGGTTGGTGGTAGAAGGGTGAAAATTTAGGGTTGTATGTATTTTTCAACGCTAAATCATAATAAAATAAAAAATAAATAATTTATCTAAAAATTAAATAAAAAAACTAGGGGTGGACAACCCTTAACATTTAGGGGGATGAAAATAGATGTTGTTCGATTATCAGGCCTACCCAATATGCGCGCAAAATTTCATGAGAATCGGTGAAGCCGTTTCGGAAGAGTTTAACTACAAACACCGCGACACGAGAATTTTATATATTAGAAGATAAAGCTATAGAGTAGGCTATTATTTTATTTAAAAATTAACATCCACGGGCTCAAAATGCCCATGCCTCTTTTAAAACATGCATTATAATTATATTAATTACCACAGACGATTTATCATAAAAACTACAAATTGACAGTCCTGTGACTACCTAGTAAAACTAGGATGTGGTCCGACGCTCACGGTTTTAGACTGCTTTTAAGTGATGTTGTATTCCTGTTGGTGAGTAAGGTGACCAGAGCTCCTGGGGAGGATCGAGGTTAGGGTCGGCAACGCGATCGCGATGCTTCTGGTGTTGCAAGCGTTTATAAGCTACGGTAATCGTTTACCACCAGGTGAGCCGTACGCTCGGGCTAGGCCATAGACAATCGGCCGCGCGGATTTATGGGGTATTGGTTTTGGGGGTTGTGTGGAGGAGAAGGGGGAAGAGTGAGTTACCTCTGGTACCACTCCCACCGTGTGAAACCCCATAGTTCTGGAGATATCGTGGTTAAAGTTTTGAGGTTAGAATTGTATTATTTAGAGTTATCAAAATACCTTATAGCTCCGTGTCTGACTCCACCTTAGCACCGGCGCTGCAGGATGTGCACTCATGCTCCGTTTTTTCAACTTTCACACGTTATTTTCGAACAGTTCTTGCTTCAAAACTTTCATTTCAGCCTAATTCAGTCCACTGCTGGACAAAGGTCTCCACAAGCTGGCGCCAAAAATAACGTGAACTCATGTGTTCTGCCCACAGTCACCACGCTTAGCAAGCGGGTAGTAACCGCAGGGCTGGCTTTGTCGCACCGAAGACGCTGCTGCCCGTCTTCGGCCTGTGTATTTCAAATCCAGCAGTTGGATGGTTATCCCGCCATCGGTTAAAACTTTAACTATGGATATTTTTAATAATTCTTACTGTGTTATTAATTTACATACATTTATTTGGACAAAAATAATACATTTGTGCTTAAATTGTTTTAGAACGAAACGCTAAGTGACACGCTATTTTGTTAGAAAGCTACTATTTGTCAGTCGTTACACGCTAGTTGGTATCATTTGTTGATCTTGCACTCGATATCGTTTTTACGTACTCCTCCTGTTCTATACGGGGAAAAGGCCAATGCCCAACAGTGGGATATTACAAGCTGAAGCGTGGCAAATTTGGGTTCATTCTGAACTGAGATAGGGCACAGCAGGAATTTCCTGCTCAAAATATGGAGCAGCTCGACTGGGGTAGTATCTCGATCTTACAGAAGACCACAGCTAAATAGCTGACCAGAGCTCCTGGGGGGGGGGGGGGGATGGGGGCGGCAACGCGCTTGCGGTGCTTCTGGTGTTGCAGGCGTCTATAAGCTACGGTAGTCGCTTACCATCAGGTGAGTCGTACGCTTGTTTGCCGACCTAGTGACATAAAAAATTAAATTCAAATGAGACCTATAATTGGCAACACTTATACTTAAAATTTTTGTAAAAAATCATTCTTTTTTAAATCTTATTATTGTATGCCTTGTTGGTGTTAATGTTAAATGAGTTCAGAAATAAAACAAGCAGTGCGGGCGAGAAAAATTCATTCTTTTTCTATTCTTATTAGTGTATGTCTCGTCGGTGTTAATGTGGAATGATTCAGAAATAAAACGAGCAGTGCGGGCGAGCCGTTTAATAGAGGCCGATGTCGGAGAGGACGTGCGCGAGGATGATCTGGTGCACGTCGCGGAACACGGTGCGCACGTTGTCCGTGTCGGTGGCGGTGGTGAAGTGGAAGTAGCACTCGCGCGCGCGCCGCGCCGAGCCCACCACGAACCGATGTTTAATAGAGGCCGATGTCGGAGAGGACGTGCGCGAGGATGATCTGGTGCACGTCGCGGAACACGGTGCGCACGTTGTCCGTGTCGGTGGCGGTGGTGAAGTGGAAGTAGCACTCGCGCGCGCGCCGCGCCGAGCCCACCACGAACCGATGTTTAATAGAGGCCGATGTCGGAGAGGACGTGCGCGAGGATGATCTGGTGCACGTCGCGGAACACGGTGCGCACGTTGTCCGTGTCGGTGGCGGTGGTGAAGTGGAAGTAGCACTCGCGCGCGCGCCGCGCCGAGCCCACCACGAACCGATGTTTAATAGAGGCCGATGTCGGAGAGGACGTGCGCGAGGATGATCTGGTGCACGTCGCGGAACACGGTGCGCACGTTGTCCGTGTCGGTGGCGGTGGTGAAGTGGAAGTAGCACTCGCGCGCGCGCCGCGCCGAGCCCACCACGAACCGATGTTTAATAGAGGCCGATGTCGGAGAGGACGTGCGCGAGGATGATCTGGTGCACGTCGCGGAACACGGTGCGCACGTTGTCCGTGTCGGTGGCGGTGGTGAAGTGGAAGTAGCACTCGCGCGCGCGCCGCGCCGAGCCCACCACGAACCGATGTTTAATAGAGGCCGATGTCGGAGAGGACGTGCGCGAGGATGATCTGGTGCACGTCGCGGAACACGGTGCGCACGTTGTCCGTGTCGGTGGCGGTGGTGAAGTGGAAGTAGCACTCGCGCGCGCGCCGCGCCGAGCCCACCACGAACCGATGTTTAATAGAGGCCGATGTCGGAGAGGACGTGCGCGAGGATGATCTGGTGCACGTCGCGGAACACGGTGCGCACGTTGTCCGTGTCGGTGGCGGTGGTGAAGTGGAAGTAGCACTCGCGCGCGCGCCGCGCCGAGCCCACCACGAACCGATGTTTAATAGAGGCCGATGTCGGAGAGGACGTGCGCGAGGATGATCTGGTGCACGTCGCGGAACACGGTGCGCACGTTGTCCGTGTCGGTGGCGGTGGTGAAGTGGAAGTAGCACTCGCGCGCGCGCCGCGCCGAGCCCACCACGAACCGATGTTTAATAGAGGCCGATGTCGGAGAGGACGTGCGCGAGGATGATCTGGTGCACGTCGCGGAACACGGTGCGCACGTTGTCCGTGTCGGTGGCGGTGGTGAAGTGGAAGTAGCACTCGCGCGCGCGCCGCGCCGAGCCCACCACGAACCGATGTTTAATAGAGGCCGATGTCGGAGAGGACGTGCGCGAGGATGATCTGGTGCACGTCGCGGAACACGGTGCGCACGTTGTCCGTGTCGGTGGCGGTGGTGAAGTGGAAGTAGCACTCGCGCGCGCGCCGCGCCGAGCCCACCACGAACCGATGTTTAATAGAGGCCGATGTCGGAGAGGACGTGCGCGAGGATGATCTGGTGCACGTCGCGGAACACGGTGCGCACGTTGTCCGTGTCGGTGGCGGTGGTGAAGTGGAAGTAGCACTCGCGCGCGCGCCGCGCCGAGCCCACCACGAACCGATGTTTAATAGAGGCCGATGTCGGAGAGGACGTGCGCGAGGATGATCTGGTGCACGTCGCGGAACACGGTGCGCACGTTGTCCGTGTCGGTGGCGGTGGTGAAGTGGAAGTAGCACTCGCGCGCGCGCCGCGCCGAGCCCACCACGAACCGATGTTTAATAGAGGCCGATGTCGGAGAGGACGTGCGCGAGGATGATCTGGTGCACGTCGCGGAACACGGTGCGCACGTTGTCCGTGTCGGTGGCGGTGGTGAAGTGGAAGTAGCACTCGCGCGCGCGCCGCGCCGAGCCCACCACGAACCGATGTTTAATAGAGGCCGATGTCGGAGAGGACGTGCGCGAGGATGATCTGGTGCACGTCGCGGAACACGGTGCGCACGTTGTCCGTGTCGGTGGCGGTGGTGAAGTGGAAGTAGCACTCGCGCGCGCGCCGCGCCGAGCCCACCACGAACCGCTCCGCGGGCGCCGCGCCCGGCGCCCGGGGCTTGTTCGTTAGCGCCTGGGGACGGGGGAGCGCTTGTTACGGGATCGTAAAAGTAAATACTCTATTTCTGGTATTAAGAGGCATTCCTATTAGAGAGATAGAGATATACCTTTAAGAGGAAAGGGTACCGGCTCTTTCTCCATACAAACGTAGTCGACTGTTTTCTCCCTGGATAATGACACTAGATCAAATATTTTTGTGACTCAGAACCTTTTGCTGCCATGACCATGCCCCTATGTTTTGATTTTTTTCATATTCTTATTATCATAGGAAGTAGGAGACTTCAAAAACTCGAAATAATGCATAATTTTTTGTACATTTTCGGACACTTATTAAAAAATATATATGCATATTTTCAAAAAAATGAGAACATAGGGGCATAGCCGAAGGTTTCTTTGTTTTTGTAAAAAAAAAAAATTAATAAAAAATTGCCATGTTTTGAGGAAAAAACAGTCGACTACGAAAAACTGTTTTGGTCAAAAATTATCTACCTAAAACGGTCTGAGCTGCAGTTCTCCCTTTCTTGCTTTTTGGGGGATAGGTCTGGGGGAGAGAAGGGTCAAAGCAATACGTATATACGCCAGCGAAGTGATGCCTCATAGTCGATAATTATATCGATACACTAGTGATGCAATTTTTAGTCGATATTTTCTAAAATTCGTATTAACAAAATTAAATAATTTCTCTTTTCATAACTACAATAAAACCGTATTTGTGTATGCGGTTTTTATTGTAACACTGTGCAAATCTGGGCTAACGAAGGGCTAACAAATAACACTGATAATTATGGTAAATAATTATGTTGTTTGTTTTTGGTATCAAATTAAAGGGCTCAATACAAGGATTTCAAAAAAGTATATTATGATTATTATTACCGTAATACTAATAAAAAATACAATAATAAAGTTTAAAAAATTAGGACTCTGTCTTTCCCATGCCTATGCCAAGCAAGCTGCGAGCCGCGTTTCTTCCTCGCCTCCTAGGCGAAAATCAACTTCGGGGTTTATTCTTTCCAATATATTTTTTTTATCAATTTCGGAAAACTCTGTAAAAGTTATGCATGGTCAAAAATAAAAATATAGGTACGTGGCGACTTTAGAACCTCCTGTTTTTTTTTATCGGTAAAAAATTGCTTAGTAGTTATCTTGACATTACTGAGGAGCAGATTGTTAAACTTGATCGAATCTATGTACCTACGCGATTCGTATTTGGACTTCGCAAATAGAATCATATTTCTGAATTGCGTAAAAAATTCAAGTGGTACCAGTGGCGTAGCATACTTTGGAGGGGCCCTGCATCAAAATTAGTGGGGGGGGGAGCCACAAAAAAATGCTTCCATTAAATTAAAATAAATAGATATAGGTACTTTATCGTAGTCAGAGGCTGTTTTCTTAGTAAGGGCCGCCTTTTTGGCCAGTTATTACCCTCTTTCATTGCCTGGTGTTCCCACGTGAGCCTTCAACCAAAAGAACCGCACTGTCCTATGGTCCTCATGAATCAGCCTGATGCAACTTTTCATCTCAATGGCCAGAGGGTGAGTTGCCGAAGGACTCCTTAGTAGATCGAGTGACGATCTAGAGTCGCTCAAGATGTTAATAGAGCCCTCCTTCGACTTTCTTGCCATGTCCACAGCTCGAAAGAGTGCGTACATCTCCGATTGGAAGACGGTGTTGTGCGGTTCTAGCCGGAATGTAGAGTATCTGACTTCCCTACTTTTGTCCCACCACTCCCACATCTATATGCGGGGGATTCACAGGCGCATAGCCTGAAGAAGAGATTCAACGCTGCTCCAGGTCTTACAGGTAAATCGCTAGTAATCGCAGTAAATCGTTAGGGCAAAGTTCAAACACTAGCAGAATTACCGAGAGACTATTGGGCTTTCCAAATGGAACTCGTGCCTTTTGTCTCTTACAAAAGCTGTCGAAGGTAACTTTTTTTAGTCTACACTTCCATCATTGCGCGAACCTGGAGGCTTTCTGGTCCATTATGCGAAAAAGTAAGCGAAAATTCTTTGCACTCTTTTGCGTCGAATTCAACTCTTGACGATGAGGGGAAAGCACCATCGAGCATTCCACGGTGCGAGCACGCGATGCGTACTGTGCACTATGAGCTGTGTCGTTTGTCGTGTTCAAGAAGTCTAGTGGTACTAATTGTATCCACCAGTGGTTTGCAACCAATGTGCTAGCTTCGTGCGCATTCTTTCCGCGTACACTCAAACTTTGGAATGACCTTGCTAAAATTTGGGGGTTTTCAAGCGTCGAGTATCTACATCTTTTCTCTAAAGGCCATGGGCGACGGTAGCCGTTATATATCAGATGGCTTCGTCTGCTTGTGTGCCCCATTCTTATATAAAAAAAAAGATTAATTCATTGTTCATAATGATTAACTGAATCCCGAAATAAACGATACAGAATGCTATCAACAATTGGGCGCACGCTTAACTCGGATAAAAGGGGATTGCTTGTCAGACTTCTGTCGTTTCTGAAGAGAAAACTCTATAGGTATCTATGACAGTTTTTTTATTCTTTTTTCCAGGAAGCACAAGATTAAGTGACATTGTGGATAACATTTTACTAATTTTTGCATACACACCTTAGATAGGGGGCCCCGTATCATTGATACGGCAGATACGGCAGTAGTTACGCCCCGAGTGGTACCCAATTCCCTTCTGCAGGAATACGCATATTCTCAACTTACTTTACTCTGTTCTTTTTAACCCTGTTGTACCTGCTTATCTAAAGTGACGATTTCTTAGTGATACCTATGAACGCAGTCTTCGTTCTGAGGAAAGCTTACTCCTTCCATTTCCCTCTCACTCCTCTTTCTTTTATACTAAATCTTTCACTATTTAAGCTTCTCGACTTAGGAATTCTATAGACGTGTAAAATCGTTTTCTATTTTTTACCGACTTCCAAAAAAGGAGGAAGTTCTCAATTCAACTGAATTTTTAATGTATATTACTTCAGAACTTTTGACTCAGTGGACTGATTTCAACAAAATTTTTTTCATAAAAAGGTGGTGTGTGTCATTTGGTCCCATTTAAATTTATTTCAGATCTAACAACAACTTTTCGAGTTATATCTAATAACACGTTTTTACTTGATTATTTTTTTGTCGACCTACGTTGTATTATACCGCATAACTTTTTACTGGGTGTACCAATTTTGATGATTTTTAATTTAATCGCAAGCTCGTGTTTATCGTGTATTTAAATTTCATTGACATCTGATAACAACTTTTTGAGTAATCTTTAATAACGCGTATTTACTTGACTATATTTTCGTCTACCTTTTTCGTATTACATGTCGATGTAATTGAAGTCGGTTTTCTTTCGTTTGCGAGCAAGTCGAAATCGGTCCACCCAGTCAAAAGTTCTGAAGTAACATATATACAAAAAAATACAGTCGAATTAAGAACCTCCTCCTTTTTTGGAAGTCGGTTAAAAATCAATCTGATACGTATTATTATTTCCTGTTGGTGTACAATAAAGTGTATTGTTATGTTATGTCATGTTAATCAACCACTCTTTAAAAAAATTGAATCGATTACGTAATTTGCCTAACTAAAAAAACATAAATAAAATAATAATTGCAAAAGCCGCCTTCATGATTTTTGTAAGTGTACATGTGTGAAATTGTTGTGATTTATGTAGCTATCTTTGTGTAATTATTGAATTTTTATCTTGTTCCAGCCTTTTCAGTTGACTTTATAATAGTTGTTCTTCACGCAGGCGGCTTTTCTTGTTTTTTTTTTAATTATAATATTATTTTTAACCATTCTTATATCGACGCAATTATATGTTAATTAATACATATAACCTATAGGTATCTATGTATTAATAACTGCGACAAACATGAGACATTACAAATGATATAGGTACTAAGACAAACGTTTTATACTATGTATGTACTACATTACATATATATACTATACTTACACTTATACTATATACTACATGTATACACTATAATTATGTATGTATCTCAATACCCATCCTTACTCACACCTCAACCATATAATTACATACCTAATTCATAAATAAAGTACCTAAGTATTTCGATAATTACCCACAAAAATATAGTAATGTATCAAGTCACAAAGAGTATCCAAGTCGAAATAATAAAACATAATAATAAGTAGTTTACGAAATCCAATACGATGCAGAACAAATTCAATAAAACAAGCCAAATTCAGAAAAATAGCACTATGCGCTATATGTACTCGTAGTCAATCACAAATTAAAGATGCGAATACTAAAATATGGTCAACAATTAATAGCTGAATAGCTGGCTTACGCACACTAACAACACGACAGTCACACATAGAAAAAACGGAGCGGAGATGGCGCGGGGCGCGGGAGCGGCATGCAGCGCGACAAAAACATTTTACTCAAATACCTATTTTTGAAAAGTCTCTCCGGTACCCTTTCCTCTTAAGTGTCGGATACACTGGAGGGCAAATGGACCAATGTGTTGAGGAACATGTTCCTCAACAACTACGTAAAAGTTGCCGAGGAAATGTCAAACATGTTCCACTACCACCTTAGAACTTACAAAGCCGACCGATGGTGGGATAACCATTCAACTGATGGCTTTGAAATACACAGGCCGAAGACGGGCAGCAGCGTCTTGGGTGCGACAAAGCCAAATGGACCAGTTTACAAACTAAGTACGTAAAAGTTGCCGAGGAAATTTCGCGGAACATTGCGTAGGCCACACTAATCGGTGTTTATAGAAAAATGAAAATGAAAATGAAAAAAATATTTATTTCAGTACCATCGAGTTATTTTTACACATTGTGATTGACTCCCTCAATTAGGTGCAGAAAGCACCTGAGCCAGATGGAGTCGCTCTTCCATTATAAACTAAATACAAGAAAAACAGTACTTAGCGCTAATTCATACAATACAATATATATATATATATATATATATATATATATATATACATATACATATATATACAATAAATAAATAAAGAAGTAGTTAAATATTCATACATAAATATACATGTGTGTGTGTACGCGTGTATGTGTGTGTACGCGTGTCTAGTGTGTGTGTGTGCGCGCGCGTGTGTGCGTGTGCGCGCGTGCGCGCGCTTGTATGTGCGTAAGAAATGTCGTTTGTTATAGAAATGTCGTTCGAGGAAGTTGTGACTATTAGACATATTTATTTATCGGAACGAAGTTCCTTACAACAGGCTTGACATTTGGCTGGGCGAAGTGAAAAAAATGTGATACTAAAACCGTAAGATAAATAAATAACGGAAGTGACGTCGGTCACACGACTGTATAATATGACGTTTGTAAAACTAAAATATTACTAGTAATTTTTTTTTAATTATTTATATAATTTTATATTGTCGACAGAAATAAATAAAGACATGTTTTTTTATTTCACTTCATAGTTTGAATTATTATTATTATTATTTTGTTTGATTTATTTTATTTTACGGTATTTGTTATTTTCTGAAATACAAAATTTCCTAAATACTTTTTATGTACTTAATTAAAAACCAATCAACAAAACTAAAAACCAAACCACATAATTTTTATATTAGGCACGTTGCGTTCGCAACTAAACCTATCGACAAATGACGCAACACCGCGCAACACTAACGCGGAACACGCGTGCTCGCTCTCGAGACGGGAGCTAGCAACGTCACGTATAATGTTGCGGGGCATGTTGCGGGACACTGCAACGTTGCAGCGTCACGTCAATTGAGTGTTGCGCTTCATGTAGCGAGAAAAAATGTTTCCTAGTGTATCGAGGGCTTAATGAAAACACTTTTTTTTGGATTTTATCGCGGTTTTTTTGTTGTTAAAATGTGTTTTATGTGTGTTAGCTTCTTATAAAAATCATGCTTGTATTACAGTATTGTTTTGTAAAATCTAACTTGATCTTTAGTTCTTGGGGACGAAGGATGCTTAAATCACAGAATTGCTAGTTTTTATGGTTGTTTTTAAAATTAACTTGTTTGTAGCTTTTTGGATTTAAGTTGTAGGATAACTAGAGGATTAATAAAGTGGTAACCGTGTGGTTTCCGGGTCAAAAGAATAGCATCAGTCTTTCAAAAGACTTCCTACTGAAATCTTTATGATTAGGAGGCTGACTGAGTTGGGCCTGAATTAGAGTAAGGCAAGTTCGTAAATATTTTATTGATTGCTATCTGGGGTCTATCGAAGAAGTAAGCATATCTCGATAATGTTGTATATTATTGTTATTATTATTAAATTAAAGAATTAAATAGTGACAAAATATACAAAGGAATTTCAGACATATGCAGAAATATGCTGTGCCCATCTGTAATTGCGGGTACACGAACATTTTAACATAATGTACGTACGCTAGATAGTTTGCTGTGTACCTTGCGTTGATGAGCCTTGAATAAATAAAATAAAATAAAATATTACCAACATATGAGCCTAGAAAACGAAACTGATTTTTATTTTTTTTATGCAAGGTCGGCCAATAAGCATACGGCTCACTTGATGGCAAGCGATTATCGTAGCTTATAGACGTCTGCGACACCAGAAGAATTGCAGGCGCGTTGCCGACCCTATCCCCAACTCCCCCCAGGAGTGTGTATTGTGTGTAACTAAATAGGTGAAGGAGTGAGGTAGGGCACAGCAGGAATTTCCTGCTCAAAATATGGAGCAGCCCGACTGGGGTAGTACCTCGACCTTACAGAAGACCACAGATAAATAATACTGTTTTCAAGCAGTATTGTGTTCCTGTTGGTGAGTAAGGTGACCAGAGCTCCTGGGGGATTGGGGATTGGGTCGGCAACGCGCTTGCGATGCTTCTGGTGTTGCAGGCGTCTATAAGCTACGGTGATCGCTTACTATCAGGTGAGCCGTACGCTTGTTTGCCGACCTGGTGACATAAAATAAAATACTCACTGCAAACATGCTCCGTATAAAAAGTTTCGTCTTCGTGTACTCGTCACCCTGGGCCTCGAAGGTGTTATACCGTGGGAAGTAGGGCGCGATGCTACGACCCTCGTTTATCTTCCTCTGCAGTAAATCTTGCTTGTTCAGAAACACTATTAGGCCCGCTTCAAGGAGGAACCTGGAATGAAAGAATTATGGTAAATAAAGAAGGTATATATGTTTTCTAATGTTTACGCGAATTTCACTCAATATAATGAAACAACCTTTTTGGATTTTATCGGGAGGGGGGGGGGTGTCTTCCGGTGACCGCGGTTGCTTTATAGTATCCGAAACGTCGGAAATCTAAGAAACCCAATAAACCGCGATAAAATCCGAAAAAGTTGTTTTATTATAATGTATATTATGTTAAAAACAGCTAGTCTGGTGTATTGGTAAGAAATTTCTATATCGTTAATGGTTGTGAGTTCAATTCTCGTTCAGAAAAGATACTTGTAGTTCTAAAAATATAGATTATTAGTGGAAAATGATGAGAAAATTCAATTGAAATTCATTAATATCAACTTGTTTGTTTCGTAAGCAATATCTTTAATGAAAAGCAAGAAATTTGTCCAGTAGAGGGACATTTGACTTGATTCAGCCTTTAAATCCCCCCGCTGGACATAACTGAGGTAGGGCACAGCAGGAATTTCCTGCTCAAAATATGGAGCCGACTGGGGTAGTACCTCGACCTTACAGAAGACCACAGCTAAATAATACTGTTTTCAAGCAGTATTGTATTCCTGTTGGTGAGTAAGGTGACCAGAGCTCCTGGGGGTTGGGGCTTGGGTCGGCAACGCGCTTGCGATGCTTCTGGTGTTGCAGGCGTCTATAAGCTACGGTAATCGCTTACCATCAGGTGAGCCGTACGCTTGTTTGCCGACCTACTGACATAAAAAAAAAATAGGCCATGTAAGAGAGGGATCATTATAGGCTATCGTATAATGAAAAGTTGTTCGTCAAGCCCATGTCTTTGACACGTAACAATAGATGCGACTCCACTAAAGCTACAGACGTGGCCAGTTACCTGCTTTGCCAGACGTCCTCGAAGAGCACGAGTGACTCCGTGAGTCTGTTCTGGCGATTGTCTTCACGCAGGGTCTGATCGAAGTCACTGCACGCTACCACAAACCAGATCGCGTTGATGCCTTCAAACACCTAATACATAACACTGTTAGGGTAAATACAATCAATACGAAAATCAAGGTGGCTAGAAATAGTAAAAAACGAGTGTGCCTTAGACCGCACGTCTGAAGTAAAACTCCTATAGTTTCCCCTACAGTAATAATATACAATATCTCTCATTCTATCGTAAATAACTTATATCTGCTTGACGCTTCGTTGGCGCAACGGTTACAGCCATGGATTGTACCTGTTGCGCTGGCGGTTGCGGGTTCGATCCCCGCACAAACATTTGCATTGGCCATACAGGTGTTTGCCGCGGTCTGGGTGTTTGTGCAGTCTTTGTGGGTCTCCCCGCCGTGCCTCGGAGAGCACGTTAAGCCGTCGGTCCCAGTTGTTATCATGTACACCTGATAGCTATCGTTACTCATAGTAGGGAATATATCCGCCAACCCGCATTGGAGCAGCGTGGTGGATTAAGCTCTGATCCTTCTCCTACATGGGAAAAGAGGCCTATGCCCACAAGTGGGATATTACAGGCTGAAGCGTAACTTATATCTCCCTCTCAGATTCCGTTCGTTTCGCCCGATCACACTTTTTGTAACGCTACCGTCACGCACCACCAGCTTATTCCCCAAGTCAAGCGTGCGTTAAGTTATACTTCAAAAAGTCACACACATAGGAAGGTAGGTCATTGCGATTTGTTCACGGACTCGTGAAAAAGGTCGTAAGCGCCATGCAAAACGCGTCGCTTCGAGCAGTCATGTATTCTGTCTCATTCTCTCCTATACATTTATGTACTTCTTTCTTTATCGAATTTTCGTTACATCGAATTTCAAATCACAACGATTCTAAAGAAGTTGTACTTCAATTATTTTTTTTATACATACGTATTTTTATTTCAACAGTAACAATGCCAGTAAAACCTTATTGGGTTTGTCTTGGCATTTGCCAATGCCTTTTAAAATAAACTTTGGTCTATATTCTGTTCTAATATTAATAAACTCTCCAACACTTTGAAGTTAAAGAAATGGGAAGCCAAGGATTAAGATTATTGAACGTAAATGACTTATCAAGATTAAAGACATAATTAATAAAAATATCATACGTCATCAAAAAATACATTTAATGTTAAATGAAATTTTAAAAGTAATCTATCAACAACAGTTGGGTTGTGGAAGAAATGGTTAAATAGCCATAAGTCCGTTCATTATCCTTCACAGTCTGTAACCGTCTTAAAATGTGTTTAATGTTTAAAATGTACTTGTAACAATCAATTATAAATAATTAATAATATTTATAAGTTAATAATAAAACTAATAGAATAATAAAATAAAACAATATTATTCATCATTACAGCCTATACAGTCCACTGCTGAACATAGGCCTCCACAAGTTTACGCCAAAAATAACGTGAACTTATGTGTTTTGCATAGTCACCACGCTGGGCAGGCGGGTTGGTGACCGCAGTACTGGCTTTGTCGCACCGAAGACGCTGCTGCCCGTCTTCGGCCTGTGTATTTCAAAGCAGTTGGATGGTTATCCCGCCATCGGTCGGCTTTTTAAGTTCCAAGGTGGTAGCGGAACTGTGTTATCCCTTAGTCGCCTCTTACGACACCCACGGGAAGAGAGAGGGTGGCTATATTCTTTAGTGCCGTAGCCACATAGCACAGAATCAATATTATTCGTTTCTAAATAAATAAATAAATAAATAAATAAATTCAATTTACTTGTATCCATTTCTTTCTCTCACCCCTCTGCCCTCCCACATCGAACATCCAGAAATCTTGAACTCCACCTTGCATTGACTTTGGAACCTAAAAAAAATCTTATATATAAAATTCTGTTAGTTAACATACTCCTCCGAAACGACTGGATCGATTTGTATGAAATTTTGTGCGCATATATTCGCGCATAGAGGGTTAGGTCTGAGAATCGGCCAACATCTATTTTACATACCCCTAAGTTATAAGGGGGGGGATTAAGGGGTTGATAACATATATGACAAAACAACGTTTGCGGGGGCAGCTAGTAACTCTATAAAATGTTATCTGAACTGATAAATGAGGTAAGGCAAAGCAGAAAATATTCTGCTCAAATCAGGAGCTGCCCAACGGGGGAAGTACCTCGACCTTACAGAAGAAATTTGCTAAATAATACTGCTTTCAAGCAGTGTTGTGTTCCTGTGGTGAGTAAGGTGACTTGAGCTTCTGGGGGGGGATTTAGGGTACTTAGATAGCTAACGCGCTTGCGATGCTTCTGGTGTTACAGACGTCTATAAGCTACGGTGATCGCTAACCATCAGGTGAGGAGGCGTTTTATAAAAAAAAGATTGTGCTTTTGAGCACACGGATAAAGTAAATCTTACGAAATGTAACTCTCTCACTTTCTATCTTCACTGACTTATATCTCCCTCTCAACTAACGTTGACCTCACCAAGCACACTTTTCGTAACGCTCACGTCACGCTATCACCAGCTTACTCTCCAAGTCCAGCGTGCGTAAGGAAGTTTGACTTCAAAAACCGTAACATAAAATAAAGACAAACGTAAATGTTATTTTGTTACCTTTACTTTGAATTCAATTTTCTGTATACCAGTGGTTTTCTGACGGCAGCGCAGTATGTCCGCGTCTGACGGCGAATAGTCAGGTTTCGCGATGAGATCGATTCTGTCGAGGAAACTGTAAAGTTATTAAAAATATTATTACGCCATCTGTTGGTACAAATCGCAACTATTTTCTACATCAGTAATCGCTAGTAGATAATAGATGGCGCTAGTCGTCGTAAGTTGCAGTCAAGTTTTATAATGTGTATTTTACTGAATGTTTAATAGTTATAGTAAACATTTATATATGTATGATGCCAGCGCTAATACATTACGAGCTATAGAATAGTGATGCGAGTTGTCCTTAATACCAGCGATCCTGGGTTGTATTCCGCGCTAAGGACAGATATTTGTACTAGTACAAACAAACGTGTTTATGGCCTTGGTGTGTGTCCTTTTGGTTCTCCCCACTTTTTGGTCAACCGAAAAGTACGTACGGATATTATTCGCTCGTAGTGGAGTAACGTGAATAAACTATAACCATTTTCTTATAGAGAGAAAAGGTCTTTGTCCACGAGTAGCATGCTTACAGGCTGATTTAATTCACCACCATCATCATTTCAGCCTATTGCAGTCCACTGCTCGATATAGGCCTCCACAAGTTCGCGCTAAAAATGGCGCGAACTCCTGTGTGTTGCCCATAGTCACCAGCTGGGCAGGCGGGTTGGTGGCTGCAGGGCTGGCTTTGTCGCATCGAAGACGCTGCTGCCCGTCTTCGGCCTGTGTATTCCAAAGCCAGCAGTTGGATGGTTATCCCGCCATCAGTCGGCTTTTTAAGTTCCAAGCTTGGCAAGCAGGCTGATTTAATTAGGGGTGAGGAACTGTGTAAAAGATAGGTATGTATGAAAAATAGTAAATGATTGTAACTCACTATTCCGCGCTGTCTAGAAGTTGATATTCGTTTGATCTTCTGAAGCACTCCCTCACGCCTGCGTCTTTCCACAATTCTCTCACGTGATCGAAATATTCCTGTCGAATAAAACAAAAAAGTTGGCGCACTTTACAGTGACCCTGCTTTCTAATCCGGGGGTTGTGAGTTCAATTCCCGCCTCAAGTCTGGGTGTGGTAAGTGTATTTCTATATATATATATATATATATATATATATATAATGTGTATATATATATATATCTATATATATAGAAAATATAAATAAAAATATATATATATAGAAAAATATATATATAGAAAATATAAATGGATATATATATGTATATATATATATATATATCCATTTATAGAAAAAAAAATTAACTATATCAGAGTATATGTAACTATGTACCATAAAACTAAAAATTATACATTACGTCACACGAAATTTACCATAACCTCCCCCCCCCAAAGTTTGACGTAATTTATGGAAGGCCCCTAAATAGATATTTAGTCTATTCATATTAAGAAAATAGTGTGAATCAAATCAAATCTAGAAATATTAGTGTCCTGATTTACTACGAAATAAGTGGTCAAGGGGTATGGTTAACTTAATATCGCTACCACTACCTTATTTACGTGAAAAGAGTATAATGTTGAAATGATACGTGGTATTAAGCTAAGACGAAAGGATAGCGGCTCTTTCTCCATATTATATTATACAGAACCAATATACGGTATAGTGTACAAACCTCGGTGTACTCGGGGGGTCCTTCCAGACCAAACTTCAGTATGTACTGCTGCGAGCGCACGTTTTTATTGTTCTGCAGAGCGATGCTCAGTCGAGACATGTTCTGAACGATGTCGTAGATCGACTCGTGCACGTTGTGCTTTATGTGTTTCACTTTTTCTGCTCTTTCGCTGTAAAGTAGTGATAAAGTAAAGTAAATACTTTGTAATATACACACGGTCGTCTATTCCTAAAATAGATAATACCCGTCTTTCAGGTAGGAGCCATGGAATAAATGTGCATGTAAATAATACGCATGTACATGTAAATTACATCCAGGCTAGGGGTATAATATAATGTAATGTAATAGTGGTAGGGAGTACGACCTTGGAACTTAAGAAGCCGACCGATGGCGGGATAACCATCTAACCGCTGGCTTTGAAACACACAGGCCGAAGACCGGCAGCAGCGTCTTCGGTGCGACAAAGCCAGCCCTGCGGTCACCAACCCGCCTGCCCAGCGTGGTGACTATGGGCAACACACATGAGTTCACGCCATTTTTGGCGCGAACTTGTGGAGGCCTATGTCCAGCAGTGGACTGCAATAGGTTGGAATGATGATGATGATGACACGGATATAATTGAACCTTAGTGCAGAAGGCAGGATCACTTTAAACTGCGCTTCCGGCCTACTTTAATCAAATAAATCAATAAGCAGTACGTAGCAGTAAAATAAAGTAGCCCGTTAAAAGTAACAGTAGCGCAGCGGACAAAGGGTATCATGCCACGGGCGCTACTCACAAAGGGGCGCCAAATGATCCGCAAAAAAAAAAAAAAAATGGTTGGATATAGGTATTATATGGTTTTCGAATTTACTAACAAAGTATTATGCTCTCTATACCTCAACTTAAGAGTAGATCACAGCCCAACAACACTGCTTCAATAATTTTACTGAGCTAGGGGATGTGCCACCGGGGCGAGGTGGCGAATGCTAGCGCGACCCCATCTCGCCCCACCCAGGCCCACACGTGGTGGTTTTTTAGTCAGTAGGAGTCTGACATAACCCTTTGGCACCCACGCGCCGGAGGGTATCCATAATGGATTTTCCCTGGATATATTCTGTTCAAAGTCTGGAGCAGCCTGGCTGGGAAGTACCTCGACCTTACAGAAGATAACACAGCTAAATAACACTGCTTTCAATCAGTGTTGTGTTCCTGTGTGAGTAAGGTAGAGAGCTCCTGGACAGGGTCAGGAGTGAGGTTGGAAACGCGCTTGCGATGCTTCTGGTGTTGCAGACCTCCCTCCTCGATAACCGATCGTCCGGACCGGACCCTTGTGTGAAACCATTGTGGTTTAACAAGAGCTGTAAAATATCAACATACCTGACCGTAAATCCTTGTATGTGTAGAATTTTCATTTGTTTTATAATTGTCGTTTTCCCGCTCTCCCCCGTGCCCAGTAACAGTAATTTAATGGCCTGTTATAAAGTATAATTATATTGATATTACGGTTATAATAAAATAAATAAACAAAATGTTGTTTTCCTTATATTTTCATAAAATTGTAACTGAGTTAGGGCACAACACGAATTTCCTGCTCAAAAAATGGAGCAGCCCGACTGGGGTAGTACCTCGACCTTACAGAAGATCACAGCTAAATGATACTGCTTTCAAGTAATGTTGTATTCCTGTTGGTGAGTAAGGTGACCAGAGCTCCTGGGGAGGGTCGGTTATAGGGTCGGCAACGCGCTAGCTAATGCTTCTGGTGTTGCAGTCGTCTATAAGCTACGGTAATCGCTTACCATCAGGCGAGCCGTACGCTTGTTTGCAGACTTAGTAGTATCAAAAAAATAATAATCTGATGTTTTCAGAATTGGATGATTTCAAATAAAACTTGCAAAAACAATAATCGTTTACACATTATTCAGTGATGGGACATTACTGTCCGAACCATTTAAGTATAATACTACGTAAAGCAAATTTGGAAGAATTTGATCCTTCTATTCTTCTACATAAGGCGTTTTAACCCATTTTTCTGTACCCCCTTCTCCGCAAACGTTCCACAACATGTAAGTGTACATTTTGTACCAACTTAACAAAGGATATTCACAATTCGACTGAATTTTTTTATGTGTGTTACCAACATAACTTTTTAATCGGTGTACCGATTTTTATTTTTCTCTTTTTAATCGAAATGTGTAGCTTGTCATGTGGTTCTATTTAAATTTTATCTAGATCTGACGAGTAGTTTTGAGTTATCCCTAATGATGTGGTTTTGATTGATTATTTTTTCGACTACCTTTGTTGTACTTGACAATGTATAGTTATGTTTACAGGCAAACGAAGAAAAACCGACTTCAATTATATCGACAAGTAATACAACGTAGGTAGACGAAAAAATAGTCAAGTAAATACGCATTATCAAAGATTACTCCAAAACTTGTAATCAGATCTCGATTAAATTTGACCACATGATAAACATCGGCTTTCGATTAAATTAAAAATCATCAAAATCGGTACACCCAGTAAAAAGTTATGCGGGTTTTCGAGAATTTCCCTCGATTTCTCTGGGATCCCATCATCATATCCTGGTTTCCTTATCATGGTACCAAACTAGGGATATCTTCTTTCCAACAAAAAAAGAATTGTCAATCGGCTCATACACGAAGGAGTTATCCCTACATTAAAATATATATATACGGTCGAATTGAGTAACCTCCTCCTTTTTTGAAGTCGGTTAAAAACTGTATTTAAGTGAAACTTACGTCATTGTATGATCTGATCCAGTGTTTGATTTCTCTGTCGATCTGTCTCGAATTGTATTCTCCTTCGTTGTACGACTTCTTACAAGGTAAAATTTTCATTCTTAATTTACCTATAAATATAAGGAACAAATTATTGTATAGTCAGTTTATTGTTTACTGATGTACTAGCTGGCCAACAGAGGCTGTCCTGTCTTGCTCTTGTGAAATGTTATCGAATAGTAATCGTTTCATTTACTGACAACTATTTATATTTTCAGCGAAATTATATATATCACTAGTTGTGCCCGCGACTTCGGTCGCGTGGAATTTAACAAAAAAGTTATTTTTTAGTTCTAAAATAAATAAAGTCCTAAAATAAAAGTAGCCTAAGTTACTCCTTATTATATCAGCTATCTGCCAGTGAAAGTCCCGTCAAAATTGGTCTAGCCGTTTCAGAGATTAGCCGGAACAAACAGACAGACAGACTGACAGACGAAAATTGTAAAAATGTTATTTTGGTATGTGTACCGTGTATTTTTTTTTTTATATCACTAGGTCGGCAAACAAGCATACGGCTCACCTGATGGTAAGCGATTACCGTAGTTTATAGACGCCTGCAATGCCAGAAGCATCGCAAGCGCGTTGCCGACCCAATCCCCACTCCCCCCCCCCCAGGAGTTCTGGTCACCTTACTCACCAACAGGAACACAATACTGTTTGAAAGCAGTATTATTTAGCTGTGATCTTCTGTAAGGTCGAGGTACTACCCCAGTCGCGCTACTCCGTATTTTGAGCAGAAAATTCCTGCTGTGCCCTACCACAGTTAAATGTGTATACGTCCATATGAATTTAGTAAAAATCGGTTATTTTAATATAACAAACAAACACTTCAATTTTATTTATTTGTACTTATAGATAAGAACCTACACAAAAAAAAAAACCTAAAAAATTAATTAATAAATGAATAATAGAAATAATACGGGGAATACACACTTTTAGCAATTGATAACATAAAAGATATTCAAATGATTATAATAACAAAGTATGTTAAAATTTTATCGTTAAAATCTAAGATAAGGGAATTCCCTTTTGATTAAATACTTAAACAGTTGTTAAACTGTCATTTATAATTTTACGTTAAATATAAGAAACTCTTTTAAAAAATATTTGTGACATATACATTCACTTACCTAAAATGTAAAATATTTCATACGTACCTAATATCTTTGTTAATGTTTTAAGTAATAATTTCACGTTTTAGATATAAGTGGAAAATTGGTGGCTTAGGTAATAATTATTGTTCTTATTTTGTGAGTTCATTGTATTGTTGTGTGCTGTTTATTTCTCAATAAAATAAAGTAAATAAAATTAATAAATAAAATAAATAAATATAATAATACCGCGATTTACGCGACTGTAACCAAGCTGTTACCGCGTAAGTCAAAAAAAGTTTTACGTAAAGGAAGTCACAGATAACGTTTAGTATTTACGTTTAGGCGGTAGGACAACAAGAGGAGTCGATAAAAACAGCAAACAGGAAAAAAACCGTTTATTTTTCCGTCGTTTTCGGTTTCGATAAGTAATATTAAAAGATCCCTGGTTCGAAGGTACTATTAAAAAAAAAACAGAATAATCTTTAACCGCCATCCGTCGGCTTTTTATGTTCCAAGGTAGTAGTGGAACTGTGTTATTTATATATGGAAGAGAGGGGGTGGCTATATTCTTTGATTCCTTAACCACACAGCAGCGGGCAGCAGCGTCTTCGGTGCGACAAAGCCAGCCCTGCGGTCACCAACCCGCCTGCCCAGCGTGGTGACTATGGGCAACATACATGAGTTCACGTCATTTTTGGCGTGAACTTGTGGAGGCCTATGTCCAGTAGTGGACTGCGAAAGGCTGCTGTGATGATGATGAAGAATCTTTCACTGTTATAGTTGCTCTATATATGTACTGTCATTGATTGCGCTTCCGTTTAGTTAAAAAAAGAATGTATCGAATTTAGAACGCCATCGTTAATGTCTTTGGTTAAGTGTGTAGGTGCTGGCACAGCGCCATCTATGTTTCCTTTGGCTTCTCGGTTGCGTGAGCCTCGTCAGTATTACACCAATTGTATCTCCGATAAAATACCGTTTAAATTAACGACACCAGTCAAATATATACTTAATTCTATAACACAGGTTAAGACTTTAAAAGCTAATTTGTAATTCTTTTTAAACGGTTTTATTTAGCTCACCCCGTTTGTTTTATTTTTTATTCTTGGGTCTAATTTAGTAATTCAAATTTCACCCTCTTCCTGTCAACCGATTAATCTGAAATTTTGTATACACTTTGGATTTTGGTGACAATACAATTATGTTTATTCATTATCATTATAAATTCAAGATGGCCGCCGCTACAAAATGGCGGATAATTTATGTTTTATTAATCCCATCAATATGGGTATCAAATGAAAGGGCTCAACAAGCAGAATACAATATACTATAAAAAATTGAAATCCAAGATGGCGGCCGCTACAAAATGGCGGATAACGTAGGTTTTATCAATCCCATCAATATGGGTATCAAATGAAAGGGCTCAAAAAGCAGAATACAATATACTTTAAAAAATTGAAATACAAGATGGCGGCCGCTACAAAATGGCGGATAACGTAGGTTTTATCGATCCCATCAATATGGGTATCAAATGAAAGTGCTCAACCAGTATAATCAATGTACTATATAAAATTAAAATCCAAGATGGCGGTCTCTACAAAATGGCGGATAACTTAGGTTTTATCAATCCCATCAACATGGGTATCAAATGAAAGGTCTCAACAAGTAGAATACAATTTACTATGCAAAATTGAAATCTAAGCTGGCCGCCGCTACCAAATGTCTGATAACAATTTTTTATCAATCCCACCAATATGGGTATCAAATAAAAGGGCTTGACAAGAAGAATACAGTGCACTATACAACCTCAATATTTAAGATGGGCCTTGCAATAATGAAGCACTAAATGAATTAAACAGAATGCGAAATAAAAACTAAAAACTAGAAAATAAAAATAGGTAAAAAAGCTTTTTAATTTAAACGGTTTTATGTTAAACATACATTGCAATGTTTAAGATAAATGTACTAAAAACCAAAAAATAATAAAATAGATACAGTCGTGGGAATTATAAACATATGCATAGACTAGACTAAAATAAAACCGTGGGGCACGTCAATTGTCTACAAATTATCGACTTAATGTGCGATAGAAGAATCGTTTAATTCGTCGTTAAAATAGGCAGTTGGCCCGCAGACGGTGAGGAAATTACATACTATTTTCTTGCTCATGGAAATTCCAATAGTTATACACTCCATGTAAATAAAAGAGATGTTTCAACTAGTTTATCGTTGGACATTCACACTGCTGGCTGGCGAGGAATCGTTTCACTGCTCGTAGTTTGTCTTTAATCGACAAAACATATGATAAAAGTACTACTCGCTCACCACTATGAAACCCTAAAACTCGCTTATAATCGAGCTTGCTAGCTTGTTTCCACATTCTAGCCCTACTTATCACACGTCCATCGTTGTCGGTTGAACAACTGCCTAATTATAGTGTAACATTACAAAACAAACATTTTAATCAACGATTGTAGACAATTGACGTGCCCCACGGTTTTATTTTAGTCTAGTCTATGCATATGTTTATAATTCCCATGACTGTATCTATTTTATTATTTTTTGGTTTTTAGTACATTTATCTTAAACATTGCAATGTATGTTTAACATAAAACCGTTTAACTTAAAAAGTTTTTTTACCTATTTTTGAGATATATTACTCAAGTAATTCTTCTCAAGTATTTTCCTGTTGTGAGTAAGGTAGCCAGAGAAATACTTATTGCCCAATCCAAAGGCAATGTACTTGCTTCTTGTATTGGTAGCGTTCGTAGGCTAATGTGCTTACTATGAGGTATAATGTACCTGCTCATGTTGTACGCCATAATGGTGTAAAAACACTAAAAAGGTAAGCGAACAAGTGACTTTATTGTAGCTTGATATCTCTCTCTCTCTTTCACATAACTATTTAATAACATTAATATTTATTTATTTTTAACCGACTTCAAAAAAGGTTACTCTATTCGACCGTATATATGATAGTATATAAGTATGTTCGGGGATAACTTCGTCGTTTATGAACCGATTTTGATAATTCTTTTTTTTTTTGTTGGAAAGGAAATATCTCAAGTGTGTTTTTTAATTTTTTTCGTCTACATTTGTATTACTTGTCGATGTAATTGAAGTCGGTTTTTTTCGTTTGCGAGCAAATACAATTATTTTATTTATTCTTAATGTACACCGAAATACAGACACATATAAAGAAAGATACAAAAAAAACCAGATAATTTTTGGGCACAGGACACGATACAGTTGTAGCAGAGGTTAGAAGTGTGCACATATCAAGGAGGAAAAAAATCAATAATAAATAAAGTTAAATAAATTGTTTACATGACTCATACTAAAAATACGAGGCATTATCAAACATATATAGATATAAACTACGATATAATATACTTACATAAACATAAAATACTTATATATAAACATATAAATATTTTAGAATATTTTTTTTATAATATATAAAATTCTCGTGTCATGGTGTTAAACATTGAACTCCTCCGAAACTGCTCGACCGATTTTAATAAAATTTTGTGGGCATATCGGGTAGGTCTGAGAATCAGCCAACATCTATTTTTCATACCCCTAAGTTATAAGGGGGGGGGGTGGATTAAGCGAGTTATAACATATATGGCAAAGCAACGTTTGCGGGGTCAGCATATACTTACTACTAGCTGACTCAGCAAACGTTGTCTTACCGCTAAAAGCTATTTAAAAATAGGGGTTGGTGGTAGAAGGGTGAAAATTTAGGGTTGTATGTATTTTTCAACGCCAAATCATAATAAAATAAACAATAAATAATTTATCTAAAAATTAAAAAAAAAAAATACTGGGGTGGACTACCCTTAACATTTAGGGGGATTAAAAATAGATTTTGTTCGATTCTCAGACCTACCAAATATGCACACAAAATTTCATGAGAATTGGTCAAGCCGTTTCGGAGGAGTTTAACTACAAACACCGCGACACGAGAATTTTATATATTTGAAGAAGATTACCATATTAATTACATAATTTTTTCGAAGAACTATTCGATAGTGTGGGGTTTTTTTATAGATCAGTGATAACGTACCTACTCGGAACTGATAATCATCGATCATCGTTATATTAGTAATGACAATTTTAATGACTTAGAGAAATATATTAAAAGCAATTAACTTCAAAAAATACTCATCAGCAAAAAGCAACAACCCACAACGTGGTATATTTGACTCGAAAATTTATTAAACTTTTGAAAGCGTTTTATAAGCATGAATCAAATAAATAAATATAAAACATAATTATTTCTATGATAAAATAAATGATTCTACGTAAGATTATTTAACAATAAGACGCCTTTTTGAAAGCAAAAAAAAAAAATATATTCTAAAATGGTTTTCAATGGATTAATGGTTTCATATTTTCTTTTATTGGATTATTGGTTTTATTACAAGTAACTTATCTAATAGAACGAGCAATTCTTGTATATATTTTAAAATCTGATGCGCGGAAACGGCTCCAACGATTGTCATGAAATTTAGTATACAAGGGAATTCCTTGGCGATAAAAAATCATTTTATCTCTGTTTTTAGGTAATGAAAAAATGGCTACAATATTATTAGGATACATTTTGAAATGGTATAGATTTTAATAGCTCAGTTGGAGAATAGGCCGGTCGAAACGACAAGTTCACGATTCAAATCCTAATGTCTGGAAATCGATTATATTTTTTCCTTTTTTTTTTCTAATTGCAGTCGTGATTTCTTATTTAAATGACCAGTACATTTTTATTATAATTACTAGTGATCAACCCCGGCTTCGCACGGGTGTAATGCTGATACTAAATATATTACAGAATGTCTTTATTTATAGTATGAAGCTAGCTTATAGCATGGTTATTAACATAATAACAACATTCAAATATGTGTCGTTAGATTACACGTTGTTACAGAATGCGTTGAAGAAATAAAGTTTCACTGCTCGTTCCCCGTAGGTGATAATTTGTAGCCTATATGTTGACCCGACTTCTTAATAATATTTGTGCCAAATTTGAAGTAAATCCATGTAGTACTTTTTGAGTTTATCCCGGACATACATACAGACAAACAGACAAAAATTCTAAAAACTATATTTTTTGCTTCGGTATCGATTGTAGATCACACCCCAAGTATTCTTTTAAAAAAATATTCAATGTACAGTTTTGACTTTCCTACCATTTTATTATATTAGTACCTGGGTGACCGAGCTAAGCTCGGTATTCTTAGTAAATCGTGAAGGATTAGTAGTAGAAGAGAGAGTTAAAATGATTCGCTGCCGGTTTGGATGAAGTGTTTTTTAACCGACTTCAAAAAAGGAGGAGGTTACTCAATTCGGCTGAAGGAAACTCAATATACAGGGTGTCCCAAAAAGTAGTGATAAGCGGAATTCCAGAGATAGGTCACCCCTTGGGGTATCCGAATCACCCCTATGTATGTTCAGCGATTTTGCATAGTTTTCGAGTTATGAATTTTTTTATATGTTTTTGAGAATTTTCCACCTGAACAACTTTAAAAATTTCTAAAAAAAAAAATTGAAAACTTTTTAGAATTTTTATTTTTGTATCTAAATAGTCATGAGCTGTAGCTTCCCGCTTAAAAGATTCAGCTTCTTAACTTTGATGGAAATTGTGAAAATCTAAGTGTAAAGTGAAAATTTTACGTTTTGAGAACTATGACTTCAATTTTCAACTTAGAATTAAAAATCTAAACAGGCGATTTTATGGTTTCTAATTAGGCTTAAAAACTTCTCCAGAGTCTCAGCTTTCATAATCATAAATAAAAAGTTGTACTTAATGGGGCTACTTTTGCTAAAATTTGCCTTCAAAGACATCAAGGTGGAAAATTCTTAAAATTACCAATTTGAATAAAAAAAATTTTTTTGCTCAATTTATTATTCCTTTAAGGTTAAATAGTTTTGTCGGCGCTCTAGCTGGGTCATACGTATAGGATTCGTGCGGAGGAAAATGATAAATCCGTAGACTGAGTGATATGGTTCCAAAACGATGGTGCTCCATGTCACTTTGCAAGAATAGTCAGACAACATTTAACAGAAAGATTTAGAGACAGATGGATCGGCCGTGGAGGGCCCATTGCATGGCCGCCGCGGTCCCCAGACTTGAATCCAATCGATTTCTTTGTCTGGGGATATTATAAAGAAATAGTTTACGCTAAAAACATTAGCAACGTAGCGGAGTTAAGACGAAAATTGAGACAGGCAGAAGAAACAATTAAAAACAACAGAATAGCATTCGTAAGAGTTAATTAGTCTGTTAACCAACCAAAAGATTGTAAGAAAACTAAGATCGAAGATTTATTAACATTTGGAGGTTATTTAGGTTTAATTAATAAAACGAAAAGTAATCGTCTTAAAATTATTTATTATAAAAAGTTTTCAATATGTCGACCTTCGTGCTTGATACATGTTCTACATCGTCTTAAAAAGTTTTCTTTGAGTCTTACGAATGCTATTCTGTTGTTTTTAATTGTTTCTTCTGCCTGTCTCAATTTTCGTCTTAACTCCGCTACGTTGCTAATGTTTTTAGCGTAAACTATTTCTTTATAATATCCCCAGACAAAGAAATCGATTGGATTCAAGTCTGGGGACCGCGGCGGCCATGCAATGGGCCCTCCACGGCCGATCCATCTGTCTCTAAATCTTTCTGTTAAATGTTGTCTGACTATTCTTGCAAAGTGACATGGAGCACCATCGTTTTGGAACCATATCACTCAGTCTACGGATTTATCATTTTCCTCCGCACGAATCCTATACGTATGACCCAGCTAGAGCGCCGACAAAACTATTTAACCTTAAAGGAATAATAAATTGAGCAAAAAAATTTTTTTTATTCAAATTGGTAATTTTAAGAATTTTCCACCTTGATGTCTTTGAAGGCAAATTTTAGCAAAAGTAGCCCCATTAAGTACAACTTTTTATTTATGATTATGAAAGCTGAGACTCTGGAGAAGTTTTTAAGCCTAATTAGAAACCATAAAATCGCCTGTTTAGATTTTTAATTCTAAGTTGAAAATTGAAGTCATAGTTCTCAAAACGTAAAATTTTCACTTTACACTTAGATTTTCACAATTTCCATCAAAGTTAAGAAGCTGAATCTTTTAAGCGGGAAGCTACAGCTCATGACTATTTAGATACAAAAATAAAAATTCTAAAAAGTTTTCAATTTTTTTTTTTAGAAATTTTTAAAGTTGTTCAGGTGGAAAATTCTCAAAAACATATAAAAAAATTCATAACTCGAAAACTATGCAAAATCGCTGAACATACATAGGGGTGATTCGGATACCCCAAGGGGTGACCTATCTCTGGAATTCCGCTTATCACTACTTTTTGGGACACCCTGTATATATATTCCACCTTCGGTGCTACAAAGTCACAATTCAGGACACTTTTTTTGTTATGTCTTTTATTAGGACTTTTTGATAATTTAATATAAGATTTTTAAACCATAGCAAAGAAAGTAAACTATTAATTTTATAAAGATTTCAAACCTACTATAAGTAGTAATCCAGAAATGAGGAAGTAAAAGCGAAAAAAAAAAAAAAATTAAAAGTCCTCTCCTGTAAAATTAAGAAATGAGCTGTTGTGACTTTGTTGCACCGAAGGTGCGAGATATATATATATATATATATATATCACTACATAGTATAAAACAAAGTCTCTTTCTCTGTCTCTATATCTCTATGTCCCTATGTATGCTTAAATCTTTAAAACTACGAAACAGATTTTGATGCGGTTTTTTTAATAGATAGAGTGATTGAAGAGGAAGGATTATTTGTATAATAACATGCATTAAATAATGGAGAAATACTGTTATTTTTGAGGTTTCTAATGTGATGTCGTAGATAATTACATTTTTCCGCTTACATTGCAAACGCAGCCTGAACCCTACGAGATTTATCAAAATAATGTACTAAGTATTATACACATTGAAAAGTTCTACAGAAAACTCCGCTATGGTATATGTCTCTTTTGGATATCCCACAATAACATTTTTTTGTCATTTACTTTTTACGACAAATAGTGGCTAATTTTCAAATCGATTTTAACCAATACAGCATTAATCCTTATCTAATTAAATACCTTAAATACATTGTTGATTTAATATTGATCTATATGGCCCTTTACAGCATATGATTTAAATGAATATTTTTGAAGATATAGATTTAAAAATTGCGATACGTACCGTTTGCGGTAGTTCCGGCCGGCTTTTACTCTAAAGTTAATGCGTGCGGGCTACGGGCAGTAATGAATAAATCAAAACTACTGGATCGATTTTAAACATTTTTCAGTGAATGACATAGGCTATAATTATATTTTATACCCATGCGAAGCCGGAGCAGGTCGCTAGTATATATATATTTTAATGTATGTTCGGGGATAACTTCGTCGTTTATGAAAAGATTTTGATAATTCTTTTTTTGGTGGAAAGGAGATATCCCTGGTGTAGTAGCATGATAAGGAAACCAGGATCTGATGATGGGATCCTAGGGAAATCGAGGGAAACTCTCGAAAATCCGCATAACTTTACATTAACTACATAATACTTAACATACTACTGGGTGTACTGATTTTGATGTTTTTAACCTAATCGAAAGCCGATGTTTATCATGTGGTCATATTTCATCGAGATCTGATTACAACTTATGGAGTAATCTTTGATAATGCGTATTTATTGACTATTTTTTCAGGTACCTACATTGTATTACTTGTCGATGTAGTATTTCTTGACTATTTTTTCATGTACCTACATTGTATTACTTGTCGATGTAATTGAAGTCGATTTTTTTTTTCGTTTGCCTGCAAGCAGCAATTATTAATAATAAATTAATGCAAAATAAAAATAAAAAATAAGGATAAATCAAAAATTGATACAAAATACACAATTACAAGATTGAGAGTAATTGCTTCTAAAAACTGATAGGCGCTCCAACAAATCGTGTTTTTTTTTTGAAAATTATACTTAAATACGAATTACATATTTATAAAATATGAATCATATTTTTTACTGACAATAATAAAAAATATAAATAAATATAAAAAATCAAAAATAAAAAATAATTAAAAAATAATAATGATAAAATATGAATAATATTTTTCGATTTTACCGACATAATAATAAAAAATAAGAACAGCTTATTTAAATAAAAAAAAAGCGAGTGCAATTAGAAAAAGAAAAAGAAAAAATAATTGATCAGGGACATGTGGATTTGAACCATGATCTTCTCGGTTGATACCGAACGGCCGATTTTCCACCGAGCTATTGCAACTAAATTGACAAATGCGAAATTTACCTTCGTATTCTAACGATATTTTTTTTCACTCCCTAAAAACAGGGATAAAACGACATTTTCTGAAAATGAATCCTAGCTAGATAGATTTATCTCCCCCGAAACCACCTGTATACTAAATTTTATGAAAATCGTTGGAGCCGTTTCCAAGATCCAGATTATATATATATATATATATACAAGAATTGCTCGTTTAATAGTATAAGATATGTATAGATGACGGTAAGATCGAAAAATAATATTCATATTTCATCAGTGTAGGGTAAGGTTGCTCAAGTCGTACCTACTACCGCCTAAGTCGTACCTCGATGATATCCCAGCTGTTGCGTATTAAAAGTATCATGTTGTAAGGTAGATCTGAACTAAATAGTCGGGCAAGCACGTGAAAACAATCGGACGGCCTTCCGTGTTGCGGAGCAAAAATTATCAAAAAGTAAGTTTTTTCAAGTTTTCAATTAAATTTTCAGCTCATTCGTAAGTTTTTTATAAAAGGAATGTAATTTTCAACTTATTTTTTTGTTCACATCTTAGTTAAAGTAATATTTTATTAAAAAAACAAAATCAACGCATGCAGAAATTTTAATTACATAAAAATTGTTAGTTCAAACATCAATATCCAAATGAAAATCTTATATAGATTAGTTATTTATTATTTATTTGTTTAAATTAGAGGAGGCCTATGTCGAAGGACAAGCTGTTTGAAACCGATTGTCAATAACAAACTAATATAAAATTTTTAATTTTTCTATAAATTGTGGAACAGTAATAAAGGCTTATTTTATTTTATTTTTTTATTTATTTGTTTATTTAATAGTTTCAAAAAAGATACACATTGTTACTTATATATTAATAGCAATTATAAACCACTAAGATATAAAAGCGACGCCGCGTTGGCGCAACGGTTACAGCCATGGATTGTACCTGTTGCGCTGGCGGTTGCGGGTTCGATCCCTGCACATGACAAACATTTGTATTGGCCATACAGGTGTTTGCCGTGGTATGGGTGTTTGTGCAGTCCTTGTGGGTCTTCCCACCGTGCCTCGGAGAGCACGTTAAGCCATGGGTTTTGCCGACATTAAACTTCCATAAGTTACCATGACAATAAATACAATATTAAATACAACTTTTGTGATATCAGTTTTGTTTTTTAACAAACTTCAAAAAAGGAGGAGGTTATGCAATTCGACCATATATACCTACTTATGTATGTTCGGGGATAACTCCGTCGTTTATGAAGCGATTTTGATATTTCTTTTTTTGTCGGAAAGCACATATCCCAAGAGTGGTACCATGATAATTAAACCAGGGTCTGATGATAGGATTCCAGAGATATCGAGGGGAACCCTCGAAAATCGTAGTGACGACTAGTGTGTTTGTAATTTTTTTTTTTCGTTCACTTACGTTGTATTACTTGTCGATGTAATTGAAGTCGGTTTTTTCGTTTGCGAGCAAACACAATTATTAATTTCACAATTTTATTTACTTAGAATCATTTTTCTATAAAGATAAAAATGTCAACCCCATCGTTTTCTAAGTACCATCAACAGATCAACGATTAATTATGAGCTCATGTCACTTTATAATATTAACAATTCATTTTAAAACATTGGCTGGTTCATTTTTGTCCAAAGAATCGGCATAGCGATTCAACGGGGAAACGCTATCAGCATTCTTGACATCTTTCCACGCGGACCATACGCGTCCACGTATGTTTTATTCCATAACTATCTGTAAATACTTAGTTCTTAAGTTGTGAATTGTTATTATGTAGGTATAATATTTTAAAACTATAAAGCATCTTAGTTCAAACATGGAATCACATGTTACGAAAAGGAATACCTGACAGGTCAACATTACATAACAATTTTACTATGAAGAATATAATTAAAATAAACTTTTATCTGTTGGATACCGCTACGCGTCTGATAGATCATTAATTAATAAAACGGGCTCTCGTAATCACTGCTTCGTTCTTGGAAGCCTTATGACACCCCTAGTACCCCAAAATGATAATAACAGATTTACAATCAATCAAAAATTTTAATGTATTGTTCTAGTAAGTTTGATATTAATAAGATTTTATATTACCATGAATAAGGGGGAGGATATTTGAATATTAATAATAGTAATAATCGCAGTTTAAACGCGAGAAGGAATAACGAATTGTAACTCCAAGTTTCCGACTGCGCAAAGTATACGTCTCCTTTCTGGGTTATAATATTCGCATGTATAATAAAATCCCACAAACAATTTCGGAATTATCTCAACAGAAATTTAAAGTTTTTATTAAAAAGAAATTAATAGATAAGGCGTATTATTCGGTGCAGGATTACATAGTTGATAAAGGTGTGTGGACTTAGTGGCGCTTTGTGCTAAAACCCAGTTTATATATTATTTTTCAAAAGAGTAACCGAGGAGTTTCTTGCCGATTCTTCTCTGCTACATTCCGAATCGGTGGTAGCTTTAGTTTTACAAAAATAATAAACTAAAAATGACGATTCGAACGACGGTGCCTATTTGAAATTTGAATAAAGTTAGGTGGGACCTATTTGAAATTTGAATAAAGTTAGGTGGGACCTATTTGAAATTTGAATAAAGTTATTTTTGACTTTGATGACTTAAATTATTTTATCTAATAAGATATGATGTTATTGGCAAAGGGTATTCAAGTAATTGGCCGAGTTAAGAAATAGGAAAAAAAAATATGGATCATATATTGTTTTCTTGTCTACGCGAATTTCACTCAATATAATATTTCACTCATGGCAAGACCACCTTTTGTACAATTTGCTTTTTTTTCTTGCATATTTTAATACGTGTATTGTTTCCGATTGTAAAATAAATTATATTTGTATTATATTGTATTGTATGATGGAACAACTTGAAGAAATTAACGTGAGGACTCGTCCCGTGACCATGGTAGCTGTAGGTGTAATATCCGGAACGTCGGGCATGGAAAAAAGCTAATAAGCAGCGATTACATCCGAAAAAATTTTTTTTATTAAAAATATATGGATCGTATCGCTAATTATTTCCAGAGCTTAATTTTTGTACGATCAAAGTGTCAACTTACTTCGTGCTAAAAATATATACTCGTAGCTGACTCGGCGTGTTTCGTGCCACTATATATTTTCGTGATTATTTTTATTTATTTTTTTATTTATAAATTTTGTCCAGACAACATTGTTGAATTTAATTATTAATATTGATTTATCAATTTTAGGGCAATCGTTCGAAAATAAACGATCGCTCTGGTGTAATTGTGCCGTGTCGGCGGCGCCTTGACACCGACGGTCGCGGTTTCGATTCCCGCTCAGAATGGATATTTGTGTTTATACAAATATTAATTTCCGGTCTAGTCATTAGTCCTTATGGGTCTCCTCGCCGTGCCTGGGAGAACCCGTTAATCTGTCCCGGTTGTTATCATGTACACCTGATAGCGATCGTTACTAATATTAGGGAATATATCCCCCAACCCGTAGTAACCCGTTCTCCTACATGGGGAAAGAGGCCTATGCCCTGTAGTTGAGATATTACAGGCTGAAACAAAGGAATACGAAGAAGAAATATATATTTACCCATATATTGAGCTGTAAATTTCTTGTAATGGATATATGGTTCCTGTTCTCTAACAACATTGTCAGTGACATACCAATAGTCACAGTCAAGAGATAAACGCGAGCGATACCTCCACTACAAAGCATTTCATGTGTACTTTGGGACAGCTATTGCTTACCACGATTTATAATACTAACATAATTAAGTCATAACGCACGTACGGGTATTTACAACCCACAATTTAATTTGTTGCGTAAGCATTTACGATTTAAGCCACTAGCAAAGGCTTGTAATTTATGTGTAAAAAAGAGAAATCCTGGTGGTACGAAGCGATGCACGTTCAGTAGCCCGAGAAAATCCCAATCCCATTTTGGATTACAAATTAACTCACCTACGCGGTAATCGAAATTTTCAAATATTTTAATGCATATATTTATCACAAACAAACATTCACCAATTCACACTAAAATAACTTTTCCTTATTAGGTACTTACACGGAAATAAACTTTTGATAACAAGTAAAAACAGAATAATACACAAATATAAAATAAATAGGACCGTTTGAAATCCTAATTAGTTCCAAAATCCACATGCTTAACTCGAAACACTTAAAATTCTTTAGTTAGATCGAATAAACTTTAAGTTTTTAAATTCAAAATGACAGCAAAAAAAAAAAGAAAAAAAATGTACCTTGCGTAGTCGCCAAACTGTTATAACACAATCAAATCTCAGTTGAATTTTACTGTCAAGATATTAATTATCTGTGATAGCGTTTTGATATCGACGATTACTTTGATAATTATAAGGATTATAGATATTAAAATTTTATTTTCAAACAAAACCATTTACGTTTGGTGTCATTCATGCTTTTAGAATTATTTGATTCAAATTATATATATATATATATATTTTTTTGTATCATCCACATAACGAATGTTTGGTTTTTTATTATATGAACTACAGATATATTTAGCGATAAGAATGGATGATACTAGGATACTTTAATGCCTATTACGGATTAGATTACGAGAGTCGTTATATATCAAAACTCAGGTGGTTGGAATATGTGGATTAGTACATAAATGCTATTGACACGAGGATCTGGAATGAGAAAACCTAAAGCCGGGTCCAGACATGTATCATTTGCCCGATCCGATCACCGTATCCGTATCGTCGACGCGTATCATGATCGCATATGTGGACGGGTAATGATATACGTATCATGATACGAGATCTCGATACGCCGTTATGATACGGCCCGTCCCATGTCGTGTCGGTTTTTGTCCGATCATCAAAGGTGATACAGATACGGACGTGGGTCAGTCTGGACGCATCACTCGCGACGCTCGGTCGGTTGTCACCATCGTCTCTGTTTTGGTTTTGAGGTTAGAATGTTGTGAATAACAATAAAACAGGCACATGAAATTGCTAAATTCTCGTACATTTCAACCAACTGCGACGACATGTTTGATCGAGAGCAGAAACTGAACTGGGCAATTTGATACGCGATCATGACTATTGTGAAGATACGGATACGGAGCAAATCGGAGGCGTCCACAACTTGATACGGGGCTTGACAATACGCAGATACGGATACGGTGATAGGATCGATCAAATGATCATGTCTGGACCCGGCTTAAAACTGATCTGGATGCAGAAGTATTCGTGTTCAGGCAAAGACACCCAAGCTATAGCGCCTTAGTTGCGGATAAAATCCATGATGCCATCAACTTTGTGTTTAATTTTTCTGTACATTATTTTTAGTGCAAAAGTATATAAATAAAATAGATATATCTGTATTTTTGTCTAACTACTAGTTTTGTAAGAAATATTTTATCTGTTAATTTAGCCCCACCCTTCGTTTAATCAGTATAAGTAAATAGATTGCTGTAGTAAATACATTGGTTTACTTTCAGAATATGAATATTTCTATTCGAATGTTTTATACAATATATCATTTACAATACAAACCGAATTGACCTAAACTATTGTTTTTTCTTCATGCTTATAAAGTTTAGTTATCATATTATGATAACAGTTCTAACGTAGTGCTAGTTATATATGGGTGGTTGGTATTTGTACAAATATGTCTCTGGTCTGGGCCTATATCCTTGTGTATCCTCCCACCGAGCCTCGGAGATCACTAAGTTGTCGGTCGCGGTTATTATCATAGACTCCTGCAACTGTTACTCTTAGTGGGGAATATATCCGCTAACTAAGAGTGGAGCAGCATGGTGTAAGATCCGTCCTTTCAGAAGGCTCGGAGTGTGGTGATATAGAGAATCCATCATCTTTTAAAATAATAGAAATGAATCAATATAACATGTATGTAAATAGCTAAAATTCTCATCTTTTTCTTACATGGAGACAAAGCCCTCTTGTCCAACAGTGCCACGTTGGTTGCTGGTGCAATGCAGTTTAGTTCAGTGGTAAAAGTTTCAATATTGCCTTTTAACAGAAGTACCTACAGGTAAACATTGTGACTTTATAAATATAAAGTAAAAAATAAAACAACGGCGAAGAAACAAAATTTATTTTTCACTTAAATCTAACAAAGAAAATCATTACACCATTAAGAATAAACATTTCATTCAAATTAAAAATATTTTCATTAATGTATGGTTTGGTAAGAGAATAATTATATACATCATTGAAAAAAAGATTACTATATCAATATACAAATGGATATAATAAAGGAACATTAAATTACACCACATATATACCTATAGTGGCGTATTTTAAGATTGAACGCCCCGGGCCATTTTAATTTGCCACCCCATAAATTAAGCGAAAAAGGTGAAAGTAGCGTTTGTATTAGGGATGTTTTTTTTTATGTCACTAGGACAGCAAACAAGCGTACGGCTCACCTGATGGTAAGCGGTTACCGTAGCTTATAGACGCCTGCAACACCAGAAGCATCGCAAGCGCGTTGCCGACCCAATCCCCAATCCCCCCCCCAGGAGCTCCGGTCACCTTACTCACCAACAGGAACACAATACTGCTTGAAAACAGTATTATTTAGCTGTGGTCTTCTGTAAGGTCGAGGTACTATCCCAGTCGGGCTACTCCGTATTTTGAGCAGAAAATTCCTGCTGTGCCCTACAGACCTCAGTTGTGTTAATAAATACCGATTATGGTAAATTTTAACGACTGATCTTTTCTTGAGGCCGTTAAATTTAATACCTCTTGTTTGTTTCTGACCTTGCATAGTTGTACATAAAAAAGTTGACTCAAAAATAATGAAATACTTTGAACATGACAACATTTAAACTATATGAGATAGGTCACTGAACCGTATTTTAGTGCGTTTGATGAAGTTTGAGAATTGACGGACAAAATTTTTTTTATAACTTAAAGTAATTAAAATTAACTTATCTGCTTAGTGTTATACATGGGAAATTAAATAAAAAAAAAATTGATACTAATTTACGTACACAAACTATGTCATTTAAGTATCAAGCTCGTTTAGCACTAGTATAGTAGTTATATGCCCAGGTATGAGGTATGAAAACATTTTTTGATTTTATTAAAACGTTCTTAAGTTTAGTTTTCATGTACCAGGTTATAGCTTACAAAAAGTTTTATAAGAAATAACTCAATTAGCATAAAATTTTAAATTTACAACTTAAAACAATACAACATAAAATTTTAAATTAACTTTCATATATTGTTACATACTAGCTGTGCCCGCATCTTCGTCCGCGTGGAATATAAGAAAATAGTTATTGTTCAGTTCGCAGAGTTATAAAATAAATAAGTTTCTAAAATAAAAGTAGCGTAAATTACTTCTTATTACATCAGCTATCTGCCAGTGCCCTTCAAAATCGGTCCAGTTGTTTCGAAGATTAGTCGGAACAAACAAACAGACAGACAGACAAAAATTATAAAAAATGTTATAATATAAGGTATATGTGCCTTGTATACATACATATGAATTTACTAAAAAGCGGTTATTTTAATATAACAAGCAGACAATCCAATTTTATGTATTTGTAGAGATTAAAGAATATATAACATATATATTTATTCTAAGAACGATCTATCGTCTAACTGTAGTTTCACCATTTCATTATTATTGACAGCGGCGCCATCTTGTAGCAACAATTGAACGTTCAAACTTGTAATGTTCTGTTTAAAAAAACGTTATAGAAGTTTATATTTAAACAAGGAGAGTACAGACTAACTATTAATTTTATAAACAATATGTAATTAAAACTATTAATGCTATAAAACACATCTAACTACTACATGAAAAAAAGTGTGTGTCAGCTCCGACGCACGACTGGAGTTTACTCCTTCAGATCGACTGTCTAAATACGCACGAAAAGGCTTACTAGTCTAAGAAAAAGATTAATACCATATCAAATGGTAAATAAAAGATTCAAATAATTGGGTTTCGATAGATATCGTTATTTTCCATAACACCATCTATCGTAAATAACGCCATCTATCGGAACCCTATCGGGTTAATCAAAAACGTAATGATTATTCGTTCAGTAGCTTTCACTCCTCATATTTTTTACATATTTTATATGGAAAGCAATTCTTGAGAAATAAAACTCCAAAAACACGCACAAAAGTGAAAATCGTAAAATACCTAGATAAATAAAAAATATATTTAAGACACACATCAACATACATGGTCGTCTGTTTTAGGAAGGAAACTTTATGCTTGTTACATACAACACATACATTTCTGAGTCATTGATACGGAACGAAAAAGGAAATTTGGCGCGGCGTCCTAAAGCTGGTAACAGTGTCGAGAACCTTTTTTTTATGTCACTAGGTCGGCAAACAAGCATACGGCTCACCTGATGGTAAGCGATTACCGTAGCTTATAGACGTCTGCAACACCAGAAGCATCGCGTTGTCGACCAAATCCCCAATCCCCCCAGGAGCTCTGGTCACCTTACTCACCAACAGGAACACAATACTGCTTGAAAACAGTATTATTTAGCTGTGATCTTCTGTAAGGTAGAGGTACTACCCCAGTCGGGCTGCTCCATATTTTGAGCGGGAAATTCCTACTGTGCCCTACCTCAGTTAAAAGCTAAGGCTGACAGCACTATCGCGCTAAATGGTCGAGAATACAATACGGTCACGAAAATTCAGAAGAAATTTGAGAAAATCACTAAAACGAAGAATACGGTAGTTACGACATAGTTTCTTTGGTCGATTATCGATTTGTTCGTCCACATGATGTCTGACGATAGAATAACGCTGTCTTCGACATACATATTTTTTGGGTACTGTTAACGTGTTATACATTTTTGGAATAAACTTAATGACTTTGGAATAAAACGCACACGACCAACCTATTTTTACCTACTTTGTATTTAAGGTTCGAAAGATTACTTTTGTTGAGGGGGGGAGCTTAATTAATACCAACTCACCTCATTGTCAGTGTTAATATCGATGCTGTAGTCTTGATTCTGAATCGGCGGTTGCGTTTTGGATATTCCACGATCGTGTCTTGTTGTGAACGATTGGAAAATATCTACATAAAAGCGAATTCATATACATTTGCCAAATAGCTTGACTTATTTTTGTAATTTGTTGTGTATATTCGATTAATTCTATCTCAACAAGTTAAGGCAAAATAATATCCAAAAGGAATTAATTTCACAAAAAATTTTACTCCAAACTACTACAATAGTATAGTTGCAAGTGTTGTAAGCCAAATGTGTGGTATTTACACATACGTTCACACACTTGCACTTGTGCACACACAAACACTCTCGAACCCGCACAAATATCCATCCACGCAAGTATGTATGTATGTACGCATTCACGTAGTCACGCACACACTGACATATCCGAGTAAGTACGTATAAACGCATACACGTATCTAAGCATGCATTTATTGTTTACTCGTGAGTACAAGTAAACATATGACGACGGATACAGGCATGCTATAGCAAGCGATTTTCTACTTTTCACGAATGTATGGCTACATTTTCATTTTCATTTTCATTCTGTGTCTAAATTATTCTAACATAAAATCATTGACTCTCTTTATCTCTTTATACACCCACGCCTACACCCACGCTCACTCACACGCCCACCCACACGCCCATCCACACGCCCACCCACACGCCCAACCACACGCCCATCCACACGCCCACCCACACGCCCACCCACACGCCCACCCACACGCCCACCCACACGCCCACCCACACGCCCATCCACACGCCCACCTACACGCCCATCCACACGCCCACCCACAGCCCACCCACACGCCCATCCACACGCCCATCCACACGCCCATCCACACGCCCACCCACACGCCCACCCACACGCCCACGCACACGCACGCGCACACACACACACATATCGTAACGCAACAAAATACTATATAATAAACTAGACATGAGTTCGCACCATTTTTGTCGCGAACTTGTGGAGACCTATGTCCAGCAGTGGACTGCAATAGGCTGAAATGATGATGATGATGATGATGATGAACAAAATACTTACCAGAAGGTTCTGGAAGCTTCTCGCACACAATCTGAGTCCTCGGCACATCTCTCAGTAACGATAAAGCGCTCGATGAGTTCGGTACTATATTGACTGTGTCCTGTTTTAAAATAAATTAATAATTGTTTTTCTTTTTCTTTATCTCTTTGTCATTTACTCAGTTTATCGTTATATAATTTATTGACAAAAAAAATTACCTTTCTAAAGGAGATCATCGATATTTCGATAACTTTGTTCTGCTCGATGTTATTCAGCGTCAATTGTTGTGTAATCTCTTCAGGGCTGATAGTGTTCCCTTCGATCTACAACAATGGTTTATATGAAATTCTATTAGCTCTTTACAATTATATTAACCTGATAGCGATCGTACTCATAGTAACAATATATCCGCCAATACGTAGTGGATCAGCGTGGTGAACTAGGCACTCTGGTCACCTTACTCACCACAGAAACCCAGCAATGTTTGAAAGCAGTACCTAGCTGTTATATCCTGTATGGTCGAGGTACTTCTTAGATTTTGAGCAATATATTTCTAGCTATGCCCTACCTTAGTTATGATAACAAGTAAAAATACAACAGTTGATAGAGACTATCTTACCTCGATAACTACTAAATGCGACGGATGTTTCAACCTCAAATGGGTCTTCAAGTCAGATTTGATTCGGAATCGTTTAGGACATCTATTGCAAGCCCAAGCGCGGACTCCAGCGTGTATCAGTCTCTGGTTCCGCATAGCTGTTAACCTATTACGTTGATTCGTATTTACTTGTATGTATTTGTAATTTCTAAGTTCGAATACGTTATTTAGTATAATAATGATGACACATTAAAGGTTTTGTTGAAACTTAAGTTTGTAACTATCGTCAACTTTGTTTTTTACTTCAAAAGTGGAAAACGAGCGGTTCACTTGATGGTTAGCGAATACCGTTGGTTATGAACGCCAGTAATACCAGAACCATTCCCAGGAGCTCTGGCTACGTTATTTACTATAGGAACACAACACTAATTGAGAACAGTATTTAGCTGTGATCTTCTGTGAGGATGTGATTCATCTTCTTTTTGTTTGCTGTGTCCAATTAACGAGATTATTATCCTGTGTTTTTTTACATTATTTATGTTTATTTTTTACTTGTATCTATTTTACGTGTTTGGAAATGAAATACTCTCAAGTTGTTACACTTTAGCCAAGCGTTGAGAAAATTCTCATCCTCCAATCTTCGTACCACAGGGGATTCAGATACCTATTGAATAAAAACCATCGTGTGTTCGCGGGGACGCTGTAGCATGCTTCCGCGCATCACACTTCAGTATATCGTAGTCCACTGCTAAACATAGACCTCCTTAAGTTCGCGTCAAACATTATGGCGTGAACTCACGTGTGTTGCCATAGTCACCACGCTGGGCAGGCGGGTTGGTGACCGCAGGGCTGGCTTTGTCACACCGAAGACGCTGCTGCCCGTCTTCGGCCTGTGTATTTCAAAGCCAGCAGTTGGATGGTTATCCCGCCATCGGTCGGCTTCTTAAGTTCCAAGGTGGTAGCGGAACTGTGTTATCCCTCAGTCGCCTCTTACGACACCCACGGGAAGAGAGAGGTGGCTATATTTTGTACTAGCTGTGTGTCTATATAAATAAAATAATAAATAATAAAAAAGGCTAAAAGACAGCATCTTAACGACATTGTTCATGACATGGAGCGACTTATAAAGGCAGGCGAGACCAGAAAGTTCTATCAGGAGATTAGAGAAGTGAGGAGGGGATATCAGCCGGATACACAAATGCTAGAAGACGATCATGGTAACTTAGTCACAGACAAAGATGTCGTTAAGTGCATGTGGCGAGATTACTTTCAACAGCTACTCAATTGCCCCCCACCGACGGAGCCGATTATCCAACTAGCCGATGACAATCAGGAGGAACTGGGACCGCTCACCTTCTTTGAAGTTCGTAGGGCGATAATGAGGCTTAAAAACAACAAGGCCCCCGGTGTGGATGGAATACCAGCTGAATTATGGAAATATGGTGGAAGCGCTGTACAGTCCAAAATTTTCGAACTCCTGGAAAAAGTGTGGGACGTTGGAGTACAGCCCCAGGAATGGAATTTGGGTATTATTTGCCCAATTCATAAAACGGGCTCCAAAAAGAAGTGCGCGAACTACCGAGGTATTGCTATGCTCCCGACTGCTTATAAGGTCTGGTCATACATACTGCTGGAAAGGCTAGAACCATATGCGGAAAAAGTCTTAGGGGACTATCAGTGTGGGTTCAGACGCAATCGTAGTACGGTTGACCAGATTTTTCTTTTTAAACAACTCATGGAAAAGAAATGGGAATACGCTCAGAGCATTCACTCATTGTTCGTGGACTTCAGGAAAGCATATGACAGCGTGGATCGAATTTCCTTGTATGCCATTTTAAGGAATTTTAATATTCCAAAAAAGCTAGTGGACCTAGTGGTGGCGGCTACCGGAGTGAGCAGGATGTGTGTAAAGGTTGGTGGCGAGCTGAGCGACGAATTTCCTGTTATTACCGGTCTAAAACAGGGCGACGCCCTGTCACCAATGCTCTTCAATATTGTCTTAGAGCATGTAATTAGAGGATTGATGACACTCGATCTGGGGCTTGACCTGAATGGAAGGCATATGGTGATAGGCTACGCTGACGATTTGGCCCTGTTGGGGGAACACATTAACGATGTTGCTTTAGCCGCTATGACACTCGAAGAGCAGGCAAAAAAGGTTGGTCTCTTGATCAACCATGACAAGACCGAGTACTTCCACATGAAGCGATATAGGAATATTCGCGAAGCAAGACAAGACCTCCATGTTGGAAGTACCACATACAAGGGAGTGTCGAAATTTAAGTATCTTGGCTGCACTGTAACCGATACGAATACACGTGACGAAGAAATACAGATCCGTATACAAAACACCTTGAGGTGCAGTGCAGCCCTGCACAAGGTCTTGGTGTCCAAGCTTCTTAGTAGGAAGACAAAGATCACAATTTATAAAACCATCATTCGTCCAATCCTAATGTACGGTTGTGAGGCTTGGACACTTACGCTCAGAGAGGAGAACAGGCTTCTGGTTACGGAAAGGAAAATTTACCGTAAGATCCTAGGACCATCTAAAGGGCAAGATGGCAGCTGGCGAATAAAAACCAATGCTGAAATTGCAAACCTGGTGTCAGAGCCAAACATCATTGGAGTTACCAAATCCCATCGGTTGCGGTGGCTCGGTCATGTCGAACGCATGGGGGAGGATCGAGCAGTTAAGAGAGCGTATCTGGGTCGACCAACTGGACGTAGACCGGTGGGTCGACCCAGGTACCGCTGGAGGGACATGGTTGAAGCAGACTTGAGTGAGATCCAAGCCAATAATTGGTGGGAAATCGCGCAAGATCGTGCAAAGTGGAGAAATCTTGTTTCGGAGGCCAAGACTCACTTCGGGTCACTGAGCCAGTTGAGTTAGTTAGTTAGTGTGTGTCTATAATTGTTGTGACAATCAGTTGGTACCGTGGTGTGAATGTGAATGTATGGTGTCTAGGTGGGTGTGCGGGAGTAGGACTCCAGTGGTGGTGGTGTGGGGCGCACTAGCTAAGTACTGCTCGCACCCACCTGCGACAGGGCGGGCCGCGCAGGTCGCCGGCCGGGCGCGCGGGGCCGTGCGCCTCGCTGGCGGACAACAAATCACAAATCACAAATCACTTTTTTATATATCACTAGGTCGGCAAACAAGCGTACGGCTCACCTGATGGTAAGCGATTACCGTAGCTTATAGACGCCTGCAACACCAGAAGCATCGCAAGCGCATTGCCGACCCAATCCCCAATCCCCCCAGGAGCTCTGGTCACCTTAATCACCAACAGGAACACAATACTGCTTGAAAACAGTATTATTTTGCTGTGATCTTCTGTAAGGTCGAGGTGCTACCCCAGTCGGGCTGCTCCATATTTTGAGCAGGCACTTTATTCAAATAGGCTTCAAAAGCACCATCGAATCGTCATGTTATAAACTAGCGGACCCGGCAGACGTTGTCCTGCCCGGAAAACGGTTACCAAATTTGACAGCTTACATACCGATAGCAGCGCCACCTACCGGGTCCAATTGAGACAAAAACTACCCTATCTCTAAAATTGGACCAAATTACAGATGCTTACAAAATTTGATAAAAATTAGTTCAATAGTTTCGAAGTTACGTACCGATTAGCAGCGCCACCTACCGAGTCCAATTGAGACAAAAACTACCCTATCTCTCAATTTGGACCAAATTACAGATGCTTACAAAATTTAATAAAAATTGGTTCAGTATAGTTCTCTAACCTAACCTAACCTACCCGGGAAACAGCTACCAAATTTGATTGATTACATATCGATACCAGCGCCACCCATCAGGTCCAATTGAGATAAAAACTACATTGTCTCTCAATTTGGACCAAATTACAGATGCTTACAAAATTTAATAAAAATTAGTTCAGTACTTTCGGAGTTACGTACCGATAACAGCGCCACCTACCGAGTCCGATTAAGATAAAAACTATCATATCCTCCAAGTCAGACCAAATTATTATTAATAATAATAATAATAAACATTTATTCATACTCACACACATACATCATATAGTCAAGACAAAAAAATAAAAATCACAACATAACAATTCTATTACAATATAACTATATAGATATTATGACAAATAGCTAAATTGAAAACAATGAACACAATATAGAACCGAAATAAAACACAATAAAATTAAAAACAATAATAATAGGTAACTACCCACATAAAATCAACAATAACTTAATAATACATTAAAATATCTAATTGGCTTAGGGATAACCTACTAACGCTTAATATTCAGAAAACACATTATATCTGTTTCACTCCTTATTCTTCGTCGCAGCCAGACTGCAAATATAAAATCAAAATACACTGCTGCCCAGTACCTGGTGCTTCGATTTGTAACTGTCCACCCATTGAAAAAGTTAAGGAAATGAAATACCTAGGTATCATACTAGACCAACGGCTTAGCTGGTACTCCCACTTGAATTTGCTAATTAATCGAACCAGGAAACTCACGTGGGTTTTCAAGTCCTTGCAACAGGTTATGTCCAATAAACTTAAGAGCCATTTCACAAAAATCGGTAACAATCCGCGAAATTGTAATATTTTGACGTCGTTAATCTCAGTGTTGGATGCAATAATGTAATTTATATTCTTGAAATATAATAGAGCAACCTTTGTTGTAGTCCATAGTCAGATCAGAATTTTGATTTATATTATGTGTATAAAATTATTAACCTTTTCATCAGCCTCCTCCCTGGGTAAACGGTCGCAATGTATACTTTGAAGTCCTACTTTTCAATAACCTCTACGTTGAAACCATTTTAAAAAAATATCATAATATGTGTAATATAATTTTGTTGTCCACTATCATAGATTTTTATTCCATTTGTATCTCTATTAAACGATAAAAAAAATTTAAAGTTACGAATATTTTCCAAATAAGTACAATTTTAAAAGCGATATTTCTCTTAGAAAACTAAGAAATTTTAACGAACTATCTTCATCAAAGTAAACTTACATCATTAAGGAATACAAAAAAAATAATTAAAAGATGTAATTATTTTTAATACATTTTATATTAAATAATAAAAAGATAGTATATATTGCCACGCATCAAGCCCGGTAAATCAGTCGAGCGCTAGCGCTCTTAGAGGTAAGGTCCACGCCAAATTCTGCGCAGCCGTCTCTTTCGCTCACACGCGCCAAGCGCCTGTTGTTATAGCGGATAAAACGCATTTGATACTTTCATAATAAAATATAAATAAAATAAACATATTACGAAAATGACTGTAAAATAATATAATGATAATTTCTGTAAACAAATGTATAATTTAATTTTCTTTTCTCACACTATCAATACAAATAGGCATTTCAATCTGTTTGTCTTGTTAATTGTTAATTAATATGTTTGTCGGTGTCGATGTCATTAAATGCTTTTTTATTCAAATCGTAAATATTAGATTCATTCGTAAACTGAAAAAACTAAATCAATTTAAAAAAATTGTTTCATAAAATTGATTTTTTTAATTTTATTTTAAATTTATTGACTGTTGTTATATAACATACTTGAAATTTTTAACAAATTAATTATGTAAAAAACATTTTATACCATAGTTATAATTTTTATTATACATCAGAAAATGATCACGATGGTCTTTTGGTTGTCACACTATACGTACTAGCACAAAGATCGCGCGGCTCGTACGACTCGCGCGATGCGACCAAATTTACCTAAACTTGCAGAGCGTAAAATTGTGAAATGGCTCTTAAGAATAAAATTTACTTAGCTCTGGCACAATCAATTTTCACCTACTGCATCTCGATTTGGGGAGGTGCAAACAAAACTTATTTTCTTGATCTGGAGAGAGCGCAGAGATCTCTTATTAAAGTCATGTACTCTAAGCCTTTAAGATTTCCAACTGAATCTCTTTATAGAATTAGTGGTCTTCTATCGGTGAGGAAACTCTATATTCTAAATCTCGTTTTACAGTGCCACAAATCTCTAACTTATGTCAAACCAACCAGTCGAAGAAGAAGGGATATTGTAGTTCCCTCATGCAAAATTCGTACAGCCTTTGCTAGAAGACAATATATTGCCCAGTCCGCCTACGTGTATAACAGAGTCAACAAAATACTTAATATATACCCTATGCAAAGTTATAAATGCAAAGGAAGATTAACTAGATGGTTGCAATCTCTCACTTTTGTGGAGGTTGAAAACCTTATTGCCAAAATCAGTTTATAATATATTTTTTCACTACCGCTGCTATTGGTCACAAGTCATACGACGTACAATGATCCTCTACTTAGCTTTACTTAAAAATCATAGATAAGACTGTGTATTCACACACACACACACACACACATAGCCTCACACACACACACACATATACAGTCACACATACACACACACACACTCACACAGAACACTTACACTTAGTTTAATTTTAAAGTTTAAAATGTTAAAATGCTAAGTGTACTATAGTCTTAGTCGTCCGTAAGGGAGGTAGCGAGTCATTCCCAATACAAGTGTCTCTGACTACTTACTGGGAAGACTCGGTGATGATTTGTACTTAAGATTATAGAAATAAATGATTTTTATTTTTATTATTTTTATTATTATTATTACAGATGCTTACAAAATTCGATAAAAATTTGTTCAATAGTTTCGGAGCTACACACATTTAAAATTTTCATTGTTAACGCCCGCAATCTTTATTGGGGACGTGAGATCATAAAATCCGCTCATCGATCATTTCTACCAAATTTGGAGTGGATAGGAGCTATAGTATTAAAACTGGAATTTTCCATTGTTAACGCCCCCGAAACCCCCTCCCCCGTGTGAATTTCTTTGAATCCGTTCTTAGCTGACCTCTACTCGGCGGAAGGAATACTTCTACCAAATGTCAAGTCTCTACGCCTTATAGTTCCGGAGATATCGTGACGAGTCAATATATAACAGGTGGAAATCTCTTATGTATATAAATATAGATAAATTTCCAACAATTAACAGTTACAAATTACCTGATATGTTTCTGCAAAGCGGTGACATTGTGCAAATTGTGTCCGCACTGACCGCAAATAGTCGTTTTGTGACCTTCCGTATAAAATGAAATGTTGATATTAAAAATAATTTATTTATTTTATAAAAAAATTGAAATATACGTAAATTTGCATTTCACATTGCATCAATGATAATAATGTGTTTGCTTGCAAACAAAAAAAACCGACTTCAAATACATCGACCAGTAATACAACGTAGATCGACGAAAAAAATAGTCAAGCAACTACGCGTTATCAAAGATTACTCAAAAAGTAGTTATCATATCTCGATAAAATTTATATGTGACAACATGATAAACATCAGCTTTCGATTAAATTAAAAATTATCAAAATCGGTACACCCAGTAAAAAGTTATTACGGATTTTCGAGATTTTCCCTGATTTCTCTGGGATTCCATCATCAGATCCTGGTTTCCTTATCATGGTACCAAACAAGGGATATCCCCTTTCCAACAAAAAAGAATTATCAAAATCGGTACATCCAGTAGAAAGTTATGCGGTATAATACAACGTAGCTCGACGAAAAAAGCGTCAAGTAAAAACGCATTATTAGATATAACTCGAAAAGTAGTTGTTAGATCTCAAATAAATTTAAATGGGACCAATCGACGCACACTACCTTTCGATTAAAACAAAATTTGTCGAAATCGGTCCACCCGGTCAAAAGTTCTGATGTAACATACATAAAAAAAAATACAGTCGAATTGAGAACCTCCTCCTTTTTTGGAAGTCGGCTAACAAAAGTAGACGAAAAAATGGTTACAAATACGCATTATTAGCGATAAAGTTTTTAGGTAACATAAGCAAAAAAAAATACAGTCGAATTAAGAACGACCTCCTATTTATGAAGTCGGTTAAAAAAAATTAGATTCATTATTCACAATTATTTACTTGTAATAGTTACCTTCGTAGCCGGCCAACGTGTCGTCACAATGTTCTTTTTGCCTGTGCTTGTAAAGCTCGGTCTTATTGGGCAGAACAGCGTCGCAGTCGCGACACGGTATCCTATAAATAATATGCAGACGTACTACTGGCTACTGACGTAGTGAGAAACTTAAGAAATGTTACATATACAAACGAAAAATAATTGTGTTTGCTCGCAAACGAAAAAAACCGACTTCAATTACATCGACAAGTAATACATCGTAGGAAGACGAAAAAATAGTAAAGTAATTACGCGTTATCAAAGATTATTCCAAAACTTGTAATCAGATTTCGATGAAATTTAAATGTGAAAACATGATAAACATCGGCTTTCGATTTAATTAAAAACCATCAAAATCGGTGTACCCAGTAAAAAGTTATGCGGATTTTCGAGAGTTTCCCTCGATTTCTCGTGGATTCCATCATCAGATCCTGGTTTCCTTATCATGGTACCTCACCTGGGATATCTACTTTTCAACAAAAAAAGAATTATCAAAATCGGTTCGTAAACGACGAAGTTATCCCCGAAATAAAAAAAATAATAATAATATATATATATATATACAGGGTGACTGGTGAATTACTATCAATATTTGAGGACGTGTTAATTGACGATCATATATGACGAAAAAAAATTACATATAAAATAAATATTCATAAACTTCTAAGTAAAGTTAACCAACAGTTATCTCGTTAATTACGCGTCGTCTGGACGCCCTAGCTGCGCAGTCGTCACAAAGCAGGTGTGTAGGTATAGATACATAAGTTATCGCGCGGTCGTTTACCTACGTCCAAACACCGCCAAGTGTTAACAGGGTAGCAGGCTACTTTTGATAAACCAGTATGATCCATTCCCCGTTCATACTTTAATTTTGGCTTAGGACAGGCAAAAATACCAAGATAAGAATAGGCCGACCCCCTTCCCCTTGATAAATATTCCCCTTGATAATTTGATAAACATTAATTTATTACGTAAGAATCTAAACGAAAAAATGAATACACGTTTGGTTTGTTTCAATGTTAATTTTTATTTGTACTTTAGGTAGGTACTAATAATTTTTATTATTTGGTAGTAATAAACTTTGGTTTTAATTATTGATCTTTATCGACATAAGATTTTCAGTCCAGAGGCTTAACAAAAAAAAAAACAAATAAAAGAAACTATTCACACTTCAATAATCCATTTATTATTTCAACTACAATATTAATCAACGAAATAACGAATGTTGTTTACGAAAGCAAGTGACAACTAGTCGCCACTCGCGCGGTTGTCCGCGATTTTTCAAGGTATTTTCACTTTGCGCATTTTTGTAATTTTACCTAAGAACTATCGAGACTAAAGACATGATCGATCCCCTCTCCCCCTAAATCGTCTTACGTAATAAATGAACCATACTTATTGTCTTTTACACGATATAACACGAACGGGTCACTTTTAAGTACTCTGCATTTGTGTATTGATAAGCCATACCTAATTACTTATAACAGGTCACATTCATACTTGACATAATAAGTATACGCGTAAGATCGATCACTAGGCGCGCGCGCGGAAAGATGGACGTATTCTAGCGTACAAACCTTATGGCGGCGCTTGCCCAACTGACCTAGTGACCTACTAATCGAATTTAGGGGGGAATTAGAATTGGCGGGGGTTGCGGCGTGCGGCGGCAAGCGGCACAGTACAAGGCCAAGGCCGCACGCACGCACGAAAATTAATATGTCTACATTTCATTTATTTAAATTGAAATTTATGGGAATTTTGTCAAAAATTAAGTACCTATTTTTTTTACATAATTCGAATGAGAATCATGTACCGAGTATCCTCTGTAAATATTGATAGTAATTCACCAGTCACCCTGTATATATACGGTCGAATTGAGTAACCTCCTCCTTTTTTGAAGTCGGTTAAAAAAAGCAAGTGTGCTTTAGACTACACGACTGAAGTAAAACTTCTGCATAAAAGGCCTGCGCTATGTCCGAGATATACGAAACATAACTGGCTATGAGAGAAAGAGAGAAAGAAAATGTGTGCTCGCACCTCTCTCTTGCTCTGTTCGCCTGGCCTGATCACACTTTTCGTAACGCTCTCGTCACGCATTCACAAGCTTACTCCCCAAGTCAAGAGTGCGTAAAGAAGTTTTACTTCAAAAAATGTTTATTCCTTACAAGACCTTTACCCTAGAGCGGCGCGGATACGGCGCTTGGCTTATTTTTTTTTTTAACGCAAAATCATCAAAATCGGTCAAGCTAATATAAAATTCTAAATTCTGAACATACACAAAGTTTAAAAAAAATACAATCTTCGCTTAAACCGAATATAAAAATCATCATATCAAAAACTTCGATCTAACGTTATAGATCGTTCCATAGCTTAATTGGCTAGAGCGCCGACACGGTCAGTCGGAGACGCGGGTTCGAACCCCGCTGGATGTTTAAAATACAATCAAATTGGGAACCCCTCTTTTTTTTTGGAAGTCGTTTAAAATACGATCTCGTGTACAAACGGTTAATAGAACAATACCTATAATTTTCTCGAATAATCTTCGTGAAACCTCCGTTGTCGTCGTTTCCGCTTTTACCGTGTACTTTCTTCCTATGATATGTCATGCTCCAGCTAAAATATCAATAAAGAAATCAATAATCACTTCAAACATAAATTTCTCTCATACCACAATATCTTCAGACAAGAAAAAATTTGGTTGTCTGTAAAGTTGGTTTCCGGACGACAGTTTAACATGACAACGTCATAACAAAACCTCGGACGTATAGGCCCATTAGAGATAGTATATGGAATATAGATAGATGCGGCGCAATCACTGAACGTGACGGGACAATGAGCGTAACGCAAGGAGTCATCCTTTTTCGTACATACTGCTGGAGTTCATCGATTTATTAGACGTTGTCACGTTAGAAATAATCTTGGAAAATATTTAATAAAAACACTAACGCACAGAACAGGCAAACATCTGTATGACCTATACGAATATTTGTCATGAACGAGAATCGAATCCTCGTCGTCTACAATTTACCGATATACGTAAGCAAACTTAAAAGTTGATTATTATTTGTCTTCATAAAATGTATGACCTTCACAGAAGATCCAAATTAAAAAAAAAAAAACTTAAATAAAAATGCTATCACAATTATTTTTTTCTAAAAATTTTTAATGGTGCGATTTTTGTCCAGTGAGCCAGTCCTATACACAAATATAGTTAACTTTACGTATGTACGCTTCAGCCTGTAATATCCCACTACTGGGCATAGGCCTCTTTCCCCATGTAGGAGAAGGCTCAGAGCGTAATGCACCACGCTGCTGCAATGCGGGTTGGCGGATATATTCCCTACTACGAGTAACGATCGCTATCTGGTGTACATGATAACAACCGGGACCAACGGCTTAACGTGCTCTCCGAGGCACGGTGGGGAGACCCAGAAGGACTGCACAAACACCCAGACCACGGCAAACACCTGTATGGCTAATACATGTTTGTCATGTGCGGGGATCGAACCCGCAACCGCCAACGCAACAGGTACAATCCATGGCTGTAACCGTTGCGCCAACGCGGCGTACGTATGTAAGTATATGCCAAATATTGAAACCAATACGAGTATTAGAAAGCTGACGAGTTGTTGGATCATCCATTTACCGAGGAAGCCTATATTCTTTAAAAAAAAATTATCAAATTAACGCGAACTGAACCGCGGGACACAGCTAGTCTAGTATAAGGTACTGTATATCAATAGTTTTTTTCTATGTGTATTTAGTACATAAAAACCAAACGGTGGCGGGATAACCATCCAACTGCTGGCTTTGAAATACACAGGCCGAAGACGGGCAGCAGCGTCTTCGGTGCGACAAAGCCAGCCCTGCGGTCACCAAACCCAGCCCAGCGTGGTGACTATGGGCAAAACACATGAGTTCACGTTATTTTTGGCGTACACTTGTGGAGGCCTATGTCCAGCAGTGGACTGTTTAGGCTGTAATGATGATAATGATGATTTAGTACATACCTGTTAGGAAAAGTCATTTCGCATTGGTTACATTTAAATATGTAATTTTCGTTCGCGTGTTTCATACGACGATGTACTTGCAGGTACGTCCAGTGGAGGTACGAGCGACCGCAGTCCTAAAAACACATGTTTAATACTAAAATTCCTATTTATATAGTTTTGATAATTAAATAAATGAAAAAAGAGTAAATAGCAAGTAGAACCTCCCCCCCCCCCCCTACACACAGACGCACGCACGCACGCACGCACACAAAAATATCAATTTTAATACACTCGTAACAATCTGCCATTCCTACAGCTTGACATATTAAAAATAATTTCAATAATATTGTAATAAAACGTACAAAAAAATATCACCTGAAAATCTAAAAAGCCCACATAACACTCATCCATTATAAATCTATTTGAAAGCATCTTTATATATTTCTTTACGTATAATAAGCTGACAAACATAAAAAAATATATTATTACAAATGCACCTTGTCAAGCAATGAAATGTAAAACATTAAATATTTATTATTTATTAGCGACAAATCAAAAACTCCAAGTCAGATCTTGCACTATCTTCAATGATAGACCACATGACAAGCACTCGTGCACAAGTTATGAGCTACACACATAAAAAATACATTTAAATTAAGCACATCATTCTCTTTTTTTGAAATCGGTTAAAAAGAATTTAAAAAGAAAGTTTTAGAATATTATAAATTCACATAATCTAAAAACTAAATACAAAACTAAAAAACGAGTCTGCTTTAGACCCCACGACTGAAGAGGCTTATAACTTAAGACTTACGAAATGTAGCTCTCTCTCTTTCTATCTTTACTAACTTATATCTCCCTTTTAACTTCCATTCGCCTCGCCCTATCACACTTTTCATAACGCTCTCGTCACGCATTCACCAGCTTACTACCCAAGTTGAGCGCGTAAAGAAGTTTCACTTGAAAAAAAATATAAATACCTCACACAAAAAGTGTTTCACGACGGGGAATCCCCCATAACCCAGAATTCCCTCACTGGCCGGGCCACTCGTACCCTCACTACGAACCTCTGTAGTACTACGTTTGTAAAAACCGTGCGTTGTTTTGTGCGTTGTACATCTATTTATTGCAACAAATATACATAATTGGTACAATACAATGAAAATAAAAATCAAAAACCACTTTATTCAAACAGGCTTCAAATTCACTTTCGAATCATCATTTTACCAATTAAAATGTTAACCGATTCGGAATGTAGATTCTGCAGAGAAGAATCGTCAAGAAAGTTACTCTTTTGAAAATAATATATAAACTGTGTTTTTAGTACAAAATTAGTAAAATGTTGCATGAAATGACTTTAATTTGTTACAAAACTGTCGAATTTTACAAATTTTCCAAAATTTCTTTCGCATTGCAAAACTGTTTTGTAGAATTATGCAAAGTGACTCAAATGCATATTAGTTAGGTATATAAATATATTCATTGCTTACATAATTTATAATGTTCGTGAATATCTTTACAAATAATTACTTTGTGAACAGAAGTGTACAGATCCAAGTCCGAAAATATCATTTTAGTAAAAAAAAAATAAGACTGGGCCTGTGTCACTAATTGCAGATAACACTATTTGACGAATGATGACACAAATTCACTTTGACGACGGGAGGTAGAATAAGCCGGTAGGACCTGTTTCTCCTCAATAAGAGAAAGAAATATCTCATAAATATAGTTGAATTCGAAGGTTAAAAAAAAATAATGAATCAAAAACTTTTTACTGTCGGATACTGTCATAAATTATATATTATTTAAAAAATATACATATTATTTATAATAAAAATGAATGACTAATAAAATTATTATTATTATAGATTATTGAATAAATCTTACCTAGAATAAGTAGCAAACGACACTTTACAAATGTGACAGGTGAACGGATTTTTGACACCCTTATGGATAGTTCTGTGATTGTTGAGAGCATTTTCCACATAGAACACGCTGAAAAATAATAACGAAGAAATAAAAATAAAAAATTGTAAGCATGCAACACAATTCCAAGTCTAAAGACATATATTGATAAAACCTCCACTTAGTACATAATCTTATTGACTAACTTTTGTATCTAAAAAAAATAGCATACGCTATATATTTTTTTTCTTTTTTTAGATACAATACAATGCGTAAGACCGCACGGCAGAAGTGAAAACTTCATTGTGAATATACTAAGCACAGCAACACAAAAGCTGTCTGTATCGTTCTCGCTCGGGTACACTCGGCGGTTTCCGAGTTCACCCGATCGAGCCTTTCACCTCCGAGCGTGACGGATCGGCCTAACTTACTACCTACGGAAAAATGTGTGTGCGGTGCGCCAAAAAAGTTTTTACTTCAAAAAATTATAAAATACTAACTCTTCGCAATACTCGCATCTAAACGCCTTTTCAATATTAACGACGCGTATGATGTTTCTTGCTGCATCGTCTAAGCTCGATAGTAAAGCTACACTCAGTTCGTTTTTGACTTCGCGATCTATCAGCTTGGTGAGACGAGGGGATTCTGTTGTATAATTATATAATAATAGTTGAATTAAAACTAGTATATACTGATAACTGAGGTAGGGCACAAATGGAAAGTTCCTGCTCAAAATCTGGAGCATCCGGGCTGGGGAAGTACCTCGACCTTACAGAAGATCACAGCTAAATAATACTGCTTTCAAGCATTGTTGTGTTCCTGTATGAGTTAGGTTACCAGATCTCCTTTGGGGGATTGGGGATAGGGTTGGAAATACGCTTGCGATGCTTCTGGTGTTGCACATGTCGTTGATGGTGTTGCTACGGTAATCGCTTACCATCAGGTGAGCCCTACGCTTGTTTGCCGACCTAGTCACATAAAAATAAAATCAATCGATCGTCAAGTCAACATTAGTCAAGTTCATACAGTAAAATAAGTTACAATTTAACGCACATAAAATATCGCAGTCGAACTGAGAACTTTTACCTTCTTTAGAAAGTCGGTTGAAACGATTCGTTTTTCTTACAAATGCTAGAAACAACCCGCTCCGGTGTAGTGGTGCGTGTAGGCGCTTAAAACACCGACGGTTTACCGATTCGATACCCGCTCAAGATGATTATTTGCATTTGTACAAATATTTCTTTGCGGTTTGGATGTCTATCCTTGTTGGTCTACCCACCGTGCCTCTGAGAGCACGTGAAGCTGTCGGTTCCGGTTGTTCTCACAGACACCAGATAGCGATCGTTACTCGCAGTAGGGAATATATCCGCCAACCCGCAGTGGAGCAGCGTGGTGGATTAAGCTCCAATCCTCCTCCCATACAGAGAAAGAGCCTAATGCCCAGCAATGGGATGTTACAAGCTGATCATGATCGTGCTTGAAATTGAACGTTTAGTTAACCAGACAATGTATATTAATAATATACATACCACTAGCTCGTACAGCACGCCTCACAATCCCACTAGTGGGCGACAATTGTTCCGTAGCTTCAGTTTCTTCTTTCAACTGTTTAGTAAACTCTTCTACGCACTCTGTCGATTTATTTGCGTGCTCCTGAAACATTTTGAGCAAACGACGTTAACATACCATGTAAGTTGGAGTTACAACTTATTGGAAATAAGTATGGATTTTCGGAAATACGTACATTAAAATACCCATACTACGACTAACATTTGTACACTCAGTTAGTTGGATAAGAAGAAAGCGTCTGACCTGAGCATCAGCCGAGTCCCTGAAGGGCCGATAGCAGACGGAACAAGCCAACACCAGGGTCGGAGAAAGTTCCTCTTCATGGGCACGGAGGTGCATCCTCAATCGAGAACGACGCGTCAATTGCTTCAGACATATGTGGCATTGGAACGGCTTTATCTGGGATTTTGGGAATACCAACGATGCAAAATCATACCACAAGAGACGACACGATTTATCACCAACATAGTTATTTGTTACCTGTAAATGGGTAACCCCGTGCTCATCTAACGTCTGTTTATCAAGGAAACGTTTCCCACAAGTCACGCACACGTAACGCCTGGTGTCGGTGTGTATTCGACTATGTTTAGTCAGAGTTGCCCTGTTTAAAAAAAAAAGCAATTATATGTAGGCTTAAGGCACACGAAAACGCACACACCCACACTCGTATATAATTATAAAATACGCGTTTACTCACACAAAACAGTAAAACACACAACAATTACAGATAACAATAACAACAACACAAAAGCCTGGTTCAAATGTCACAAAACGGTTCGTTTTGCAAAATTCGAACTAGAAACCGGAACCATTCATCAATTTCGACGGTAAAACCAGTCGTTTTTGATACAGAAACCTAGCTAAACAAAGTACAAACGAACCGTAAAAAGAAAGTCTTCCCGCATCCCTTGACAGGGCACTGCCAACGTTTCTGCTTATCGTGCTGGAAATGCACGTGATCGAAAAGTTCTGTTTCCGTTTCAAACTTGACGTTTTCACACTCCGCGCACGAGTACCGTCCGTCGGGGTTTATCAGGTTTGTAGGGTCGTGGAACTGCCTGTTGAAAGTTTAAGTCCGTTTCCTATATTCAAAAAACGGTTCGTATCTCGTACGAAACTCTCTGAGCCAAACGTATCATTTTCTTAATACAGCAACTGGATATTACTAATTGTTTTTTTAAAGTCACGTACGTGTCTTGGAAATAGTATTTAGAACAAACAATTTAAATAAATATAGTGTTTTTTTCCACGAACAACGGCTACTTATGATTTTTGTTCAGATTAACGATAATGCTGTAGTCAGAAACAATATTATGGCAAGGCTATAACGTAACTAAACCATGTTGAGCAATTTTTGCTGTCGAATTGCAATAACATAGCTATAGCTAATACTAATTCACTCACTTCAGCCTATCGCAGTCCACTGCTGGACATAGGCCTCCACTATTTCGCACCAAAAATGGCGTGAACTCATGTGTTTTGCCCATAGTCACCACGCTGGGCAGGCGGGTTGGTGACCGCAAGGCTGGCTTTGTCGCACCGAAGATGCTACTGCACGTCTTCGGCCTGTGTATTTCAAAGCCAGCAGTTGGATGGTAATCCCGCCATCGACCGGCTTTATAACTTCCAAGGTGGTAGTGGAACTATGTTATCCCTTAGTCGCCTCTTACGATACCCAAGGAAAAAAGAGGGGATGGCTATATTCTTTACTACCGTAACCACACAGCAGTTTTAATTTGCAAATACCAATTATTAAATTGAAATTGAGATATATGCACAAGTGTATTTGACAATTAGTGAACAATCAACAATTGACATATTACGTTATAGCTAGCAATCGATCGCTGATGGACTGAGCCGATATTTCAAATTTCTACTAATTTTAAACTAATTTTTATATTAAAAATCATATCATATTATTTTAAAACTTACATATGGAACTTCAATCTCACTTTAGAAGTAAACGATTCGTTGCAATTGTGACAAGTAACGATTTGAGAGTCTGACTGTTCTCTGTTCTTCTTTTTACGACCCCTCTAATATGAAATAATAAAATTATTGATTTAATTATGATGTTTTCACTTCTGTTTGTTAACATAATTATATGGAATTCTAAACATTTTTGAATATCGTATCAAAAATTGACCGTTTCAGCGGGGATCGAACCCGCGTCTCCGACTGACCGTTTCGGCGCTCTAGCCAATTAAGCTATGGAACGATGTACCCGTTAGATCGAAATTTTTGATATGATGATTTTATTTTCGGTTTAAGCGAACCGTGGCGCCGTCTATAGTGAGTTATTTACAGAGACCCGTAACTATTCAAAGTTGATTGATTGATTGGTTTAATGGCTTTCAGTTGTGCCAAAGAAGCACGGTTGATTCCGCCAATGTCACGTAGAGTGGAGAACACACGAAGGAGATTAATTGGTCGGTGCAGTAGAGATAACAGTCTCTATTTAATTTTGAAAACAGGCGAAATAGTCAGACTTTCATTGTTACACCATAACCTAAAACAACACAAACATTTAATGTTAAACTAAGACTACAGCTGTTAGTAACTAAACTATTACAAACTAATTACACTAGGACAGACACATGATTTATTTACAACTTAATTTTATTTATTTCAAAATATTTACACAAAAATCTACAATAGGGACTAAACACCAACATTAACAAACATTGAACATTTATAGGGCGGGGAATATCACGGGGAAGGATGTCGTATATAGGACGGATGAGTTTGGGACAGGAAAAAAGGATGTGGGAAACCGTGCCTTCGTCAAGGCCACATTCACACAATGAGTGGTCACGAACTCTGATTTTGGCCAGATGAACAGGTGTACACGCATGGCCAAGACGTAAGCGACATATACTAGATGTTACCCAACGACGAGCATGTCTATGAAGAGAAAACCAAGGGCGTCTTGGGATGTCTGGTTGTATATTTGAGTAAAATTTACCCTTTACCAATTTTGATGAACTCCAAGATAAATTCCAGGACTTGTCCATATGGATTTTGGCTAGGGAACGAAGGTCTTGGCAGGAGTTTTTGTAGTGATCAAGGATACCAGTTTGGATTGCAGCTTTAGCACATGAATCTGCTGTCTCATTGCCTGCAATGCCTGAATGGCCTGGAATCCAGACGAGCAGAATATGCAGACCCTTTTGACTGCAAGAGAGCAAAGCCTCTCTAATCTTAAAAACAATAGAAATTTTCAATTTGCTACGAAAGGGATTTTCCTTAATGGCTAAGAGACAACTTAGTGAGTCAGTGAAAATTACCGTTGGTCCTAAGTCATGGGAGAGGGCAAAGAGGATGGCTTCCAGTATAGCAATAGCTTCACCGGAAAACACAGATGTTTCAGGGGGACACTTAAATTGGAGAATGATTTTAAATTTAGGAATCCAGCAGGCAGCACCAACACAGCTGGACGGGGAAAGTTTAGATGCATCGGTATATATATGATGATGATTTAACCAATTTTGATGAAGAATTTCTTGAAATTTTAACTTTATACCAGGATCTCCTTTTTTCAGACCCAAATCTGTGAGGATAGGAACATTGTAGGTAAGGGCGTTGAAGGAAGTAGAGAATAAGGGATTGATACAAAAGGTTGAGAGAGGATTTGGGAGGTTTGAAAATTTGGTGTAGCTGATTAAAATGTAGGAATGTGGCCGGTTTGGGTTGCAGAGTTGGGAGAGCTTGTTGAGTTTAGGCCAAAGAGGATGGGAAGACAGCTGTAATGATTTTATGACAAAACGATCGCTTAAAAATTGTCTTCTGATTTGCAAAGGAGGGTCAACACACTCAACCTGTAGGGCATTAGTAGGCGACGATTTCATGGCACCTAGAATAATCCGTAGGCTTTTGTATTGGATTTTATTTAACTTTTGTGATAGTGACTTACTAATAGGGTCTAAAACAAACAGACAATAATCCATATGACTACGTACAAGGGCATGATAAATTAATTTTAAGCAGTAGGGATGTGCACCCCACCATACACCTGATACTGCTCTTAATACATTAAGTGATTTTTCACATTTTTTAGAAATATATTCTATGTGGGAAAATCCATTCAGTTTGCTGTCGAGTATTATACCAAGAAATTTTGCCTTGTCCACCAGGTTGATGCGCTCACCCTGATAAACCAAATCAAAGACAGGGGCTACTCTTTTCCTGGTAAAGGTGACAGCCTGGCATTTGTTTATCGATAAGGATAGACCGTTGTCATCCAGCCACTGGCCTAGGTAATGCAAAGCAGAGTTAAGTCGAAAAGATAAATTTTCTACTGAATTTGAACTATGATATAAAACAATGTCATCTGCATACTGCAAAATGTTACAAAAGTTATCAACAGACATATCGAGATCATGTGTATAAATACTATAGAGCAAGGGACTGAGGACAGAGCCTTGAGGGAGACCCTTCCAGATAAATCTGGGAGGAAGCACAAATAGTGGATGTCTCACAGATATTGTTCTGCAAGATAGCATACTGCATATAAAATGAACCATTCTTGGCGGAACACTCAGCTGGTGCATTTTCTGCCTGAGTATCGGAAGAAGGACACTATCGTATGCAGACGCTATGTCCAGAAAAATGCCTACAAGATATTCTCCCTTAGCAAAAGCTAATCGAATGTCTGTTGTGAGTAAACTTAAACTATCAGTTGTGCTGAAACCCTTCCGAAAGCCAAATTGGGAGGGAGACAGAATGTTTCTACTTTCCACTATCCATTCCAGGCGATTTTTCAAAAGGTGCTCAGTAACTTTTGCCAGAGTAGACGATAAAGCAATAGGACGATAAGATTACTGTCGAGGGGATTTTTACCTTGTTTTAATATTGGGATAATAACTTGAGACTTCCATGATTGCGGGACGATTCCTGTCATAAACAAGGTGTTAATTATGTTAAGGTAGCAATGTTTTGCTTTATCATTTAAATTTTGGATAAGAGAGTATGGAATGCCATCTTCCCCAGGTGTTGAATCTTTCAGTCCATTCAGAGCACACTGAAGCTCAGAAAAAGAAAAGGGGGCATCCATTTCATCCGAGATAGATGCTGGCATTGAAGTAAAGATATTGTCCTCACAAGGGACAAAGGGAGGGGCGAGTTTGTCTGCAAAATCATTAAGCCATACAGAAGGATCATTAGAGGACAGGCTATCAGAGGCTAGGGAGCGGCGAAATTTTTTAAGTTGGTTCCAAACTAGACGTGGAGGAGAGCGGGGAGTAAGGGATTCACAGAAGCGAATCCAACAAAATTTTTTCTTTTTTGACACCAAGCGTTTAAACTTGGCATCCAATTTTTGATACCTGATAAAGTTTTCAGGGCACATGCTCAGAGAGTATGCCTTTTCTGCTTCCGATCTTAGTTCAGCCAGGCGTTTGCAATCCTCATCCCACCAGGGGGTGGAAAGCAAACGTGTTTTTGAGTGGTGCTTTTTGGGAAAATGGGTATTAGCAGAATTTAAAATAGCATTAAGAAAAAGATCATAACAAATTAAAATATTTCCATCATCTTGAGAACCAGGGAGGATGTCAATCATGCTATCAACAGATTCAGCATAAGCAGAGAAATTAGAAAACTTCAATTTAAATTTAATAATAGGGATAGGGTTAGGAGGCAGGGAAGGTCGTAAATGCATAGCAAGGATAATGGGAAAGTGATCACTGCCAAAAGTGGATGGGAGGACTTTCCAGGACAACATAGAAGCTAAGGAAGGGGAGGCTAAGGAAAGGTCTACAGCAGATTTGGGGTTCTGATTAGGATAAGCTCTTCGAGTTGGTGAACCATCATTGAGAATGCAAAAGTTGAATTCATCAAAGATGTCCAACCCATCTGGATCCCCAGGAGGTGTGATGGGAGTTTAAATCTCCCATGACAAGAACAGGGCTAGGAAGAGAAGAAAAGATAGAACGGAGTTCAGGGATAAGGGAAGGACTAGGATGAGGAATATACAGAGATAAAAAGGAAATGTCACAGGATCTAACAGCAACAGCATTGATGTGCTGGCTGGGGGAGGATATGGGGATTTGGGAGAAGGGGATTTTGTGCCGAATGAGGATGGCACTACCCGCATACCCATCACTTCTGTCATCTCTCAAACAGAAGAAACCCGGAACCCGAAAACGAGAACCTGGAACTAACCATGTTTCAGAGATGGCAATAATGAAAGGATTATGCAGGTTGATTAAGGATAGGATTTCATGTTTTTTTGGGCGGATGCTCTTACAGTTCCATTGAAGGAAGCTGAGTGGGGCCATTTTTAAGGATAGAAAAGAGTTGAGCAAGTGATGCGGCAACGTTGGGCGGTAAGGACATATCATTACATGTAGTAATAATACTAAGGATCATTTGGACGAGGTTTTCAAACAGGTTACTACTATAAGGGGTTAAGGGACTTTGAGGGTTGTTTAGTGCACAACCATTAGGGAGAGAGGAAGGGATGTCACCTACAATGGATTGATGGGCTTGTTTATCGTACCCTTTGCCTAGAGCGGCTACAGGACGAGGATAATGCGTTACCGTTTTACGATAGGACCTATTCGGTGAAGAAGGAGGCTGTGTTGAGGAGGTGGGAGTATATACTGGGGGAGTGAACATTTCCTTTGTCATCTCTGCATATGACCGACGAACAGGAGGATAGCGAGAGGATGCTTCTATATAGGATATGTTATCCGTGGACATATCGGTTTTAATTTTAATTTGACGGAGGTATTCAGGACAGTCCTTCTCGGTAGTAAAATGTCTACCAGAGCAATGTAAGCAAGTGGCATTTTCTTTAGTTACGTCGCATGACTCACCTGTGTGCGATTGTGAACACTTGTAACACCTTGGCTGTGACCTGCATTGTGTCTTAATGTGGCCGAAACGGCAACAATTTAGGCACTGTATGGTGGGTAGATTATAGGTCTCAACTGGTAAGGATGTATGGAACGAAAATACTCTACTTGGGAGAATTTGACCTCTAAAAGTTAGAACCACTGACTGGGTTGGGACCCAAGAGACTACGCCTTCCTGAATGTTTTTGCGATTCAGCCTACGAGCTTTCATGATTGAACCGCAGCCAGATGGGAGCTCTAATGACTCCACTAATTCCGCCATTGACCAGTCAACCGGAATACCCTTTATAAGACCCATTCGAGTTATATTGTAAGTCGGTACAGAAGCATTGAACTTACACATTCCTAATATGGGATTTTTTAAAAAATCATTAGCAGTTTGAGCTGAAACAAATTCAACAGAAATTTTGTTTCTGCCTACATTTTTAACGCCGTCTTTCACAACCGAGCCAATTTTGTGTGTGTGTAAAAATTGGCCGAATTTCAAAGCGCGAATAGTAGTTCCTGAGGCTGGGTCTGGGGTTTCACGGGCAACATGGACAATGAAGGGACCTTTGTCGTCATCAGAGTAACTCTTAGGGCCTTCGGAAAAGGATGGGTGTGTGTAAAGAGATTGTATTGACGGGCTAGCCGTGGATGGATGTACAATAGTTTTTTTAGAAGAGGAGTCGCTGGAAGAGTCAATAGCCGGGCGTTTTCTCATATTTTGATGAGAGGAAGAGGATTCAGATATATTTCGATCGTCAGTAGAACCACCCGTATCTGGCGGGTCTGGAGGACGATCGAGATCCATTTTTACAATTAAATATATACACTAAACTTACAATACTATTATAATTAAACACTTACCTACAACAAAAATGTTAGTTTAACCACTAATCCCACAATAATCTACTATTTACACTGTAAACAATAAGAAATAAGACACCAAGATCACTAAAACACGTGTGTTGACCACAGCTAACGCAAGCGGCTTCCTATTCAAAGTTTCATATTACAATGAAAATCTTTGACAGGAGACGACACCATGATTTTTTTAATATGTACGATTTTATTTTTGTGTTACCCACACATTAGGATACGATATTCAAAAATGTTTAGAATTCCTAATGTGGGTAACACAAAAATAAAATCGTTCATATTGATTGATTGATTGGTTTAATGGCTTTCAGTTGTGCCAGAGAAGCAGGGTTGATTCCGCCAATGTCACGTAGAGTGGAGAACACACGTAGGAGATAGATTGATCGGTGCAGTTGAGATAACAGTCTTATCGTTCATATTATAATTATATGGACTTGACAGTAAAATAACAAAAATATCAGTCAAACCATTTGGTTAGTCAAGGTAAAAATCATCAAAATTTGCGTAACGTAATACTTAAACGAACAATCGACGTCAAAAAATGAAATGAAATCTTACCGCTATCAAAAGGTCGTTTTCTCCCTGCTCTTCAATAGGACGAGGCCTTCCTTGGGCTCTCTATATTAAATAATTATAAAAGTTCAAAGAAACTATCTAAAAAAGAACAAAAAGCTAGCAACTACATACTATTACAACACGTGACTTGTACACATAAAATAATTAAACCAGTTGCCTAATTTTGCCTAAAAAGATAGTTTTCAAAAGTCAAAGGTCATTTCCAAATTTAAAATTTTTGAAGAAAATATTCTAGATGCTTCTACTGAGGATTCGAACTTGAGTGTTTCGAACTAAATGGGTTATATTGCGATGTAATTTCCTTCAACAAAATGTTTACTTTGTACCTATTTTATAAAATACCCTACTTCATCATCATCATCATTACAGCCTATACAGTCCACTGCTGGACATAGGCCTTCACAAGTTTACGCCAAAAATAACGTGAACTCATGTGTTTTGCCCATAGTCACCACGCTGGGCAGGCGGGTTGGTGACCGCAGTACTGGCTTTGTCGCACCGAAGACGCTGCTGCCCGTCTTCGGCCTTACCCTAACCCTACTTAATGCGAACAAATTTTCATCTAAAAGTTATTGTAGGCGGAATAGTGGTAAAAGAGACGTATATTTTTTAACACAACTAGAACCGCATAAAAGCGTACGGCGCACCAGATGGTAAGCGATTACCATGACACACCAGACGACGCCTGCAACACCAGAAATATTGCAAGCGCGTTACTGAACCTACCCCCAAACCCCCTTAGAAACCCTGTTCACCTTATATTCACCACAGGAACACAACAGTGTTTGAATGCAGCATTATTTAGCTGTGATGTTCTTTAAGGACTAGGTACTTCCCTAATCCGGTTGCTTCAGACTTTAAAAGCCATTTCACAATTTTTCACTGTGGAAATTCAGGAAAATTTGGTCGTATCGCGCGAGTCGTATGAGCCGCGCGATCTTTGTGCTACTTCGTATAGTGTGACAACCAAAAAACCATCTTGATCTTTTTCTAATGTATAATAAAAATTAATAAATATGGTATAAAATGTTTCTTAGATAATTAATTTGTTATAAATTTCAAGTATGTTATATAACAACAGTCAATTTTAAAATTAAAATAAAAACTCAATTTTATGAAACAATTTTTTAAAAATTTATTTAGTTTTTTGAGTTTTTTTTTTATATTTACTAACAAATAACAAGACAAACCGATTTAAAGAACACGCTGCTGCCCGTCTTCGGCCTGTGTATTTCAAAGCCAGCAGTTGGATGGTTATCCAGCCATCGGTCGGCTTCTTAAGTTCCAAGATGGTTGTGGAACCTTGTTATCCCTTAGTCGCCCCTTACGACACCCAAGGGAAGAGAGGGGGTGACTAAATTCTTTAGTGCCGTAGCCACACAGCACATTAATAATATTATTTTTTAAATTTCAGGTACAAGTACCAATGGAAATCTTGCCCACATTTATCGAACTGCCGGTAGCCATCCCAACTACACCTCATCACATACCAATGCAAATTGAGTCCATATCTACACAGGTAATTAGTTATAAAACTTATTCTGATTTAAAGAAAATCTATGTTTACCTTGCTACTTCATTTTCTCTATTTATTATCTGATTGTCTATAACTTCAATTAATCAAGAAAATGTATTTAATATATAACAAGCAATTATGAATCCTTTTTTTAAAAATTTCAGGTAGAAAACTCAGAGTCCATGGAGATTAAGACGATACCACGAAAACAGAAACTTTTGAAACCGTTCAATCGGAAAACACTTTTAGCCGAGACACGAAAAAAGAAGTTGGCAGTATTACGTTCAAAAAATCAGCGTTTCTTGAAGAGAAACGCTGAATTGTCCACCATCACAGAAACGTCAAAAGAAAAGCGGTTGATTAATCAAGAGGCAGCAGATTTATTATCCTCCATAAACCCAGGCGAAATGTTGAAATTTCAAAAAAGCAAATTCTCTCCCGAAGTGCCCAAATTTGCATTTCATTAGTTCGCGTGCTTACAATTTTGTCAGAAACGCTTTTAATACTTGTCTTCCGCAGACTCACACACTCGTTCGCTGGTATCAAACGATAGAAGGTGAACCTGGTTTCTCGTCCGAGGCACTTGCTGCTCTCAAACTCTTGTGCACAAATTCAACACAGAAGTGGATATGCGGACTTTCTTTTGATGAAATGGCCATTCGCCAAAAGGTTGAATGGAATGGCCAAAATGATGTTGGTTTTCTTAACTGCAGGGACCAGCCAGAAACTGATGTTCTTCCCGTCGCTAAAGAAGCATTGGTGTTTATGCTCTTGCTTAAATGGCAACTGGAAACTTCTTGTGGGCTATTTTCTGGTTAATGGGACGACTGCCGAACAAAAGGCGAACTTACTCAAAACTTGCATAGATTTGGTGAGTGCGGTCTTGTTGTTTCGTCAAATAACATTTGACGGTTGCCCAGCCAACTTTTCTATGGCTAAGTTATTGGGATGTCAGATAGACGGTGAAATAATAAATCCCGTATTTTTACATAACAACAGAAAAATTGTTATATTCCCCGACCCATGCCACATGCTAAAGTTGGTAAGGAACACATTGGGGGATAAGTTGTATTTAAAAAATTCTGAAGGAGCTACTATTTCATGGAATTACGTGAAACTTTTGGTCGAACTTCAGGAAAATGAAGGATTTCATTTAGCCAACAAAGTCAGAAGTGCATACATTCATTTCAAAAAACAAATAATGAAGGTGAAACTGGCTGCGCAATTTTTAAGTGAATCTGTAGCAGATGCCCTTCAGTTTTGTAAAGATATACTTAAACTAGAACAATATAGTAACTGTGGACCAACTATAGACTTTATTAAAAGATTTAATACCTTGTTCGACATAATGGACACGCGCAATTTAAATACATTTGGTTTCAAAAAGCCCTTGAATCCCGGTAACATTGAAAATGTAAAGCTTTTTTTTGGAAAATATGTTTCAATACATAAATGGATTAAAAATGGATATGTTCAACATACTTCGAATAAATTGGAAAACAGGATTTTTGGGTTTCGAGATTTGTATAAAAAGTATTATACTTTTTGTACGAAGAATCTGGGGGCACGGTAGTGCCCCCGCCAAGACGAACCAAAAAAAAAAAAAAAAAAAAAAAACGAAAAGCACTACCTATCTTTTCTCGAAGTGCTTCGTCGTTTTTTTGAACCCTCATAACTTGGGTTTGGATTAAGCCAGATAAATAAAATTCTGGGAATATGATGTCAATAGTGAACTTATTAAACATATAAAGTTTCAATTGCATAGCTCTTATACTTTAGATTTTATTGATATCTAAAAAACCCCGATTTCGTCACTCACTGATGATCATCAAAATTCATAGAGTACTTCCTGAAGTCCCAGAAAGCTGAAATTTGGTACATAAGCTAGTATTAGTACACAAACAACAAAAAAATTCTAAAACTTGGAACTTTTACCCCCCAACCCCTTAAACTAGGGGATGGAAGTTTGTATGAGACTTCCGCAAATTTTGATGCTAGAGGTCTGAAAATTGATATAGGGACTCCTTGTTATTAATAATAATAATAAAATACATAAAAAATAAAAATCGGTTATTAGTTTATGTCGAAAATTTACATTTTGTAATTTTGGTATTTAAGTTTTGGCGGAGATCACCGTTTGCATATCAGTTCAACATAAAATCAAAAATAGCGTGCTTAAACCGAATATGGTGAAGATTAGATAATATTTATGGTATAAAATGTCTCGGAGGTAAAACGCAACTACAATATTGTCATAAGCAACTTACAAAAAGAAGTGAAATCCCACCAAAAACATTTTCATGTAAAATGTTGCCAAGACGAGATCATATGGCTCGCACTGTCAAAAAGTTATCAGATCTCATCTAGAGCCAAGCTTCTAACTCTACACGCCCTAACTCTACAAGCCCTAACTTCACAAACTCTACACCTTAGTCAAAATATATGGCTTGGCCGTTTCGCTACCGTCACGTGGGCGTAAGCTGAAAAAATTTTTTCACTGTTTTTTACTTTTCTGTCATACAATAGTTCTATTAAAGAAAAAATAAAAAGAAGAAGAATAATTGATACACATATAATACAAATAAAAATAAAAAGAGAAAATATATTTATATAAATGAGACAGGAAAGTCGTCATCTACAACATCGGCAGCCGGTAGTAACGAAACGGCCAAGTCACATATTTTGACTAAGGTGTAGAGTTTGTGAAGTTAGGGCTTGTAGAGTTAGGGCGTGTAGAGTTAGAAGCTTGGCTCTACATGAGATCTGATAACTTTTTGACAGTGCGAGCCATATGATCTCGTCTTGGCAACATTTTACATGAAAATGTTTTTGGTGGGATACATAATTACCAAAAAATTAGATTTTTTGTCTACTTACAAACTCAGCCATGATCGCCTACAATTTTTTTTGGGGCTATCCGAGCAAAAGTGGGTTTTAATGCGTATGCTTGTTCATGGACAATTAAATCATTTAACAACGGGTAATTGCATTCCTCTGATGGAATTAAATATATTATACAAAACCCTAAATCGCAATCGACAACACAACGGATCACATTAGATTGACAGAAGGTAACGAGGATATTCAGCCATCTCTAACGTATGATCTTGTTGTACCTAACAATCATGACTATTTAGCTGATCCAACAAGGCTGACGGAATTTTCCCAAAAAGTTATAATTTATATAGCAGGTTTTGTCATCAAAGCATTGGAGGGCAAATAAAATGCGAACAATGCATATCTTCACTGCACAGAAATGAAAAAGAAAGACACCCTTCAGTACATAAAAGATAAGGGTGGTCTCTGCGGTATCCCTCAAAATCCGTTGTAAAAATTTGCGAACTAGCAGGAGTTTTCAAAAAAAAAAATACAAATAAAAAAAACCCGTTGCATTACCTTGTACAAGGAATGTTTAAAAAAATGTATTGGACTCAAATTATTTAATGATGAACACGATTTTATTGAGATCGATCTATTTTTGAGAACCATGACTCTCTTTTAATTAAATTAATAAGCAAAAAATATTTAAATGTACGTATTCATTATACGACAAAATGTTTTACAAACAAAATTAACTATGTAAGAAATAATAATAATTATTATTATATAAGCTTTTTTTTCATATACATGACTTCTTATATGTAGAAACTATGTATAGAAAACTATGTATCAATAAGGTATCTGAGATTAATTTGTCATGGCCCCATTCGGATATAGGCCTCCTCCAATTGTCCCCATTTTTGCCTGTCGTTAGCTGTTTTTATCTAGTCTCTATGTAAGAAATATGTACACAAAATTGATTATATTCAAAGGTCAATAAAAATTTAAAATTTGAATGACTTGTTTCATTTTTTGTTTCTTTTTCATGAAATCACGCTAAAGAAGTTTCGTTATCTCAAAACCATTTGCAGATAACAGACCCGTAGAAATATCAGTTCTGGCAAGCTTTTGTGTGAGAATTTTAGATCCTAAACGGTAATTCTGATTAAAAACCATATGAGAAACATAAATCCTGTGCTGTGTGGCTACGGCACTAAAGAATTTAGCCACCCCCTCTCTTCCCGTGGGTGTCGTAAGAGGCGACTAAGGGATAACAAGGTTCCACAACCACCTTGGAACTTAAGAAGCCGACCGATGGCGGGATAACCATCCAACTGCTGGCTTTGAAATACACAGGCCGAAGACGGGCAGCAGCGTCTTCGGTGCGACAAAGCCAGTACTGCGGTCACCAACCCGCCTGCCTAGCGTGGTGACTATGGGCAAAACACATGAGTTCACGTTATTTTTGACGTAAACTTGTGGAGGCCTATGTCCAGCAGTGGACTGTATAGGCTGTAATGATGATGATGATAATGATGAGAAACCTAAAAATGATTTTTTAATACCTCCCTATTCAACAATTCGTCACTTGACACAGTTCATCTATTTTCACTTTTTTTTTTTATTTTTCGCATTACAGTCTCAAAAATCGTCATTTTGATTTTTCCAAATTTTATGCTTTTTATGAGATTCGCACCGTCATGAGAAATCAAATGACGTATTGGTTATCAAAATCGGCCCATGCCTTTGCGTGGTTAATTATATTGATAAAGCACTGTGGCACAGTCCTGCAAAGTACAAACATACATAGACTGATAAACACATTACCCTCCTTTGCGTTGCGCAATCGTGTAAAAATCAGTGCCTGGTGAAATTGCAAGGCACGTCCGTTTGTATTCCATTATTTTACAAATTTCTCATCAAATTGCAATATTAGAAAATATTGACTTATATAATTAAACCATAAGGGCGTTTGGCCAATATAAGCGAATAATCGCATTGTCGCGGCAGTTAGCAGTTACTTATTATTATAATAGTATTTGTTAGTAATTTGGGGTAGTTTTGGTAGGGGCAGGCCACCCTGGTATTTTATGTACTTTTATGTCTGTCCCTTTCCCTTCGGGTGTACGCGTTTGGCAAATCCAGAGTATACTTGATCCATGGCGTTGACCTCACCTCTAAGAGCGCTGGCGCTCGACTGATTTACTGGGTTTGATGCGTGGTATTATATACTATCTTTTTATTTTTAATACAAAAGGTATTTAAAATAATTAAATATTTTTTTTATATGTTCCTAAATGATGTAAGTTTACTTTGGTAGAGATATTTCCTTAAAATTTCTTTGTTTTCTAAGAAAAATATCGCTTTTAAAATTGTACTTATTTGGAAAATATTTAGAATTTTAAAATTTGATTACGGATTAATGGAGATACAATCGTAAAAAAAACTGCATTATGTAACAATAAAAACATTCCACATATTACCATATTTTTATACAGTTAAGCAGGATTTTGCATGCTGTGCCCATGTGCCGTACTTCAGTTAATTTTCAAACCTACCTCAATTTGCGTTTGAAGACGTCTGTTATTATATTGTATTGAGTTCTTTTTTTTAACCGACTTCCAAAAAAGGAGGAGGTTCTCAATTCGACTGTATTTTTTTTTTTTTTTTTTTTTTTTTTTTTTTTTTTTTTTTTTTTTTAATGTATGTTACATCAGAACTTTTGACCAGGTAGACCGATTTCGACAAATTTTGTTTTAATCGAAAGGTGGTGGGTGCCGATTGGTCCCATTTAAATTTATTTGAGATCTAACAACTACTTTTCGAATTATATCTAATAATGCGTTTTTACTTGACGCTTTTTTCGTCGACCTACGTTGTATTATACCACATAACTTTCTACTGGGTGTACCGATTTTGATAATTCTTTTTTTTGTTGGAAAGGGGATATCCCTAGTTTGGTACCATGATAAGGAAACCAGGATCTGATGATGGGATCCCAGAGAAATCGAGAGAAACTCTTGAAAATCAGCAATAACTTTTTACTGGGTGTATCTATTTTGATAATTTTTACTTTAATCGAAAGTTGATGTTTATCATGTGGTCACATATAAATTTTATCGAGATCTGATAACTACTTTTTGATTAATCTTTGATAACGCGTATTTACTTGACATTATTTTCGTCACCTTACGTTGTATTATACCTCATAACTTTGTACTGGGTGCACCGATTTTGACGTTTCTTATATAAATTAAAAGCTACTATTCGTCACGTGGTCCCATTCAAATTTAATTGAGATTTGATTAGTAATTTGTGAGTTATATCTAATATTGCGTATTTACTTGACGGTTTTTTCGTCACCCTACGTTGTATTATACGTTATATCTTTTTACTGGGTGCACTGATTTTGATCTTTTTTGTATAAATCAAAAGCTAATACTTGTCATGTCGTCCGTTTTAAATATGATTGAGATATAATGAGCAATTTTTGAGTAATCTTTGATGACACGTATTTACATGACGATGTTAAGACGACTGTGGTCATGTTCAATACTTTGCCACAACGCCATCTATCAAAATGTAATGAAATTACTTCGTTCACTATCGATCAAATTACAATATTCCACTAGAGTAGAGAGTAGCAGTTTATTCGTTATAAATATATTTGAGCTTTTAATTTTTGAGTTATCGCTAATACTGGGTATTTACTTGGCTATTTTACGTCGACCAACGTTATATTAACCTCATTACTATTTTACTGGGTGGACCGATATCGATGATTCTTTTTTTAATCGATAGGTGGTGCTTGTCATGTGGTCCCATTTAAATATAATTGAGATTTGACTCGAACTTTTTGAGCTATATCTGATAAGGCGTATTTACTTGACTGTTTTTGGAGTTTTCTCCTTAAGAATCGATTTTCATTTAAGGCCCCGGAATGAAAAAATTGAACAGTAAAATCTACTGAACGAATGACCTTGTTAGAGATGGCGTTCAGACGTTTTCTAATAACGCAATTAGGTTCCGATAGATGGCGTTATTGCATTCATTTATTTACAATTTGATATAGTAAAAATATATTTTTTAAGACTAGTAAGCCTTTTTGTGCCTATTTAGACAGTTGATCTGAAGGGGTAAACTCCAGTCGTGCATCGGAGCTGTGTGAAAACATGAACATTACATATTTTTAATAAAAAAGACATAAACCGTAATTCAATATAAATCCGCTTCAACTAAAAAACCCGCCGTAATAAGCGATGTCAGCGCTTCGCGCGAATCGACGACGGGCCTTTTATGAAATTTCTGCCTACAATCGCTAACAAAATGTTAGAAATAACAGTAGAACATTATATAATTCTACAATTTTATAATGTCGCGTTATATGGAATACGAACAAAGTATTACTATTTTTTCGTCGATCTACGTTGTATTACTCTTCGATGTAATTGAAGTCGGTTTTTTTTTCGTTTGCGAGCAAACACAATTATTTATAGTTACTTTTCTATCATTATTTCTAACAAAGCTTGTTAAGCCTCCATAACTATACGCCCATATAAAAATAATTACTATAATTTATGTCAAATTAATTATAGTATTAAATTTTTTACCTTCAAAAAATCTTCTTCAGAGGGTACGTAAATAACTGACTCTTCCTTCCCCATACATTTCTGTCTTCGTTTTCTACACTTGTGACTGGCTAGAGTCTCCGATGATGGAAATATTTGGCTGAAAAATGTACTAACTCTTGTAATAATCTTTTAAAATTTCAAAACTGTACAAAGAATTGTCCGAAGGAGGAAGGCTATACAAAGACTGCAAGAATGCTATTTATAGTCCTAAGAATTTCTTACAAAATATGCGTTTTACACGTTTGGATGTAATCGTCTATAAGGTCTATAAGATTTTAGACAGTACACCTCCAGGACCTCGGGCTATCTTACCCACCACAGGAAGACAACAATATTTCAAAAAAAGTTAACAGTAAGTCCGTTTTAACTGAGGTCAGGATACTGCAGGAAATACCCTGCCCAAAATCTGGAGCAGCTCGACTGGAGAAGTTTCTCGACCTTACAGAAGATCACAGCTAAATAATACTGCTTTCAAGCAGTGGTGTGCCTGTGGTAAGATAGAGACCTCACGGGGAGGGTCAGGGGCAGGGTTGGCCACACGCCTGGTATGCCTCTGGGGTTGCAAGCGTCCATAAACTATGGTAATCGCTTAATATCAGGTAAGCCATATGCTTGTTCGATCTTGTTGTATTAAAAACAAAAATTTCTTGACTTTCAGTTGTGCCTGTGAAGTATGGTTTATTTTGGGGATATGAAGTAGGATGGAGAAGACACGAAGAAGATAGGTCCAGCTGAATATTACACTTAATTGTACTAATATTAATATTGTATCACAAAATGTCTACCATAAGAAACATAAATTAAGTGGCTTAATGTATTTTTATAAATTAATATAAAAATACCGTGTCACGGTGCCAATCTCCGAAAAGACTGGAACGATTTTAATGAAATTGTGCACAGATATATATACCTTTGTCAAATTTAAAATATAGGCTATATTTTATTTAGATTAAAGACTGCGATATTTTTGTTGGAAAATAAAAAAACAAATGGCGGAATTTGTCAGGTAAGCTATGTATTATAATTGAGAAGCATCATTCTAATTATTATATTCTTTGTAATATATTATTTGTGCTTGGTATCAAACTTACCTGCAACTAAAACACTTATGTTTTTTCAAGTCTTCATAATTTTTTTCATCGTCCTTTACCTTGAATCGAAATTATAAATTAGCAATTTTATAAAACTCATTTATTCTATGGTAAGTTAAAAATTGTTTAAGATTTAATAAAATACTTTGATAGTTTATTTTTAATTTTACTAAATCAAGTTTTACTAAATGGATACCAAACGAAAAATCTAAAAAGTCTTTATATGAATATAAATTTCGGCAATTCCTAAGTATTTTTAAATTGTAATTATCTAATTTAGACATTAAAAATTTTATACGAAATATACAAGGTGGTCGTGACGATACGACAATAATTAATACTGAGTATAGCTAGTAACATTCTCAATTAGCCTGCAAAAATTAAATTAACTAATATCTCATAGTTTAGTCACAAAACACTTTTCTTTTTTTACAACTAAAACATCATCCCATATCTGTTATTAAGCTATCATGTCCGACACAAGTTACGTATTTAAAACAATTTAAATAATGTAATTTCACTTATCATGCTACAATTTAACGCAAAATAAACCTTATACCGTTGTGCATAAGACACTAGAATTAATATGTGGAAAGGTAATAATTGATTTGCGCTTTCTTTCTGAAATATTTCGATCGATTTCTTTCGTATTTCGCACATCGTAATTCGTATTCGTAAGTAGGTCAGTGTGTCGTGTTTTGATATTGATACCTCAGCGCTCGCGCAACATTCGATCTAATGACGCCATTGTTTATAGGTACTCAAGTATATTTTTTGTTACTGTGAGATATTAGACGTATTAGACTTGAATTAATTGAAGACATATTATTTAGGATATTTTATAGGTGAACTGTGCGAAATTAGACGCTTATTTTGTGTGCAAATAGTAATATTTTTAACAAAAATGCCTCGCTATAATTATACGGCTTCAGAGTACACCGATATGATATTATTTTATGGAGAATGTCAAACAAACGCTGCTTTAGCGATTCTTACATATCAAGAGAGGTATGGGCATACCCGTGTTTGTCCAACAAATGGTCGAACTATCGTCAAAGCTATCTAGAGGCTTCGGGAGAATCAACTCTTAATCCCACACTCATAGTGCTCCTCCGCAAGTCATAGTGAAGTTGGATGAACGGATTCTAAATCATTTTACTTTAAATCCAACTACGAGCTTACGTAGAGCAGCTCGCCATTTTCGTTTGCCTCACTCAAGTGTCCACAAAATTTTGAAACTCGACAAACGTAAGCCTTTTAAATACAAAAAGGTACAGGCATTGTTAACAAGAGATATGTCTACCAGAGAAGAAATCTGTAACTCAATTGTTAACGATGCAACCTACAATTATTTAATTTGTTATCAGTTTGGTTTACCTATCCGCCACTGGATGGAATTATTTGTAGTAGTGAGGATATCTGCCAATAGATGGCGTTGGATGTCGATTAAATCGCGCTATCATCGTTTCGAATTATGTATATTAGTATTGTTGAAGGTAAAAATAAACTCGTGCTCAACCCATAATGGCCGTTTCATTTCCCCTGTCTCCGAAGGGAACCAGTTCCTGGGAACGTAAGAGTTGTACATTCGGTCCTTCGAGCGGGACGGCGCCGGCAGAGGACGGAGGAGGTTACGAAAAAATGAAGAACTCCCCGACTTCCTCTTCAACGTAATGTGGACGGATGAAAGTACTTTTACAAAGAACGGTTTATGGAACCGTCACAACTTAAAGCACTGGAGCACTGAAAATCCGCGACTGACAAGAGACAGCTCGCATCAGTACAGATTTGCCATCAAAGTGTGGGCTAGTATACACAGAAATACAAGTGGAGGAATGTGAGTTTTTCAACTCCCCCTCCCGGACAACTATTTTCGTGTAAATCCCGTTGTTACAGAGATATCGTGGTTGAAGTTTTGAGGTTCAATTTTTATATCGGAAAAAATTTACCTACCACCTTTGAGGTTAGAATAACGCTTCGCTCCGGAGCTGCGGGAGGGAGGGCTGCCATCCCTCCACGCCTCCGGCTTAAAAAAACACTAGGGGTAGGGCAGACCAAGACCACGTGGACAGTGGGGTGCTCCGATTCGGTTTTGGGTATTTTTCGAATTTCTATACCTATATTCTAGCATTATAACATTGCGTATGTTACTAATTTTATTAGAATATTATGTCTGACGCGTTATTTTGTTTAAAAGTGTCTATTTGTCAGTCGTTAAAGGTCAGTTCGTATCGTATATTTTGTATGTGTTAATTATTCTGACAATCAAAAACAAATAATTGAATTATAATAGTGTCAAAGTATTGCGATGTATTGTGTTACAGCGGCGAGAGGCTACCTGCCCGCCTTTAGTCAGAGGTGAGTGAATCTAAATTACAAATGGCGTACTATGTATTTTATTAATTTGTGATATTAAGTTTGTTCGAAAATTTCATTTTTTCAAAAACGGTTCAAAATATATTCTGATAGTTTTATGATATTTCTATATACCAATACGACCTGTTTTCATTTATTGTCGTATGGTCGTGTACACCTTGTATATAAAAATAAAAACAAATTTACGTTGAAACTTAATTTCAATGTCCTAAGGTTGGCCTTTTAATAGTATTATTTCAATTAAGAACTTAAGCATATTAAAATAACTCAAAACATTAAATCTATAAAGAAATTTCTACACAAGTCTTATTTTACAGTGAATCATATAGGAGTCCGCAAAAATACCATTCACTGAGGCATTATATTCTGAGTCAATAATACATTTTTACCTGTATAAGTGACTGTTACCTGTATACACGAATTTTACCTATCTGACAAAACTTACCTTAAGCAGTTTCTCCAAGTGTTCAGTGACGTCATCGTCTCCAGTTTGCACAATCCATATTGAATCATCACTGCTGTCTAGACTTTCTTGTTTTATTTCAGTAATAAAGGTGCGTTGTTCTGTCTGGATGTTGATTTATTTATGAACTAATTTGCATTTTCTTTAGAAGTATATTTTATGACAGAATTACCAAATATTATTAGATTACAGTCAATAAGTTATAATTAGTTTCTTCTTTGGTAGTTTATTAGTTTAATAGGAAACGACATTAATTCGAATTATCTAATAAATGTTTCTTCTGTAAAATATTCTCCATAATGGTTAACTTGTATAATAGCTATAATTCCGCCCACACAGCACTACAGTCAGTAAGTATATCTAAGCTTTGCTTATTATATGTAAATAACACAATTATATTAATTAGTACATAAATATATACCAGACGTATGGTGGGAAACGAATTCACAATATTTAATGCAAAAACCAGGTTAAACTGCACCAACGAGAAAGTCGATATTGATAAACAATAAAGGTAAATAAATAAATAAATGAATGAATGAATGAATGAATAAATAAATAAATAAATAAATAAAAAAATAAATAAATAAACGATTTTATAATACTTAAGACTTTCACTAACCACTTGGTTTGTATTGTCTTCGACGTTGGTGGTTTCTTTATTACCTTTAAAAATACCGTTTTAAATTAATTTAGTGATACATTATAAATTAAAAAAATTCTCACAACTACTTTGGTAATAAATATTTTATCTTTAATGAAACTTCAGCCGAAGCAAATCTTAGAAAATATATACAAAATTACAGTAACAAAGTCACTGCATGCGCTTTCACAGCCTAATATTTTTATATTAGACTGCATTTTGCGCTCAAAGCTATAAAATTTTGTAATTATTTTATTTATATTTATGATAAAACTATAATAGGTCGAATTATGTACATTAAAAATAGTTATGCAGAGTATTGCGTAATTATTGAATACTGAAGCAAGAACTGTATTGCGTATTTGTGTAGATAGTACTATTTGTCTATCTGTCTGTAATTTGATCATTCTAAAAGCTATTCTGAATAGATTTACCCTAAAATTCTTTGCGGTTTTTTTTTGGGAGAGGAGATAAATAGTCAAAACATAATTGCAAATAAAGTTACGGGTACATTTATTTATTTATATAAAGTGTCCTATCTAAAAAACCTGGAAACTTAACAAGAGATTAAGATTCCATGTACATCAATACACCCTATACAGTCCACTGCTGGACATAGGCCTCCACTTATTATGCCAAAAATAACGTGAACGTGTTTTGCCCATAGTCACCACACTGGGCAGGCGGGTTGGTGACCGCAGGGCTGGCTTTGTCGCACCGAAGACACTGCTGCTCGTCTTCGGCCTGTGTATTTCAAAGTCAGCAGTTAGATGGTTATCCCGCCATCGGTCGGCTTTTTAAGTTCCAAGGTGATAGCGGAACTGTGTTATCCCTTAGTCGCCTCTTACGACACCCACAGGAAGAGAGGGGGTGGCTATATTCTTTAGTACTGTAGCCACACAGTAGTAAGATTCCATGTACACAAAACCCTAAATATAAAATCTAGCTCTCTCTTCCTCTTTTTTCTTCCTCTGTTTTCATCCTTTTTACGTATTTTGCAAGTATATAACAAATATTTAGAAGTAAATAAAATGGTAGAGGATCAAATAAATAATAACCAGATTCGATGTCAGCGTCAATTGTTTTAATAAAACTTCGAGTTATGTTAGCGACTGGGGACGAAGCTGGAGTGTTCGTTTTATCTGAAAATAAATACAAATTATTTATTTTTGTGCTACCCACATATTAGGCAATTCTAAACAATTTAATTCACTATAGATGGCGCCACGGTCGCTTCGAACCGAATATAAAATCATCATATCATAAATTTCGTTCCATAGCTTAATTGGCTATAGCACCGACACGGTCGGAGATGCAGGTTCGATCCCCGCTGAAACGGTCGATTTTTGATATGATATTAAGAATTGTTTAATTAACAAATCTTCTTAGTCCTCCTTATAATCTTCTGGGCGTTTATTTAGGTGCTGAGAAGAATAGAATAAAATACAGAAAATAGATAGGAAAAAGTCGCTACAATGGTCTTCTTATAAGTGTTTGCGATTGACACCCTAATGGGAGACGGTGAATGTAAAGAGCTAATATTATATCTATATTCGACCCCCAACTACTATTTTGAAATAAAACTTCTTTGTGCATGCTGGACTTGGAGAATAAGCTGGTGAATGCGTGACGAGAATATGAAAAGTGTGATCGGGCGAGGCAAGCGGAAGTTGAGAAGAGGATATAAGTTAGTGAAGATAGAAAGAGAAATACGTTTCGTATACTTCTGTAGGGATAACTAAAGAAGTTTTTATTCAGTCGTGAGGTCTAAAGCACACTCGTTTTTTTTTTTTTTTTTTTTTTTAATTCTTTAATAGATAAAGAAACCTTTGGCCCACACCGGGAAATTTTCGTTAATTGTACAGTAAAATACGGTACGGTCACCAACCCGCCTGCCCAGCGTGGTGACTATGGGCAAAACATATGAGTTCGTGCCATTTTTGGCGTGAACTTGTGGAGGCCTATGTCCAGTAGTGGACTGCGAAATGATGTGATGATGATGTGATGTACAGTAAAATACCGATATGGAATGTAGTGTGACAAACGATTTGCAAAAATTATGTTTGAGTAGTATATGCATGAATTCTGTTTGTATGTCATTGTGTATTAAAACGCCGTTTATATATTATTTTTAAATGAGAGACTGTGGAGTTTTTCGTCGATTTTTCTCTGTATATTCTACATTCCGAATCCGGTGGTAGCTTCACTTTTAAAAATAATAATCACTATTAAAATTTTAATCTGTAAAATGACGATTCGAAAGTGCTTTTGAAGCCTTTTTGAATATAATAATTTTTATTTTGTATAAGTATAGGTCTCTGTGGACATTTGTCTAGGCAGAGCACTTCACTATAACAAGTAAAATTGTAAATAATGGCAAACGAGCTGATATAAGTGCAAAAAAAAATATTTAGTACATTACCATTGTTTTCTTCTTTATCAGCACAATCTTCTTTTTTAACGTTTCCATGCGCTACTTTCAGGTGACCGTGTAGCCATTTAAGATTAGCATAGCCTGAAAACATAAAGGATTATTTAAAATTACTTTGAATCGTCATTGTCAAAGTATCAATTTGTACACCTACACCGACGCAATACCATCTCCTCTGCCCCTAGGTTGCCTGGAAGAAATCGCTTTTCAGCGATAAGGCCGCCCTTTGTACCTTATGATACTCTGTTTAAATTGATATGTATTATCTCTGTTTTGGTGTACAATAAAGTGTATTGTTATGTTATGTTAATCACAGTCAAAGTGTATCTACCCCCAATTCGGAATGTAGATTCTGCAGATAAGAATCGGCACGAAAATCCGCAGTTACTCTTTTGAAAAATAAACTCCAAAGTTCGAATATAGATATGGTGATGAATAAGTCCTAATCCAAAAGATCCTCTATCTAATATATAAAATTCTCGTGTCGCGGTGTTTGTTGCCAAACTCCTCCGAAACTGCAGGACCAATTTTTATGAAATTTTGTGTGCATATTGGGTAGGTATGAGAATAGGTCATCTTTTTTTATAGCCCCAAGTTATAGGGGGTGGAGGTTAGGGGGTTAATAGTATATATGGCAAAACAACATTTGCTGGGTTTGCTATTTTGATTGTATATATATAGAGGTGGATATAAGCAAGAGGTGTTGAATTAAACCACATTAACAACATATCATTTCTAAACTACATAGTAAAACATCAGTCAAACAGACGCAGTAGTCACACAAGATAGGTTTACAAATGTAACTACTTAAAAGTGCTTCTATTGAACTATCTGACTGATAAAATAAAGGTTGGCGATAAAGAAAATAAGCATATCATAAACTTCTATCTATTGGACATCGTTATATAAAAGTATTTTCTAAAATTAACTGCTATTTAACTGAGGTAGGGCACAGCACGAATTTCCTGCTAAAAATATGGAGCAGCCCGACTGGGTAGTACCTCGACCTTACAGAAGATCACAGCTAAATAATACTGTTTTCAAGCAGTATTGTGTTCCTGTTGGTGAGTAAGGAGACCAGAGCTCCTGGGGGGGGGGGATTGGGTCGGCAACGAGCTTGCGATGCTTCTGGTGTTGCAGGCGTCTATAAGCTACGGTAATCTCTTCCCATCAGGTGAGCCGTACGCTTGTTGGCCGACCTAGTGACATAAAAAAAAGTCAGTAACTGGTTGAAAGTGGCCCCAAATATTTTTGGAGTCCTTAAGAAACGGCAATCCCGTGGTACGCATTCAGCCTGTAATATCCCATTGCTGGGCAAAGGCCTCTTCCTCAATGTAGGGAAGGGTTGTAGCTTAATCAACCACGCTGCTCCACTACGGGTTGGCGGATATGTCCCTACAATGAATAACAATCGCTATCAGGTATTTATAATAACAACCGGGACCGACGGCTTAATGTGCCCTCCGAGGCACGCTGGGGAGACCCACAAGGACAGACATGCAAACCGGATAGAAATATTTGTAGGTACAAATCAAATACAAATCCCGAGCGGGAATGGAAATCAGTGTTTTAGGCGACTACTAGCACACCTCCACCGGAGCGGTTGCTAGTCCTTAAGGTTGGCAGTCCCGTGGTATGAAAAATTATTAATAGTAAAACCGTTAAAACAGTAACGTTAATCTACCATGAGATAAATATAGAAAGAGATAAATGTATAGTAGTATTTCTCCAGTTGTGGATAAAATTTATCCTACAAACAAGTTACGATTAGACTTTAACAGCTGGAGGTAGAATAGGCAAATTATTCATTCATTCATTCAGGCGTTTCACATCAATTAATTTCCAGCAGAAGATCACAGCTAAATAATACTGTTTTCACGCAATATTGTGTTCCTGTTGGTGAGTAAGGTGACCAGAGCTCCTGGGGGGATTGGGGATTTGGTCGCCAACGCGCTTGTGATGCTTCTGGTGTTGCAGGCGAGCCGTACGCTCGTTTGCCGACCGAGTGATATAAAAAAAAATAACGTTATCCACAACTATTAAAGAGGCCCTAAATATAACAGTAATAGCTTTTAATGACTTAACTCCCGTGTTGGAGCTGGTAGGCATTTTGTTGGTTATTTGCTTCTTCTACTAAAAAATATTATGGTGTTCTTCGCTAGATTAATTGCAAAATTAAATACTTATTAAGGACTATACATGCCATAGTCACAAAGAAGGCAGGGGTATATTACACCGTCTTCCGCATCGTGCTTATGTCCTTCACAGTGGTCTAACATTTCTGACAGCTCTTTGAATTCTTGATTGCAGAACCTTGCAATGTTAAAATCAAGTTTAATAACTTTACAGTGTGTAGTTTATTATTTCGATTTAGGCACGGTTATTGTAATGACTAGCATATTTTTAGGGTTCCGTACCTCAAAGAAAAAAAACGGTACCCTAATAGGATCGCTTTTTTGTCCGTCTGTCTTTTAAGACCATTTTTTTTAGGAACGCGTGGATGTATCGAGCTGAAATTTATATCACATACTCGGGTCTAGTGCTCCTTGGAGCTGTGAAAGAGTCAAACTTCTAGTCCAACGCAATCAAAAGATACAGTCGCTTATGCTGCAAATTTTCAACACTCGCAAGGAAATCAAAACCTACAGGGTACTTCCCGTGAATTTAAAATCTTGAAATTTGCTACGAAGTAACGTCTTATAGCACAGATAAAGAAAAACTTGCGAAAATCATAAAAATTTAGTTAAATTATCAAACAAAAATATTTTTAATAATTTAGTTTGTACGGAATCCTCGGTACGCGAGTTCGACTCGCACTTGGCCGATTTTTAAACTGACTTTTATACATAATTTTACTACTATTTTTACATTTATACATAATTGACTTTTATACATAAAAATCGACCAAGTGGGCGATTTTTATGTATAAAACTCAAGTTGTACAGTTAGGCAACTGAATGCCTGTGTTTTAGATAACAGCTGGCAGAAATTACTTTTTTTTTATGTAAATGTAGGTAGGCTTATAGGTACTTAAACATAAATAAATACTTACACTTTGAGCAGACATTGAACCAACAATTCTGAAGCGGAAAGCAAGTTCGCTTACAAATGCGCCAACGGGCTAGTCAAAATGAACATAAACTAATTTATCCACACTATTGTACCTGCATTTTAATTCCTTTGTATCAATGCCATCGCTTTGGTACTTCCCCAAGAACTCTTTTACATCTTCATCTTCTATATTATCAATATCGATATCCATTTCCGGTTCGATAATTTCAACATCACTAGAACTATCTTTTTTCTCATCTTTTACTAATATTACATCTATATTGTCCACTGCTTTTGTTATTATTTCCCCATCAGGCCCTATTTCTACGTTGACAAATTCTTCTTTGCTTCTAGAATCTTCTTTTTCTATATCATAAACAGCATTATTTAAATCAACTGATGATATCTTCTGGAATATGTATTGTTGGTTATTTTTAATGACTAAGTATTCATCGTTGTTTAAAGATTGACTCGGACTTTTCATTCTACTTGGTTTAAAGTTTTCGCTTAGGCACTTTTCGCAAATTATTTTCAGTTGGCTCATATACTTTCGTTGTTCGCATCGATGTAAAATTTGATCTTCCTTGTCGAATAAGTATAGCTTTTCATTGCTATCAATGTTCTTGCAACAAATAAAGCAATCATGTTTGTTAATGGCTGTGTCGATACCCTGGTTAGGCTTTGGATTCCAACCTTTGTAAACTAATCTTGTAGGATCAGTTTTCCTTACATGCCTTCGAGTTTCGTAACCTTTATCCCCTAATGGTAGAGGGTTGACAGGCGTATTCTTAAACATATTTAGTATTTCTTCGCGAGTATTGAAGTTATTCGTACGATTTTGTATATTTTTATCATTTCCATCATTTGTACTTTTAGGTTTATTATTTGTGTTAAACGTTCTAGCATTAGATTCTAGATATTTAGTAAATTGCGCTTCGAAATTAGATATATTGTTACAGACAAGCTTGAAAGGAAGACTGTTGACAAAACTGCCTTTAGGACTATTTTTATTAGAAAGTGGACTTCCAACTATATTTATATCTTTTACTGAATAAGCTTCGTTACTAACAATATCATTCTCATCTGGACAGTCATTATATTTAACGAATGGTATATTTTCAGCTGTTAAGTCTGTTAAGGGATCTTCATTGTCGAATTGTATTTGTGATGCGCGGATTTGCGTGCCATCATCTAACACATATACAAGATCATCTGAATCGTTTGCATTATTTCCTAAGTTAGGTGGATTCAGGACAGTATCTGGTAGATTCTGTTCAGCATTTAGAAGGAAAGTATACGCGCTTTCTTCTAGAGTGACTGGTTGGTTACCAGTTATGGCGTTTAGGTCGACATCGTAACCTAAAAGCGACCTAAAATACAGGTAAGTTTCTAGTAATTAGGTAATACTCATAAATAAAATACACTAGGAAACAAATATTATATACGCTTTCAAATTTTAAATCATTTTAAATCGAAAATACAAGCAAATTAATACTATTTCAAGCTTATTAACAATATATAAATGAAGCAGGAGTGGGGGGGGGGGGTAACCAAACAATACAATTAATTAACGAACGAATCGGGCAAAAGAATAATTAATAAATGTACAAACGAATTAATAATAATTCCTGTCTTAAATTACATAAGAAACGATAAGAAATTTTACTTGGCTTTATCCAAAAACGTTTTAAAAGTGTCATGAGGTTCAATATTTAGCGCGACCTCTTCGCCTTTAGTGTTTTCCAAACATAAGATCAATGGTGGAGATTCTTCCATCGCATAGAATTTGTATATTCTCTGTAAAAAAATAAAATACTTTATTGACGTGTTGGCGCAGTGATCGCAGTAACTGGATACTGCGTTAGCGGTCCGCGGATTTATTTCCTGTCCTTGACAATAATATAAGTCATATGGATGTTTATAAAGTTCTGGGCGTTTATATTTTTTTGCAATACCAGAACTCCACCAGATTAATAAATCAATCTGTAACGTACTGCTAGGCAGCTGCCTCTATATAGGAGGACTGGAGCCTAATCCACCACGCTGCTCCCCTGCGGGATGGCGGATATGTTCCCTTCTATGAGTAACGATCACTATCCGGTATTTATGATAACAACCGGGACCGACAGCTTTACGTGCTTATTGAGGCTCCTTGAGACTCAAAGATGACCGGAAAGATGTATTTGTACAAATAAAAAAAATTTCACCCTAAGCAGGACTCAAATTCAAGATCGCTGATCTTAAGGCGCCTTTACGCATCACTACTAGTGATGTTCGGAATATCCGTATCCGTAACCATATCCGCCGGAAAAATGAGGTCCGTATCCATCACTTTTCTTGCGGAACAATATTAATTTTGAAATACAACTGACAGGATAAAATGCTACAGATTAATCAAAAAAATATTGGACACCTTTAATTGCAAACATATAGTTAGCATTGTAAACTATACTAATAGTATATAACTCAAAGACACTATAAATCAACTAAGTATCTTATGAGATAACTATTACACATAGAATGTTATGACATTACTTTTATAAATATAAGAAAATGGAAAACAAATAATTTTTTTATTGAAACAACCTTCTCCATTCTGAACCATTCTCGAGATATGCGCTTAGCAACATTCATTTATGTTTTCATAGAAGTAGAAGATAGATTAAATATGGAATAGAATAATATGATCAGACGTACAATATCAGCAACCAGGCACTTTGATATTAGCAAATAGTTAAACAGGTTGTAACATCCACTACCTAACAAATTAATATTTTGCAAACTCTGTCTCTAACATCCCACCGCTGGGCGAAGGCATCATCTTTTTCTGTGTAAGGAACGAGTTGGAACAAACTAATATTTATTGATCTTTATTAAATTCTAACATCTAAGTTTAGTTAAGTGAAAATGTATAATATAAATTAACAATATTAATTATTTACTTATTGGCGTATAAATACATTACGTACAGAGAGCACGTTAAGCCGTCGGTCCCGGTTGTTATCATGTACACCTGATAGCGATCGTTACTCATAGTAGGGAATATACCGCCAACCTGCATTAGAGCAGCGTGGTGCATTAAGCTCTGATCCTTCTCCTACATGGGGAAAGAGGCCTATGCCCAGTAGTGGGATATTACAGGATGAAGCGATTTATTTTTGTACAAATATCTACTAACTTCATAATTTAAGAAGTAATAACCATAAAAACAAACAATTTTGGCGCCATTATAAGCCATTAAATCCAATATATGAATGAAAATATGAATTTAAAAAATCTAATCAATATAATTTATTTAAATATGTTTTATATGTACATAAATATTAAGTGAATAAACTATAATCATATTAATTGTTCCCATTTTTCTAATAATGCTTATTAAATGACTATACTTTTGTACCAATCGGTCACAAAAAGTACAAATTTATTTATTAAATAGTTTAGAAAACTTTCGTATGGATGAAAAATTTGCATGAATAATTAAATATACTGGAAGTATTTCATTAAATTAAAAAAGAAATATGACGATTTCCAGCCAAGCTGTAATGTTGATAAATATGTTTAAATTGTCACTGGCCAGTTAAAATTAACAAGTGGCCAGCATTTTTTAATAAAAGTTAAAACGTGACTGTAAAGTCTAAAATTTATATCGAATTGGTACAAAACTTGAACAACTAACCTGATTATGTATTATATCACAATCTTAAAAATATTTTTGTAGCGACTGGCATGCCATTTGATAATAACAAAAGAATAAATATAAGTAAAATATTTTGTCAAATTTTGAAATCAAAACGCAATCCCTCCAATAACAAATGACCACAGACAATATAAAAAATTACCGTAACTAATCGAACAATTGAAATTGATACTGTACAATAATAATTTTAAAAGTATTTGTAATATTTACAACTACTACAAAATATTAAACAATACTTAAATTATCGCAATTAATGACATCAGCTCATATCAGCTCAACCTGTTGCAGTCCACTGCTGGACATGGCCTCCCCAAGTTCGCGGCAGACATCTCGGTTTTCCGCAATCCTCATCCAGCCTACACCGGCAATCTTATGTCCTGATGCCCCATCAAAATAAACTAAGGAACTAATCTAAATCTAACTGATCTATTGTAATGTAATAGTTTTTTTTTTTTTAATAAAACACCTTAGTTCCGATGTTTAAATTGAAAAAATATTAGAAAAAATAATATTGTTGAAAATAATCCCACTATAATATTTAATACTTTATAGATGTAACAATATTTTCCTATTGAAAATTGAATTAGATTTAGTAAAGCGCGAAAGAGAAAACAATAATCTGTTGATTGACATGACATATGAACTGTCATTCATTATTCCCAATAATGGCCGAATTTATCTAAATACGGAACAAACGAGCGAGTATTCATATGTAAATCTAATTACTCAATTCAATGTTTTAATCTTTGTGTGAATGTGTCAATAATAAATCTAAAGCGGAATGTTTCCGCTTACGCCGCCCGTTGTTAAGCGTTTGCTAGGTTGGAAAAAGGGTCCCGAAGGAACGTCGGCGGCCGAGGACAAATGGTCGGAGAAGGCGGTGAAGAGTCTGGTGAAAAAATTAAAAAAGAGCGGTGCCATTGAAGAACTGGAGAAGGCTTTATCGAATCAGAATAGTCACACCAAGTGCGTTACAATACCCAGGTCTGTATTTATTTATCTTTGTGAATGACGATTATTTTGTTTTTTTTTTTTTGTTTTTAATTTACTTTTTTTTTAATTCAAGGCAACCCATATAGTCTGTGTACTTGGAATGAAAAAAAGTTATATATTTTATTGGATATTATCACTTTTCCATTAAAAGAAAATTATTATGTTTCTAGATTATTTATAGAGTTAAATATAAATATAAATTTCTACATGTTTTACACATTATTTATATTTTAGCTTAATTTATTTGCTTATTATTTATTTGCTTATTATATTAATCATCAGATTATTGTTGCATTCATCAATTAGATAATACATTTCTTCAATAGATAAATATGTTAATACAAGAGACTGATAAAGGAAACAGTTTACCGATTACAATTTCTTAAAAATATTAAATTAAAAATATATATACAAATAATACATTTGTACACTTCACTATTAAATTAATATACTCTTTCATATTGTATATTTTACTTATTTTTATCAATTATTTTTCTTAAAAAGAAAACATTTTAAAAATGGAACTTTAATTTAGCAAATTATTGCACATCAATATTTTTTATTATCTTAGCTTGATCAATTTATTTCAGCTTATAAAGTTAAAATCTAAGAATATTATAAATAATATTTTTCTTTAACAAAAACACATCTGACTAACATAATATGAAGATAATCTTTGCTCTTAATAGGCATGTTAGCCACCAACCCACAGTGAAGAACTGTGATGGATTAATCTCCAATCTTTCTAGTTTAGAAGAGGCTGTTGCCCAGAATTAGGACATAATAGAGATTGATGGGAAATAAAATAGTAAACTGTTCAAGTATACTATAGTTAATTTATTTAAATTAAATAAATGTCAAAGCAAAAAGAAAACGATTTTAATAGCCATGGGGTTTATTTTAGCGGGCAAAATGAAGACTCAAATTATTTTTAATATCTGTAATATTGTATAATTTTTGAAGTGAGATTTTCAATTATCCCCTGCTCGGTTTGAGATTTGGTAAGATTTCAGTGGATCTCCCCCCCCCCCCATTCTGAGCTCATTTAAGTAATGTATGTCCTAGGGGACATAGACACGCTGTTTTATTAGTAAAGCTGGATTCAATCTCTACTAATATTATTAAAAGGAAATAATTTTTTTTAACAGACTCAAAAAAGAAGTAGATTCTGAATTCAATTGTACTTTTTGTTGTAATGGATAAACTACTGGATCAATAGCAAAATTTTGTTCACATTGTATATTTTAATAATAGAAAAAAAAAGTTGATCATTTAGTAGTTAGTACACACAAGTGAAGCCACACAGACTTTTTTCTCCTTGTAATACTAACCATACCATTCTGCCATATAATACTAATTGTTGGTGATATTTTATGGTGATAAATAATAATACATAACTGACATGAAAAAAAAGTAATTTAATTTTGTGTTTAAAAAACTTAATAATTTCTGTTTCCGTTTATTAAAAAAAAAAGAGTGAATAGAGACATAATTGCGCAAAAAAAAAACCTAGACCTAGCCTTGGTGACGAAATACCGATTGGAATAGAAAAAATCACGATTTACAACGTTAAACTATTATAATTATAATAATTGTTTCAATCATCGTCAAATAGAAAAAAAAATCCTAAAAACGTTTTATAAAATATACGCCAAAAGTAATTCAATAGTTGAGGAAAACCCCGTAGCCGTGAACCGAGCGCGGTATAACCCGACCGAATGTTATAGTGCGTCGGGCGCATTGACCTCGCGACGTTTAACGATCATTTTTCTTTGGTGACATAACCGCAGACAGGACGCAAAATCAAAAGGAAGGTCAAACTCCCGTCAAAACAATTGAAGCTTTTTGTTAATATGGCTGACGAATTTTTTGATCAAGATATTTTGATTGTCCAGTTCATTAAAATATATAATTAAAACCTAGACTGACTTTTATCGATTGCACTAAGTGTTTTCCTTCGACCTGCGTAGAGTTAGTGTTGTGTTTTGCGATGTTTTAAATGTTAATTTATTCAATAAATCGGAAGTGATTAATTCTTTTTAATCATTATTATTTTAGATTCTTGTTAGGTATATTTCTTTGTCTTTTTCATGAGCGCGCGGTGTGGTTTAGTGATGTAAATGTGTTGATTGCATTGTTACTAAAATCGTAAGTAAATTCGATGTTTCTTTTTTCATACAACGATTATTTTAAGGTTTTTTTTGTAGTCACATTGTTATCTAAACGAAAACAAATTGCTGTAAAGTAATAATTAAAATGAAAACAAAGTATGTGTACTCACCATTATAGTTTATTATAAGAGAAGCTTATAATTTTCATAGAATGAATTAATAAAAATGTTTCTCAAGGAAGTAAATTGAAATTCTTTTCGAGAAATAATGTCCTTAACCATACAAATCAAAACTGACAATTTGTATTATTAAAAATATATATAATAGTATGTGGGGTTTACCTACATTACATATATGCATAATATGATTACATACGATATATTTTAGTTGAACTTGAATTCAATATTTATATTGAAATTGCTAATCATGCAATAATATAAAAAAAAATAACAGCTTTGATGCAATCTATTAGGATTCTTCTCTGACTTTAAAGATAACATAACCCATATTATAAATATAAACTAAAGTTAGTAATTATCAAAAATAACCATTTCTTTGCTCAGAATAGTTATTTTTTTAAATAATGTAAGACGTCCTATTGCTGGCCATGTTGCATCTTGCTCTATATAGGAAAAGGATCGGAGTATAATCCACCAGTTATGGAAGGTTTCTTAAATTTCTTAAAATTGTTATTTTACAATTTCGATAAAAATACACTTGCAATGCTTCTGGTATTGCAGGTGTCCATGGACTGCGGTAACCGCTTACCATCAAGCCGACCATATGGTTGTGTCAGCCTAATCAATAAATACAGTTTAGCCTAATCAAATAATATTGGTATATTTATTAATTTCACTGTATTGAGTGTATGTAATTATTTTTATTTAAGATTTAAATATATATAGTGATTTAATTATTTCATGTTGTATTTTATGTCTAACTACTATTTAATTATTAGGAATGTTTAGTAATTTTAGTGTTTATAGTAATTTGACTAAGTAGTTGATACTTAGTCAAATCAGTATCCGTATTTGGAGTGAGAATGAAAATATAAATGGACTGATGACAAGGGATGAACACCCTTAGCTCTGTGGCGAACTGAGAGACAACTCTGAAGAAGTCTATTGAACATTGTAATTAAGCTGATATTGGTTATATATATGTATCTATTTGCAATATAGAAATTATAGGGTCTTGTTATAATTAAAGACCTGGCCTAAAATTTTATTAACACATTAGTGTAATTAGCAGGGACTCTGTTTTTCCCTGTGGAGGTACTTTACGCTACAGTCTGTACTATCCCACTGCTGGATATATGCCTCTTTCCCTATATAGCCCTATGCTCAGCAGTGAGATATTACTGGCTGAAGTGTATAAGCTAAAGGCCTGTTTTACAGGTTAATAAACTTATCTAATGTGTTATGGTAACTAACTGTTTTTGAAATAGTTTCCTTTTACGCTATTAAAGTTTAGTTTCTTTTTATATCACTAGGTCGGCAAACAAGTGTATGGCTCACCTGATGGTAAGAGATTACCGATGCTTATAGACACCTGCAACACCAGAAGCGTCGCAAGCGCATTGCCGACCCAATCCCAAATCCCCTCCCCCAGGAGCTCTGGTCATCTTGCTCACCAACAGGAACCCAGTACTGCTCGAAAACCGTATTATTTAGCTGTGATCTTCTGCAAGGTCGAGGTACTACCCCAGTCGCGCTGCTCCATATTTTGAGCAGGAAATTCGTGCTGTGCCCTACCTCAGTTAGATATTAGATGTCAAGATTTCCATTTGCAACTTTGTAGTTTATTAATTTAGGCAAAACAGGCCCTAAGTGATTATTTTACCTCTTACTGATAAAGCCTATCAGTAACTTATATGCGAGTTAAACTATATGAGTAAGTGGTGAAACAGGTTATTGGTATGTTTAGCATAGTTGTTTATAATATATATATTTGAATTTTCAGAGTGAAGCCAAACGACAACGTCATCAATGGGCAGTACAGGAAGGGTCTGCCGCATGTTGTCTATTGTAGGCTGTGGCGCTGGCCGCAGCTTCAAGTGAGTTTGTATATTACTGTTATATGTTTGCATTTTAATTGTAATGGTCTCTGAAACTTAATGATTTTGCACAATTTCTGTAATGAGTAAGGTGGCCAGAGCTCCTGGGAAATCGCCTAAATCTGTTTAAATCTAAAAATATCGAGATAACCGACTGGGGAAGTACCTCAACCTTACAGGAGATCACAGTTAAATAATACTGCTTTCAAGTAGTGCTGAGTTCCTGGGGTGAGTAAGGTGACCAGAGCTCTTGGAGGGGAATAGGGGTAGGGTCTTCAACGTACTTGCGATGCTTCTGGTTTTGTAGGCGTCTATAAGCTACAGTAATCGTGATCCTTCTGCTCCAGATATCGAGCAGGCTATTTCCTGCTGTACCGCCGTTTTAAAAAACTTGAAGATTTATTTGATTACACGTATTTTAAGTTGTAAAAATAAAAAAACGCTCTAAACTAGAGCTCTTGGAAGGGAATTAGGGGTAGGGTTGACAACACGCTTGCAATGCTTCTGGTGTTACAGGTGTCTATAGGCAACAGTAACGGCTCACCATCAGGTGGGTTGTTATACGCTTGCTTACCAAATTAATTGCATAAATGGTATGGTAAAAAATTACTTCTGTGTTTAAGAAACGCTTCAGCCTGTAATATCCCACTACTGGCCATAGGCCTTTTTCCCCATGTAGGAGAAGTATCAGAGCTTAATCCACCACTCTGCTTCAATGTGGGTTGGCAGATATATTTCCCACTGCGAGTAACGATCGTTATCAGGTATACATGATAAAAACCGGGACCGACGGCTTAACGTCGAGGCACGCTGAGGAGACCCACAAGGACTAGACAAACACCGAGACCACGGAAAACATCTGTATGGCCAATACAGATGTTTGTCATGTGCGGGGATCGAACCCGCAACCGCCAGCGCAACAGGTACAATCAATCGATGGCTGTAACCGTTGCGCCAACACGGCGTCTATAAAAAGAGAAGTATAAGAAATATAAGAAAACTAAAAAAAAAAATACAGCTGAATTAGTTCACCCCTTGTCGATTTTTAACCGACTTCCAAAAAAGGAGGAGGTTCTCAATTCGACTGTATTTTTTTTTTTTTTTTTTTTTATATGTATGTTACATCAGAACTTTTGACCGGGTAGACCGATTTCGACAAATTTTGTTTTAATCGAAAGGTGGTGTGTGTCAATTGGTCCCATTTAAATTTATTTGAGATCTAACAACTACTTTTCGAGTTATATCTAATAATGCGTTTTTACTTGACGCTTTTTTCGTCGACCTACGTTGTATTATACCGCATAACTTTCTACTGGATGTACCGATTTTGATAATTCTTCTTTTGTTGGAAAGGGGATATGCCTAGTTTGATACCATGATAAGAAAACCAGGATCTGATGATGGGATCCCAGAGAAATCGAGGAAAACTCTCGAAAATCCGTAATAACTTTTTACTGGGTGTACCGATTTTGATAATTTTTAATTTAATCAAAAGCTGATGTTTATCATGTGGTTACATATAAATTTTATCGAGATCTGATAACTACTTTTTGAGTAATCTTTGATAACGCGTAGTTACTTGATTATTTTTTCGTCGATCTACGTTGTATTACTCTTCGATGTAATTGAAGTCGGTTTTTTTTTTCGTTTGCGAGCAAACACAATTATGTACTTAGCAATTTATTTAGCCGTTCTTTTATTTATATACATAATTTTTATATCGATATTTATAGTATGGCAATTATATTAATATATTTGATTTCATTTTGTTACAGAGTCAACATGAACTAAAGCCTGTAGACCATTGCGAATACGCGTATCAGTTAAAAAAGGACGAAGTGTGCGTCAATCCTTATCATTATAATAAAATTGACTCTCCAGGTTAGTTTGATTTCCTAGTACCTGTATTAAGCCTTGGAGCAAAGGCCATTTTATATTAAGAATAGGGATTAGTTTTATTTTTAATATGTCTCGAGACTTGGAGGAAGTTGGATTTTGGAATTTGATTATCACTGTTTAGCATCAAATGTATTAAGTGTACCCACTGTAAGACACATTAATGATGACAATTTAATGTTATTATATCTATAACCCATTATAAAACAAGATTCTTTTACTATCAATCAATTTCATACATTCAATTTAAGACCTTCCTACAATTTGCCATATTTCAGGAGTTAATAAAAAATGTTGCCAGTAAATAATTTTGATTATTATTTACTGAACTGCAATTTTTTTTGCTATGTGGTTACGCCATTGTAGAATATAGCCACCCCCCTCTTCCCGTCGGGGGTGTCGTAAGAGGCAACAAGGGATAACACAGTTCCACTACCACCTTGGAACTAAAAAGTCGACCGATGGCGGGATAACCATCCAACTGCTGGCTTTGAAATACACAGGCCGAAGACGGGCAGCAGCGTCTTCGGTGCGACAAAGCCAGCCCTGCGGTCACCAACCCGCCTGCCCAGCGTGGTGACTACGGGAAACACATATCAGTTCACGCCATTTTTGCCCGACCTTGTGGAGGCCTAGGTCCAACAGTGGACTGCGACTGCAATTTATGGTTTTTCTTTTTCATACAGCGCTGCCGCCTATTCTCGTACCGAGGTGTAACGAAGGCGAAGTCCGAGCGCCGCCTCCATACGACTACCAGCAACATCACGACCACGATAGGTAGTAAGTCTAAAAATAAAACTGACTGACTGTTAACTTAGTATTAGTAACTTAAGTATTTAAATATAGCTGCTCTCACGTAGTAGTAGTGGTGAGTAAGGTAGCCAGAGCTCCTAGAGGTGTACTGTCAAAAATCTGGCGCAGCCCGACTGGGAAAGTATCTCAACCTTATAGAAGATTACAGCTAAATAATACTGCTTACAAGCAGTTTTATAATCCTGTGGTGAGTAAAGTGACCAGAGTTCTTGGGAGGGATTTGGGGTAGGGTAGGCAACGCGCTTGCGATGTATCTGGTGCTACAGGTGTGTATAAGCTATGGTGATCGCTTTGCTTCAGGTGAGCCGTACTCTAGTCGTACTACCGTTAGTTTGGCTAATTCGGTTTTTAAAAAAAAAGTATAAATGACTAATCTTTGTTCTCGTAGCGTGATGCAGAGCGGCGCGGTGGGCGTGGCTGCGGGCGGGCACAGCGCGCTGTACCTGGAGGCCACGCTGGCCCAGCAGGTGCCCGGCAACACCACCGTGCAGCTGTGAGTACTTGCCCTACACTTTAGCCTGGAGCATGCCACTGCTGGGCCCATCTCCACCTCTTTCCCCGTGTAGGAGAAGGATCAGAGCTTAATCCGCCACGCTGCTCCACTGCGGGTTGGTGGATATATATTTAATATAATACTATGAGTAACAATTGCTATCAGGTGTACATGATAATGACGACAAGCTTAATGTGCTCTCCGAGGCACAATAGTCTAACTGTAGGCTGGAAATAAATATTTGTATAAACACAAGTATCCACTCTGAGCAGAAATCGAAACCACGACCGTCAGTGTTTAGGCGCTGCTGACACGGCGCACGCAGCATTACACCATTGCGTGTGTTTGTGTGCGTTCATGTACCCATTGGAGGTTTTGCGTTTTTTGGACGGTTTGCGTCACAAGACCCCCATTGCAGGGCAGACAGGTTAACCTGCCCATTCTTACCATCTAATAGAGAGACGAGATCTTCCTCCATTACATGAAGAAATTCTCCATCTTACTCCTCTGAACCTTCCCGGCACCGCGCCCTTAACGATCCTATCACTGAATGGGGGGAAATATCTCCCTCCCTTACTTAATCTGTGCCTTCTCGGTTGTGTAACCATGTTCGCCGCAACCACGTGATTTCACGCGCCCACCATAAGAAATGAATCCAACTACTCCAGGTGACGAATCCTTAGGAAACCTGCCTACACCTAGTCCAGGGTTAGTACAGTGGTTTGTGTGCTTGTATTCTCCACACTCATCAATTGGATGGAGAGAGTTTCTCGTAGTTCTTTTGTTTTCACGCCCACCAGTTGGTTGTCAAGAGTCCGCGAGGAAGTCACTGACGTGGTATCCCACTGAGGAACTACCTACAGAAGATCACAGACTATTTATACTGTACATTGTGGTCCTGTGGCACTTACCACAGGAACACAGTATAAACAGGAAATATATTGCTAAAAATCTGGTGCAGTTTGATTGCAGAAGTAGATATATATAGTAGAGAGAAGATAGTAGCTAAATAATAATGATAATGCTCTCGAGTAAGGTTGTTTCTGTGAGTGGGTACTCCTGATAAATAGGGTGTCCAGAGCTACTGTGATGTTTTGGGATTAGAGTTAACAACACATTAGTGAATGCTCCTGGTTTTCAGGCGTCCATAGGCTATGGTAACCAATTACCATCAGACGGACCATATGCTTGTTTGTGCTTTTTACTATAGTTATATAGTAGTATATTAGTTGTTAAAATAATAAAAATTGTTTTCAGAAGCTCATCATCAGTGGAGACCCCGCCGCCAGGCTACATGTCGGAGGACGGGGACCCAATGGACCATAACGACAACATGAGTGAGTTTGTTGACAATTTGGATGTTTACTTATTTCTTTTATCTAATATATCTGTATAAATAAAAAATGACTCACTTAGTGTTATGCTAAGCGCAAAACTCGAGAATGACATAAATAGAAAAATAGAATAAGGAAATTATCAACATAGACGAAGTCACTTCATCATCAGTTCAGCCTATCGCAGTCTATTGCGGGACATTGGCCTCCCCAAGTTCGCGCCAAAAATGGTGTGAACTCGTGTGTGTTTCCCATAGTCACCACACTGAGCAGGCGGGTTGGTGACCTATGGCTGACTTTGTCGCACCGAAGACACTGCTGCCCGTTTTCGGCCCAAGTATTTGGAATTCATTTAAATTTATTACGCACGCATATACGTATTATTAGAGAACACACAAGATGACTTGTCAGATCTGGCTCAAATAAAATGGGATCAAACAACAAGCATCAGCTTTCGCATATAAAAAGAATTTGGTACCCATCAGTTAAAAGTTATAAGAAACAAAACAGAAAAAAAATACAGTTGAATCGTCCTCCTTTTTTTGAAGTTTGAAAGTCTTGGAAATTTAGAGTAACATCCATAAATATGGACTTCGGGATTTCATCCTTATCATTTAAAAAAGGAGAAAAGAAGACTGTCAGTGCTATTTAAATTGTATAGTAATAGTAACGAAAACTTAAGAACATAGGAATACTATTTTGCCACAGACCTGACGCGTCTAACCCCATCCCCGGGAGCCCTAGCCAGCGAGGCGGCTCCAGTCCTGTACCATGAGCCTGCTTTTTGGTGCAGCATCAGCTACTATGAGCTTAACACGCGCGTGGGGGAGACCTTCCATGCCTCTCAACCCTCTATAACCGTGGACGGGTTTACGGACCCTAGTAACAGTGAGAGGTAATGAACTAGCTAGTAAAACATCATATCACTTATCGTCATCAGCATTTTCCTCGTTATAAGTTTCCCTCTTTATCACTCTCCCTCTTCATCACTGTTCCTTTTTTTCACTCTCCCTCGTCATTACCCTCCCTCGTCATTACTCTCCCTCGTCATTACTCTCCCTCGTCGTTACTCTCCCTCTTCACAACTCTCCCTCGTCATCACCCTTCCTCTTCATAACTTGCTCGTTAAAATCTCCGTCTTCATCAACCCCTCTTCATCACTCGCTCTCGTCATCACTCCCTCGTAATCACTCTACCTCGTAATCAATCTCTCTCCTTATTACTTTTTTCCATCTCATCGCTTATGTATATTGAGTACCAGAAAATATCTTTTTCTTCAAACATTCCTGTGTTAAAAACTTCTGAATATACCTAAATCCCCAGTTACTTTGATCTATAGTAAATTCCATTTTTGGAAATCAAATTTCACCTATTAAAAAAGTACCTATTTTAAATAAATCGTATTTTACTAAACTGTGTTACACACAACAATTTCTTTTGTAAATATAAATTTTTAAATGTTCTAGAAAATACTACCTTAATAAATTTTAATTAATTTCAGATTTTGCCTCGGCTTGCTTTCGAATGTGAATCGTAATGAAGTGGTAGAACAAACTCGCAGACATATTGGGAAAGGAGTACGATTGTACTACATTGGTGGTAAATATATTTACTTATGTAAACACCTCATCATTACGTCAGCTTATCTCAGTCCGCTGCTGGACATACATAGGCCTCCGGAGTTCGCACAAGACTTTTATGGTATGGTATGGTATGGTTAACACGGGCTGGTTTCCGCAACTCGACGACTTTGCGCCTATTTTGCGTGTGTGGGAGTGATTCGGTTCAATCTTGCCACCCAAGCTCCTCCAGAAACTTCAGAAGCTTTTTTGGCTTCTTGAAGATCTCCGGAAGTGTCTCCAGGGTGCCAAGATGTTGTGCCCGGTACGCACCAGACTTATCTGTAAACATTATTTTATTTCGGGTTTCATCAAGAAATCGATATTCTGAAAGGTACAACAAATGCTTAATAGATAATACCGCAGTAAAATTTACTGGTCTAGAGTCATAATGTGATAACGTTTTAGCCATCTACTTTATTTCGAAAAAAAAAAAACAAGCTTTCTAGCTTAATTTTTTTTCAATTGAACAAGAAGTGTGTCGAAACGATATACAAACGATCAAGGTGCAATAATTTAAACTCACTTATTATTATTATTATTATTTTTTTTTTAAATCTGAGGAGCTCTTTGTTCCCTGTATTTCCACAAACACTGAGTAAAAGACAGGCGTCTTTTTGTGGCGATACACTGCTGTGCAGGCATTCATAACTTGATGAATATTGTGTTTCGCTTTTTTATTATTATTCCTTTTTTGGGAATATTTATAATTTTTTTTTAAATTTTTTTTTTTGACATATTTTCATTGTCTTAGTTATGTGTCTAAGCAGTGTATGTCTCAACTAATATCTGTCTTAAAGGATAGATTCTTAGTCGAAAATAGTTAAAGAAAACTCTAAATGATTACATCATAGCAAACTTTTCTAACTACCCTCTTGTCAACAGGTGAAGTTTTTGCGGAATGCCTGAGTGATTCGTCAATATTTGTGCAAAGTCCAAACTGCAACCAGAGATATGGATGGCATCCTGCCACCGTTTGTAAAATACCACCAGGTGAGGTTATTTTCGTCTCTTAAACTCCTTAGCAACCTCCTTGGAGATATTCTTTGTAGAATCTACATACAGATTTTGGGTATCTTCATTTTGACCTTAATAAAGTTACAAGTTAAAGAGTGCTACTAAAGCCATCATAAATAAGTAATTTTTGATTTTCTGATTTTGTTTTTTTAAGAGAGATATCATTAGGTTTTTAGGCTAATTAATATTTCAAACTTGTACTCGTAGATCCTCTTATTTTGTCTAAAATTATATCTATATTTAATCTAAATTATTATCTATATTGTTATATTATATTTATTATTTATTGTAAACTGTAAATACATTACAAAAAAAAAAAACTTAAAGGTAGTTACAGATTATTTAGTGCCTTTCCACTTACGGCTAAACTAGCTATTTATTCAAATCAATCCAAAAATTATAATCTCTCGTCACCAGGTTGCAACCTGAAAATATTCAATAATCAAGAGTTCGCGGCTCTACTCTCTCAGTCAGTGTCGCAGGGCTTCGAGGCAGTGTTCCAGTTGACACGAATGTGCACTATACGAATGAGCTTTGTGAAGGGTTGGGGGGCGGAGTACAGGTAATCCTTTAAAATACTTTACCGTTCAACCCCACTTGTTCCCGTTGTTCTGTTCCCGCTTGGGGTGGATATTTGCTTTTGTACAAAAATTTTTACTAGTTTGGATTTCTGTACTTATAGGTCCCAATCCCTTGAGTGCCCCCACTGTGCCTCGGAGAACACGTTAAGCTCCCAATCCCTGAGTGAACTGGAATTTTCCACCTCCTGGTTAGACGAAACTAAAATGAAATTATGTTTACAGGCGGCAAACAGTGACATCAACCCCATGCTGGATCGAGCTACACCTCAACGGGCCTCTGCAGTGGCTCGACCGAGTGCTCACGCAGATGGGCTCCCCGCCGCTGCCCTGCTCCTCCATGTCCTGAGCTCACAGCACCGCACACCGCACGCCGCCGGGTGAGCACACTGTAGCTCTCACCCTGCTCCTCCATGTCCTGAGCTCACAGCACCGCACACCGCACGCCGCCGGGTGAGCACACTGTAGCTCTCACCCTGCTCCTCCATGTCCTGAGCTCACAGCACCGCACACCGCACACCGCACGCCGCCGGGTGAGCACACTGTAGCTCTCACCCTGCTCCTCCATGTCCTGAGCTCACAGCACCGCACACCGCACGCCGCCGGGTGAGCACACTGTAGCTCTCACCCTGCTCCTCCATGTCCTGAGCTCACAGCACCGCACACCGCACACCGCACGCCGCCGGGTGAGCACACTGTAGCTCTCACCCTGCTCCTCCATGTCCTGAGCTCACAGCACCGCACACCGCACACCGCACGCCGCCGGGTGAGCACACTGTAGCTCTCACCCTGCTCCTCCATGTCCTGAGCTCACAGCACCGCACACCGCACGCCGCCGGGTGAGCACACTGTAGCTCTCACCCTGCTCCTCCATGTCCTGAGCTCACAGCACCGCACACCGCACACCGCACGCCGCCGGGTGAGCACACTGTAGCTCTCACCCTGCTCCTCCATGTCCTGAGCTCACAGCACCGCACACCGCACGCCGCCGGGTGAGCACACTGTAGCTCTCACCCTGCTCCTCCATGTCCTGAGCTCACAGCACCGCACACCGCACGCCGCCGGGTGAGCACACTGTAGCTCTCACCCTGCTCCTCCATGTCCTGAGCTCACAGCACCGCACACCGCACACCGCACGCCGCCGGGTGAGCACACTGTAGCCCTCACCCTGCTCCTCCATGTCCTGAGCTCACAGCACCGCACACCGCACACCGCACGCCGCCGGGTGAGCACACTGTAGCTCTCACCCTGCTCCTCCATGTCCTGAGCTCACAGCACCGCACACCGCACGCCGCCGGGTGAGCACACTGTAGCTCTCACCCTGCTCCTCCATGTCCTGAGCTCACAGCACCGCACACCGCACACCGCACGCCGCCGGGTGAGCACACTGTAGCTCTCACCCTGCTCCTCCATGTCCTGAGCTCACAGCACCGCACACCGCACACCGCACGCCGCCGGGTGAGCACACTGTAGCTCTCACCCTGCTCCTCCATGTCCTGAGCTCACAGCACCGCACACCGCACGCCGCCGGGTGAGCACACTGTAGCTCTCACCCTGCTCCTCCATGTCCTGAGCTCACAGCACCGCACACCGCACGCCGCCGGGTGAGCACACTGTAGCTCTCACCCTGCTCCTCCATGTCCTGAGCTCACAGCACCGCACACCGCACGCCGCCGGGTGAGCACACTGTAGCTCTCACCCTGCTCCTCCATGTCCTGAGCTCACAGCACCGCACACCGCACGCCGCCGGGTGAGCACACTGTAGCTCTCACCCTGCTCCTCCATGTCCTGAGCTCACAGCACCGCACACCGCACGCCGCCGGGTGAGCACACTGTAGCTCTCACCCTGCTCCTCCATGTCCTGAGCTCACAGCACCGCACACCGCACGCCGCCGGGTGAGCACACTGTAGCTCTCACCCTGCTCCTCCATGTCCTGAGCTCACAGCACCGCACACCGCACGCCGCCGGGTGAGCACACTGTAGCTCTCACCCTGCTCCTCCATGTCCTGAGCTCACAGCACCGCACACCGCACGCCGCCGGGTGAGCACACTGTAGCTCTCACCCTGCTCCTCCATGTCCTGAGCTCACAGCACCGCACACCGCACGCCGCCGGGTGAGCACACTGTAGCTCTCACCCTGCTCCTCCATGTCCTGAGCTCACAGCACCGCACACCGCACGCCGCCGGGTGAGCACACTGTAGCTCTCACCCTGCTCCTCCATGTCCTGAGCTCACAGCACCGCACACCGCACGCCGCCGGGTGAGCACACTGTAGCTCTCACCCTGCTCCTCCATGTCCTGAGCTCACAGCACCGCACACCGCACGCCGCCGGGTGAGCACACTGTAGCTCTCACCCTGCTCCTCCATGTCCTGAGCTCACAGCACCGCACACCGCACGCCGCCGGGTGAGCACACTGTAGCTCTCACCCTGCTCCTCCATGTCCTGAGCTCACAGCACCGCACACCGCACACCGCACGCCGCCGGGTGAGCACACTGTAGCTCTCACCCTGCTCCTCCATGTCCTGAGCTCACAGCACCGCACACCGCACGCCGCCGGGTGAGCACACTGTAGCTCTCACCCTGCTCCTCCATGTCCTGAGCTCACAGCACCGCACACCGCACGCCGCCGGGTGAGCACACTGTAGCTCTCACCCTGCTCCTCCATGTCCTGAGCTCACAGCACTGTAGCTCTCACCCTGCTCCTCCATGTCCTTAGCTCAAAACTAATTCCCCATTTCTGTTTTAATTACGAAAACAGTACATCAAAATATCAAATAATAACTCAAATGTGTTTTTTTTTACAAAATCATTAATAAATAATCTCTCTTTCAGGTCGGCAGAGTCAGTCAAAAATAATCAAATAAGCACACAAAACTGTAACAAAAAACGTAGATTTCGTAAGCGTAGCTCAACAAATTGAATACCTCGAGTCTTAGACTATTTGATAAAAATAAAAATAAAACTATGACTTGGTTTTCACTTGACATCATTTGGATAGCTCTTAAAAGAAGCTTTTTTCAATGTTAAACAATAGTTGTTTCCGATTGCATGTTATGTATAAGTATGTACAGGCAGTCACAGAAACATATTTATATATATATATAAATATTTGTCAGTCTTTGTCTGATCTTTCGTCACTAAATAACCCTTGTGGGATTTATTTTTATTAATTAGAAATAGTACATTATTAAAATCGTACTTCAAAAGTGCAATAAAGTTTAAAAAAGTGTAAAAGATATTGGAAAGGATGAAAGTTTGTACAAATACTGCGGATATAAAAACTACTAGTCACATATTTTTAATGAAAAAAATACTTTAAAAGTATCGCGCATATAAATATACATATATTTTGGATATACATATATAAAAATTTTATATAGACAGTTTCAAATGCATAATGTGAACAAAAAAAAAATACGCAATTACATAGCTTATGTAAAATTTATTTAACTTTGTAGAAACAAAGTTTCAGATGGCTTATTATTTTCAATAAACTTTGCAGAAAAAATACACGTGATTTCTGGGTAAGGAAGGGCGGTTGGTGGTTTAAAACCTCACCAAATATTTCCAGGTAGGGGTTCAAAAGTTGTTAAAAAAATCACGTGATTAGTGGACGACCTCAAATAGGAATTGTAAAATGGCATGAATGTCATCTTATAAAAAAATTTCATCTTAAAACCAGCACGACCTTATGGTTTACTCATTATAATATTTAATTAAATTACAAAATATTTTCTCGTCCAGTATACCTCCGTGCCTGAAGACAAAAGTGTTTGAGCAGTGTGTCTGACAAAGTGTCTGAGCACTGAGATCTTTTACCGTTAGCTTTTTCCATAGGCTCAAGGTCGCTCAGCGAGCGACGGAGAGAGCTATGCTTGGTATTTCTCTACGTGACAGGGTCAGGAATGATGAAATCCTTAGACGAACGAAAGTCACCAACATAGCTCTCAAAATCTGCAAGCATAAAGTATTGCATAAAGTGGGAATGGCCAGGCCTATATAGCAAGGAGAACCGATGACCGATGCGGAAGGAAGGTTCTCGAACTGGCAAAACGAGTACAGGCCGCCCTCCAACCAGGTGGACTGACGACCTTAAGAAGACAGCGGGAAGCCGCTGGATTCTGAGGGCGCAGGACTGGGCGGAGTGGCTAACATTAGGGAGGTCTATGTCCAGCAGTGGACTGTTAAAGGCTGATGGAAGGATGGGTGGCGTGACGACAGTGTTTTTAGATTTTAAAATGATTGTGGTACTTCAAGTATCTTTATATTTTTGTATCAAACCTCTTTGTTTGCATTATGTAAATGTGAATTTGAAACATCTGTGAACGCTTGTACATTTCATATTATCTATTTTTCAGAAATGAAAATTTATTAATGTTTTTTTTTTATATTATTATATTTGAATCAATAATTTGTTGTTAGTAAAATGTTTGAATAATTTTGCCATTAAGATGCATTTAATGTTGATGAAATTATAATCATTTAACTTTGGTGTTTTTTTATTATCTATGCCCTTTATATGTACAGTTAATTTTTTTAGAAGTATAATTTTAAGCAACGTAGGTGTCGTTTTATTTCATACCTTTCCCTTTACCTACCAATCGTTTTCGATGTAATAAATAAATAAATAAACCCTCACACTGAACAGCCCTCAATAGGGATCACTCCTGTGTCGGGGGTCCGGAAACAACAAGCACAAACGACTAGACCGCGGCAAATATTTGTATGGCTATGTGCGGGGGTCGAACCCGCAACAAATATAAGCCAGTGCCCTGACCCACGCGCTAACGCGTCGTCGTCAAATATTTTGAATTATTTCTTTTGTTGCCATTTTTACATCTAATAGTGTATTACACGTAGTGTACTAAATTATACAGGATGTCCGGATAACCCCGCAGGTGCTTCTTGCCCAGAACATTACACTACGCCCGTATGGAGGTACCTGAACAAGCGGTATCCCAACAGATGGATCAGCCGCTTGGGACCTATTTTATGGCACCATGATCGCCCGACCTAAACCCAATAGACATTGTGGCTGCTTGAAAGAGAAAGTATATGAAAAAACTCGAGATATTGAAGAGTGCAGGTATTCGCGCCTATTAAAAGGGTCGTTCATAAGAAGGTGTAGAGCCTGTATTGGAGTAGGTGGCAAACAATTTGAATATTTATTATAAAACTACCTATTCGAAATTGTTGTTTAAATTATCAATAACACCCAACCACCCCAAAATATACTTTCTCTGATTTTCGAAATGAAGTTCTTATTTTATTATTTGTTTTGGTTAGAAGAAAAATAAGTCTAGAGAAACATAGGTAGCAATAGCTCGGTAATTTTCCAATAAAAAAATTGAGTGTACCATGTTACCATGTGTGAGTTACCATTGATGTGATACCATTTAAGAAACTTCATGAAGTAGGCATGTTTTTTAAGCTATGGGCACCTTACGTTTTTTTTTATACCACAGATGCTCAACCTTTATCACAAAAAATTTGAATACACTATTAATGAATATGCAGCCGTAGTGCCCAAAAGTTTGAACAAAAATATTTATTTTCATACTTAAATAAAATTAAAAAAATCCTAGAACGTTGCAGATAGATTTATTTTTTATATTTGTCTGGGTTGGTCCTGTGCCCCTCCACAAGCACCTGCGGGGTTATCCATTAATTACCGGACACCCTGTTTAAGCGTATATACGTAAATCCTAAAAATAAGTACATATAAATGACGTCAGGAATATATTAATAAAGTAGTCTCACTAGAGCATTCGACATGGTTTGATTTCTATCTCCCATTTAAAACCTTTATAAAAAAAAACAATATAATTATTTGGTTAGATTGGCGCTGGTACTTCGAAACGTTGAAATGAGAATATACAATAAAAACGAAACAATAAATTATCGTTATCAAACGTATTTACACGAAACAAAGTAGAAAAAACGATATGGAATTTTAATGAAATTTATTTAAAACGTCACAACTATCTACACAAAATATAAACAAACATCAAATTCTTACAACACTCGTACAAGGCTCCCATTTATAACAAAAACCGCCTCGAACATCTTTTACGATATTACCTTTAATCGGCACTACTGATTCAGTTGAAGTATAGTAGACTATATTCGTAGATGGATCATAACTTAGGTTTTCTGAGGATTTATTCGTTGTTTCTATGGATGTTTCCGAATTTTTGGTGTTGTGTATCATTTTGTGATCCGGACGACGATGGTTGATAATGCCTGCACAGCTGTGGAACTTTGAAAATTTGTCGTTTATACGATGCTCGAGGTCAATGTGTAGACTGAGTTGTCGTCTGAAAATTTTATTAACACTTTTTATCTATTTCAAGTTTCTATATTGGGTTTATTGTATATACCAGAATGCTAAATAAGCGTATAGTACCTACACCTAAGTTAGTAAATACGATAGCCTACGGCTCCAAAATTTGGAGCATTATAGCGCGTGTCCGACTTACTCGCGCTGTCGAAAGAGCACATCCCCAGAGCTCAGGCTTATTATACTGCCACCAGAAATACAACACTAGGTACTTGAGAGCATTATTATTTTTGTGTGTTTTTCATAAATTCGGACTGTTTCAGAATTTCAACATTTTCGAGTACCTACCTGTGATCAAAATTCTCCCCACACAGCTGACATCTCACTGGCTCGTATTTTGGAGTTAGGTCTGAATAAAAAGAAGTTTTACTTCCTCTATGGAAGTGGGCACAACTTGAGCCTCTTTTTTCAGAACTTGTCTTCTGACTCGAACTTACATCTGATTTCGTCGTTTCAGATTGAGATTCAGACTTTGAAGAATTCTGGGAAGTCTGAATGTTTGTCCCTGAAGATCGATTCTTAATTTCTGCCAAAACTTCAGGGTCTGTGATTTTGTCGAAGAACGAAACAATTTTCTTTAATTTCTCTTCTGGTACATCGATTTTAGGTATTTCTGGCTCAGTTTGGGTGTTGCTTGCTATTTTTGTTGTGTATCTGTAAATAATAAAAAACACGTATATTATTATCATAAAGTAATTTTTTATAATTGATAAATACAAAAACTGTAGAGTTGGTTTTAATAATTCTTTCTCAGTTAGAAGTTAGTAAACATGGCATAATGGCAATTAATTATAGTATACATTTTAAAATGAATATCTACCATTTAATAATCTATAATCTATGTATCTATAATCTATACATATATAAAAGCGAAAGGTCACTCATCACGAAATCTCCGAAACTATAACACCTAGGAACTTGAAATTTGGCAGGTAGACTCCTTATAGGATGTAGACATCCGCTAAGAATTTACGAAACTCGACCCCTAAGGGGGTAAAACGGAGGTTGGAAGTTTGTATGAAAGTCCTATGTTTTTGAAGTAAGAGAGTTGAAATTTAAAATGTATGCTCTACAGATGGTAAGAAGGTGTCTAAATAATGTATCTTGAGAAATCAACTCCCTTTTGGAGTTAAAACGGGGGATGGTAGGTTGACTCACTGATAATGAAATCTCCGCAACTATAACACCTAAAAACTTGAAATTTAGCAGATAGGCTCCTTATAGGTCTTAGACATCCGCTAAGAACGGATTTTACGAAAAACGGGAACCGAGTAAAACGGGGGTTGGAAGTTTGTATGAAAGTCCTATGTTTTTGAAGTAAGATACTTGAAATTCAAAATGTATGGTCTATAGATGGTGAGAAGATGTCCAAATAATGTATCTTTAGAAACCAACTCCCTTTTGGGGTTAAAACGGGGGATGGTAGGTTGACTCACTCATCACGAAATCTCTGAAACTATAACACCTACATACTTGAAATTTGGCAAGTAGGTTTTGTATAGGACGTAAACAATAAGTCCCCAAAAGTGTATGTGATCGATTCCCTCAAAATTTACTGAACGGCTTTTCATGCGGTTTTACCAATGGAGAGAGGGCTTCAAGAGGAAGGTTTACGGAACGACTAAGCCGATTTTGATGAGATTTTGAGTTTCACTGGAAATTTGCCGGGAAAACTTGGTGAATCACTGATTTAAACGCGGGCGAAGCCGCGGGCACAGCTAGTAATTATATATAAATGTAGGATGTGTAATTTTAAAGACGAATGCATGAAAGGGAATGTAAAAGTGAGTATGCATGATGTGAAGGATGATTGACATTGACAGACGAACGGGTGACAGAGGGTGTGGGTGTGGCGCTAAGAGAGTGAAGACGGCAAGACGTGTATAATTTTATTTTTCTGTGTATTCGATTAAATCAGTATTTTAACGACTGTGGATTTTTTAATTTTATCCCAGAAATTTTGGGGGCTCGTCCAGGATATAAATCAAGTTATCCAGCGGAGTCATCGAACGACGTAAGACGACGTAAGACGACGACGACGACGACGACGTACTGTAACGGTCGATTTTAAATTTGAATATACCGTATCTCAACCCATTTCTGGACTCAGGATGTCGAAGGCGGCCAGGAAGCAGCGGCAGTGAGTGAGCAGAACAGGAATTTACTCCAGTATGCTGAGGATTTGTTGCCTAAGTTCAGCGGCAACGACAAAACTTACCCTGTCGCTAGGTTTGTACAGGAGGTTGACGAAAATGCCGAAATATTCGGGTGGTCGGCGCTACAGCAACTCATCGTGGCTAGGCGGTCACTAGTGGGCACTGCGGCGCTATGGTTGAAGTCGGAAAGGCCTTTTAAGACGTGGGAGGACCTTAAGGCGGCGTTAACCAAAGAGTTCCCGGATACGCTGGACGCGAAAAGTGTGCATGAAATGATGTCGGCGCGCAAGAAACAAGCAAACGAATCGTGTCTAGATTATGTACTGGTTATGAAGGAGTTAGGAAGACGCGGTAAAATGCCCGATTATGTTGCGATCAAGTACATAGTTGACGGCATAGAGGATGACGAAACGCGGAAAATAATGTTATACGGTGTTACAACGTACAGCGACCTGAAAGAGAAACTTAAAATATACGAGCAGGTGCGGGAGAAGATAATAACGCAGAAACCCGATCGTGCTAAAGTTGCCCGGAAGAGTCCTGAAAGAAAAATCATCAAGCATAAAAGGTGTTATAACTGTGGTGAAATAAATCACATATCAATAGAATGTCCTTATAAACGTAAAGGTCAAGGTATGAAGTGTTTCCGGTGCAACGGCTTCGGTCGTTATTCGTCGCAATGCAGGACCAATGACAGGCAAGTGACGTCAACTACACATAGGACGGAGATTGGCGGTACAGTTCAAAATCAAACGAATCATTCCGGTCACTACGCTTCCGGAACAGACCGTGCAACGAAACAAACAATGTGCATTGAAACAACGAGCGAGCGAGACAACATCAGTGCCGAGGGCGAGCGAACGGACCCGAGCACTTCTAACATGGCGGTTCGAGAGCGAGAAGTGTATCAGCTAACTTCACTATATAAATATATTGTTATATTGCGGAAAACCAGGATGTCTTGCGCGAACTCAGTGAGGCCTTTGTCCAGCAGTGGACTGACTGACTGACTTGATATAACGCTTAAACAGATAGTCGATTCCGTGTTCATCATCATCATCATCTTCACTTTAGCTTGATACAGTCTTGTGTCCGCAAGTTCAAGCTCCTCGTGTGTGTTTGCCATAGTCACCACGGTGGGCAGGTGGATTGGTGACCGCAGGGCTGGCTTTGTCGCACCGAAGACGCTGCTGTCCGTCTTCAGCCTGTGTATTTCAAATCCAGCAGTTGGATGGTTATCCCGCCACCGGTCGGCTTTTTAAGTTCCAAGGTGGTAGTGGAACTATGTTATCTCTTAGTCGCCTCTTACGACACCCACGGGAAAATAGGGGGCGGCTATATATTTTATTGCCGTAACAACACAGATATTTTGTCCAAATGAAACTCCAGTAATAAAATAAAAAATAAATAAAACATCTATCGCAGGTTAGCTGGAAGAGACTTCTTCTAGAGTTATCTCTACCGGCTTTCTACATATAAATTATATAATGTGTATAACGCCTGACTGAGCGCAGTAGTCAGTGGTCGTCGTCCAGGCTACATCTGACGCCCGTTAGCAATAGTTTTCATCATTAGTTTTGTTTCATTGCATATTGGAAAATTACTAAAATCGGAAACATCGACATTTTTTTTATTGTCCGCTTAACTTAAACACGCCAATACGCCACACGCCACATGCCAAAACTCCAACACGCCAACACTCCACACGCCAACACTGCACACGCCAACACTCCAACACGCCAACACGCAAATACGCCAACACGCCAACAGTCCAACACGCCAACATGCCAACACGGCAATACGCCAACACGCCAATACGCCAATACGCCAATGCGCCAACACACCAACACGCCAACACGCCAATGCGCTAACACGCCAACACGCCAATACGCCAACACGCCAACACGCCAATGCGCCAACACGCCAACACGCCAACACGCCAACACGCCAATACGCCAACACGCCAATACGCAAATACGCCAACACGCCAATACGCCAACACGCAAATACGTCAACACGCCAATACGCCACACGCCAACACGCCAACACGCCAACGTGCCAGCGCGCCAATGCGCCAACACGACAGGACGCCAACAAAAATAACAAACCTGTTTAATAACGAACCGTTATTATATTTATTATATTATATTATATCTGTCCAGGTCCGGAAAAGCCACTTCGTGCCATCTAAGGACATCGTGGCAGGATAGGAAATTGACTTACCCCTTTTGCGCTTGACAAAGCTCCAAAAAAGTTTAATGTTTGAAGACAAAGTTGTTTCCAGGCTATTCAAATACAATTTATAGTTTAGATTATGAAGCTTCGCGCAACGCTCCCTGAGCAACTTAAAAGTAATTAAATCACGAGGGTTGCCATTTTTACGATATTTAAATTTTTCATTGATGACTTTTATCAGTGCTGCAGAAAACCATAGCGGTTATTTACTAGACCGTGGTTTGGATTTGGGCACATGTTTAGCGATGATAATTCCCAGAACAGCAATCATAACTCGACAATTTCCTTTCCCAAGAATATTATTCAGGGCACTTGTAATTTTGTCATAGTCAGCTTTGTAGAAGCGGAACCTAGCCCCAATACAAGATTCGAGCTTTTCCTGAAAGTTAATTTTAACGGAAAACTCAATAGGAGGGTGTAATGGAGGTTCTATCCCGAAAAGAGGGTCCTTGCTTTCGCTCAATTGGGAGATAACCAGAGAGCTAATGCTATGAATTAGTTATTTAATGACATTAAATCAGTAATCATGTTATTCAACAAATTATTCGTTGTTATCGGAGTCAGTGCAGGGCCAGTCGTCTAGTTCCAACACAGACAACCCAAGTTAAAATCCCCAAGAACGATTATGTTAAAGGAGCTAAGTTTATCAATTATATGATTTGTATTTAAAATGAAGTGTTCCAAGATATGTTTCTGTACCGGAAGGGGAATATAAACGGTGCAAATGTACAAATAATCAGTTTGACCATTGGTATTTAGCAGTTCAAGTTTAACCCATAAATCCTCACAGTGCGATATACAATTTATGTGGAGTAATTGTGAGATTTTTCCCAAATAGGAAGGCAAACATCTTAACCTAAGTGTATTAATGTAATATATGATATGATATTTGAGAGCCAATTCATTGACGAAAGCAATCTATAAAATATTACGCTACAACGATTAATAAAAAGTCATCAGTTTTTGCAAATTAGTTTTGGTATATTGTATAAAGCTTGAAAATAGAATTAAAATAAGTTATATGATCTGTAAATGAATCTTAGCATAAAATAGACCAAATATGGATTTAAGACCCATAGCGAGTAAGAATGAATAAAAACTATGTTAATTGAAATTTTATTTGAATTATTCAAGATTTAAATAAAGCTTGAAAGTAGATTTTAAAATTAGGTATATGAACTCTAAATTAGTCTTGCACCTAGTATCAAAATTTCAAGGATTGTTACCGGTAAGATCTATAAAAATAAACAAATTATAGTAATATGTAAACATATATATAAACATATAAAAAATTGTTAAATAGATCAATATAAATTTAAGTCCCTTAGTGTGTAAGATAGAATAAAACTGTATTAATAAAAACGTAGTAATATTTAAAAAAGTCTGTAGTGGAGATGATGAACATCACCAGGACAAAATTCATATTGTACTAAAACAAAAAGCAAAAATTAACAGCCCTGTAAAACTAAAATCATTTAAAAACTAAACTGTGTACAATTATTTACCCGAGTTTAATGAAATAAAATAGTAAGTAGCCAAGCAAAAGTAGGCCAACAGTAGTGGGGAACCCACCCCGAGTGAGAAAGAGATGAATGAAAGAAAGAACAAGTATGCGGCATGAAAGTACATAGCAAGGCATGAAAGCGAGAACTGGAATGAAAGAGTAAATAGCAGAAAACGCGCTCCGACCACTATATCGGAGGTATAGAAAAAAAACGATTAGTAAAATAAAAATATTCCATAATCGAAAAAATGTATCTCTTTTCGTAGCATAACAGATGAGATAATATAAAAAAAAATTATCCCAACTGTTATGATAAAAATAAGACATGATAAATATTTATAATATTTTTTATACAACTAGGTCGCCAAACAAGAGTACGGCTCACCTGATGGTAAGCGATTACCAGAAGCATTGCAAGCGTGTTGCCGACCTTACCCCGAATCTCCCCCAGGAGCTCTGGTCACCTTACTCACCACAGAAACACAACAATCATTTATTTATACTAACCTATATAACCATTTATCCATTCCGTACTCTCAGTTATTTTATGATATTGAAAAATTAAAACGAAAAAGGTCCAATGAAAATAAAAAAAATTACATTTAAGTTGTTACATAGCGAGCAATGAACACTTTGTGACTGTCACAAACAAAAAAAAAAACTGTATAATTATTATTTTATTTATTTATTGACAATTGACTTATCTAATATATAAAATTCTCGTGTCGCGGTGTTTGTAGTTAAACTCCTCCGAAACGGCTTAACCGATTCTCATAAAATTTTGTGTGCATATTGGGTCAGCTAGTATAATATATATAAATATATAAGACTACTGGATCAAACAACTTTGAACCATCACTAGCCAATCAGCTTTCGTAAAGAAAACACTTTCAACAGTAGGTACCTATAGGCTCGAGTCCAAACTATGTTCAGTGATTGCAAATGATTGTTGGAGTACAGATTCAATTGCTTCTTTTTCAATTTAACAAGAAATCTACAATTAATGTAGGTACATTTCGATCTAAAGATTTGGTCATTTATACAAAATTCGACTTGGCCATATATTAACATTATTTATAATATTTTATCATCGTATCTATCATCTAAAATTTTGTCTAGTTTTAGATAAATCTACGCACTACTTGAATTATTACCTACTTGTAGATATTGAAAGTGGCCTATTAATTACCTTGTAGTAGAAGGTGCAGAAGTAACTTGAGCATTTACTTTATTTATACCAATGTGTTCATTCTCATGTAAGACCTTTTCATACTCTTTAGTAAAACCTTCATGGCAATAATGGCACACATACTTCCGATCCGGAAAGTGGCACAGGTTGAGATGATCATTGTACTTTATTATACCTGAAACAATCGCAGGTCATGACTTTGGAATTTTATTTAATCGTTTTACGAAGAGTAAGAAGTTTTTATCCAATAGTTTTACAGCCCAATATTGCAATAATTAATATCGCCTCAAGTCACTGCACTTACAAAAGACAAGTCGACTTTACTCAATTTAATTGGTCAAAATTGTTATACTTAGTAAGATTTTTTTTTATAAAATTTAACAAGCTCCTTTATTTATTTTTTTACTAGCTGCCTGGATAGACTTCTTTTTGTTAAAAGCTATTAGTAAAAATTTAATTTTTTAATATATTTTTTTTCTTAGTATTAAAACCTTCCTTGGGCCTTAAGAAAGATACAAAAAATAAATTAGTCAAATTGGTCTAGCCATTCTCGAGTTATGCGTTTAGCAACATTCATTTTTATTTATATAGATAGATAACGTAAATACCTTAACAGGAAAGCTTTGCATACGAATATTTTATATAATAATCTCTAGTCTGTGGAGCCAGTGACGTAGCGAGCTTAACGCGTGCCGAGGGCACAATACCTTATTGTTAGCGCCTCCTCCCCATTTGAAATCATATAGGTTCAGCAACTTTTTGTTTTGCAGACCATTTGACGCCCCCTTTGTAAGTAGCACTCGGGGCATTATGACCCCATCTTGACCCCCTCTCGCTACGCCACTGTGTGGAGCTACAATATTAATTTTGAATATTCATATAATTATTTGTTAGTGTATAGCTCATGCCTTGTAAATAATTCATTTTATAGTAAAATGTAATAAAAATTTAGAAGACGCATAAAATCACTAATATAATTATATAGATTTCAAAACATCAACATAACAATATTGTCAACCTACCGTAAGATATTTTTCTACACCCAACCATGGGACAATGTCGTGGCGTTGTATTAGTCAAATAACTCCGTTGAATAGATTGCACGTAAGATAAAATTACTGGCTCCTTCCCATCCCTTAACGCTATATCGGATTTCGCTTTCCTCGAACGCCTTAATCTTCGAAATCGTAGACCATTTCGCCGCCGCCTTTCCCGCATAATATTATTATCACTTCCACCATAGCCATCATTTTTGTCGCACCTTATACCTAAAATTCTTTGCAGAAAAATTTGGAAACGAGTCGGTTTCTTCCGACTTACCGAACGTTCGTCACTTACGTCACCAATCGAGGAGTCGTTTGAATCTTTAGTACTTTTATCATCTCTTGTATTTGATATTGATGAATTAGATTTAACGGTTTGTGAAGATGTGTTTAGATCTAACTTTAGTTCGTTTATAACTGTAGCCGCTTCAGTCTTTGATACATCACCGCTGGACACTTCTGTAGTTCCAGCGCATGCGTCAGTCTTGGTTCTGCGAGATCTCCTTCTTCTATGGGTTCTCTCATCATCGAATTGTTGCTCCGGATAATTCTGCGGTAAAATCCCTATGACACTTGCATCATATATTTGAAAGAGTTTCTTTAGACATTTATATTTCGCTTTCAGAACTTCATGTTTCTTCTTCGGTACCCATTTTATGATTTCTTCTTCTTTCTCTATCTGTTCTGGAATACTTGTCAATGTCGGCTGTTTGTTGAACATTGATAATCGACAATTCGCTACGATATTACAAATAATTTTGACAATCAAATATAAATAGACACTCAGTATTATTTCGCAATTTTCATACAGTATCATTACTCCAAATCGTATATTAATTTTGAATGTTTATATACAAATAAATGTTTAAATAGAAAATGCATGTTTTGGTGACATTTTAGATAAATAGTCTTAGAATTCTCTTTTTTTTTCAAATGTAACATTTAGAATTAAGGCCAGGATTATATTTTTAAGTTTTAGTTCTCAGTAAAAACAAAACAAATTAATTTTACATTGTAAATCACGAAAAAAAAACATAAAGTCACATTTAGTTACAGTAATCGATAAAAAATATTGAAATGAAATATTTGAATGTGTTTTGCCTGCCCGTGTAAAATTATTTACTGGCTTCAGGTTAACTTCTGTTAAATTGTTCAAAAGGTCCAAGGATATGTTACCTAACACCAGTGGCGTAGTGAGGGCGGGGCGAAAGGGGGCATCATGACCCAGGCACTCCTCACAAAGGGACGCCAAATGGTCCGTAAAACAAAAATTACTGGACATATTATATGTTTTTCGAATTCATTAAAAAGTATTGTGCCCGGGTGCGAGTTAAGCTCGCTACGTCACTAACACAAAATATGCTAAAGCTCTAGCCTCCACCCTCCACCCCTATAAAAAAAATTATTGGGTGCAATAAACCTGTCAGTGATAAAATACTAATCGAAGAATACACTAATCAGTTTTTAACATCGTTATTATTATTTTAGCAAAATATTTAAAAAAAATTAAAGTTGGTAATATTGGAATAATGTTTATAAGATGAAACAAAACTATGTAGATTCATTACAAAAGTTTTTACACTTAGAGTATTACTCTATATAGGGACGGTCCCAATTAAGATACTTTCTGGGAAAAACTGACATTTGATGTTAATGTTCTTTTTTTATAGTAATTGGTGTCTCTCACGTGGGCATATTTACCCTAAGGTCAAGAGTGCTATGGCCCGGGGTGGTAGCGGGTGGTTCTGCGAGGGACGGTGCAAACCAAGCACGAGAGGTGACGCACGACGAGCAAACGTAACTAGGGTTGTAAAAAATATTAAACAAAATCATGAATTTATAGAATAGGCGAAAGAACCCCTACTTCTCCGCGCCGTCAGCATCAAACCCTTTTCCGTCCACACATTCGTACATCTATCACAGAGCCACCCCCGAATTCCCGTCCAAACCGGGAACGAGTTTAAGATTTAGCTCCTTAGTCATAGGTTAAAATAAAACTAAATGATTTGTACAAAAATTTATTTGAATAATGTACAAAATAATTCCTTTATTTCCTTATTTACAACTTGGGTATCGTGTTTTTAAATACATTTATATCTTATAATACTTATTTATATTAAAACGTTTAAAATAATATTAACAATAATATTGTTTTATATATAACATTTGTTATTTACAATTGCAACATTAAGATAATTTATAATATAAAAATGAGTCGCTTAATGTGTTGCTAAGCGCAAAACTCGAGAACGGTTGGACCGATTTCGCTAATTCTTTTTTTAAAATATTTCTTGAAGTACGAGGATGGTTCTTACGGAGAGAAAAATTCAAAAAAAAAAATTAATAAAATTAAAGAATCGACTGTTAGGCGATACGAAGTTCGCCGGGTCAGCTAGTTTCATATGAAATAAAATACAACAAAATTTATAAGAATGTAATCTGTGTTATACAAAAAAAAAATCGAAAAAAGGATTCTAAGGTTTACCCAACGAAAAAATACTATTATCCTATCTAGCAATAGGTACTACAAGTGTACCTTTAAGTGTTGTAATCCTGTAACTTTAACACCCTTTGGCAAATAGTTAAGTAATATTGATGGTGTAACCATTTAAATAAATAGCCAACCCTATGGCGAAAGACTCATAGATGTCATTGCTCTCATAACTCGGTCTGTTGCTCTTTAATAAAGGATTCATCATTACAGCCTATACAGTCCACTGCTGGACATAGGCCTCCACAAGTTTACGCCAAAAATAACGTGAACTCATGTGTTTTGCCCATAGTCACCACGCTGGGCAGGCGGGTTGGTGACCGCAGTACTGGCTTTGTCGCACCGAAGACGCTGCTGCCCGTTTTCGGCCTGTGTATTTCAAAGCCAGCAGTTGGATGGTTATCCCGCCATCGGTCGGCTTCTTAAGTTCCAAGGTGGTTGTGGAACCTTGTTATCCCTTAGTCGCCTCTTACGACACCCACGGGAAGAGAGGGGGTGGCTAAATTCTTTAGTGCCGTAGCCACACAGCACTAATAAAGGATTAACTGAATAATTTAACTGAAGTAGGACACAGCAGGAATTTCCTGCTCAAAATATGGAGCAGCCCGACTGGGGTAGTACCTCGACCTTACAGAAGATCACAGCTAAATAATACTGTTTTCAAGCAGTATTGTGTTCCTGTTGGCGAGTAAGGTGACCAGAGCTCCTGGGGGGATTGGGGATTGGGTCGGCAACGCGCTTGCGATGCTTCTGGTGTTGCAGGCGTCTATAAGCTACGGTAATCGCTTACCATCAGGTGAGCCGTACGCTTGTTTGCCGACCTAGTGAAATTAAAAAAAAAAGAAAAAAAAAAGAAAAAGAAAAAAAAACTAGGTCTGCGAATATGGTCTGCATTTGTCCATGTTTTTATGAGCTATGAAATTTTTTTCCATAGGAAAGGGATGCTCAAGGAATCTACACACCATCTCCTCGTAGTTACAAAAAATCCTGTCGTAAAACGCAATTGCTTAATTTAGCATATCTGACTGAAGCAAATGACAAAACAGTATTTTTATATATATGTGTATTATTCTACAACAGATACTAGTGAAGTACATTATATAGGTGATCAGCTTATAAGCATAATATATGTGAATCTCTTTATATCTAATAGAATAATCGTAAAACGTACAAAAGACTATAATTTCCATGAAATGTACATGTATAAGGTTGAGTACAGCATAGCATATTTTAAATTCATTAAAAATGTTTACTAATAATATACTTAAATGTGTAAGTTTGTGAGGATGGATGAATGATGAACCTTTAACGCAAAAGGTTTGGATCTAAATAAAACTTATTCCACTTTATATCTTGATATTCTGACGGGGTCGGAAATTAAGCGGCAGAAATCGGTAAGCGCAACTAGTATAAAAATAATACATTTCAAACATAAGTTAAACTAAAATAACTATTAAATATCAAACATAAGTTAAACTAAAATAACTATTAAATTATACAATCATACATCTATTTAATTTTTTGTTGTATGGCTTTTAGTTATAACAGTTAAACACACTATCATACATTGTATGGGTCATACACGTTTCGCTGTCACGTCAAACTAAATTTCTCCCAGTCCTCAGTAGGAGCATGTAGTAAATTTTGTTCAAAACCTTAATATCTAAAGGTCAATGGCGTAGTGTAAGGCGAGTGCCGGGAGGGCCATGGCCCGAGGCGCCATACGAAAGGGGTACGGCAAAATCGCCGCGATATTTTCAATTGACAATAAAAAAAAATCATATCGCTTCCACAATGTAACACACAAAAAGTAGAGTAGAATTGAAAAACTTCTCTTTTATTAAGTCGGTTAATGATCATGATGAAAATTTTGCTTGCAATTAGTAGGTGTGTTAATTTGGTAAAAAAAAAAAAAATTGGTAGGGTTGGCAAATTTTCGATGGGCCCCAGAGTCAAAATACGCTACATCACTGCTGAAGGCTACCACTTTTGTAAACGACCTCTTGATACAATGTTGAGTTTCGGAATATATACATCATACATTTTTTTTTCTTTATGTTACAAGCACTCATATTTACAACAATTTGATCCGCACACACACTAAATAATTAATAAATTGTCCATATTATATAATCACAGCCTTCATCAAAATGAGTCATCTGTCATTAAAATTCCTGAAACAAAAATAAATAATTATTATTTTATACGTAAAATAAGATGCCAAACGGCTACAAAAAATTAGGAAAATGGATTAAAAACATTTTTGTAATAAAAGAGACTGTACGAGTGAGCCTGATTGATACATTTGTAATTTGTAAATGACTAAGTTGGCAAACACGCGTACGGTCCACCTGATGGTAAGCGGTTACCATAGCTTATGGTCCGAGAGCCAGTGACAGATTTTCATGACTAATTTCCTCCCATTCGAAACTTCGTAAAATGCCTTAGGGATTTATATTATGAATATTCGCGACCGTCAGTTGCGACTCTGTGGGTGGGGCGGGCAGTGGCAGCCTCCCACGCATGGAGAAAAAAAAGTTTTTTTATTCATCTCCCACTTGAAAATTTGTCGGATTATAGTTTCTGACTACCTAATATCTTGAATGACAAATAAAGTCAGCTGACCATAACATGGTGGATTATACGTCAGCTGGCGCCTTGAACATGAAGAAAAAAAATATTTTCAATGATTTTCTCTCAAATAAAAATTTACCTGGTTAGCACTAGGTTCTATGCTACTATGAAATATTAATGTCAGCTGGCTGTATATCGGTGTACAGTTTGTCAGCTGTTACCCTTAAAACTTTTTGTTACATCTTTCAAGGCACTGCCAGTAAGGGTAAGGCACTGCCGGTTAACTAGGAAAAAATTTAAAGACAATTTACCCTCAGTCTCCCTTACTTTAACGAGGGGCAATTATTAGAAGCAGTCATATACGCAGTATAAGTACTGCCCACCAGCTCAATTTTATTATTATTATACAGTCCGCATTTAAAGAGAATATATCATTATTTTCATATATACAGATAACAGTTTTATTTATTTTTATGTTTCTCACCCGCTATGCACGCAGTCATGAAGCAGATACCACAGCCAGCGAAGAATGCTCTCACAGTCATCTGAAACATGAAATTAATTTAGTAGTCTGCATAGGAAAGGTGAATGGTATTATACAATTGATGCAAAGCTAAAACGTTATTTTTTTATACAACTAGGTCGGCAAACAAGCGTACGGCTCACACAGATGCCTCTATAGATGCCTGCAACACCACAAGCATTGCAAGCGTGTTACCGACCCAACCCCCAATCTCCCTCAGGAGTTCTGGTCACCTTACTCACCCTAGGAACACGACACTGCTTGTAAGCAGTATTATTTAGCTGTGATCTTCTGTAAGGTCGAGGTACTTCCCCAGTTGGGTTGCTCCAGATTTCGAGCAGGATATTTCCTGCTGTGGCCTACCTGAGTCGACGTGTAATACTATCTAAGGCTATTAACGAAATCTATACTGCAGTCTTAGGGTTATTTATAATACGGCAAAATTAGGGTCTTCTTCACAGGACATAAAGTACAAGGTCATCTGACTGATAACGATTCCCAATAATTAAAATTTATCGATACATTTCCCTCATCATAATTAAAAAAAAAATCAACTTTTAGTTTTTCAGTTTCGAACAGAACTATCCCATAAATAAATTGAAATGCGATGGTGAGAACGAAAAATATATGTAGCTGTTGTCTGTTGGATACCGTTAAGTATCAGATTAAATTGTCTATTTTAAAAGTTTATGTTATGTACATATTGTATTATTATTGACAACGCGTTAGCGCAACGGTCACAGCACTTTCTTATGGCTGTAGCGCTAGCAATTGCACGTTCGATCCTACCTCATGGCAAACATTTGTATTGGCCATACAGATGTTTGCCAGGTGAGTTTTTAATGGTTTTTAGTGATTTGGGTGTTTCTGTTTGTGGATTATGTTTTTGCGGACCCCCGACATAAAATTAAGTTCTAGTAGGGGTGAGTGTAAGGTGTTTATTGTTATGTTTGTTATTGTACTTACACTTGATAGAGTTTCCCTCTGGTTCGGCGCCATGGCGGATATCGCTCCGATCATGATGCCCGCTGAAGAGGGGTTCGTGAACCCACAGAGGGAGTACGTCGCGATCAACTCCGCTCGAGACTGAAATAAAATTATACAATAAGTCCGTGCTTTCAAACACGTAAATTTGAAGAAAAAGTAGATTTTAGCTTACCTCGGTAATGGGCAATGTTAACGCGTTGAAGCAAGTTAACACTTTCATGCGAACAACGTATATGTACGTCACATATTGGTAGATATGATATGGCACAACGTACTATAACGTTCAGCAAAACCCCGATTTATTGAGCACAACGTAATGGTTCGGTGCCTGGCCATACTATTGTTTAAAAGTTTGGTTGCTGTGCCACAACATATCGAATTCTAAAAATTGTAGTGCTACGCCGCACCGATTTAATTTTGCCTTCTTTGATGGCATTCCGTACTGATACTCAGTACCTACTTTTTTAGCGCACAACGTCACTATACGTCGCTTCGCCTAAGAAGTTTTATTACTTCACTCGACTTGTGCGCCTCGCGGGGGTAGTGCGTGCGCCGATTGTGTTCGCGTAGAATATTGACGTAAAATGTAAGTATTTTTACTATCTTACTACATTATATACATTATAATAATTTATTTTAATCATTCTGAATATGTTCAAAATACATCTTTAGTATTTTTTGTTTGTTTTAGATATGTACCACCCCAGACCCTTTTGTTGACGATGGAGAATTTGGATCGGATGCTGATTACGACCCAGTCCAGATAGCGTTGCAAATATGTCAAATAGACTCTGAAGTATTGCGAAAAAATGTAGGAGATGGCCTTTTGGAGGATGCGTTTCTACTTAGCGGTTTTAGAGACTTAGAAGATCAGTCACAGCTACTCTTGCAGAACCTTTCTACAGAGGGCCAATGACCTCTTGGTCAGCCATCATCTACTTTACCAAATCTTAAAAGTGCATATCGCAAATCGACATCTCATGCGCTACTGCGTAGATTTTTATAAATTATTTGAAGCGTGGCGTATATTAACGTCGACGTCTAGGAACGTCAACGCAATATATCTAAATACTAATATCATCAGCTATTTGCACAACGTCATTAGACGCCGTTCGAATTTGTATGAAAAAATGATGTGCAATATCGCATAGAGCTACAATATTGACTTGTTCGCGTGAAAGTGTTGTCTTTTAATGATTTGTATGATATTATTTTTGTGTTACCCACACATTAGGGAATTTTAAACGTTTTTTTTTAAATTATCATATCAAAAATCGACCGTTTCAGTGGGGATCGAACCTGCATCTCCGACTGACCGTGTCGGTGCTCTAGCCAATTAAGCTATGGAACGATATATCCGCGAGATCGAAATTTTTGATATGATGATTTTATATTCGGTCTAAGCGACCTTAATCATAACTCTTTTAATGATGTACTCGAAGTTTTTATGAATGTAATTTAAAATACTGACAACTCGGAATAATGGAAAGAATGTTGGCAGTGTTTTCCTGTTGAATATCCATGTGAATCCGAATGTCATATGAAATCTTTGAGCAAAAAAATAAAATTCTCTTCCTGCAATCGTTAGAAACTATGAATTGCGGAATTAATTCTTATGGAACATAATTAGCGCTGTTATTTTATGTAAAATTTGTATGTGAATGTAAAGACACAAGTCGCGTGTATTAGTTGTAACATCACAGCGTGCAATCAAACTACTCAAAATATAGATTATTGTTGCTTTCAGAGAGCACACATTTTCTCTCTCTCTTTCTGCCATAGCGAGTTACGTTTTGTATATCTAAGACACAGTGCCGGCCTATTGTACAGGCCAGGCTAAAAAAGCTTTACTTCATTCGTGTGGTCTAAAGCACACTCGTTTTTTTTTTACTTAATCACATATTGTGCGTTTCTTTCTTGCATTCATATTTGATCGATGATGATCTGATTAAATTATAGTGAACCGTATACTGTTAGTGTTTTCCAAGGTGTACTTGGACAATTTTGTAACAGAAAACTAATTATTTATTACTCACAGATAACAATCCTTCTGCTTTCATCTCCCCCAACCTCTGGTACGCTACGAACTCGTTTACGACCGTCTTCAGACCGATCAGAGATCCCACCAGCTCGCACTCTTCCCAAGGAACTCCTAGTTATCATATGAAAGTTTCAGAATTAAGTTTACAAAAATGTTATAAGTAGTATCATTGGAGTAGTATCATTTATTTTTAAACGTTTTCCAAAAAGGTGGGGGTCCTCAATTTTTCGTTACTTTTATGTATCACTTCATTACCTCAGAACTTTTGACTGGGTGAACCGATTTCGATGATTTTTTTTCAATCAATGTTTTAATAAATCTCATAGTGATGCGTGTCATGTAGTCTTACTTACTAAGTACTTTTCGAACTACGTTATTATACCGCATAACTTATCACTGAGTTTACTGATTTTGATGATTCTTGTTGTAATTGAAAGCTGATACTTGTATCATATTCCCATTTAAATTTGATCGTGAATCTATGACTACTTTATGAGTAATCTTTCCATATTTTGATCGTATTCTCATGACTACTTTTTGAGTAATCCTTGTTAACGCGTATTTACTTGACTATTTTTTCGTCCACTAACGTTGTTTTACTTGTCGATGTAATTAAAGTCGTTTTTTTTTCGTTTGCGAGCAAACACAATTACGCAATCAAGATGTTTGATCAGTATTTAAGTATGGGTGTTCAAGTTTGCGTAACTCGCAAATAAAATTTTGATTTAATGATGATAGATACACTGACCTACTTGATAGTACTTGGTACGTAAACGTGATAAGAGCAATTTTCAACACATCATGTAACTTTAAACTTTTACTAGATAGAATATAAAATTCCGATACCGAATAACTCACCCATCATCCAGCACAACGGAATGAATATCTTTCCCAATATATATTCCAAATTAATATCCGGGTCGCCGAGCAATCCGCCACAGTAGCCCAGTACGCCATTCAAGAACGCGATGAAAGATACGAAAGCTACCAAGTTGGCGATGATGTTCAGGATTAGAGATATTCCATTCGTTGCACCGCGAGTAGCCGCTGAGAGTGCGGACTGGTCCTGCCTGAAATATATATATATATATATATATATATATATATATATATATATATATATATATATATATATATAATCAAAATCAAATCAAAATTAAAAATTATTTTATTCAAGTACGCTTCAGCCCTTAATATCCTACTGCTGGGTATAGGCTCTTTCCCCATGTAGGAGAAGAATCAGAGCTTAATCTACCACGCTGTTTCAATGCGAATTGGTGGATATATTCCATACTATAAGTAACGATCGCTATCAGGTGTACATGACAACAATCGGGACCGATGGCTTAACGTACTCTCCAAGGCACGGTGGGGAGACCCACAAGGGCTACACAAACATCCAGATTATGGCAAACATCTGTATGGCCAATACAAATGTTTGTCACGTGTGGGGATCGAACCCGCAACCGCCAGCGCAACAGCCTCAAACCAATGCTCTGACCGTTGCGCCAACGCGTCGTCCTTCTTTTTAAGCTGTCACTATTTCCTCTGGTAGCTTGTTTCAGGTCTCTACCACTTAATTTCTGAAAAAATACTTATGTAGTTTTTTATTCGAACTGATTTGGCTGCAGTTCCCTCGTAATAATAATATAACATGGAGCAGTAACCTTCCAGATGACCTACCTCTCAACAGTCTGTATATTGTCAACAGTAGTAAGCGAGCGCCTAGTCTCAGGCAGTAGAAGCTTCGCGAAGCAGACTGCAGCTGGTGCGGACATGACACTCGCCGTCACCAGGTGCGCGGGCTCTGCCCCAAAGGCGATGTACGCCGCCAGCACGGTGCCTGTGGTCGTCAACGTCATTAAGCTCCCTAACAAACACCTCACACTCAACGGCCCCCACTACGATTGTCTCCTGTTTCGGGGGTTCGGTAACACATACAATAAACAAATACAAAAACACAAGACCACGGCAAACATCTGTATGGCTATACAAATGTTTGGCATGTGCAAGGATCGACCCCGCAATCGCCAGCATAATTTCCATAAGCCATTGCTGTGATCGTTGCGCTAACGTGTCATCAAACTAGCTTATTAGGCTAGGCGCCTTATGAACCCCAGTATCGCTTATAATAAATTTGACTTTATTTATACAAAATATTATACATATTTACAATTCACAACTTAAGAACTAAATATTTACAGATAGTTTTGGTATAAATCATGTCCGCGTGGAATTGTGCCAAGAATGCTGGCAGCATTTCACCGTTGAATCGCTATGCCGATTCTCTGGGCAAAAAATGCACCAGCCCTCTTGTCACCAGTGGAGGCAATAAGGCGAGGAGTTATCTCATTTAAAAAATTTTTAGCACTGCTACTCCAAGGTCCAAGTGTTTCGACTGCAAACGGCACAAAGATGTAATTTGGAATTAGTGACGAATATTTGTGCCGTTTAGTCGTTTCAGCTTTAATTATAATTATATTTTAAAAATCTAAGAAAAATTACAAATTTACTGTTTTTGTGTACTGTTTTACAGTATTTGCTAGGCCATAATTAATAAACACATACATACACGCACACACATCAGCCTATCGCAGTAGACTGCTGGACATAGGCCTCCACAAGTTCGGGCAAAAAATGTGTGTTGCCCATAGTCACTACGCTGGGCAGGTGGGTTGCTGACCTTATTCGATTCAGCCTGTAATATCCCACTACTGGGCATAGGCCTCTTTCTCCATGTAGGATAAGGATCAGAGCTTAATCCACCACGCTGCTCCAATGCGGGTTGGAAGATATATGAGTAACGATCGCTCTCAAGTGTACATGATAATAATCGGGACCGACGGCTTAACGTGCTCTCCGAGGCACGATGGGGAGACCCACAACGACTGCACAAACACCCATACAATATATACACACATAATATATTTTATCAATTTGCCAAATTATTATTTTTGTACTACAAAACACATCTTTTTTTTTTACATGTCATATACATCCACGGGCTTATGAACCCATGTCCTTTTTTATTCTAAATACATGCAATTTTTATTTTTATTTTTTTCTATTTCAAGGTAGGCGTTACGCAAAACACATCTTAAAAATGCCGTAAAAATTGAATTATGGTAATTTTGGAGAGTTTAATACTTAAAACGTTAGATTTACTTGCCGGAAACTGTAGCAAAACCAGATGACATAACGACATGAAGCTCGGATTCGGTTAGAACTGGTAGATAGGGCTTAACTAGAAGAACTGACTCAGTCTGAAAATAAGAACAATTTATTTTATTAATTGTACTGTGTGGCTACGGTACTAAAGAATATAGCCACCCCCTCTCTTCCCGTGGGTGTCGTAAGAGACGACTAAGGGATAACACAGTTCCGCTACCATCTTGGAACTTAAAAAGCCGACCGATGGCGGGATAACCATCCAACTGCTGGCTTTAAAATACACAGGCCGAAGACGGACAGCAGCGTCTTCGGTGCGACAAAGCCAGCCCTGCGGTCACCAACCCGCCTGCCCAGCGTGGTGGCTATGGGCAAAACACATAAGTTACGTTATTTTTGGCGTAAACTTGTGGAGGCCTATGTCCAGCAGTGGATTGTACACGCTGTAATGATGATTTTATTAATTTCTCTTAAATCAACCACAAATTTGAGAATGACTTTACAGATTTCATACCTCTTTTCTTAGTTTTTTTTTGGAGTTTACTCCTTAACAATCGATTTTTATATTAAGGTCCCCGGTATGAAAAAAATATGAAGGGTAAAATCTACTGAACGAATGATCTCGTTACGTTTTTGTTAACGCTATCTAGATGATAATAGATGGCGTTATTTGATTCCTTTATTTACTATTCGATTTTAATACCATTATTATCATTTTCCAAATACTAGGTAGCCTTTTTTGTGCCAATTATACACTCGATCTGAAGGAGTAAACTCAAGTCGTGCGTCGCTGACACACACACTTTTTTTTTAATTTGTAGAAAGTTCTTACGGCACAAAATAATGAATAGTTTGGGCAGAAGATAAAATCAATTCACCAAACTTTATAATTCATCATTACAGCCTATACAGTCCACTGCTGGACATAGGCCTCCACAAGTTTACGTCAAAAATAACGTGAACTCATGTGTTTTGCCCATAGTCACCACGCTGGGCAGGCGGGTTGGTGACCGCAGTACTGGCTTTGTCGCACCAAAGACGCAAAGAAGAACTTTATAATTATTTAAACTTTAAACGTTTAACAATTCGCAAGACAAGTCGACGTCTCTCAGATCAGAAAGTTTATAACAAAAAGTAAATCATTAATCATATGTCTTTTCCAAAAATAAATTCTGCTTTTGGTTATTACCAACATTTATCATATCAATTGGAGGTCTCCCCACCGTGCCTCGGAGAGCACATTAAGCCATCGGTCCCGGTTGTTATCATGTACAGCTGATAGCGATCGTTACTCATAGTAGAGAATATATCCGCCAACCCGCATTGGTGCAGCGTGGTGGATTAAGCTGTGATCCTTTTACATGGGGAAAGAGGCCTACACCCAGCAGTAGGATATTACGGGCTGAAGCGTATTTGAATAAAGTAGTTTTTGATTTTGACACCTATTCCTACACCCAGTTGTGGGATATAATAGGCTAAAACGAAAATCATATTTGACATTGCAGTTTTGGCAGAAGTTTTATTAATTAACTATCGTTGATAATGTTTTGGATATTATGGTCGCTTTAGTTAATATTTAGTTAAGATTAATGATTTTCACAAATAAAATCCTGTTAATAATCGATTTTCCGCTGTATATATTTAATATTTAAACTTTGAACTAGAAATAACTCACCATTCCTAGAAACACATTGCCAACAGCGATGACGCTCTCACAAACGGTGGTACCCGTGGCAGCTTGTAAGATACTACCGAGCTTCAGGCAAAACCACTGTAAGGCTCCCCAGAAGAACAGAACTTCGACCAGCATACTAAAGAAGAAGATTACAGGCAGCGACTGAAAAGAAGAGATTAATTGACTACTGCTACTTTATTTTATTTTTATTAGTTTGTATTTGGGAAACAAACAGTACAATAAAAAAAAAAAATAGAGTGTGGCTTAGACCACACGACTGAAGTAAAACTTCTTTAACTACCCGTGCAGTTAATTTACGAAACGTAACTCTCTCTCTTTCTATCTTCACTAGCTTATATCTTTTTCTCAATTTCCTTCCTTTTCTTAACGCTCTTGTCACGCATTCACCAGCTTACTCCCCAAGTCAAACGTGCGTACAGAAATTTTACTTCAAAAGTTTATAACAAAGTATCATTTGGTAAAAAGGGCGATCTTTGCTCTGAAAACCTCTTTCCCTATACAACTAGGTCGGCAAACAAGCATACGGCTCACCTGATTGTAAGTGATTGTCGTAGCTTATAGGTGACCTCAATACCAGAATCATTGCAAGCACTTTGCCGCTTGCCCAACCCCCCATTCCTCCCAGGAGCTCTGGTCACCTTACTCATCAACACGATGTATTGACACACTACTTGAAAACAGTATTATTTAGCTGTAATCTTTTGTAAAGTTGAGGTACTGCCCCAGTCGGGCTGCTCCATATTTTGAGTAGGAAATTTCCTACTATGCCCTGTTAGCTGTATCTGCCACACAACATAGCGTTGGTGCAGCTATCAGCACTGGCTTATGGTTACATACAGACCATACAGATATTTGCCATGGAATGGATGGTTGTGCTTACTTATATATTTTGTGTTTCCAGACAACCGAATATATATGATGAAGATTAGTAGCAGCTGCGATGGCTTATGGGATGTTACGCTTGCGGTTGCGGGTTCTTTATTTACTTTATTTTTATAGGCGTGTAAATTGTAGCATAAAACTTATACTTACACTAAAGGCGAAAACTTGTTCATCTTTTACAAGTAGTCTCCCAAACACGAATTCAGCACCTTCCATACCGTAAGACAAAAACGTTGCCACCTAAAACATAACGGCATAATTTATACTTATAATGAATATGTACTTGAATCAATTCTGTACACTGAAGACATTCTGTAGAATTTTTCAAGTCTTAGAGAATTTTAAAAATACTAGTTGGATCCCGCGGTTTCACCCGCGTTAACTTGAGGAAAAATTAGCTTGAAATTAAACAAAACATTTACCGTCCGTCAGTCATGGTGACCTTGTTTCAAAATTAAAGCCCAATAATACGATAATTTTAATAATTGATTAGTTTACTAAAACAAAAAAAAAAGAATAATTTTTTTAGTTGTGGATGCCGGTAGAGCAAGCAGTTATCTATAAAATAATATATAATTTATGTGGAGGCAAACATTTTAAGTTTAGCGTATTAATATTAAAAATATATCGAAATGTTTTGCCATTATCTGTACCGACGATCTACGTAAGATTGCCGGTAGTGTCTGGATGGGGATTGCAGAAAGCCGGGATGTTTGGCGCGAACTTGGGGAGGCCTATATCTAGCAGTGAATTGTGATAGGCTGAAGTGAGAGTGTCACTAGTGGAAAAAAATCGAAAACCCGATACTTATAAACACCACCTTCGTGTTACCAAAAGGGTTACTTGATACGTTTGCTTACGACCATTTATAAAAACTAGTGGTCGCCCAGAGGTTGAAATCCGACCATAATTGAAAATTTAAATTAAAGAGAACCAAAAAATAATGAAAATAAAGAACCTCTTTTAAAAAATTTACAATGAACAAAAGAGTATGTATATGCGTAATCATAATATGCATGTGTGTGTCAAATACATGGTAGTGTGTGTAAGGTTTTTTTTTTATTTAATTTATTTAATATATTTTTATGCATAATTTTAAAAAGAATTTTAGCACTGTGCACCTTCTCTATAGAAACTATAAGTGTACGAAATTTCATATTCTTCCGTCCACGCAATATTCGTAAAAAAGGAATACAAAATTTTTGCTTCACGTCGTATTAATATGTAGATTAGAAAGTCTGACTGCTTCTTGACTTGAGTCAGTATTTAAATTTTGTGAGATCACCGTAGTAATACCCCGAATTTTATAAAGGTGAGGCAAAAACAAGTAAATTTAAATACTCAATAAGTATAAGAAATTAAAAACGCTTCCTATTTACTACGATTTTTCATTTACCTTTACTATGTATCTACACTATTTCAATGATAGCTTGAAGAGGTTTCGACTAGATCTTCCCAAACTTTCCTTATTAAAATCAAAAGTATTTACTAGCGTCGAGTCAGGATGCGACAAATGCTTCACCTTGCCACACTTGGGTACGCGCTCATGTATCTCACAATACTTTACATCACCGTCGAATACAAATTTTAAAGATAAATGCAAATTGAGCTAGGCTACACCAGTTGTAATCTGAACTAGTATCGATATCGATATTACTTTTTTACAAAATTCCCACCTTATCAGAGAAACACTGCAGCGCGTGTCGGCCCGTGCTCCACCTGATGAAGATCACTCCGAAGAGGAACTGCAGCAGCAGCCCGATCATGACACTCTGCCAGTTAATGCGGCCAGGGTGCTTAGAAAACACGAATCCTATGAACAAAATATGGCTTACTAAAATTGAAATTTATTTATTTAATAGAAAGATTTAACAAAAAATGTTTGCACTAATAGATACATAAAATTAAGAATTAAAATCTAACTAGCGACCCACCGTAACCCGTGCGAATAATTCGCACTAAATAAGTATAATAATTGCCAATAATGTGGACGTTGTTTCAAAATGAAAGCCGTCACATATATAATTTTAATAATTAATTAATTTCCAAAAACAAAAGCAACTATATTTTTTTTTGTTATGGATGTCGGTAGAGCAAGCAATAAAAATAAAATGATATTATACAATTTATTTAGAGTAATTGTGAGGTGTCTTCCGAAAAGGGAGGCAACCTTTAACCTTAGTGTATTAATATATATGATGATGATACTGAATACAAAAACAAATTAATGTGAAATACAACATTCAAATATACAATAATAAACAATATTTCGAGTGACAGTGGCCATCTGTCATTGTAATATGCTTTCACTTACTATTAATCACTATTATTACTTAAACTTGGTCAAATAAAGTGTACGCTTCACATGACTAATTTCAATAGATCAATCAGATCGGCAAACAAGCGCACACCTGATGGTAAGTAGTTACCGTAGCCTATAGGCCTGCAACACCAGATGCATCGCAATCGTATTGCCGACCCTACCCCAAAACCCCCCCAGGAGCTCTGGTCACCTTACTCACCAACAGGAACACAATACTGTTTGAAAACAGTATTATTTAGCTGTGATCTTCTGTAAGGTCGAGGCACTACCCCAGTCGGGCTGCTCCATATTTTGAGCAGGGAATTCCTGCTGTGCCCTACCTCACTTATGCTGTGCCCTACCTTACTTATCGATTAAGGGGGTTAATAACATATATAGTAAAATAAAGTTTGCGGGGTCTGCTAGTATCAAAATAAAATATAGCATATCTTTCAAGTTGGATCAAAACTTAGGAATATGAAAAATAGATGTTGGCCGATTCTCATACCTACCCAATATGCTTAAAATTCGGTCCAGCCGGTTCGGAGGAGTGTGATAACTAATATTCTGACACGAGAATTTTATATATTAGATATGTAATTATTATATTTAAGAAAAAAATCAGGCAGTACGAAGTTCGCCAGGTCAGCTAGCATATTATATAAACTGGTAAGTAAATCATATTCTTTTATAATCAATAAAACTCACCCATCAAAAGCAAAAGTCCTAATCCAAGTAACGGTATCAATCTCTCTGGTGAGTCTCTTGTGTCCCAGTACAGGAAGAAAGCTATACCTACTATGATAGTTAGACATAGTAACCATCGAAAAACTCTGAAAAAATAGTCAAAACAAAGTCATTGAATACTTTCATCATTAAAAATTATAACTAACAATCCCGCTCCAAATTTAACACCATTCAAGTTACCTTAGTTTGTAATGTACCGAATGTTATGATGAAAATTTTCATTTTATTAATTGATAAGCTGTGCCCGCGACTTTGTCCGCGTGGAATTTAACAAAATAATTATTGTTCAGTTCGGAGTTATAAAAAAAAAATTAAAATTAAAGTAGACTAAGTTAGTCCTTATTACATCAGCTATCAGCCAGTGAAGTTCCCGTTAAAATCGGTCCAGCCGTTTTAGAGATTAGCCGGAATAAACAGACAGGCAGACAGATAAAAATTATAAAAATTGTTATTTTGTTATTGTACCGTGTATACATACATATGAATTTAGTTAAAAGCGGTTATTTTAATATTACAAACAGACACTGCAATTTTATTTATTTGTATAGATATTTTTGCTACCTAAAAAACCTTTCTTTTATTTTGTTGTTGTTTTTTTTTGTAAATGATATTATTTTTTAAGTTTGTTGTGAGTAATCACTTTATGGCAAAATAAATATTTTCATTTCATATCGTTTCATTTCATTTCATTAGGTACTGATAAAGAAAGTAATAAATATATTCTGAATATTGGAAAGGGCCTTTTTATATGAGTTACGCGTAAATTACTAATCGGGCTGATACTAATATGATATCTTGGGGCAATGATAAAGGTTCTTTTTTATTGTTTAAACCAGTTTTGAAGCACCTTCTGTTAAGATATAAGATATATGTGTACACGTGACTGCGTAAAATTTCGGTGAAATATCAGCAATCATAATAAAAAACGACAAATATGATAACAAATCCAATTCCACAAATCAATAACAGTGCAACTAATTACGAAAGATTAAAAAGGTAAAAAACCTTTCATTTTTAGCACTTCATAAAAAAAAATCTCACTGAATATTTTTTGTACATCTAATATTGCCATGATCAAATTGCAGTTGTGTTGGCTTTTTCATTTTTGAAATAATAAAATAAAATATAGTAGGCTGAATCAGGATTGCGGAAAACCGGGATGTCTGGCGCGAAATCGGGGAGGCCTATAACCAGCAGTGGACTACGATAGGCTAAACTGAGTGAGTGGATAAACATAAAGAATTTTTTATCGATTGAAAATTTTTAGCAAAACGCATAATAATAGTTGAATTAAAAAAAATAAGAAAGCCAATTCAAGCCTTAGTAAAAGTATAATACAAGTCTATAAATTAAAGTAACTCACGTAGTTCTCCACAACCGTGACGATGTTTTCTTTACTTTTGTCCATATTACTCTTTCGAACCATTTTCCGAACAATCTCTTCACCACTAAGAAGTATATTATGAAAAAGTAAACTATACTCAATAAGGCAATGAGACTCCCGAAGCCGAAGCACAGTTCAAGGGCTTCAGAACCTGAAAAATTAGTACTCCGTAAAAACCTGTAAATGGCAAGACAGCTGCTATGTAAAATAGAGCAGAAATGTTTTCGAGACATGAAATCCTCGCTTTCCTTTGATAATTTGTTTTTACTGGTGAGCATAATATGATTTTACTGTGATAAAATTAAAATCATATTAATTTTTTAGAACTTGGACATTTCTTTTCATTTACTTTGAATTTAAAACAGATCGTCTTGATTTACGCCTAAGTCTTAAATTCATAAAATATTCAAATATTTTATTTGTTTCCGTCTGTAATTAGTGACTAAAGCTCTCTAAGAAATGTACTTATTTTACTCGATATATACCTAAGAGACACTGGATAACTCAAATACAATTTCTATTTCCGTAAAACTTAAGTTGTGTTTTATCGAGGTCGAACACAGCAGGAAATGTCCTGTTAAAAGTCTGGATCAGCCCGCTGAAGACTACCTCAACCTGATAGAAGATATCAAATAAATAATTCTGTTCCTAAGTAGTGTTGTGTTCCTGTGTTAGTAACATGATCAGGTTCGGGGGTCAGGAGTAGCATTGGCAACACGCTTGCGATGCTTCTAATGTTCCAAGCATCTGCAGCCTATGATAACCACTTACCAGATGAGATATATGCTTGTTTACCACCCCAATCATATATAAAAATAGATGATCAACTATCAGATCTGTATCTGCTGGTTTTCTAGCTGTTATAATAGCAAAAAATTCACTTCTCAATATCCTCTTTATCTGGTACCTACTTGCGAGGTTAAGGTAAAATAAAATACTTACTTATTAATACTTACTGTAATTAATCCAGTAATACAAGCAGGCGAAGAAGAAACCAATAACGAGACCATTTAATATAAAGATCGATATCGTCTTCATAGCTGATTTGTTCTTCTTAACAAATATATCTATTGAACTTCCAGTCTTCGACAAAGTAACTTCGAACCATCCGCTGGGTTCATAGTCTAATAGCTCGTGAGTTACCTAAAATTAAACATTTCATTTAATTGCATTAATGACCTCGAATAGCGTTGACGATTTCGACGATGTTACGAAAATGAAGAAGACGAAATGATGATGATGATGAATGATGGTAATAGATGGTTTTTTTTCAAAACTGCAGACTTTCTTGCCGATTCTTTTCTGCGGCATCTATATTACGAATCTTAGCCTTACATTAAATATACTAGCTATGCCCACGACTTCGTCCGCATGGAATTTAACAAAAAAGTTATTGTTCAGTTCACAGTTACAAAATAAATAAATTTCCAAAATAAAAGTAACCTAAGTTACTCCTTATTAGATCAGCTGTTTACCAGTGAAAGTCCCGTCAAAATCGTCCCAGCCGTTTCAAAGATTAGCCAGAACAAACAGACAGACAGACAAAAATTGTAAAAAATGTTATTTTGGTATATGTACCGTGTGCCGTGTGTGTATGTACATCCATATGCATTTAGTAAAAAGCGCTTATTTTAATATTACAAACAGACACTCCAATTTTATATATTTGTATATATAACAAAGGTTTACTGAGATTAATATTAGATTCTACTCTCATCTTTTTATATTAAAGGTTAGTCAAAGCAGCTCCTCAACTGAAAAATGACGAAATGTTGCAGTAGTTTATTTTAAAAGTAAACAAACAGACAAAATAATTTCCTTAAATTAAAGATTCCTTCTAAAACTCTGATGTTTCATATATTGGACTACCCATGGTGCACATAGTGATGGTATTTTTGCTGACCAATGTTTTATAATTCATATATATACTTACATGGCCATTAATGTCTTTCTTTAAGCTGCTCAACTCTACATCATTTGAAGTAACCTAAAAAAATAATAAACAATTCCGTTAGGAAGGCAATAGGAAATAGTTTTCCTAACTGAATATGTTAATACTTTGCTTATTTCACAAATATCCTTGAGTTAGCAGATCACAGACTCAGAAAAAGCAAACTGTCTATACCAGGGGTGAGCAACCTTTTTACTAGAGGGCCGCAAAATTTAGAAAAATTAATATTCTGGCCAAAAGCACAGAATGATGGAAAATAATAAGACTTGGTGGTACAAGTATCGAATTTCGGTGTGCCTTATTATAATCAAATTGACAGTTTTGAAAATTTGAAACCCTCTGGCGGGCCGCATAAAATCTCTATTCGGGTCGCATGCGGCTCGCGGACCGCGGGTTGGTCACCCTTGGTACGTACGTATATAACTACGAATATAATTAACTTACATTACATAAAGTAGACTAATTAGAAACTTTATTAGTTAGTTTAGTTTTAACAGTTATAAAATACTACATGATCAATTAAAACTTGTCACGTTTCAGCCTGTAATATCCCACTGCTGCGCATAGGCCTTCCCCCATGTAGGAGAAGGGTCAGAGCCTAATCTACCACGCTGCTACAATGCGGGTAGGCGGATATATTCCCTACTATGAGTAACGATCGCTATCAGGTGTACATGATAACAACCGGGACCGACGGCTTAACGCGCTCTCCGAGGCACGGTAGGGAGACCCACTAGGACTGCACAAACATCCAGACCACGGCAAACACCTGTATGGCCAATACAACTGTTTGTCAAAACTTGTCACAACTTTCCATTTATTGTCTAATCTACAATCAAATTTGTGTCCCTTTATTCATCGAACAATGGCTTAGCTAGCCAAAACGATACAAATTATTTAGCCAAGGTTATTGATAAAGAATTGATCGATCGAGAGATTTAGGCTGTTACAACTTTGACTGCACGAACAATATGTGTTTTAGCTATGTAACATTAAAGAAAATAATACTTACATCACTATTAATTTGTTTCTTTTGACTGTCCAATTCTTCGCTCACAGCAACAACCTAATTAAATAAATTTAGATAGTTAATAACATAAAGGAATAAATAAACGATTTAAACTCAACGGTCGGTCAATGGACACAGGATTTTATGAATGACTAGCTTCTGACCGTGACTTCGAAGCTCTCAAAAAGAAAAAAAAACGATTTTGAAACATTCTTCTTTGTTGCTACTCTTGTTTTGGTCTCAGCGTGATTATTTATGTCCTATAGCCTTCGTCGATAAATGGGCTATCTATTACTGAAAGAATTTTTCAATAGTTCCTGAGATTAGCGCGATCAAGCAAACAAACAAACAATCTCTTCAGCTTTATAATATAACATATGATGACGATGTTTTTGAATTTGTCAACACGTACAGAAACGATTAAATAACAACAAAATAATATTTTCACGGCCACAATATATACACAGTAATATCTATCATTAGTGTAGTATCAATCTACGCTACAGCACTACAGCCGACATATAAAGGAGATATTTTCAGACAATAATTGTTGTAATTTATAGAACTAGCTATACCCGTGCGAATAATTTGCACTAACTAAACAAGTATAAAATAATTATCACTTTACAAAATTACAAAAAAGTATTTATACGTGAGTTGATTTGAAATTTACCGACCGTTAATTATGTTGACGTTGTTTCAAAATAAAAGCCGTCATATATATAATTTTAACAATTAATTAATTTACAAAAATAAAAGCAATAATAAATGTTTTAGTTATTGATGCCGTTAGAGCAAGCAATTATCTATAAAATGATATATAATTTACGTGGAGTAATTGTGAGGTTTTTTCTAAAAAGGGAGGCAAACATTTTAACCTAAGCGTATTAATATATATGTTTTTTTCGCTTAGATCAAAAAGTATTTCACAACTTATTTAGGCTACTATATGCTGTTTCTTAAACATTAAAATGGTACACCTATCACTATTGACATCCTGAGACCTTTTTAAAATGAAAAACCTACCGTTTTCGATATTTTTAGATATTAGAGACGTAAAAAATTTGTTATACTTACGCTGTCAGCGCCGTTTACTTTTCTCTTGTCGACGGCCATCTATTCGCCTTTGCGTGTGATCTAAAAAAATTAAAACTTTATTATATTTACATTAAAGATAAAATGCAACTAAAATAACAACGACTCATTTCAAAGGTCCAATGGTATTTAAAGTCAATTGCTTAAGAAATTATATAAATTCGTGGTATCTAAATATCGTGTGGAAGTGGAACTGTAACGCTGAACAGTGATTCTGAGACATGCCCCGAGTTATTCACTCCGCAATATCTCTTGCGAGAACAAGATAAACATAATTTTAAAATATAACAATAATTATCTTAAAGAGTATACTCTAATCACTTGCCGGAGCTGCAGGACACTTTTGAAGTTAATTTTTTTACGCGCGCTTGACTTGGGGAGTAAGCTGGTGATTGCGTGACGAGAGCGTTAGGAAAAGTGTGATCGGTTGAAGCGAACGGAAGTTGAGAGGGAGATATAAGTTAGTGAAGATAGAAAGAGAGAAAGTTACGTTTCGTATATAACTGTTGGAGAAAAAGAAGTTTACTTTAGTCGTTTCGTCAAAAGCACACTCATTTTTTAGGATTCTGTACCTAAAGGGTAAAAACGGGACCATATTACTAAGACTTCGCTGTTTGTCCATCCGTCCATCCGTCCGTCTGTCTGTTACTAAGCTGTATCCCAAGAACCGCGATAGCTAGATAGTTGAAATTTTCACAAATTGTGTATTTCTGTTGCCGATATAATAACAAATACTACAAATAAAATAAATATTTGAGAGGAGCTCCCATACAATATAAATCCAAAAATACAAAAAAAATTTTTTTCGCCCTTTTTTGCTGGATACCAATAATGGCAACAGGTAGACACTTGAAATATACACAAAATACTTAATTATATATTTACTTTAATAATAAATAATAAAACTAAATTAAAAAAATATTTAGACAAAAAATTTTGTCTAAATATTTTACCTAGTCAATGGTAAGAAACCCTTCGTACGCGAGTCCGACTCGCACTTGGCCGGTTTTTTATCATACATTTTTGAATAGTGATTTTTGTGTAAGGTATAGTATTAATTAAAAAGATAATATGCATAGAAATTCATGTAAATAAGCCTATTCGAGGGCATTCGATTTTAAATAACTAGATGAAATGCAGTAGTTTTCGATTTTTTTTTTTTTTTTTATATCACTAGGTCGGCAAACAAGCGTCCGGCTCCACCTGATGGTAAGCGGTTACCGTAGCTTATAAACGCTTATAGACGAATATTAACTACACATAATATTTGCAGGAATTGTGTACTTAGTTTAAATCGTCTTGTACATATCAACGAACGATCGAATCGTTTGATATATAAATATAGTAATAATCGCATTGTAAACACGAGAAGGAATAACAAAATTGAAACTTCAAGTTTCCGACTGCGCAGTCTCCTTTCTGGGTTATGGTATTCGCATTTGTAACAATAAAAACCTGAAAACAATTTTGCAATTGTCTCAACATAAATTTCAAACTATTTATCGAAAAGAAATTAATAGATAAAGCGTATTATTTGGTGCAGGATTACACAGTTGATAAAGATGTGTGGACTTAATGACGCTGTATTTCATGCAAGATATTAGCTATTAATTTTGTATTTAAACACAGTTTATATATTATTTTCAGAATTAAGAGTAACTGCGGAGTTTCTTTCCGATTCTTCTCGGCAGAATCTACATTCGGAATTGGTGGTAGCTTCACTTTTAAAAATAATAATCACCTTAAAATTTTAATTCGTAAAACCGCGATTCGAATGTGCATTTGAAGCCTGTTTGAATAAAATTCTTTTTCGTTTTGATTTGAATATTTTATGAAATAAAACAATTTCAAAACAATGAAATAACAAACAGTGCAATGTAAATGATACCGAAGAAATGATACTCGCAATATTATCAATAATAATAAAAAAAAATTGTGTATACTTACAATATATTGTGATTTTTTTATATTTATTTAAATATTTTCAATCGTGTAAGTCACAAGTAACTCGTCGTTACACTAATATACAAATAATTGTGTTTGCAGACAAACGAAAAAAAAACCGACTTCAATTACATCGACGAGTAATACAACGTAGATCTACGAAAAAATAGTCAAGTAACTACGCGTTATCAAGGATTACTCAAAAAGTAGTTATCAGATCGCGATAAAATTTAAATGTGACCACATGATAAATATCAGCTTTTGATTAAATTAAAAATTATCAAAATCGGTACACCCAGTAAAAAGTTATTACGGGTTTTTGAGAGTTTCCCCTCGATTTCTCTGGGATCCCACCATCAGATCCTGGTTTCCTTATCACGGTACCAAAGTAGGGATATCCCCTTTCCAACAAAAAAAGAATTATCAAAATCGGTACATCCAGTAGAAAGTTATACGGTATAATACAACGTAGGTCGACGAAAAAAGCGTCAAGTAAAAACGCATTATTAGATATAACTCGAAAAGTAGTTGTTAGATCTCAAATAAATTTAAATGGGACCAATTGGCACACACCACCTTTCGATTAAAATAAAATTTGTCGAAATCGGTCTACCCGGTCAAAAGTTCTGATGTAACATACATAAAAAAAAAAAAAAAAAAATACAGTCGAATTGAGAACCTCCTCCTTTTTTGGAAGTCGGTTAATAACCTTACAAACTGAATACAGAGTGAGATGTTTATTTACAAAACATTGCTTGAAAACAATACTAAAAGTAACACAAATATAAATAAACCAATCGAAACGGACCATGAAAGTGTATAAAATGTAACGATAAAATAAATTGCCTTGTTATATGACACCAATAAACTTTTTTACTATTAGCGGATCCGGCAAACTATGCAACCATATTTTTTAATTTTCGTAAATAAAAAGAAGTGAACAAATATTTTTTTTTTGTATAAATCTTTTCGCAATAATATCGGACACAGAAAATAAGAAGAAGTACTTATTTAAGAAGTGTAAAAAAAACTTCATTTTTAACCTCACCTATTTAAGAACGCTCGGATTATCAACACGAATCTAACGATTTCTTAATAATTTAAATCTGTTCAGTGATTTGCAAGGTATGAAGTAATGGAGAATATACTTACACACAAGCTACGCGTAAAAAATATAACCATTCTAAGCAGAAGAATAAAAATAAACGAGTTTGATTAAGACCAAACGATAGAAGTAAAACTTCTTCACAATAGCCCAGCAATGTGTCTTAGATATACGGAACGTAACTGGCTATAAGAAAAAGAGAGGAAGAAATAGTGTGCTTCAACCTATCTCTCTTGCTTCGTTCGCCTCTCCCGATCACACTTATCGTAACGCTCTCGTCACGCATGCACCAGTTTACTCCCCAAGTCAAGTGTGCGTAAAAAGTTTTACTTCAAAAAGAATCATCCAATTTTGTGTTGTCATTTAGAAGATACACGTGCATATATTTCGACCATTCATGTTTTTGTTTATATTGAATCTAGTTATTCCATTCCTACACGAAGCGATGACGAATTGTAAAGTAGCGTGACAAATAAGAGTAACTCATATTTCAACACGTTCAAATAATATTAGGCTGTTGAAGTTTAGGTAGATCAAAGCGGGAATCATCATTACAGCCTATACAGTCCACTGCTGGACATAGGCCTCCACAAGTTTGCGCCAAAAAGGGCGTGAACTCTTGTGTTTTGCCCATAGTCACCACGCTGGGCAGGCGGGTTGGTGACCGCAGTACTGGCTTTGTCGCACCGAAGACGCTGCTGCCCGTCTTCGGCCTGTCTATTTCAAAGCCAGCAGTTGGATGGTTATCCCGCCATCGGTCGGCTTTATAGGTTCCAAGGTGGTAGCGGAACTGTGTTATCCCTTAGTCGCCTCTTACGATACCCACGGGAAGAGAGGGGGTGGCTATATTCTTAATGCCGTAACCACAAAGCGGGAATCATTTTACTCAAAATCTGGTGACACAAACTTGAAATTTAGTACAAGCTTATAGAAGATCACAGCCAACTAGGTAACACTACGCCCATGTAGTGTTGTGTTTCTATAGTGAGCAAAGTTGACAGAATTTCTGGGGAAGAGCTGTGTTAAGATAGGGTCGACTTTCCGAGTCAAAATCAAAATCAAAAACAGCTTTATTTTAATAGGCCCCAGCACTTTCGAATTCTCATTTTACAAATTAAAACTATAAAAATAATTATTATTTTTGCAAAAGTGAAGCTACCACCGGTTCGAAATGTAGATTCTGCAGAGAAGAATCGGCAAGAAACTCCGCAGTTACTCTTTTGAAAAATAATATATAAACTGTGTTTTAGTACAAAATTAGTAACACGTTGCATAAAATACAGCTCCACTAAGTCCACGCATTTTTATCAACTATGTAATCCTGCTCCGAATAATGCGCTTTATCTATTATTTTTTTCAAAATAAAAACTCTAAAGTCGATCGATGGCCCGCTTGGTGGTAAGCGGATACTGATACCGACCCTAGCCCCAATCGTCCTTAATAGCTCTGGCCAACTTACTCACCACAGGAAGACAATACTACTTCCCGAGTCGGGCTGTACCTTAAAGATATTTTCTGTTGCGTCTTACCTTACCATCTTAATCTTAACGCGTCACGTTGTTTGTCCGCAATGGACTCCTAAACTACTTATCGATTTTAATCAAATTCGCACACCGTGTACACTTAGATCCAACTTGAAAGATAGGCTATATTTTATTTTGATATACGTAATTATTTTATTTAAAAAAAAATTAATGTGGTATCATGTTCGCCAGGTCAACTAGTATATCGCCAGATAAATATAGCCCTAGATAATAGAGCCCTAGCTTATCTAAATACTTTTACAATTATACCACTTCTTCAAAGCAGGCTCGTGCACTACAAATCGTCGAAACGTGTCTTATCTTTTAAATTTTTATTGATTTCTTTCGAACGTGATCCTAGAGAAAAAGACGGTATTTATGTTAAAAATATTGTTTTATTTTTATTTTTAATTATTGATAAGAGTATGCAATTGTTTCACTAGTCATAAAGATGAATTGTTGTTTTAACTCTTCACAATAAAACACCTTGTTGTATGAAAATACAATAACAGACCACGATACACATAATTTAATTGCAGAAATTCTTAAAATCTACGTGGATAAAATAATATTTTATTTTTATTTTACTATTTTACTTCGATTTTGAAAGATTCACATAGATTGGTTTCAAGAGTTAGGTAATACTAAATCAGGATACTTTTCTTGATTTTGCACTTATGAGTATCGATAAAACTAGTCAATTTTTTTGTTATCTTTTATCCACCTGTCAAACTATTAACTCCATTCTGTGACATGATAACTTATCTCTAGTAACATCATAGTGTATGAATCTAGTGGGTGATCTTTACATATGGTAAAATATTGATAGAAAAACAAGTTTGACCAGAATTATGTAACGTTTCATTGAAATGTCTTTTTAGTTTTACCATTCCGTGGTAACTTTTAAATAAAACAACAGCAAATAAGTGTAAACGTTTTTATAAAATCTATATCAATGTATGTTTTATAACTTATCGTAATAAATAAATAAAATATTAGAATATTAAATAGACATTAGGTATATCACCTTCATTAATATTACAAAAAAAGTATTGATTTTCAGTTGTTCGTAATAGATAAAATCAAAAATCTTTGCACCGATTTTAAAACTTATTTCACCAGTAGAATACTATACTATAAATAAATAAAGTTAACGGAACAGTCAAAATCGTGTTATTAACGCGAACTAAGGCGCAACGGAAAGCTGGTAGGTTAAAATTTGATAAATAGCTAAAGTTTTTGTTTAGGCATTTCACAACAGGATATATCCAGCTCAAAATCTGGAGTAGTCTTCTGGTGTTGCAGGCGTCTAAAGAATACCCTATGGCAGTCCTACTATCTACACTAATAAAATAATAACCAACTTGCGGATCGAACTAAAATTTTCTTATTAAAATCTAAAATATAAATTATTAATGCAGGCTTTTTTCTTTGATTTATGTAAGTAATCTTAATGTACTCTCCTAGGCACAAAGGGAAAATCTACAAAGATGAGACATCTTGATCGGAAAAAAATTTTCATACAAATAGATACAAATATAGTGGACATCAAACCCAAGGTCGGACATTAAATCCATCGTCTATACAAAAAAATAAAATTGGAGTGTCTGTTTGTAATAATAAAATAATCGCTTTAATAAGTGCAAATTGATGTATGCATGGTACATACACCAAAATGACTTTTTTTACAATTTTTTTCTATCTGTCTGTCTGTTTATTCCGGCTAATCTCTGAAACTTTAACTGAGGTAGGGCACAGCAAGAATTTCCTGCTCAAAATAGCGAGCAGCCCGACTGGGGTAGTACCTCGACCTTACAGAAGATGACAGCAGAATAATACTGTTTTCAAGCAGTATTGTGTTCCTGTTGGTGAGTAAGGTGACCAGAGCTCCTGGGGGATTGGGGATTGGGTCGGTAACGCGCTTGCGATGCTTCTGGTGTTGCAGGCGTCTATAAGCTACGGTAATCGCTTACCATCAGGTGAGCCGTACGCTTGTTTGCCGACCTAGTGGCATAAAAAAAAATAGCTGGACCGATTTTGAATAAGGAGTAACTTAGGCTACTTTTATTTTAGAAATTTATTTTGTAACTGCGAACTGACCAATATCTTTTTGATTCCACGCGGACGAATTCGCGGGCACAGCTAGTATATAATACAATAATTTTTTCTAATTTTTTTTATTTGATTGAATCATTGATTTAGCTTGTAATATCCCATGGTGGACATTGGATCTTTCGCCATGTAGGAGGAGTGTCAGATCTTCACTCATCCCATCCACATTATCAATATCCCAGCCATCACTTTGCTTCCTTGCCAAGGTGGCGGATGATTGCAGCTTGAGGTTTATTTAAATTTTCTTGGCCTCTGACTCACGATTGTGGGAAGAAGATTGTTCTTAGGCTAACTCACTCATTCCAGTCCTATCAATTATGCCTCAATCAGTTAGTTCAGCCTGTTGCAGTCTACTGCTGGACATAGGCCTCCCAAGTTCGCGCCAGACATCCCCGTTTTCCGTAATCCTCATCCAGACTACACCGGCAATCTTACGTAGAACGTCGGTCCCACGGGCCGGAGTATGTCCCACACTGCGTTTGCTAAAACGTGGTCTCCACTCCAAGACACATCTGCTCCAACGGCCATAATTTCTGCGACATAGATGATTAGTCCTCTGCCACTTCAACTTGCTAATTCTGTGGGCTATGTCGATTATTTTCGTTCTCTCACGGAAAGTCTCGTTTATAATCCTAATTTTGAGAGAAGCACCAAGCATAGCCCGTTCCATTGCACGTTGAGCGACTTTAAACTTGTGGACCAGTCCCTTCGTCAGTGTCCACGTCTCGGCTCCGTATGTTAACACACGCAGGACGCATTGCTGAAAGACTTGTTTTCTTTGTTTTTTTATCAATTTCATTTTTTCATTTGTGCTTCATATTTTGTGTTTATTTTATTCATCATCGCTCATTATCGAGATGGGTTCCCAACTACTCTAGCCTTTATTATTATAAATACCAATATTACAAAACTGAAGATTTTGTTTGTTTGTTTAAGCACGCCAATCCCGGAAAATAATGGTTCTAATTGAAAAAATTATTTTGTGTTAGATAGCCTATTTAGCGAGAAAGGCTATAGGCTATTTTTCTTCAAATTAACGCGCGTGAAACCGTAGTTTACAGCTGGTTTTATTATATTTTCATGCCAGCATGGAGAAATGATTAATAAATTAAAGTGTGTCCCCTAAAGTGTATACACTTAATACAAGTTTTACATTATGCCTGATAAAAATAATTAAAGAAAATATATATCTAGGAATAAAAATGTCCGAACTTTACACAGCCATAAAATAAATTTAGATAACAAGAGGTTAAGGATTAGATAAAATTCAATAAATATGATTATGGAGATATGTTTACTGGGTATATAACGTAACTAAGGAAGTTTGAAAGGACGTAATTAGGTGTCGAACACACATAACTAAATCTAAATTTCGAAAAAAGAAGAAGGCTCTTAATTCGGCTGTTTTTTTTTTCATTTGTGCATTACCTCATGATTTCACAGCGTATACCAATTTTAATAATTCTTTTTTTATTCACAACTTGGAGCATGTGATGTCCATTCAAATTTGGCGAGATCGGATGAGGAAATTTCTAATAATCCGTATTTGCGGTCTCATTCATTTGTCGAACGAGTAATTACTTTTATTTACCATCTGCTTATGTACAACACGTGGCGTTATCGTTATATTAAACCATATCTTTATTTTAGGATTAGTATATGAGTTTTATAATCATTGTATCGATGTTAATTATTTCGATAGCTGTTTAATATCGATTATCTGTGACCAAATAAACTGGAATAGGTCTGATACTTTTGATGATATTGAAGATTTGTTAACCAACCCTTTTTCTTTGTGGTCCAGTATTTTTTTATTATTTTAGAAGTCATATACATCTTCCATATCAAATATGTAGACAAGCGTTAGTATCGCTTCAGTCTTTGATATCCCACTGATGGGCATAGGCTTCATTCCCCATATCGGAGAAGAATCTAAGCTTAACCCACCACGCTACTCTAGTGCGGGTTTGTCGAATAAGCGTTAATATGAGCTTACAAAATAATGGGTTTGGGACTTTTTGGTTATTGGCACTTTTTGGGCAAAACCTTTGTAGACTAGACCAGTGTGGTTCATATTTAGTTCAGATTTTTAGTAGAAATATGTACCAAAATATTAGGCCTTGTCTGGAAATAAGATTTTGATAGTAGAACATATTTGTTTTCAAAACTGTGTACCTATTGAGGTAGGGCACAACAGACGCCCAATGGTTCTTGTGTTAACCAATTTATAATTGTATTTGCTGGCAAACGAAAAAAAAAACAACTTCAATTACATAGACAAGTAATACAACGTAGGTAGACGAACAAAATTAAAAAACGCACTAGTCGTCACTACGATTTTCGAGGGTTCCCCTAGATTTGTCTAGGATTCCAACATCAGATCCTGTTTTCCTTATCACGGTACCACTCCTAGGATATCGCCTTTCCAACTAAAAAAGAATAATCAAAATCGGTTCATAAGCGACGAAGTTATCCCCGAACATACATAATATATATACGGTCGAATTGAGAAACCTCCTCCTTTTTTTAAGTCGGTTAAAAAGAATTAAATCAGTCCACTTTATAATATTTTATTGCAATAGGGCAAACCAGGAAATATCTTGTTAAATATTTTGGGACATTCGTCTGGCGAAGTACCTTACAGACCTTACAAAAGATCAGAGCAAACGTGTATAAGTAGTGTTGTCGTTTCTTCCTAGTAACGTAGTCAGGGTTCGCAGCAATGCGCTGTTACAACATGCTTGCTATGCTCCTGGTGTTGCAAGCGTCCATAAGCATATACAGCATATATAGTATAACTGCTTAATCCAGATTTTGAGAGAGATATTTTCTACTGCTTTTTATTTTTTAGTAACATCTCCGTCAAAGACGTCCAAGACAAGCAGCGTCTTCGGTGCAACAAAGCCAGCCCTGCGGTCATCAACCCGCCTGCCCAGCGTGGAGAATATGGGCAAAACGCATGAGTTCGCGCCATTTTTGGCGCGAACTTGTGGAGGTCCATATCCAGCAGTGGCCTGTATTAGTGTGAGTGTGTATACAGATATGAGAAGATTATTATTAATATCTTAACAGTAATATACTAGCTGTACACGCGACTTCGATCGCGTGGAATCAAAAAAAAATTGTTCAGTACGCAGTTACAAAATGAAAAAAAAATGTGAAACAAAAGTAGCGTAAGTTACTCCTTATTATATCAGCTATCTGCCAATAAAAGTCCCGTCAAAATCAGTCCAGCCATTTCAGAGATTAACCGGAATAAACAGAAAGACAGACAGACAGACAGAAAAAAATTGTAAGAAAGTTTATTTTGGTATATGTACCGTGTGATACATCCATATGCATTTAGTAAATAGCGGTTATTTTAATATTACAAACAGACACTCGAATTTTATTTATTTGTATACATAGATAAAGTTATGAAATTATCCTTATCAACGATCGTAAAAATTATCTATTGTGACAGTATTGACTTAATCCCAGTTCATATTTAAAAAAAAAACGATGCGTTTTGCGTACGAATCGTTCAATTTCGAAAAAAAAATACTAGTACCTTGAAACCTATAACTCAGCACAATATCAAAAAGCTTCAGCCTATAATATCCTACTACTGGGCATAGGCCTCTTTCCCAATGTAGGAGAAGGATCAAAGCTTAATCCACCACGCTGCTTCAATGCAAGTTGGTTAATATATTAAGTTGGTTAATATATCAGGTACCTACATGATAACAATCGGGACCGACGGGCGACGGCTTAACGTTCTCTTCGAGGAGCGGTGGCAAACATCTGTATGGCCAATACAAATTTTGTCATGTACGGGGAACAAACTCGCAACCGACTGCGCAACAGCCACAAACAGCGCACTAACCGTAGCGCCAACGCGTCGTCATCATGAGATAACTGATGCGATTATTACACATGGTCATCTTTGAAAAAACATCTAAGTAATGTATCAAATAATAATATAATCATACAATAATGTCACACGCAATATATATATATATATATATATATATATATATATATATATATATATATATATATATATACTAGCCATCTTCTCATCCCCCCCCCCTCCTTAAAACCAAGGGGTATGAAAAATAGATGTTGGCCGATTCTCAGACCTACCCAATATGCACACAAAATTTCATAAAAATCGGTCCAGCCGTTTCGGAGAAGTATTTTAACTAGCATTGTGACACGAGAATTTTATATATAAGATATATACAGGGTGGCCGATCACTTGACGTCATAAAAAAAAATTTAGGTCCGGTATGTTGTGGGGTATCCGAATCACCCCCATGTATGTTACGCGATTTTTTATAGTTTAGGAGTTATGAATTTTTTTCGATTTTATGAGAAATTTCGACTTGACCATCTTAAAAAATTTCTAAAAAAAAAGCAAAAATCTTTTTAGGGTTTTATTTTTTGCAACTGAATTTGCATAAGTTATACTTTTATGCATAAAATAATCAGCTTCGTCGCTTTGATGAAAGTTATGAAAATGTTGGTCTAAAGTCAAAAATCTACGTTCTGTGAATTAGGACTTAAATTTGCAACTTTAAATTAAAAATCTAAACAGGTGACCTTATGATTTCTTAGTTAGTCTTAAAAATGCGCCAGACTCTCAGCTTTCATAATAATAATAAAAAAGCCGTACTTAATATGGACAATTTGGCTAAAATCGGTCTTCAAAGACAGCAAGGTGGAGAATTCTTAAAATTAGCCTATTGATTAAAAAATTTTTTTTATCATTCCTAAGGCTAATTAATGATTAGAAAATGCTGGAAACCTATTTTGTTGGTTGGATAAAAAAAGTTTTAGGCTTTTAAGTAAGAACGAGATCATAATGTTAAAATCATTTAAAATTTATAATAAATGTTCAACGTGGCCAGTTCCAGAAACAATACACATTCTATACCGTCGTAAAAAAACGGCAAATTTTACTTGCAATAACAATAGGCTGAAAGAATAAGAAACTATATTGCTATCTCCCTCACTCTCGGTGGCAAAGAGGCCGATCGCAACCGATCAAAGCTAGTTCGTTAGTTACTGATCTCAGTTGTGCTCACATTGTGTTTACTGCTACTTGTGTCACCATTCGTTATTTCATTGCTACTGAAGGTGGCCACGTTGAACATTTATTATAAATTTTAAAAATATTAAATAATTTTAACATTATGATCTCGTTCTTACTTAAAAGCCTAAAACTTTTCTTATCCAACCAACAAAATAGGTTTCCTGCATTTTCTAATCATTAATTAGCCTTAGGAATGATAAAAAAATTTTTTTAATCAATAGGCTAATTTTAAGAATTCTCCACCTTGCTGTCTTTGAAGACCGATTTTAGCCAAATTTTCCATATTAAGTACGGCTTTTTTTTATTATTATGAAAGCTGAGAGTCTGGCGCATTTTTAAGACTAACTAAGAAATCATAAGGTTACCTGTTTAGATTTTTAATTTAAAGTTGAAAATTTAAGTCCTAATTCACGGAACGTAGATTTTTGACTTTAGACCAACATTTTCATAACTTTCATCAAAGCGACGAAGCTGATTATTTTATGCATAAAAGTATAACTTATACGAATTCAGTTGCAAAAAATAAAACCCTAAAAAAATGTTCGCTTTTTTTTTAGAAATTTTTAAGATGGTCAAGTCGAAATTTCTCATAAAATCGAAAAAAATTCATAACTCCAAAACTATAAAAAATCGCGTAACATATATGGGGGTGATTCGGATACCCCACAACATACCGGACCTAAATTTTTTTTTATGACGTCAAGTGATCGGCCACCCTGTATATATATTAAATATAGTGGGGCGAGCAAAACCACGTGTCTTGTCTATACAGCGTGAGTAATTAAATAATCACCTTCATTATTTATCAGCTTGCGCATATTTCACGAAACAACAATAGGCGTTTGAAACAACAGTGTCGTGACAACAATAAGTTTACCTTCGCAGATAGGTTCAAGATATTGGAAAATATTTAATGTACTGTTACGACACGGACTTGAAGTAGTAATACAATTTATATATTTAAATGAATATGTAAACATGTTAAACATACAAACACGGTTTCTGTTCAACTAGATGTCTGTTATGGGAATCAGTTGACTCATTTATGTACATATTTTTTTGTGATAAATAATAATAATAACCAACTCAGACATAGAACATAAGACATAGACGATAGAATTAGCAAGTTGAAGTGAGGTGGTCATCTGTGTCGTAGGACATTGGAGCAGACGAGTCCTGGAGTGGAGACCGCGTCTTGGCAAACGCAGTGTGGGACATCCCCCGGCCCGTTGGACCGACGATCTACGTAAGATTGCCGGTGTAGGCTGGATGAGGATTGCGCAAAACCGGGATGTCTGGCGCGAACTTGGGGAGGTCTATGTCCAGCAGTGGACTGCAATAGGCTGAACTAACCTAACTAACTTCTCATTTAACTAAATAATAATAATTATTTTTTAAGATTTATGGCATAGCCACAGGTTCCGATAGATGGCGTTATTTGATTCGTTTATTTACCATTTGATAAGGTATTTATGTGTTTCTTAGACTAGTTAACCTTTTTGTGCGTATTTAGACAGTTAATCTGAAGGAGTAAACTCCAGTCGTGCGTCGGAGCTGACACACACATTTTTTTGTTTCGTTGAGTTTCAAATCACAACAAAAAAAAATTTCATTTTAAAAAAGGAAATAATCTACTTAGAAAGGAATATATATACTAACAACTTATTATTGAAACCTATACACTATCCATGCCCGTAACTGTAGTCAAGCACACCTGTTTCTTTTGTATGTATTTTTGTTTTCCTTTCATACTTATCTTTTTTATATGTAAAATGTCCTCATTTTAGGTGTATAACAAAAAGAAATTTCTTTATAATTGTATTTCGTGACCTTTAAAAAAAAATGTGTAAATATGGAGCAGCCCGACTGGGGAAGTACCTCGACCTTACAGAAGACCACAGCTAAATAATACTGTTTTCAAGCAGTATTGTGTTCCTGTTGGTGAGTAAGGTGACCAGAGCTCCTGGGGGGATTGGGGATTGGGTCGGCAATGCGCTTGCGATGCTTCTGGTGTTGCAGGCGTCTATAAGCTACGGTAATCGCTTACCATCAGGTGAGCCGTACGCTTGTTTGCCGACCTAGTGACATAAAAAAAAAAAAAAAAAAAAAAAAAATGTGTGTGCTTCAGACCACACGACGAAAATCAATCATATCAATTCTAACATATTCCAGTTCAATTGCCTTGAAAGGTTCAATTAGTAGGCGATACGAAATAAAATAATTACTATTTGTTTTTGTCTTTCAAGGCTATAAACTACTTAATCGTTTTTTAATTGCTTACAAATGAACCGAATTAAAGAAAAAACGTGAATCTAGTTAAAGGATTGCTACTTTACATGCAAAAATTTCGAGATAAAAACGAGCAGGTTTTTTTATGAAGACAGTAATTTGTTTTCTAATGTTTACGAGAATTTCACTTATAAAACAACTTTTTCAAATTTTTTTGCGGTTTATTAAATTTTTCAAATGCCCGTTGTTTCATTACAATAAGGCAATATTTTGCTTAAATTGGGCCGATTGATGAAATACCTTAACTTTACAGAAGATCAAGCCAGATAATACTACTCTTGACTAGAGTTTTGTTCCTATAGTGAGTAAGGTAGCATGAGTTTCTAGAAAGATTCGGCACAGCAAACAAAAAACTGAGTAGAGACCAGAACTGGAAATATTTTTTTTTTTTTGTTCAAAATGAAAAAGCATTAAAAATTTACCTATAGAATAAATATTGTAACAAGATATGGATTTTGCTCTTCTGATATAGTCCACTCATTAAAAAACCAATAAACTAAATCATTTCACAATATCACACATAACACACGATAAGTACTTAGCCTTACTGCCCGATGGGGCCACTAACGTAAGAAATGTATACTATCATATAGAACATTCTTGTAGATGGCTACAGCCAAAAATTTCAGCCGGTTTGGACCTCTAGTTTTGTTTCAACCGCTTGTGGAATCGGGCGTGTCCGCGGATTTTGGAGAAATGGTAAAAAAGAAATATCCATATTCCATTTTTGATTATGCAAGAGAAATCGCGCAGCGAAATCATAAAACTGGTTTAACGACTTTGGTCACATATCGATTTATTATGAGCCACTCCTAGATGCAACGAAAACGACTATTGTAGAAAACAACACGGCCATAATCAACAATCTCGTTCTGGTATGCTGCCAATTGAAGGCGCGCCAGATAGCTGAGACGGTAGGCAATTTAAAAAAAAACTGCGTAGGTCATGTACATTAGAAAATATTGAAGATTTTCTAACAGGCTCTTTTACTTTGCGGTCCAGCTTAGTAGCATGACACGCTGTTAGAACAAGCTTTACAACGTTTTATTGAAGATTGGATTATACGTCAACAAATAAAGGCTATTTAAAGTCCCTACATATTATGTTTGTTTACATGAGATAGTATCATTAAATAAATACAAATGAAGGCATGTTAGATAATAACTTTGTTTATACTCGTACACGTTTCACGTTTTTGAAGGTATGGCTTAGTTTCTAAATATTTAGACAGAGAAAGTTGTTATTAGAGGCAGTAGTTTTGTAATTCCCTCTATTTTTCACACTCTCGTTACATATGTATTTGTTTTTATACTTCTTGGTCGGCAAAAAGCATACGGCTCACATAATGGTAAGCGATTACCGTAGCTTATAGACGTCTGCAACAACAGAAGCATTGCAAACGCGTTGCCGAGCCCAGTCCCAACCAGAAGCTTACTCACCACAGGAACACAACACTGCTTAAAAACAGTATAACTTAGCTTTTCTATAAGGTGAAGATACTTTTCCAGATAGATTGCTCCAGATTTTGATCAGGATATTTCCTGCTGTGCCCTACCTCAAGGATTATTATATATATAGATATTATATTATATACAATTTTATTAATAAAATATTTTCCGTTTATCCAATCCGGTTCCATGGCACTTTTTTTTATTTAAGCTTAAGTACATGACAATTTATGTTAATACAGTTTATATATTAATTCGAATCGACTATAACCTTTTTTTAATCACTTCAGCCTGTAATATCCCACTGCTGGGCATAGGCCTCTATCCCCATGTAGGAAAAGGATCAGAGCTTAATCCACAAAACATTATTTATTGTTTTTTAATATTAATTTTATATTAATAAATGTTTGTGTTTATAAGCTATTAATGATGGATTATCAACATTTTTTCTCTGTATTTTGTTAGTTTCATCTAATCTCTTAAATTTTCAGACCGATAACAGTAAACAATGGTAGATAACTGATATTTCAAACTGGATTTATTTTGAAAATAATGTTTTAAGTTGAGGTAGGTATATAAGGCCTATCCATGCTTGACAGCGAGAGATCGTGGCAGGCGGTGGTCTCCTTCTGCGAAGAGGTAATGACGCAGAAGGAGACCGCGGAGCGGGCCAGAGAGGAAGACGCCTCTGCTGGCCCACTCCGGCGCAGACGTACGGGGGCAAGGAGAAGGCGGTTTGCCCACCTCCTCCCCCCCTCGTAATAGTGGGGTCGGCGGCCGATAGTCGGGGGACTTCGGCCGGCCGGACGACACGACCCCATACGTCTGGGGGTGGCCTTGTTGTGAGCGAGGCCACCCCACCATCATTCCGGGGCCCGGAAGCTTTGTCCGGGCCTACCGCTGAGGCGAGGTGGCGAATGCTAGCGCGACCCCTCTCGCCCCACCCAGGCGGATGACTGCTAACACGTGGTGGTTTTTAGTCAGTAGGAGTCTGACATAACCCTCTGGCGCCCCCGCGCTGGAGGGTATCCATGATGGATTTTCCCCACGAAAAAAAAAAAAAAAAAAAAAAAAAAAAAGGTATATAAGGCCTATAAGAAAAATTGTCTACGAATAGTCGTATGCGTTATAACATTATTTATTATTACTTATTACGGTTTGTTCATGTTAGTGTTTCATTGTTATTTTTTTGTTTGTTATTCATATGTGATTTCTCTTTTTAACTTAATTTTACTATTTATACAGGTTGGCCCTTTTACAGTGGTCCAAAGATTTGTTTCAGCTTGAGAGCATCGCGAGTGATTATTTAAAATATACTTTAGTTAAGCGTAAACTTATGGTTTTGATTTTTTCTAAGTAATCCGAATTTTCAATATATTTGACACTCTGTTATGAAAACAACTGGACCAAATTGAATGAAATTTGGTATAAGGTATAGCGCAATAATCTATCTATCACGCCATAGTCTCAACTAGTGTAAACAATTAGACTGCATTTTTTTAATTTAACTTTTTCTGTAGTTTTTTGAACTTCTCGACAAAAAATTTATTTTCGAAAAAATATTGATTTTCGAAACAATATTGATTTTCGGAAAAATCCTGTGAGAAAAAAATGTACCGCTAGGTTTTGCTAGTACTGCTAAAAGTACCTTAACATAGGGTTATTCTTTTCACAAAAAATCATAGTTGTCCTTCGACATATTAAATATCATATGAAAATTGAAAAATTACGAAATTTACCATAATTTTAATTTTAATCATTTCAAAAACGGCCAATTTTTGATTAAAGAATCATTCATTGCGATAAAAATCGTTACAAATCAGTATTCACGTGGCTATAAAATGAATGAAATAAAATTTGAACCTGCCAGCTAAGATAACTTAACTTTATTCAAGTGTCAATTTATTGAGTTTTTTGTTGTTATTTAGTTTTTAAGTTTAAATCTTAATAAAATGTTTGGAGAATTAATAAAAAACATAAATAATTAACATATTGTTAATTTTTACAAAAGGTTTTCGAAATGCCGTCCAGCTTGCGCTAAACATAATCTGCATCTGCGTAAGAAATTTCTTCGCAGTCTATTAAATGGCCGCCAGTTTTGTTTAATGGCTGTTATAGCTACTTGAATTTTCCTTCTTAAATCTCGCTCCAATGTGCTTTCCCGTGCGTACACAATCTCCTTAATGTATCCCCAAATTAAAAAATCAAAGGGGGGTCAACTCTGGTGAATGGGCTGGCCAGTGGATCGTGCCACCGCGACCGATCCATCTCTCCGGATTCGTAACGTTTATTTGGTTTCTTGCCCGCAGAGCAAAGTGGCAGGTAGCTTCGTCGTGTTGTAGCCACATGCGCTCCCTTAAATTCTCTGGCAGATGTCTCAACAGACCGCGTAATTCATTTTGAATGAAATTTAAATAAATATCTGCATTCAACCTTGACTTTGTTGACAATTCCACTCCAGAAATTAACGCTATGGCGTTCCTGGAAATTTGACTCTCTCACCAAGTTGGGATTGGTCACTGCATAATAGTGCGTGTTATGCGTATTTAATAATCCAACTCGCTCAAACCGACTTTCACCGATCCACAAAATGTTATCAAAAAAAAAAAAATTATGTCTTCCCAATCTCTCCTCAACATTTCTCTACAGAATGCCATTCTTCTAGGATAATCTTCGTGTTTTAAAGCTTGAACTTTTTGGTAATGGTAGAGATGAAGTAAGTTAGCTCGAATAGTTCTATGAATTCTAATCTTGGGTATACCAGTAAGCCTTGCCAGTTGTCTTTGGCTTGTAGTTGAATCACGACGCAACTCCTCCAGGATAACACCTTCATTATCTCTGTTTACGCGTCCAGGTTCACGCCAACGGAAGCCAGGGATAACTCCTTCTAGGAAAGAATTATGCAGCCTCACGAAAACGCGATGGTCTGGAAAGTGCTGCACAGCCGGGCCTGGTTGGCGTTCAACAAATTGCCGATAAAGCCTGGCCACTTCTCGCGCGACGCGTTTTGCGACACCATAAAAATAATGCATCATCGCGTATTCACGCGGTGAGTAGGGTGCACGTCTAGAACGATTTTCATCCATTATCAACAAAATGTCCAAATTATAAGAAATCAATAAGTCCAGTTACGAGTCCATCAGATACGAATCAATAAACGAAGCCAAAACGTTAAAATATAGCAAACTCTAGAATAGCAGCAGTGAGCGCAAGCGACAAACGACAACTGAAGATCGTACGTACTTAATAACAATAGGGTAGCGTCTGTCTCTTTTTGACAAACGCACGACATAATTAACGTTCTCTGTCGTCGAATACAGGCCCGCTTTACCTGCCTTTTTATGACCCTGTTTTGAATACTTGTGTGATGATTCACATAAGTATCACTGATGAAATGGCTTTGAAAACAAGTTACAAGATCATTTGGAGTTCAAATAATGTTATTTTTAAAGAATTACGAACGGATAGGTTTAAATTTAAATTATGGTAAATTTCGTAATTTTTCGATTTTCATGTGTTTAATTTACATGATGTTGTTTTTGAAAATGTTACAATCGAAGGACAACTGTTATTTTTTGTATAAAGAATAACCCTATGTTAAGGTAATAATATATTAACGAACTGCCCAGAGAACTGCAAGAAATGTATAAGAGTACCACGAAAAACAAATCACGTTTTAAAAAATATTTTTTACAAAAACAAACGGAATTAACTGAGTGACTCTCTGTACCCAGATAAACCCGCGAGGTTTTCGTGGTACTTAAATTTCAAATTAAAATGTATTTGTTATGTATTGGCCAATAAATTGAAAAAAAGGTACTTTTTAGCAAAACCAGCAAAACTTTGGCGAAATTTTGCCGAAAAATTCAAAAAACTACAGAAAAAGTTAAAATAAAAAATGCAGTCTAATTATTTACACTAGATGAGCCTATGGCGCGATAGTTAGGTTATTGCGCTATACTATTTACCTATACCAAATTTCATTCAATTCGGTCCAGTAGTTTTCATAACAGAGTGCTTTTGTGTCAATAATATTGAAACTTCGCATTATTAAAAAAAAAACAAAATTTCTAAGCCATAAGTTTTCGCTTAACTTATAGTATGTTTTATGATCACTCATGATGCTCTCAAGCCGAAAAAAATCTTTGGACCACTGTAAACGGGCCAACCTGTATAATTGTTAATATTTCTGAATAACTTTAAACACTAACCTAAATTAAAAAAAATCTGCGCATTAGAGCGCTTGGACTTCTTTTCGTATACCAAGCACTCATTTACAAAATTACGAAGTCAATATACGCGCATAAATTACCACAACCGAAAAAAATACTAACATTTAAAAAAGTGCTATATAAATATAAATAATAAATAAATATAAATAATAAATAAAAATAATAAAATATAAATAATAAAAACTCACCTAAATATTTGAGAGTTTTATCTTAAGAAGATAAAGTTTAATCTGTTCAGTCCTTGGGCATCGCACAATTTTAATATTTTGTCACGACAAGCGTTTTTCACACTATCAACAACGTCCTTTCCTTGTAATGTTGCGCGTGTTACTGCCTTTGAATTTACTTTATCGCGTTCTTACTAAATATTTGTTTTTAAGTTTATCATTAGATATAATATTATGTCTTTATTTTAATTATGAGCAAAGAGAAATTTTGATAAATGCTATTTCAGTGGCGCTTCATTCACTAGACAGTTCTAGTGAAGACTAGACAGATTTTTAAAAAATTAGCTGTGGCTGTAAAGATTAAATCCTCACTCCGAATACCTTCACATAAAAAAAATAACAATTTCATTAAAATTTGTAACATTACTATCCAAAAGTGCTTTTTAAGCTTACTTGAATTGATTAATTATGATTGATTGAAAAATTTTAGGTAAAATAAATTTGTCTCGTAATTTTTATTGAAATGCGATTAAAGAAAAGACGAATGATTTCTTCATACATATAATATTTCAATAGATAGTTCTTACTTAGATTAGGTGATGAGATTAACACATGGTACATGAAATAATAATCAAGTTAACTATCATTACATATTTAACAAAATCGTTTCCCGTCTAAATCTTTAACACTACGCAACGGATTTTGATGCGGTTTTCTTTAGTAAATAGAGTTTTTCCAGAGGAAGGTTTGTATGTATAATGCATGCATAATATAGTAGAAACACAATAATAGCTTTTACAACCGTGCGAAGCCGGGGCGGGACGCTGGTATTCAATTATCGGTTTAGTTCTTAGTGGGATTTTAATTCTGCGTCAAGGGTCTAGAAACGTACAACATAAGAACAACAACAAATGCCCAGACCTCGACTAGGACAGGACGTCAAACTTAATAGCCAGACAGACTAGCTAGTTTGGCTGGACATTTGGTTAAAACGACTAGACAGTAGATACCCTAAATTATATAGAATTTTGTATCCTATTGTTAGACATACATCAAATATTTTGCGTGACTTTTTTTATTTACAGTAAAACTTTGTAAAATTTTATTTTGGGGTGGCTAATCAAAATAAAAAAGCCAGACGCCGTTTAACTTGGCATTCAAAAAGCCTAATAATGTCCAGTTTTATCTGGATGCCTGGATGCCCTGACCACGACAAATATCTGTAAGGTGTATACGAATATTTGTCATATGCGCGATATATAAAAACCGCGAATGCTAGCGTATCAACTAGATGATAACAGCCATGATGTGCCAGCGCCAATAAAAAAGAAAAGAAAAAGTACATAAGAAACATAAGAACATCCAAAATATGCAAGTCTCACATTTGATATATAAAATTAAGGGTTTGTTTGATGATTAATTATATATCTTACAATGTCGTTTAGTTGGTTTTTTCGTTTATACTTAGTATATTCAGTATTTTACTTCATTAAGAACAACACTTTTCCATAAAATAATTAATTAAATATTGTGTAAATTAAAAAAAATCTTCTAATATTTTGAATTGGTTAAGATCAACGATCTTTAAGGGCTATAGTGTAACGCCCTGTGACCCTAGAACCTTGGTCAATATACTTTTAATGTAAAAGTAATTTTAATGTCGACCTCGACGAATTTCAATGTTCAGAGATTAGTACAATTAAAAAGCAACAATTTTACTTTTTTTGCTTTTTTTTTTTTTATAAAATTCAAAAATGTTTGTACAGATGTTTGCGACTATATTTGTTTATAGATCTTTCTATAGCATGTGCCGTAAACGGAAACGGAAAACAGAGAGGGCGCTATAGACACAAGTATAGTAACAGTAACACACATATAGTACAAGAGTACATAGACTCCAGAAGATGGCGTTTTAGTGTACGGATGGGACTGAGGAGCGTTAATTTAAAAGGCGTGCTAAAAGCGAAACTGCATATTTATTACTAACTCTTAAATATAAAGCTTATAAGGTATACAACATACCTATCCTCCATACTTAGGAGGTATACGAGTACAACATACAACCAAAAAAGAAGAAAAAAATGCAATAACACAATAATTGTATTTTTTTTTTTCTTAGTTTTTAACAAACAAAAGCTTCAATGAGAACTACATACTTAGGAGGTATACAATATACTATGCTACATTTGAGCGAATTTTGAAATTGGATCATAATTAATTTTTTTTCTATTTATTATAATTTTATAATAAATAACGAGAGGTTTATTGTCAATGATACTATAGTTTTCTTAGGGATACATTTGGACTCAAAACTTCAATGGAATTCCCATTTGTCATCCTTGAATGGTAGACTCAGCTCCGTAGCATTCGCAGTTAGAAAAGTACGACAACTGACCGACGTTGCAACTGCACGCTTAATATATTTTGCTATTTCCATAGTGTTATGTCTTACGGCCTGTTACTGTGGGTAATGCTGCAGATATTGAGACTATATTTATCTTGCAAAAAAGGGCTATTCGCGGCATTTACGATCTTGGAGCTCGAGTCTCCCTACGGGATGTTTTCTAAAAGGTAGGCATATTAACAATTGCGTCGCAGTATATTTATAACAATACTAGCGACCCGCCCCGGCTTCGCACGGGTGCAATGCTGATACTAAATATACTACAGAGTGATTTTATTTATAGTATGAAGCTAGCTTATAGCATGGTTATTAACATAATAACAACATTCAAATATGCGTCGTTAGATTACACGTTGTTACAGAATGCGTTGAAGAAATAAAGGTTCACTGCTCGTTCCCCGTAGGTGATAGCGTGATAATTTGTAGCCTATATGTTGACCGGACTTCTTAATAATATTCGTGCCAAATTTGAAGTAATTCCATGTAGTACTTTTTGATTATATCCCGGACATACATACAGACAAACAGACAGACAAAAATTCTAAAAACTATATTTTTGGCTTCGGTATCGATTGTAGATCACACCCCAAGTATTCTTTTAAAAAAATATTCAATGTACAGTTTTGACTTTCCTACCATTTTATTATAAGTATAGATTAACTGTTGCCCGCGACTACGTCCGCGTGGTTATGAAGATATGCATTACTATTAAGATGTTATCATGGTCCCCTCCCATCATGGTCATCCCGGTTGTTATCATGTACACCTGATAGCGATCGTTACTCATAGTAGGGAATATATCCACCAACCCGCATTGGAGCAGCGTGGTGGATTAAGCTCTGATCCTGCTCCTACATGGGGAAAGAGGCCTATGCTCAGTAGTGGGATATTACAGGCTGACACGTAAGATGCTTAACGCAAATTATTTTTTTATTTCAGTCACTTGAAATGCTTATCACTCTGAGTAACTTTTTCAAAGGCACAATTTAGTATAATTTAATAGTTATTTTTATATAATCTCTCTATACACCACATGTTTAGTTTTATTTTCAGGCTGCAGTATAAATAACCTATTAGGCGAACTTATAGCTGCTGTATATGTTTCATACAAACTATCAACCCCAATTAAACCCCCTTAGCGGTGGAATATCGCAAAATCTGTTCTTAGCGGACGTCTACTAACTATAATCTACCTCCCTGCTAAATTTCATCTTTGTCCATCTTGGATGGATGGACCATCCAGCGGTTTTTAAGTTCTCGTGATGAGTAAGTCAGTGACCTTTCTCTTTTATATATATATAGATTACGCTGTATTATTTGGACACTTCCTCACCATCTGTAGAGCATACATTTTAAATTTCAAGTCTCTTACTTCAAAAGCATTTCATACAAACTTCCAACCCCCGTTTTATCCCCTTAGAGGTCGAATTTCGAAAAATCCGTTCTTAACGGATGTCTACGACCTATGAGGAGCCTACTTGCCAAATTTCAAGTTTGTAGCTGTTATAGATTCGGAGATTTCGTGATGAGTGAGTCAATCTACCATCCCCCGTTTTAACCCCAAAAGGGAGTTGATTTCTAAAGATACATTATTTGGACACCTTCTCACTATGTATAAAGCATAAATTTTAAATTTCAAGTCTCTTCCTTCAAAAACATAGGACTTTCATACAAACTTCCAAACCCGTTTTATCCCCTTAGGGGTCGAATTTCGTAAAATCCGTTCTTAGCGGATATTTGCGGCCTATAAAGAGCCTATCTGCCCAATTTCAAGTTTTTAGGTGTTATAGTTTCGGAGATTTCGTGATGAGTGAGTCAACCTACCATCCCCCTCTTTAACCCCAAAAGGGAGTTGATTTCTAAAATTATCAATATCAATATCAATTATCAAGCGCAAAAAGGGTAAGTCAATTTCCTATCCTGCAACGATGTCCTTAGATGGCGAAGTGGCTTCTTCCGGACCTGGACAGATATAATATCATAAATAGCGGTTCGTTATTAAACAGGTTTGTTATTTTTGTTGGCGTCCTGTCGAGTTGCCGCATTGGCGCGTTGGCACGTTGGCGTGTTGGCGTGTTGGCGTGTTGGCGTGTTGGCGTGTTGGCGTGTTGGCGTGTTGGCGTGTTGGCGTGTTGGCGTGTTGGCGGGTTGGCGTGTTGGCGTGTTGGCGGGTTGGCGTGTTGGCGTGTTGGCGTGTTGGCGTGTTGGCGGGTTGGCGTGTTGGCGTGTTGGCGTGTTGGCGTGTTGGCGTGTTGGCGTATTAGCACATGCAGGATTACATAGTTGATAAGTGGCGCTGTATTTTATGCAACATATTACTAATTTTGTACTAAAACACAGTTTATATATTATTTTTCAAAAGAGTAACTGCGGAGTTTCTTGCCGATTCTTCTCTGTAGAATCTACATTCCGAATCGGTGGCAGCTTAATTTTAAATATAATAATCGTTATAAAATTTTAATTTGCAAAATGACGATTCGAATGTGATTTTGAAGCCTATTTGAATGCAGTTTGTTTTGATTTTTGATTTTGATTTTGATACATCAACCTCCGCAATGTTGAACATAGATTTTATAGTCGATTTGTAGACAAGGCTGTATATGTTTAAATCGGCCTTTTGCACAATGTGTTATACAGTTGTGTAACAAAGTTAAATAAATAATAACTGTTGACTTGTTCAGTTGTACAAACATGTCTAAGAATTTCGCCGATGATTATATTTCTTTCCACACCATAAGACACGTTTAATGCAAATTTGGTTTTTTAAATCTTTCATTTCATTTAATACCTAATAATGTTCCTTGTTACCTTAAAATCAATATATATGTAATAAAAAACGGCATGTGCTAATCCTATGCCATCTTATGTTACCATATAATGTCGACAGACATTATCCAGATCACAGGAACATTTGGGTCGACTCGTAATTGGAAAGATATTTCCACAGCCTAATTTATTCGGAGTTTATTGTCGATTCTTCTCTGCAAAATGTGTATCCGAATCGGCGGTAGCTTTACTTTTAAATAAAATTGATGATATTTTACTTACTAACATGAAACTTCAAAAGTGCTCTGCCTACTTGAATAAATTATTTTTTGATTTTGATTTTCTAAAAGTTTTTCCTGTAATACGGCGATTTAGTCACCGTACTCTTACTACAAATTATAATAAAACTTTTGTCAGACCCCTTATTTAGACACGTTAAAAGTTCTATTGTATAGACACGTTAATAATTGTGTGTAAACGAAAAAAAGCGACTTAGATGACATCGACACGTAATACAAAGTAAGTAGTCACGTCACTACAATTTCAAGAGTTCCGCTCGATTTCTCTGGGATTCTATCATCAGAGGCTGGTTTCCTTATCATTCACCTGTGGGATATCTCGTTTCCAGTGGAAAAAGAATAGTCAAAATCGATTTATAAACGACGAAGTCATCCCTGAATGAATTGAATAACCTTTCTAGCGAACCAAAAGACATTTAGATTAAAAAAAATCATTTATATTTTCAATTATATACAAGAATACCTTGCCCTAGAAAGAAAACTGTTTTCAATTAATCTATGCAATGCAAATTTAAATTCATTTATTTTCCCAAAATTAATTGTAGCACAAATGCAGAGCGCAATATGGAAACGACGTAAATGGTAAGAAAACAAGTAATTAAAAGTTATTTAAAACTTAGATGTAGTAATTGTATAATAATGACATACACTTTTGTTTTTACTGTTAAAGTTATTTAAATACTTGTGGCTGTGGAAATTAACCCAAAATCAGATACAATTAATTAATAATTAAGTTATCAAATTCAACTTCAAGGTCGGTGAGATGATGGTGCAGCAGTAGAGTGCGTAAAATATACGTCGCCAGGTGTATTAGTTGGCAGCCTCCCGTAACCCGGTTATTCCTAGCACTTCTGCCCCACCATTACCGCGAACGCTGCCTTAGCCGGGAGTAGTTTTTTGCTCATAGTCACCACGCTGAGCAGGCGAGTCGGTGGCCGCAGGGTTGGCTTTGCCGCACCGAAGTCGCTGCTGCCCGTCTTCGATCTTTTTTAACCGACTTCCAAAAAAGGAGGAGGTTCTAAATTAGACTGTATTTTTTTTTATGTATGTTACATCAGAACTTTTGACTGGGTGGAGCGATTTCGACAAATTTTCTTTTAATCGAAAGGTGGTGTGTGCCAATTGGTCCCATTTAAATTAATTTGAGATCTAACAACTACTTTTCGAGCTATATCTAATAATGCGTTTTTACTCGACGCTTTTTTCGTCGACCTACGTTGTATTATACCATATAACTTTCTACTGGATGTACCGATTTTGATAATTCTTTTTTTGTTGGAAAGGAGATATCCCAAGCTTAGTACCATGATAAGGAAACCAGGATCTGGTGATGGGATCCCAGAGAAATTGATGGAAATTCTTGATAATCCGCAATAACTTTTTACTGGGTGTACTGATTTTGATAATTCTTTTTTTGTTGGAAAGAAGATATCCCTAGTTTAGTACCATGATAAGGAAACCAGGATCTGATGATGGGATCCCAGAGAAATCGAGGGAACTTCTTGAAAATCCGCAATAACTTTTTACTGGGTGTACCGATTTTAATAATTTTTAATTTAATCGAAAGCTGATGTTTGTCATGTGGTCACATGTAAATTTTATTGAGATCCGATAACTACTTTTTGAGTAATCTTTGATAAAGCGCAGTTACTTGACTATTTTTTCGTCGATCTACGTTGTACGTGTAGGTTTTTTTTTTCGTTTGCGAGCAAACACAATTATTGTGTTTATCATCCTTACTTCATTACTTTATCATCACTTCAGCCTATGGCAGTCCACTGCTGGACATAGGCCTCCCCAAGTTCGCGCCAGACATCCCGGTTTTCCGCAATCCTCATCCAGCCTACACCGGCAATCTTACGTAGATCGTCGGTCCAACGGGAAGGAGGACGTCCCACACTGCGTTTGCCAAGACGCGGTCTCCACTCCAGGATCCGTCTACTCCAACGGCCATCGGTTCTGCGACACATATGACCAGCCCACTGCCACTTCAACTTGCTAATTCTGTGGGCTATGTCGGTTAATTTTGTTCTCTCGCAGATAGTCTCATTTCTAATCCTATCTTTGAGAGAAACCCCAAGCATAGCCCGTTCCATTGCACGTTGAGCGACTTTAAATTTGTGTGTTTGTGTTACATTATTTTATGGATATAGATAAAAAATATTTAATGAGAAAGAAATACCTTTAACTAAATTTTATTATTATTCTTTGTTCTTAACATAACTGTTATAATAAGTATTTCATACAAGATATTACCAATTTATATAGAGTAAGTGCGCCAATTATGAACTAGCTCCGTAATATGGACTACCTACATTTCTCAAAAACCATCGGTCGTATTTAGTTATCGGTCTCCGCAAACTAAGTTCCACCCCTCCCGCGGCTCGTTAGTCGCTTGCCGGTCGTCAGAGAGCACTCACGCATTTACGGCAGCCATTTTTCATTTTTATAATCGTGCGATGTAATTTTTTACTTAACTTCGTAAGATTATAATTTCAGCAAATATTACTGTTTAGGAAAGTGGATTAAAATAGGGGAAAGGTGAGTTATTTTACAATTATTCATAATAAGTTGATATATCCAATAGTTTTTTTTTTTTTTTTTGCAACAATATTAACCTAGAAATGTATGTGTATTATAATATGGACCACCGGCATGTTTTGAATATGGACTAGTGGTCCATATTACAAACACTCACTTATATTTTGATTGTTTTAGGATGGCATCTACAAATTCTACAACCAAAGTAAAGACCAGACAAACATGGGATAAAGATGCAATGGCTAATGCAATTAAAGCAATACGAGATAAGCAAATGGGTTTTTTAAAAGCATCTAAAACATACGGAGTGCCCAAAACTACCCTTATATATGTAATTTTGTTTTTGCTACTGCGTCTGGCGTGATTCTTCTAATTTTGAATTAGACACTTACTAACGAAGTAAACTTAATCGAAATTCAAACTTAAACAGAAAAAGATTATCAATAAATTGATAAGATGGTTTCACTTTTTAACTCTCTATTTATTGAGTATCTTCTAATTATCTTTTTATGACCTCAAAAACTATTTGCAGTATAATGTAAAATTTTAAATAGACTACAAAATAAACTATTGTTTAGGTATATCAGACATTAAATTGTGTTAATATATTAATGGAAATACAACCTCACAATCACGAACAACAATTCAATAATAATTAGTAGGTTCAAATTTGTACAATTATTTTGCGAAAGTAATAAAAACAAACAATACGGTGTATTCCAAGCCATTAAGTGTGTGCCAAGAAAAGAGTGAAAAACCACTTAAGTATTTCGTGCCAAGCCCTTAATTGCTCGCGAAATTTTTGTCTATGAGAACAAAAAACAGAACAAAATTCCATCCAAGCATGGTATGGGCCTGTACTAGGAGATTCTACACCTATATTAGCATAATATAGGTAAACCTAACGATTCAGTGCGATCAAGTTTAGTATCTGCCATGTTTGCCATTATATTTTGGCCATTCAGTGTACACCGAACTTTTTTTTAATATCTACCTTGATATTCATTACAACGAAGAATTTAATTTTAATCTTTATTAGTAGCGTTTATGATAATTTATGATAATTTTGTATTGCGCATTTTGGAATCTGACGTCTCTACAAAAACCCTTATCTTAGGTTTAAGAGGTACTTTACCTTTCGATTTAAAAAAAAAACATCGACTCAGGTCTAATCGTCAGAATTGATCTTTGCCTTTTTATCTTTTTTTTTTAAACTTTAAAACAGTAAGCCACTACTTTTAAGTACTTAGCACATTACTTTGTGTATAGCATGAGCCGGGCATTTTGATTTGCCGCCCCATTTAAAAGCATATGTATTAGGGATGTGTTAATAAATTATCGATTATATTCGATAAAAATTTTCAGCTGAAATGTTTTTTTTTTAATCTTGTTATATTTCTCTTATTTAGTGAATCCTTTGGTGGTATAATATATTAATTTTTCACATCCCTATTACGTATGTTCGGCTTTCGCTGCCCCACGCAAAGGCCACCCCAGGCCATGGCCCTTTTGGTCCTAAGGTAAATACGCCCATGGACTTAAATAATATAATAAATGAATAGTATGATGATGAGTAGTATATCAGAATAATTGATTAACTATATTTATTTTATTAATCTCTGAGTAGTCGAAAGTACTTCAAGCGTAGAATAGAATTATATTCTGCTTTTTTTCTATTTATCGGCGCGTTGGTGCAAACTTCACAGAAACTGGTTAATATACTAACAACCGGTTCGATTACTGCACATGAAAATTAATATTGATAAAGGCGATTACAGATTTTTGTAATTTTCTGGACGTTTTTTTTTTTGTGTTGTGTGTGTTTTTAGCCAACGCAGCCTTTATTTTTATACTGGGAGCAGTTGAGTATGAAGTGATACAATTTAGAGTATAAACCTGTCTTTTTTCGAATGATAGTGGATGTAGGTAACAATAACATAACAACTGAGGTAGAACACAGCAGGAATTTCCTGTTCAAAATATGGAGCAGCCCGACTGGGGTAGTACCTCAACCTTACAGAAGATCACAGCAAAATAATACTGTTTTCAAGCAGTATTGTGTTCCTGTTGGTGAGCAAGGTGGTCAAGGGAGAAAGTATCTTGGGAAAGTAGCTTACAGAAAAGCTAAATTATACTGTTTTCAAGCAGTGTTGTATTCCTGTGGTGAGTAAGGTAACTAGAGCTCCTGGGGGGATTGGGGATTGGGTCGGCAACGCGCTTGCGATGCTTCTGGTGTTGCAGGTATCTATAAGCTACGGTAATCGCTTACCATCAGGTGAGCCGTACGCTTGTTTGCCGACCTAGTGACATAAAAAAAATGTACAAGTTATAATCTTTTTAGTTTCCAGTGATGGCGCAATATACTGCTTCAATTGTAATCGTTCATAAAAATGTGATAATAACCCAATAGAAATTCTTATGATAAAGCTTTATCGCTGTTTATTGTTTTCGTAATAATCTTTGATACTCTTATTCGTTGTACGCGCGATTTGGTTCATAAATGCTCTTCCTTTTTTTAAATGTCAAGGGTGGTAAACAAACAGCTCACCTGATAATAAGCGGTTTTCTTAACCTGCAGATGTCTGCAAAACCAGAAGCATATCAAACGCGTTGCCGACCCTATCCCTAACCCTCCCGAAAAGCTCTGTTAAAACCTTGTATTGGTGTGCGAAAGTGTAAATAAATAAATAAAGCCCCTTCCTTCCTTACCACAGGAACATAAGGGCGCGTTCCTACTTTGTTGTGACGACTGATAATCGTGTAGTTTTAACTGTCATGGCTTATGTTTAAATGGAGGTGTTCACATATAGTACGACACGAATTACTGTCGTCTACGACATTTTTTGCAGTGACCACAGATTGTCATGAAAGTGGATACGGCTAGCACGACAATCGTAAAACGATAAAAAATCGTTACGACTAAATCGTGACGGCTAATCTATAAAAATATCGTCTCGTCATTTAAACGTGTTTTCCCTTTTCGTCTTCGTCCATTGAACTCAGAAGCATAAACGCACTACTGATCTCCAAGAGAACGTAGAGGCGACTGTAGATTTGTAGCTTGCTAATGATGTGTAAACGACAAAGCGACTGCCGTGAAACGATAAAATGTCGTCGCAATCCAATGGGAACAGCTAGAAAGCTATAAGAGTCGCTAAACGATAAAAAAATTTGCCGACAAAAAATCGTTCTAATGGGAACAACTAGAGACGACAGTCGTCCAATGATAAGTTAATCGTTACGACATAGTGGGAACGCGCGCTAACACTACTTGAAACCAGTATTTCTAGTAGCTAGTATTTTATATATTATAGTTCGATTAAAAAAAATCATTGAAATCGGTCCACCTAGTCAAAAGTTCCAAGGAGAACCTCCTCCTTTTCTGAAATTCGGTTAAAATGTATCAATTATGGTTAACTATTATTATAAAAGCCAAAGATACTAAATTTCATTAAAATTCATTCAGTAGTTTCAGCGTGATTTGTATCTAAAATACAGTCCGACATACAGACAATAGTGAAAAAAAATTGTTTTATTTATAGCCCTTCGAAAGCGACAGCAAACAAAACAATATTTTTTAATCTTTTTGTAGATTTGTTTTAATGCTTCTTTCGCTGAATGTATTACTACGAGCTCTAACTTAAAACTCGGTATAGGTTTCATCTTGATACGTCATCTGCAAGTGTATAATAGTTATTACTGTGTGTGTGTACAGATACACTGTATTAAAATAACAACAACAAATATTTTTCTAACATCCTTTATTTTTCTGCATTTACAACAAAAAAAAAACTAGTACAATAATTTACTAACTATGGAATGTAAGGCTCACAGCACACAATTATATCCACACATTACTTCAAGAAAAAGATATAGCCTAACTTTGTTAGCGACAGACAAAGGAAAAATTCGTTACGGTTATATAGAAAAAAAATGTAAGTACATAAGCCATAAATATATGGTAATTCTGAAACATAATATTAGGATTTAATTTTTCTTAGCTGCTATTAAGTATAGTAAAAAAATCTTCTTTAAAAGTCCCTAAAAATGACAGTTGAAATAAAACGTAATTATAAGAAACAACTAAAATTAAAATAATATTTTGAACTCTATTGATATTATATTTTTATTTGATAAAAAAAAAGAATTGTCATTTTTTCATAATCTATTATTTTTTAAATTAAACTTAATTATCATTAAATAGCAAAAAAAAGGCTGGCAAGTAAAAATAAAAGCAATAACAATTAAAGATATGCTCGATCATTATTGCTTCTAGTTTAACATTTAAATAAATTCATAATATATTTCTTTAGTTCATAACAATATGATTATATTTTCGCTAAATTCAACAATATTATTATGGCAATTACACTGAAGTCATATTTTACATATTTTTCTATATTTATATGTCATTTTTATGACAGATATAAATATGTCAAGATGGCAACCTCGTATTCCTATGTTATCTTAGATCACCTAGGCTTACTATCTAGGTTTACAATTATTAATTCTGATGTTAAATTGCTTAATTCAAAATTAATCTTCGCTTACTTTAGACTTTCCATAACTTTCATTTCGCAAATGTAATAATTATGTGTACTAGATAATTTAATTACAATTATGAAATGACAAATGTGGCTGCCATCTTTTTTTTTATCTGTTTTGTTCCATTACATATACAATAACTTTTTAAAAAAATAACATAACTTGATTCGGAGATTGATGAATGTTTAATTTTAAATATATTTTCAATTATAATAATCACTAGTAATACAATATTTTTATTTTACAATTGTAAATAATATACAGTAATACCCCGACTTACGCTACCTCGACTTACGCGAATTCGGAGTTACGCGATTTAATTTTCTCGTCTATTCGTTTTTTGTTTGACTCCCCCCACCCGCATTATTATTCGTTCAGTTTACAACAGGCACAGACGTGTAGTGCGGAATCGGCGCGTAGTTACATAAGTTACGATTTTGTGTTTTTTGGGAATCGATAGTCAGATCAATTACGAAAAGTACCCCACAAAACTGTACCTTACCACTTACGCGAATTCGACTTACGCGGATAGCGCTCAGTCCCACCTATCGCTTAAGTCCGGGGTACTACTGTATTTTATTAGGTCCTGTTTCACCGGTTATGGATAATTTTTATTCTTCACATAAGTTACGAATAGTATTTAAAAGCAGGAGGTAGAATAGATCATTAGACCCTGTTTTCTGATAAATATGCCATATCATTACATAGTATAAAACAAAGTCGCTTCCCGCTGTCTCTATGCTTAGATCTTTAAAACTAAGAACGGATTTTGATGCTGTTTTCTTTAGTAAAGAGAGTGATACCAAAGGAGGGTTTATATGTATAATACATGCATTATATAGTAGAGGAAGACTGATAGTTTTGTAACCGTGTGAAGCCGGAGCGGGTCGCTAGTATAATATATTTAGTGAAATCTGATGGTGAAAAAGAAAAATGTATTATAAATTTAAAAACTTAAAAAATCCTTATCTTTCAAATACGGCAACCGGTGAGACAGGCCCTAAAAAGTAAATTTACAAGACGACAGAGGCTTGGAATTCTTTTAAGACCTAGTCTAATAGAATGTAAATCCGTTAAACACAATTTTGTTTTTTTCTTTTATACATACAACTGGGTCGGCAAACAAGCGTACGGCCATCGTGATGGTAAGCGACCACCGTAGCTTACAGACGTCTACAACACCAGAAGCATCACAAACTAGTTATCGACCTTAGTCACACAGTAACACAACTGCTTGATTGCAGTGTTATTTATCTGTGATCTTCTGTAAGGTCGAGGTACTTCCCCAGTCGGTCTGCCCCAGATTATACAAATGGAGTTTACTTTCAACTCTTGTCGTGGATGCAATTTACGACTAGTTTTAAAAATTATTTACTGAATTATGTTATACATTTTAACAATTTATTTTATATAATTACACGCAACACATAATACCATCAATGATAATATTTCTTATATAAAACTGGAATGTTTCGAATAAATGCTAATTTTTTTTAAAGATATTTTGAAATAATTTCAAATAACTACCGCACTTATCGGTACACTACAAGAAAATTGAGCACTTAAAAATATTTAACCATAATATATTAACTTGGAAAACATTAAAAAAACCATCATTTGATATTTTAATATTTTGATGTAAATTTTAATTTATATAACAGGCCATATTTATGTAAAAAAAAAAAAAAAAAATAATAATCAAATGACTGCAATTTTAAAGTAGTTTTAATAGGAAATAATTTAATTGCCAGCTTTAAAAATAGGTCTATTCAGTTTTATTAATTTATTAATAAATTGGCCAATTATTCTAAATATATATTTATATTACTTCTTAAAAAACAAAAAAATAGCTAAATGTTAATTAGGAAAACTTTCTTCCTGAATAATATGATCACAAAACTATTTTTTATTTCAACTAAATATTGTAATGTTCAAATGCCAATTTCCGCTTTTTTATAATAAAGACATTTTTTATTATACAGACATAAGTACAAGGTATATCTTAATTTAAATGCCTAAGCACCTATATTATGGTAACATTTTTGAAATAAATTAATTTATATCTATATTATTTGACGCTAGCAACACAGTTATATATTTATATGGTAACACTTAAATTATGCTACAAAAACAAAGTATAGATTTTTTATACTTACTTATTTAAAATTAATATCTAAGTAAATATTTTCTCGTGGAATCAAATCTCTATATATTTCTAACTTATGATTATTTTCGATTGATAATACAATTATTTATTATTGTTTATGTAGTCATATTTAAATAAGTAAATTAAGATTTCAGAGCATCCCAATTATTATTTATTTTTTAATATAATTCCTGTAATTAAAAAAAAATAAACATCGAATGTCTGATTTAGAACCTTAGCCGTTCTGGAACAAAAGTAAAATAGAAAATTATTAATTTTTCAATTTTTTTTTATCATAACGATATCATATTTTCATAATACTATAATTGTCTTTAGATGATTTTTTGATTAATTATAATCCCTTATTAGTTACTACATCTGCTAATGACGTTTTAGTATCAAGTTTTTTTTTTTTTAAATTAAATCCGTGACCAGGGATTATTAAGAATGTATTATTTCAAATATAACAAATATCACTTGTTCTTCTTTGTTAATTGTAAAATAAAAAAAAAATAGTATTATAAATAATAAACTGTTGTTATGTTCTTAAATAGCACAAAATTCAATATTTTTAGTTTAGTTAGTAAGTTAAAAAATATCAAAATTACATTAAATTAAAGACTGATTTCCTAATATATTTCACTAGTAAGAATATAATTTACTTAAAATAAAATAATACTTATATTGTTAAAAATAGAAATCGAGTAAAAAAGAAAAAAAAAATCATAATGTACAAATTATTTCGTTGTTTTATATGGCATATAAATTATTTACTTTATGATAAAACAATCGATTTACTTTTCATGTATTATAGCAAGGATAACACTATATAGGTTCCTATACTTAAAAAAACTGTTCGTTTACGTAACGAAACTTTTCATTAGCAAAACGGTTCGATTATGAATATAGGAAACAGACTTATGCCTACTAGACCTGTCAAACGACCGGTTTTTAAGCTTTTAAGATTTTTCATCTTTTGTTATTTCATTACACGATTTTTCTGTCATGTAGTTTCTTAAGCGCTCTGGTAGGTTGTGTTCAATTTAATTTTTCGACGTCTTCTATTTTAGAAACAATCCCAAAAACTCCATTTTGTATTTTGCAAAATCATTTCGCTTGTTTCGCTATTCATCTGTTAAGTACAGTATTTTTTGCATATAATTATTATGCGACATATTCGGCCATTTTTATCTAGTGACGATTCTTATAATTTGACACATTACATATGCGACTTTTAAAGTTAATTTATTAATCACTGGGTTTAAAAAACAAAATTATTTTTTAATACTGTTTTTCTTTATTATATTGTAAAATTATTATTAAGGGAAGCTGCATTATTCTCATTTAATTTTTTATTAATGAAATTTTTATATACTTAAATTAATGAAGATTTTTTATGCGTGGTATTATTATGATTAAATCAATGTACCTTGAGAACAAAACATTTCTTTTTAATTTGCAATAATATGGATAAGTTTTAATTGAATTTTAGTATTATGTGTTTCGTTAGGTATAAGTCTAACCCTTGAAAAAATACTTTAGATGAGATCAAGATATAAGGAAAAAATGCTACAAACAAGAATATTGTATAGAATGTAATATTTTTTTTTTTGCAAAAGATTATAAATAGAGATATTAATAATAATTTAGGAACTAAAATTTTGATAATATTAAGTTTACGTCTGCTAAATCGTTAAGTAGGTGGCAGACCCCGTAATAAGAAAAATTATTGAATTAATTTATACAGCATGAATACAAGCAAGAGGCACCAAATCAAACGACATACCTCAGTTTTGTACTTAACTTAAAAATGTTTTGTAGTATATGTTGTTTCATTGAATACCTCTCGTTTGTACATCGCTAAACAAATATAGTTTTTTTTTAAATATATATTTCTAATATATACTGACTAATCATTTTTAGTATATAATTATTATACGTTTATAACAAATATTTTTGAATGACCTATATAATTGCACCAATATATTTTGTTATATAATATAAATACATATGTGTATTTATTAATAATAGAACTAATTCATTTCTAAATATATTTGTATATAAGCTGAGTGATATTAAATTCTAATATGCTTGGTCTATTTTTATTAATTCTTATATTATTATATATATATATATTGCAGGTGTAATTCTTATAAATAATATTAAAAGTGAAAGTTTAGAAAAAGTTCTATATTTTTTGTTATTTAAAATTAAATATAAAAAAAATAGGAACAAATAAATATTTAGTTAGATAAATTAAAATTAATAATGTTGGACTCAGGTTTCCAAACTACACGTCCAATAAACAATGCAAGAAATTTGACCTAGCGTAAGAATTTCAATTATAAAATTGAAAAGGTTATTTATTGTTTTCTGATGTTTACGCGAATTTTACCCATTATAATAAAACATTTTTTTATTCGGGTTTTATCGCGGTTTATTAAGCTTTTTACATGCCCGACATTTCGGATAGTTTGCAGAAACCATGGTCACGGGAGAACATATAAAAAACCTAATAAACCGCGATATAATCTGAAAAAATTGTTTCATTATATTAAAAAGGGTACGTTTTTTTTCTAGAACAAAGAAAAACAATATTTTAAAATCACTTTTAAACATTATTTATACAAAATTCTAGCGTATATGTGACTCTATTATAAATATAAAATTGTTCTACTATTACCTTATTTGTTATGCATATTTGAAATATACACAAGCTATACCTTTCTATATTATTGTTCATATCGTTGATGTAACAAAGACAAAAATATTTTCGATTTCAACAATTAAATATATATTTATGACATAAATCATATAATTAAATGAAATACATAACAGTTTTATAACTAATGGCACCTAATCGGGAAGTGTATAAGTAAATTTATTAAATAACATTTTTTTTTTAAATTTAAAGTAAAAATAAATGCACCGGAATGTTCCGATTATAAATAATAATCATTATAAGAACGATTATTAAGACTGTAAGGAACAGAATAATATAAAGAATACAGTACGTCATTTATAAGCAATGTCTAAGTGACAATAAATTTATAGTGTATATTGACTGTTATACAGTTAGCCACCAAATTATTAATTATTTAATTTTAACATAAGTGAAACTGTAAAAAAAAGAAATATAATATTTTGTCTAAGGAATTTTTATTTATCATTTTTCTTAAGGTATGAAAACTCAAGTAATGATTAAAATTCATTTCTTAGTATACGCCAAAAAATTTTGGAAAAATTGTAAAAATCAAAGAATTATTCTTAAAATCATCAAATTTATGAAAAACTGCGCAAGAACGTTTACGTTGCCAAACGTTTAACGTCGTCAAATCCATTGTTTTTAAGTTTTGGGGCTTGTCGACTTTTTGGTTTATCGACGGTAGTTCGAAAAGATCTTTTCTTTCTATTAGAATTTTACTTCTATCTCTTTCTATCTCTCTGGAGCATTGTGTCAAGCTAGTTAGTCAGTGACTAATGTTTTTATTGTATACTGATCTTGTCAAAATATCAAGTAACTGATCGGCAATCCATTTACCATTATTACGCAACTGTAATAGCTGACGCTACTATATTGTCTTATTATACTTTTAAATATTAAATTACATTTAAAACAAATAATTTCGATATTTATATAAAATAAATTAATAATATCAATTATAACGGCTGTACTTATGAATTAATTAAAATTTTCAATATTTCTAGAACCTCTAGTATTGAAAGTCAATTTTAATCGAAAGGGTAATTCCAAAATGACGAATATTACCGCGCTTCTTATATTTTTGTCAGAAGCCCGTTCAGTTCCAGCACTTCTGGTACTTCTATGTCTTCTAAGCGTATTGGTGATGGGCTGAACTCGAAATGGACAGAGTAGATCATCTTCGTGTCCATTAGCAGACTTTGCTGTAAGCAAAAGTACAAATGTAAACAAAAATTAAAAATTATTTATTTAATGCTCACCGCGTAATACTTTTACAAATATTACTTTTTTTTTCTTTTCAATTTTAATTAACTATCTGTAATTATATTATACAAGTAAAGCGCCAGTGTTAAACACGTGAGGGTACGAGGAACTACGGGAATTTCTCGAGGTCTTAATTCGTCTGAAAAATTCATCTTGCATTTGACGGCAAAGGAAGAATCTCTAGACATGTATAATCGCCAATCTAAACTTGGGCAGCTCGACGTGACACGTGAACATATCTTAACCCAGCTGTGAGACGTTCTCAAAACTAATACGGTTCAGACAGGTACCCTTTTTGGTATCACAGGGGAACCCGTTTACGCGTGATATCCAGGATGCCGGGGTAGGCATTCCTAGACCGTATGTCGGTTTAAGCATTTGGGGGTGCAATACCGATCAAAACCCCTGCGGGAGCCTTCAGCCACTTTAATTGGAGGGTCCCGGATCTGCAGGCAACACGATCCCTCCAGGGACAAACTGGCCTCGGCGAAAAGGCCAAACTTCTCCTCCATGGGGACTGTCCGGCTCAGCGCTGGACAATTCCGACGACGCCGTGTCTAGCTGGACCGGGCTCCCATCCCGGCCCAACATGGGCACGGGGTTACACAGGTTACCTAAGCCAATCTAATCTAGTCTAGATCCTCTCTTCCAAACTCACCGGTTCCTTGTTCGCGTTGGGTCCAGCCCTCTCCTGCATCAGCTTCTGTATCTCATGGATGAACTCGCGAGTCACTTTCACTTCGTACTCTTCGGCCGGTGTGTACATGTTCAAGATCTGAAAAAAGAAGATAAATAAATAAAAAATTCACACCCAACGGCCCCCAGTAGGGCTATCTCATGTGTCAGAAATCCGAAAACACACACAATACACAAGCACAAACGCCCAGACCTCTATAAACGTCTATATGGCCAATACAAAATGTCTGCCAGAGTTGTGACCGCTGCGCTAACGCGTCGTCAAAAAATAAACTCAATCAATAACCTTTTATACCACTAGGGTGCTAAACAAACGTACGGTTTGCTTGCCAACCGTACCCCCGTGACCATACCGTCTGCCAATAGCTCTTACCACCTTACTCGTCATGGGACACAACAGCAGTAACTGAGATAACAGCTAAATAGTTGTGATCTTCTATAAAGTGGAAGTTCTTCCCCAATCGAGCTGTTCTAAATCTTGTGCAAGATATTTCCTGCTGCGCTGTACCACAATAAAACCATCAAACCAAAGAATACGCTTCAATAACTCTTGAGTATGCGATTTGTTGCCCCAATCGACCCAGAAGTTTGAGGTTCCTCAACCAGGCTGCCTTAATTTCGAGCATATTTCCTGGAGAGTTCTAGCTGTGGACTAAAGTTTTAGGTCAGTCTCACCTTGCAAACCTGCACGGCAGATAGGTCGGCGCACATCTCCACGGTGCTGGCGACGTCTGCCATGGACTTGCGGGCTTGCAGGAGCTGCACGGCCTGAGTGATGGGCTTCAGCACGCTCAGGATCTCCTCCATCTGAATGAGTGACAGGGACATATGTGCCTTGTTAATGTAGTCATCAATACTGGATACACTTCGCACTTTCTTTAGTAATAATAATACAACTTTGTACAATTCTAAATAATTGCATTTAGTTATAAATGTTAACAAGTTCTATAAAGAAAACTAGATGGCGCTGCCCCACGTTTGAAACATACTAACGTTTGGTTATGTAAATTACATATAGTATAAAAATATATTTAAAAAGTGCTACGCGTTATCTTGATTCATCATAGTTTCTTTGCCCTGCCTATATCGAATCAGAGACAACTTGTATACATAATTTAACATTGCCGACCTTACCCAGGACCCTGTCCAGGATCTTTGGCTACCTTACTCACCAAGTCACCACAGGATTACAGCTGTGTTATTTAGCTATGATTTTTTCTAAGGTTAAGGTGGCAAGCGTTGTTACTGTTACTTTCGCTCCCGCGTATCTTTTCTTTACACGTTCTTTTTAATCTGATATTTTCTGGAAGAATTCCTATTTTCTGGAAAAAAATCGCTACATGGCGAGAAGATCGTCTCGGCACATTTTAATTCGTCATCGTATCGTATCATATCAGCCTGTTACAGTCCACTGCTGGACATAGGCTTCCACAAGTTTGCGCCAAAATAGCGTGAACTCATGTGTGTTGCCCATAGTCACCGCTGGGCAGGCGGGTTGGTGCCCGCAGTACTGGCTTTGTCGCACCGAAAACGCTGCTGCCCGTCTTCGGCCTGTGTATTTCGAAGCCAGCGGTTGGATGGTTATCCCGCCATCGGTCGGCTTTATAATTTCCAAGGTGGTAGTGGAATTGTGTTTTCCCTTAGTCGCTTCTTACGACACCCACGGGAAGAGAGAGGCATTTTAATTAATATTAATTATTTAATTTATAGATTTTAAGCCAAGATATTTCCAGTTGTATCCAACCTCAATAAATACCAAACGGACAATGTCCACAATCAATCAGTTATATCTTAAACCACTTACATTCTTCTGGCCGTATTCAGCCAAATGTTCTTTGATCCATGTCTCAAGGTGGGAGATGTTGTATCTGATCTGCAGGCCCTTTGCCCAGCAGCAAAGGTCCTTTCGTAGTAACAGCTGGTTAAGGCTGTACGCGCAGATGTAGTAGAACAGCTGGGGAAGAATGAAGAAAACGAGTTAGAAAAAATATGGTGAATATATTTGGTTGAAGTTTTTTAAGCGAAGGACATTGTAATATTAGACTGATGTTATGTATATAAAAGTAACTGGGTTTATCTTTTACGTTTTTAAGACTTCACCAGTGTAAGATTTTTTTTAGAATAATAAATAGTTTTCATCAAGTAGGTTGGGTATACGTAACAACCGCTCTGGTGTAGGGGTGTGAGATCACCTAAAACTCCGACAGTATGCGGGTTCGTTTCCCGCTCGGGTTGGATATTTGTATTTGTACAAGTATTTCTTTCCGGTTTGGATGCATGTGCTTGTGGGTCTCCCCACCGTGCCTCGAACAGCATGTTAAGGGCCCAGCCCCGTGTCATTTTTGCGATCCATATCGAGACAAGCACGCCCGAGCACACAAACTGCGAAATATTAATTGTCAAGTTGCACGCGGTGCACCGTCCACAGCACCGTGCTGCGGCACCGCGGGCGTGGGACCGGGCCCTAAGCCGTCGGTCCCAGTTGTTATCACTAATACCTAATAGCGTTTGTGGCTAAGCTTTAGACTAGGAAAAACCGAAATATGGGGTTTTTGGGGGTGGAGGGCGGAGGGTGTAAGGGAAGCTATACAAGGTAACACTGCCACACTTCGAAACCCCATGGTTATGGAGATATCCATGTTCAAAGTTTTGAGATTAGAGGAAGAATTTAAAGCTATTATAATACCTTTGAGCTCCGCGTCTGACTTCACCTTAGCTATGGCGCTATAGGGAGTGCCACCCATGCGCCGTTTCACAACTTTATAAGTTATTTTCGAACAGGAGTACGTAAAAACGATCTCGACTCCAAGATCAACAAACGATACAACTTGCGGTAACCATGCTTAGTTTCGTAGCTTTCAGATGTTATATTCACATTTCGCACTTGATATTAACATTTCAGACGTTAAGTTATTGTTTTCACACGGTTTTTCAACAAACGATACAACTGATGTTTAATGACTGAGATATAAATGCCTTAAAAAAAATGGCGCGCCACTTATCGTTTCGCTCCAAAGCATGTAAGCATAAATTCATTGTTTTTGTTTATATAACTGTAAAGGCAAAGGCCTAAGACCATACAGCCTTGTTTCATGTTGTTTCTTAATTAAATATATTTTATTTTTATTGTGGTCTGTCATTTTTTTATTAAAACATCTATTTCTCAGTTGTTAAACATTAGTTGTATCGTTTGTTAAAAAACCGTGTGAAAACGTTAAATTAACGTGTGAAACGTTAAAATCATGTGCGAAATGTGAAAATAACATGTGAAAACTACGGAACGGAGCATGAGTAACGTAAGTTGTATCGTTTGTTGATCTTGGAGTCGAGATCGTTTTTATTTTAAAAATAACTTATGAAACGTTAAAATAACGTATGAAATGTGAAAATAGCGTGTGAAATGTGAAAAAAACGCGTATGAAATGTGAAAATAAAGTGCGAAAGCTGCGAATTTTTTCTTTTAACCTCAAAACTTTAACCATGGATATCTCCATAACCATGGGGTTTCGAAGTGTGACAGTGGTACCAGGGGCAGCGTTTCCCTCCTGCCCTCCACGGTCCCGAAATTCGGTTTTTCCTAATCTAAAGCTTTACCGCGATTGTTGCCCATAGTAGGGAACATATCCGCCAACCCGCAGCGGAGGAGCGTGGTGTATTAAGCTCCAATCCTTCTCCTACATAAAAGGCATATGTTCAGCAGTGAGGGGTTACAGGTTGAATCGAGTTGGGTATACTGCTCATCGCGTAGGTATTTGTCTTAAGTTTCTTCGGCAAAAGCAGCAGCCGACAAAACAGTGCTTATGTATATGACAAATAACTTTTGCTGTAAAATACGGTGACCACATACGATGAACTCACAGAGTCAGTCACAGTCACGTCACGTCACGTAGACACCGACCTGCTTGAACAGTAAGACGCGCAGCGGTGGGTCCACGGCGTGCGCGCGCAGCGTGTCGTGCGTGGAGGCGAGCTCGTGCTTGAGGCGCGCGGGGCCGGCGAGCTCACAGAGTCAGTCACAGTCACGTCACGTCACGTAGACACCGACCTGCTTGAACAGTATGACGCGCAGCGGCGGGTCCACGGCGTGCGCGCGCAGCGTGTCGTGCGTGGAGGCGAGCTCGTGCTTGAGGCGCGCGGGGCCGGCGAGCTCACAGAGTCAGTCACAGTCACGTCACGTCACGTAGACACCGACCTGCTTGAACAGTATGACGCGCAGCGGCGGGTCCACGGCGTGCGCGCGCAGCGTGTCGTGCGTGGAGGCGAGCTCGTGCTTGAGGCGCGCGGGGCCGGCGGAGGCGGGCGAGGGCGCGGCGCGCGGGGGGCCCGACAGGCCGCTGATCTCCTCGTACTCCAGGATGGCGGGCATGATGAGCCGCTCCAGGTGCCGCTGCAGCAGCGTGATCAGTCCTGGCGAACAGTTACAGGGTTAGCATGTTCCAATAGCGTAGACCTGTTGATGGAAGCACGTCACGATCACGATTTAGCCCATAACATTCACACATCCCACGGCTGGGCATGGCCTCCTTCTCAATATAAAACCATTGGAGCTTAATTCAACACGCTGCTCTACTGTCAATTGGCGGATATATTTCTACTATGAGTAACGATCGCTATCAGGTATAACAACCAGAACCAACAGCTTAACGCACTTTCCGTTGCATAGTACGGAGAACCACATAGAGATCCAAGCCGGAAAGAAATACTTGCACAAATAGAAATATCTACCCCGAGCGGTAATCGATCTCACAAACCGCCGGAACTCAGGCGCTTGCGTGGCCCACGCACCAATACACCCTCTGGGAGTTGTTGGTTGTAACAAATAGCTTAGGCTAAAGTCAGATTTAAGGATCCAGACGCGGTGAGATAAAATTTAATAAGCATTTCAAGAATGGATAACTTGGCGTTCAAAGAGTTTCAAGTTGTTAGTCATCCAGTTAGGGGTCTGCCATCACCGTGCTTCTCGATGGAGGTCTGCAAGTCCAGCTTCCGACCCCAACTACTATCAGCTTTCCGAACTGTATCCTCCACCATATCAAGTTCTTCTACGGATCTCTTTAATTCCGTTAAAATCTGGGCGTTTAAGTCTAAAGTTAGCGACCATGTCTTGAATTCTAGAGCAATACTGGCGACACGCAATCTTCAAACATTAAGGAAGTTTCGACGAGGAAACGCTGCGAAGCTTCCTAAATGCCGCCCAACCAAGCTGGTTCGGCCATTTACTCGTACTTCGTCCCAAAGTTGTACTTACCAACTATCTCAATCGTAATTTCTGGACCAATGTACGATTTTAAGAACAGTCAACATTACCGGATGGGGAAAAAAGGAGCATTAAACGCAAAATCTTACTTTTACTCAAGTTTATTTTTAGACAATTATGCCAAAACATCAATAGACTTTGTTGAATTTCCCTTGTCTCTTCTAAAATGAGAATATTATTGACAATGCGAAGGTGAGTAATGTATTTGGAACTTCAGAGAATATTGTTTAATAATTTTGGATTTCGATCACCCTACTGGCAGTAGAACAATTTAGCAAAATGAAGTATCATCATGTCTTCTCCATGTCTTTTGGATCTTCTAATACACCTATAACGAAAATTCCAATGCAACTTGCTCAATACTTTTTACATAACAAGAGTGGAAAATAATCGTACGGTCCGCTTGATAGTAAGCGATAACGGAAACCTATAAACAATGGAACAGCAGGAGCTTATGTTGCCAACCCCCATTCGACCTTTGCCAAGAGATCTGGCTACCTTACTGACCACATCAACAAAACATTTCATGAAAGTGGTTATTATTCGGTTGTGGTTTTCTGAAAGGTTGAGAAACTTTCCTAGTCGCTGACTTGCTATCCAATGGACAGTCAATTGAGAGCAGTCCAAATTTACGATATGGCTATGGATATGTTATGTTGACAGAGTTACTGAATCGGCAACAGTTCGCAGGTATGTCTTGGCTAGCAGTGAAATGACCAGGCTAGGGATTTGTAACGGAGCGTCTATCTCGAAACGGACAATTTACGATACGGTTATACAACTGGTACTAGTACTAGTACGTACTGGTCCGTAAATAGAACACATTTTTATACTTATATACTATTGATATACATACTAATAAAACATTGTTTTAATGAATTTTTATTATTGTCGTCAACCCTGATTGTAGACTACCTAAAGTCATAGATGAAGTAAAAAAAAGTAGATAATGCGCGGCCTTTGTTGTTACTGAAGCCACAAAACTCGGCTCCTTCAAGTAAACACACGCGCTCACGCACACATATGCATCAAACTCCGCTCATTTTCGTTAGTATCTCACGGGGCCTCGTACAGTAACTTTGCCTATAAAATGCCGTTCTTTTGTAATTAAATGGTGGAAAAAAATATACCAAAGTAAACAAAAAGTCTGAAGAAATATCGTTTCACACGTAAGTATATACAAAACTTCATATTTTTTGTTATTCCAAAATAATATTGAGGTTATTCGGAACTTATAATTTCTATGCCCCGAAATGACGTACCGAGGGAGTGTTACCTGTAATTCTTATTTTCATTAGCCCAAAATGCGGGTAAGTAAATTGTAGGCAATCATAGAAAAATAATTAAGTAGAAAGTGGACATCATTATTATTATTTTTTTATCGTGTGATTTTATATTTTATCTAAATTGGAGTCAATATGAATTTTTAACTCGTTTGTGTTTGCTTAAATTTGTGAATTAACTACTCATATTTTACAACTAAATATCATGATTTTAGGTTTCCAACGAATATTTTAATAGGAGATAGAATAGGTAGCTGCTGTGCGACTGAGCTGAAATGAACTACAACGACAGCCATCGCCATCTAGTGTAGTTTGTTCAAACCATTTTGATAAAGCTGACATGTACGGTACAAAACGTGGACTTCACAGAGTACCATCACGTATATACTACTACTTACTACTAGGTATTTTAATGTTGAATTTTTTGTTCTAGGACCTACCGGATGAGTCTAAAATTAGTCGTTAAGCAAAATTCAATCTTTGATACACCTAGGAAACATAAACTAAGAGAAAAGTTAAAAAAACAGGATCTTTATTTAAAAAAAAATGTAAAAAAATTAAATCATTACAGCAAAGAGTTAGACGTCTTTAAAACAGGAACTTGCCCTTCAGAGGAATCATCAATAACTTAAAAACGCAATTTTAATTGACACAGATTTATATAATTCATTAAATCAAAACATGGCTGCAATAGATTTATTTAACAATTTGAAGCAAAAAAAGGAGTAAATATATTTAAAACTATAAACAGATTTTTATTTTCGCATACCCATTTTACCTATATTAAATTAATTGTGTCTAATCCCATTTAAAAAAATTTTCAGGGACTTTTTTTAAAAAGTGTCAACACTTCACTCACTCACACATATTTAAAAAAGTGGCTTCACTTTTTTGTTCTAAGTGCTTTATCTATTTTTTTTACTTGATCTATACCTAAAGTGGACTAAATAAGATTTAAAAATTACCTTCAGAAATGAACCACAATACTTACCTTGATATATAGAGATGGCTTGGTCGCTCAGAACCTGCCTGTACTCAGAAAGATCAAAGATCCTCAAGCTCTGTTGATTCTGTCGCGGCGTATTACCCGCTTGGTATTTTGCGTCACCGCTGTATTGTCTTAAATTGTTTAGTAATCTGCAAACAGGTTATAATAAGTAATATTAATATAAACTAAATTTTAGACAAATGTAAACTATCACAATTCTATAAGCTCACTAATCTGAGGTCATATGACGTCACAAAAATGTTGCCATGTAAAAAAATCTACTGATTTAGTTATTTTAATTTTTTTATCGATTACTAATTGATGTAATATTAAATTAAATTAAAAACTTTTGACTGGCGCGCTTATTGTTTAATTAACACAATCGGAGCAAGATTAAAAATAGTTGAAAGGCGCCTTTTCCATCATATATGTATTTTGAGGAGCTTGTAAAGATTATATTGCCAATAATTATAAACGATTATAGTTTTAGAGCAATGTATTGAAAAGACTATCTCCTAGATTGAATCCCATTCCAAAACTCTAAATGTGCACAAATTTAATGTTAACTAGTTGTCACCTATGATATTATCCGTATATTTTGGTACAGTCAAAGACATAATTATGTATACACACAAAGTAATTAACATTTTTGTGTATAAAAAGACGTGGTCTCCCCGTGACATTGTTGCTGTAGAGTATTCAAAGTCAGGCACTTCAAAACCTTAATAAATAAAATCCGACCTTGATAAATAAAATTGACCTTTTTTACCATTGTATTATTTCAAATTACCTACGATATTAAAGTTTAAGTTAAATTTCTGATCAAAATTTTAATAAAATGCACTTCACATAACATAATCAAATCGATCAAATATACATACTAACTTGAATCGATTTATCGTGATGATCGAATACAGAGTCGTATGGCTACTTTACTATTTACGTCTCGATGACAAATGTCAAAACGGGCCTATTATTTTATGACGACTATAGTATGTAGTACTATAGTAGGTAGTAGGCGATTCATGTGAGCATAGATGGAATCAGGTAATAGGCCGCAGGTGGCTCATCTGACTACAGAGGAAGCAAGGTAGTAAGGTAAGCAGTGGGCAACTCATCTTAGAACAGATGAACCAAGTAGTAGGCAGCAGATAATTTCTGCTACAACAGCACACAACACACTGACCGGAGCATGTTGGCCAACCAGAGCGCGAAGTAGTCGACGCTGTCGGCGCGGCGTTTGAGAACTTTCTTAACAGCAGCGCGCGCCGCCTTGATCAGCTGGTGCATCTTGGGTTCGTCGTCCACGTGGTCCGTGTGGCGCAGCATCATGAACAGGATGTAGGCCGGCAGACCCGGCAGCAGCGTCGTCGCCACGCGAGGCTTTAGGTCTGCACATACCATGTACCAAATATAGCGTAGATTATACACGGACGGCCCGTCAAAAAGCTGAATAGGACGAGTTTAATCGTGTAGAGAAAAGAGGTTATCCATTAGTTATCATGAGACTCGAAAAACGGGGATGGGAGTGTGGATCGGGAAAAAAAATAACAAAAGAAGAAAGGACAGGCTGTAACGGGATATCACGTGTATTTATTTTTCGTTAAACACACAATTTTTAAATCAGAAAAACAATCAAATGACCTGCCTGGACAACTTTACTTTATTATGATGATTAATTTTTCAAAATTTAATCAGTTTGTACTTTGTACAAAAAAAATGTACGTGACATTTGAGTATCGAGGGGGGGGGTCTCATGGAGGGTAGGAGGTTAAAAAGCTAAAACCATCGGGTGATTAATGGACGTCTCCAAGGTAGTAACTCAACGCTGTCACTTAGTTATGCCACGCCCCTTGAGTAATTAATAGAGCTGCATGTTTCAAATGGAGTCAAAGTGAGCCCTTCAGACAGGCAATCAAATTTAGTTAGATTTAATTGGTCAAGGCGTAGCTGAACTGAGTGTTTTTAACGCAAATATAGTTAGGACTATAAGCGTACTTGTCACAATTCACACACGACGACGAAATTCAATTTTATGCTTTTATTATGTATGTGGGTACATTGGTAATTATTTATGTTTATGTAAAACAATTGAAGAAAATTATTAAAATTAAATATTTTAGCGTTATATAACTATTACTATACACTATAACTGTTAATCATACAATTTTACCTGAAGTTAAAGATACGACATTTAAAATTTATTCTATAAGTACTCTACTTGAAAAATTTTAATAATTATAAATAACTAAATAAATTTTACAACATTCCTTCTGAAATTGTTGTATTTCTCTTAATTCTAACCTTTATTTAAATAAATTCTCTAAATTTAAACTTTAATGACAGCCAACCAGGCGTGGCATAAGTTAACCAAAGAGATTCTATAGGTTTTTTTTTTTAATATATATAACCTAACTTATTATTTTTTATATAGATAACCGACCATATTATTCTGTGTATTTTTTCGGAACCCCGACACAGGAGAAAATCCTAATGGGGCCGTTAAGTGTGAGACGTTTATTTATTTATTTCTTTTTTAATCATTGTTTATATAAATTAAGTTATTATTCAATCACCTGTAATCAACTTCTTGATGATAGTTCCTTCGTCTTGTATCTTGTACTCGAACATTCCGAGGTACTCTCTCTCTTTCTTTCGCATTACAGGCGGGATCTCGAGCGCCGTTGATGTATTTTGAGTTACAATTGTCTCTGAAAATAAAATAAAATAATTTATCTATCTATAATCTATAATCTATAATATATATAAACGCGAAAGGTCATTCATCACGAAATCTCCGAAACTATGACACCTACAAACTTGAAATTTGGCAGGTAGGCTCCTTATAGGATGTAGACATCCGCTAAGAACGGATTTTACGAAACTCAACCCCTAAGGGGGTAAAATAGGGGTTGGAAGTTTGTATGAGAATCCCATGTTTTTGAAGTAAGAGATTTGAAATTTAAAATGTATGCTCTATAGATGGTGAGGAGGCGTTCAAATAATGTATCGATAGAAATCAACCCCCTTTTGGGGTTAAAACGGGGGATGGTAGGTTGACTTACTCATCACGAAATCTCCGAAACTATAACACATACAAACTTAAAATTTGGCAGGTAGGTTCCTTATAGGACGTAGACATCCGCTAAGAACGGATGTTACGAAATTCGACCCCTAAGGGGATAAAACGGGGGTTGGAAGTTTGTATGAAAGTCCTATGTTTTTGAAGTAAGAGACTTGAAATTTAAAATGTATGCTCTATAGATGGTGAGAAGGTGTCTAAATTATGTGCCTTTAGAAATCAACCCCATTCTTGGGGTTAAAACGGGGGATGGTAGGTTGACTCGCTCATCACGAAATCTTCGAAATTGTAACAGATACAAACTTGAAATTTGACAGATAGTTTCTTTATAGGGTGTAGACATCTGTAAAGAACGGATTTTACGAAACTCGACCCCTAAGGGGATAAAACGGGGGTTGGAAGTTTGTATGAAAGTCCTATATATTTGAAGTAAGAGACTTGAAATTTACAATGTATGCTCTATAGATGGTGAGGAGTTGTCCAAATAATGCATCGTGATTTATATATATAAAAGAGAAAGGTCGCTGACTCACTCATCACGAGAACTCAAAAACCGCTGGATGGTCCCATCCACCCAGGATGGACAAAGATGAAATTTGGCAGGGGGGGGGGGGAGTAAATTATAGTTAGTAGACTTCCGCTAAGAACGGATTTTGTGATATTCCACCGCTAAGGGAGTTTAATTGGGGATGATAGTTTGTATGAAACGTATACAGCAGCTAAAAGTTCGCCTGATAGGTTATTTAAAAAAATAATTTGCGTTAAAAATCTTAATAGTACATATCTTCATAACTATGCGAACGTAGTCGCGGGTAACAGTTGTAGTAACAGGTATTATAAAACAAAGTCCCCAAAAGTGTATGTGATCGATTCCCTCAAAATCTACTGAACGGATTTTTATGCGGTTTCATCAATGGAGAGAGGGCTTCAAGAGGAAGGTTTACGGAACGGCTAAGCCGATTTTGATGATAGTTTCACTGGAGGTTTACCGGGAAAACTTTGTGACACACTGATTTCAACGCGAGCGAAGCCGCGGGCACAGCTAGTATAAAATATAAAAACGTTTAAAAAAAGTCTAATGTGTTCGTATTTTCGAGACTGTTTTATGCAACAAAAAAATGCTAAAATCACACTAAAGTGACAATATCTTGTTTTGAATTAAGTTTGAGATTATTTTGAGATTTTAATATAAATATATTCGACGCATCTCGAAAATTGGATTTCATTCTAGAAAATATATTTCATATTTATATTAAAAAATTAAAAAGCAGCTCAATCGAAAATATATTTCTAAATATCCTGAAATTCTTCCAATTTCTACGTAATTTAAAAAATTATGTGCACCAAAGATTTATCAAAGTTAAGCGTTAACACGTGTTATCTGTCATCATTATCGGTCAAACCTTTCTTACACTTTACTACTACTATATATCAAAAAGTAACGTAAATCACCGTTACCCTCCAAGATATCTTGGACATCTTCAATACCCGCCTCCTTTAACTTCGCGACCAAAAGTCTGATTTGGTTTTTGTACCGTCGACAGCTTTCTGACAACTTATCGACACGTTCCTAAAAAAAATATAGAGGATATTAATATCTCGTCCAGAAATTTATATGTGAAAATTATATAAAAACAAATGTTACCTGTATAGCGAGACTCTCAGACGCAAGCCTTATTATTTCGTTTTGGGCGTATTCCTGGCTCTTGTTCTTGGGTTCCTGACTTAATTCTGCACTCAGCAACCTTTAATAGATATATTCAATATTACTGACGTAAAATTGAAAAATTTACGATTATTTAAATTTACGATATACGTAAGATTGCCGGTGTAGGCTGGATGAGGATTGCGGAAAACCAGGATGCCTGGCGCGAACTTGAGGAGGCCTATGTCCAGCAGTGGACTGCAGTAGGCTGAGCCGACTGACTGACTGACGTAAAACCTTACCATAAAAACTATATCCCGTTGAAATATATAAACGCTATTATATATCTTTGAGGGATGTTGGTTAGAGTTTCAAGGGTTACTGATAAATTTGAAACATAACTCGCTTCAGCCTGTAAAATCCCAGTGCACGGCATGGGCCTCTATCCCCATGTAGGAGAAAGATCAGAGCTTAATCCACCACGCTGCTCCAATGCGGGTTGACGGATGTATTCCCTGGGTAACGATCGCTATCAGGTGTACATGATAACAACCGTGACCGACGGCTAAACGTGCTTAACATAATTCGGTGTAAAGATATTTGAAAGGACTTAAGAGCTATTTCACCTCGTCTTGATAATGATAAGCCTTTAATAATCTATACTCGAAGGGGTTGGGAATAGAAACATCAAACAGGCAAAGTTTGGTTTGATAGTAAACGTTTATCTGATGGATACCCTATTAAGTCTTAATTTACTTTATCAGAAAGTATTAAAGGGTCTGAAACTATTTTCTGTCACAACACTCTGCGGCTGACGAACTAGTCGCTATGCTATGCAGCTGTGTAGCTGTAACTATGCAAAAGTAAACACCAAGAAACTAAAGAAAGGATGTGAGATTGCTTTTTTTTGTTTGAACAGTCTTTGTTATTTATCACAGAGATATTAGATATTTGTTTTACAATTTTAAGGTTAAGCATAAACAGATATTAAGCCCTTAGTTACACTGACACATATTTGATGGTTACACAATAATGTGATTTATATACAGGTAATTAGTGAAAAAAATTAGTGTAAGTTGCACTAATGGATAATCGATGGTTACACTTATATCTATTTGGTTTAAATACTGTCCATTAACTAATGGTCTCAGTGATAAGTATCTAAAGTGCTATGCAGCCGTTGGTTAAACTGATGTGTAATCGATGATTTCACGTAAAGGTAGAGTGGTTGGTTACACTGGCTTATAGGCAATGGTTAACCTGAAATGAAGTCGACGGTTACACTGATATGTGGACAGTGGTTACACTGACAGGCTAGGCAATAGAATGAAGTCGACGGTTATACTGGCATGTGGACAGTGGTTACACTGACAGGATAGGCAATAACTATACTGATATGTATGCGTTGGTTACAATGACATGTAGGCGATGGTTACACTGACATGTAGGCGATGGTTACACTGACATGTAGGCGGTCTGAAAGCCATTAAGCCCAAGAATAATAATAATAATGTAGGCGTTGGTTACACTGACATGTAGGCGATGGTCACACTGACATGAATGCAATGGTTACCCTGACATGAAGGCGATGGTTACACTGACATGTAAGCGTTAGTTACACTGACATGTAGGCGATGGTCACAATGACATGAATGCAATGGTTACGCTGACATGTGGGCGATGGTTACGCTAACATGTAGTCGATGGTAACAATGATATGTGGACACTGGTTACAGTGACAGGTAATAACTATACTGACATTTATGCATTGGTTACACTGGCATGTAGGAGATGGTTATACTGAAATATAGACGGCGGTTTCACTGATATATACGCAATAGTTACACTGGCGTGGAGACGATGATTACAGTAACGTGTGTGCGTTGGTTACACTGTAGGCGATGGTTACACTGACATGAATGCAATGTTTACACTGACATGTAGGCGATGGTCTCACTGGAATGAATACAATGGTTACGCAGACATGTAGGCGATGGTTACACTGACATGTAGGCGTTGGTTACACTGACATGTAGGCGATGGTCACACTGACATAAATGCAATGGTTACGCTGACATGTAGGCGATGGTTACACTGACAGGTAGGCAATAGTTACACTGAAATATAGCCGACGGTTTCACTGATTTGTAGGCAATAGTTACACTGACATGTAGGCGTTGGTTACTCTGACATGTAGGCGATGGTTACACTGACATGTAGGCGTTGGTTACACTGACATGTAGGCGACGTTCACACTGACATGAGTGCAATGGTTACGCTGACATGTAGGCGATGGTTACACTGACATGTAGGCGTTGGTTACACTGACATGTAGGCGATGTTCACACTGACATGGGTGCAATGGTTATGCTGACATGTAGGCGATGGTTACACTGACATGTAGGCGTTAGTTACACAGACATGTAGGCGATGGTCACAATGACATGAATGCAATGGTTACGCTGATATGTAAGCAATGGTTACGCTGATATGTAGGCAATGGTTACGCTGATATGTAGGCAATGGTTACACTGACAGGTAGGCAATAGTTAAACTGAAATGTGTACAATGGTTACACTGACTGGCAGTTAATAGTTATACAGCCATTTATGTGTTGGTTACACTGACATGTAGAAAATAGTAACACTGTTACTATAGACAACGGTTTCACTGATATGGAGGCAATAGTTGTACTGACATGAAGGCGATGGTTACACTGACACGTAGGCGACGGTTACACTGACATGGACGTAAAGATTACACTAACATGTAGACGATGGTTACACTGATATATAGGTAATAGTTACACTAACATCTAGGGTATGGTTACATTAACATGTAAGCAATGGTTACACTGATATGTAGAAAATAGTTACACTGACATGTAGGTGATGATTATTCTGACGTGCAGGCGATGGGTACACTGTCATGTATGTGCTTTTTACACTTACAAATAACTAAACATTATATTGTTCTGCAGTTTTATTACACTGATATGTAGGTGATAGTTACACACATATGCACGTGTTTAACAAACAGACAAGTAATCTGTAACTGTAGCTGATGGTTACAGTGACAAGTAAATAAAGGTTACATTAACATGCAGTTGTTGGTTAGGCTGCTCATGGTGATGATGCTAACATGGCTAATAGTTACTGAGACAATACTGGTTACAATGGCAGTTTTTGATTATTACAGTTTTGTTAATTGGCTTGTAGATGGTAACTACACTAAAATTTGCATGTCATGCAAACTTTGAAATATTTACAGTGACGTACATGTGGTCACGCAACATACACGAAGATTACACTAAAATACGATAATAATAAATAATAGTTAAAAAAAAAAAAAAAAACTAAAAACACACGCTTTTATAAATAATCCAACCTAAAAAAAATCATTTAATTCTGGCGATTCTAATTAGGATAATGGAATAACATTATTAAATTTGTGTTTTGTCATCGGTCCTCAATAAGTCTACTAAGTTTAAATAAAATCTGAACTTTGGAAGTGGGTCAAAATAAAGTCCGTAGTAAGGTGAAGCTAATAAAAAGCGTGTAAAAACAATAAAAGTATTCTGACATAAGTCAGCCGTCGGGTTTTTGGTAGAACAGATATTAAGCCTTCTTACTTTATTTTACGTATTTATTTAACATAGTATAAAACATTAACCGCATAAAAAGCTAACAGTCAGTCAAGTGAACTAGTAAACAAGCTTAAAAATAATAATTTAAATGGAGAAAACGTTAAAAATCGACAGAGTGACGTTCATAAAAATGTTGTCATTGCAAAGAATCGTCTTAAAAGTGTTGCCAGTTACATTTAAACTGCTCAAATATCTTCTAAAATGCGTTCTGAGGTTCGTTATTTCTTCGGGGCTGGAAAAGAATAACTTATAATCTGTCCTTTGACTTTCTATGTAAAAATATACACAGATTTTTTTTTAATAATTTTGACAGTACGTTAATCTTCAAAATTAATGTGTATGTAAAGATATGAGAATCACTCAGTTTTGTGAAATATTCTAAATTTTTATACTGATAATCATCTACATTTTCTTTATACCCCACTGGGGTGAAAAAAGTGTACGTTTCGTCTGTTGTCACCGCATACTATGGACCGTAGTAGACCACCAGCGCTTGCAATGCACCAGCCTGCAAAGCCAGAAGCATCGCAAGCACGTTGCCAGCCCTACCCCACATTCGACACAGAGTAACCTCGGGAGTTACATCTTTTGCAATTGTTTTGAATTCCCTAAACCTTAAAATGTTTATCAATTGATGCCCAGTTATTTTTAAATTCATTCAAGAGTTATTTTTTAAATTGGTATTAATATATTTAATATTCCTAACTTTCTTACAGTTTGTTACAACTGAGTAAAGGTTAGGAATCCTTACCAAACAAAAGGTTCAACTGATCAATTTTTTAAGTGTTCGACTCTATCCCTTACCAAATAGATAACAAAATCACTTACTTCTGATATTTCTCATTTTCATCTCGAAGCCTGTCCATTTCCTGCTTCACCTTCGACATGTGTTCGGAATAGAACTTCTTCTCTGCTAGCAATTCTTCTTGGAGTTGTCTGTAGAGGAGTTAGAATTAAGAAAAGAGAGTTACGACCAAAATACGAAAACTTAAGTATCCTTAAAACAGGAAGAAATATAAGGAATAATAATTCAAACATAGGAAAAGATGGCAAAATTAATAATGAAACTCAAATATTCTGTAGTAGACATCTTATGGAATCAGACTTACGTTAATAATTTAAACTAAATGATAAAGCTTTACATTTTTGGCCTAACTCTGAATCGTTCCTCTAATTACAGCAGGATATTTAGTAGCTTATCATAGTAATATAGCCTATAGCAGTCTGTCTAAACATTCTTTTTACGTTACTAATTTCCTATCCCTCCTTCTCTCTTTTTCTCTCTGTCTACATTTTTTTCTAGGATTAGGTCCTGTATCGGGGGTCCGGAAACACAATACACACGCACAAACGCCCAGACCAATGCAAACATCTGTATGGCCAATACAAATGTTTGACATGTGCGGGGATTGAATCCACAACCGCCAACGCAACAGTTTAACGATGCTGTGACTGTTGCGCCTAAAATATTTTTTCTGTATGCAACAATCATTTTTACAAAAAGAATAACAATTACTCTTAAATGGCAATGATATCATTAAATGTATTCAAAAATTGTATGTTTCAACTGAGTTAGGGCACAGCAGGAATTTCCTGCTCAAAATATGGAGCAGCCGGACTGGAGTAGTACCTTGACCTTACAGAAGATCACAGCAAAATAATACTGTTTTCAAGTAGTATTGTGTTCCTGTTGGTGAGTAAGGTGACCAGAGCTCCTGGGGGATTGGGGATTGGGTCGGCAACGCGCTTGCGATGCTTCTGGTGTTGCAGGCGTCTATAAGCTACGGTAATCGCTTACCATCAGATGAGCCATACGCTTGTTTGCCGACCTAGTGACATAAAAAAAAATATTTTACGAAATCTTTACGTACCTATTAATTCCCTTCTGAGCTTCATACGCAGTTGCCAGTTCGCCATCTTCATTTATAATATCAACATCCGATCCGTAGTTACTCGCAAGCGACTTTAGATTCACAGTCTATTAAAATAAGATTCAAATTAGTTTTATGTCACTTTAAAAGTGATATTATTGAACAAAAGAAAAAAAAAGAAAAAACATACACCATGCATCAGCGAAAGTAAGCGATGAAAAAAAAAAGAAAATAAATATAGATATTAATTAAAATAAATGTTGATAGGTTAACAAAATAATTAGAGCGTAATTTAAAATGTTTTGCATAAAAAAAAAATATACGACTTTTGTCACAACATCTATTGTATAAAACACTAAAAGCTGTAAACTAAGAGTTCTGTAATAAAAAAAAAAATTAAGATAATTACATGTCAAAATAATAGAGGAACATTCAAATTAAATCATTTTTTTTAATGGAACGCACTTATAACATGTCAAATTAAAAAAAAAAATCTGACGTCTAAATCTAAAAGACTTTTTAATATGTTTATAAATATAGACAAAGCTACCTTAATCAATACAAAAAGCCAGGCTTTGTTCAAAATAATATTTATGGTAAAATAAAACTTTAAAAAAACGCCCTATAAACATCGATCGCTAGTTACTCACAACGCTCTTCAACGCTTGGAACCATGGCTTCTGCGTTGGGATAAAAATTTTATTAAATTTTTTAATTACTTACATATTATATTTAAAAAAAATCCAGAAAAATCAGGAATATTATTAAATATTAAAAACTAAATGTTACAACGTTCTATAAAGTTATATTTTAACACAAAATAACTCATCATAAGTCAACGAACCAAAGATATATGTATTTCTCATATCAATAATTTTTATTGATTGGTTTAAATACTTCTCCAGTAGGGATACTCTGAATTCTGAGCTAGATATATCCTGCTATGCCCGACCTCAAAAAAAAATCTGTATCGACTTCTAAGAGAAGACTCGCCCATAATTTGGACAAATAGAAGGTACGTGACGAGATGATAATATATAGACCAAGCAAAGAAAACAAATTTCGTATCTTATACTGAGCTAAAGTTACTTTCATAGGATAGAAAAAATGGAACAAGAACACAGCTCATAAATCAAGATTCATAATTACAATGTCAATATACATAATATAATGTCAATACAAATCAAGATTGACATACATATATCAGACGTTCCAAAATAAGACATCGGCTACTTTTTATCCCGATATTCAAAATTATCGAAATTTTAGCTTTTTCTTCACAGACCTAAATTCTCTAAAAATATTAAACCGATTCAACAAATTTCCATTTACAATAATCAAGTTAAAGTTACCTTCTTATCTCTAATATGAAACATTGTTCTTCTGTTTGGAACGCCCATAAACAATGTCTTCACGAATATGCCTTCGGGTAACGACATTTTAGATTCCAATTTTTTCATTTTGCATTTCACATAAAAAAAACACAGACACTATGACTTACTAAAATAGTTCCTAAATAACTAAAAATAAGTTCCCGGGTAACTAAAAAGTTGAAGTAGCTTAACTAAGGAAGTTATTTTTCCGATATTGTGTTCAAAAGTTTTATCAGCTAAAATTATGACTGTCACTTAAAAACGTTTTCCTTTTTAAATGTTTTTGAAATAGAATTAACACAAGATGACACATTTACCAAACATTTAGTTGTTACAAAAACAATGTTTGAGTTGAACATGATTTGTCAATCTTTTGTTCTCGAAAAACTAAATTTTATACATTTTCATAACAAATGTTAGTTTTATGTGATAAGAAATATGTACACACGAAATGTGTGTTAGTTATGTCCGTACGTTTATTTACAAAATATTGTTTGAATATCTAAAATCTTTACTTTAACTGTTACCAGTGGTCGCCCAGTGGTCGAAATTCGACCATAAGTAATTTAAATTACAAGTTTGATATTAAGGTTCTGTTGTCAAAGACGCCGCGTTGGCGCAACGGTTACAGCCATGGATTGTACCTGTTGCGCTGGCGGTTGCGGGTTCGATCCTCGCACATGAAAAACATTTGTATTGGCCATACAGGTGTTTGCCGTGGTCTGGGTGTTTGTGCAGTCCTTGTGGGTCTCCCCACCGTGTTCGGAGAGCACGTTAAACCGTCGGTCCCGGTTGTTATCATGTACGATCGTTACCCATAGTAGGGAATTTATCCGCCAACCCGCATTGGAGCAGCGTGGTGGATTAAGCTCTGATCCTTCTCCTACATGGGGAAAGAGGCCTATGCCCAGTAGTGGGATATTACAGGCTGAAGCGTGTGTCAAAGACTATATTTCTTTAATAATAAACAAAAGAGTATATAATACGAGTATATATGTGGGTGTTTCAAATACATGGTAGTGTGTGTATTTTTTTTTAATTAATTTAATGTATTTTTATTGCATAATTAAAAATATATAATCATTTTGCACTCCATCTCTATATAAACTATACGTGTGCGAAATTTCATACTCCTCCGTCCGCGCTATATCCGTATAAAGGAGTACAAAGTTTTTGCATCACGTATCAACGTATAGATTCTGTGAGTTTGTAAACGACCATAGCTGAGCAAACTTTTATAGTTAACTTCACTGGTGTCTGATAAAATTTCTAGAACACAAGTTGCTGATTTTTTTATCAGCTGGAACACAGGACCTGAAGTCGTGTTACACCTCCAGTAATAAGCAACAACATTTAGATTCAACATTAGAGATGAAAAAGAAAAATATATCAAAATCTTTAATTAGTTGGATAATTTTATACGACAGATAGCCGTATCAGCAACCGATGAAACAAGTCCTAAGGCTACCTTCTTAATTCTAACATAATTTTAAACTTTGTTTCCATACGATATGTCAGGGAAAGTGTACAGAAAAACTAACTTTTATTAACATCCCACTGCTGGGCATAGGCGAGAAGGGTCAGAGATTAATCCACCACGCTGCTCCACTGCGGGTTGGCGGATATATTCCCTACTATGAGTAGCAATCTCTATCAGGTGTACATGATAACAACCGGGACCGACTGATATTGCATTTAAATATACTGCATACCGCCATACTGCATATAAATATTTATAATCAAATGTATTAAAAAACAGTAGAAACGACTTAATGTACCACAATAAACCAGACGAAGTCTGGAATCTCATATAGCTTCACACATATAGCCTTATCAAATCCCATATCAAGATACAGACGTCTGAGATAAAAAAACAAACAACGATTTTTTAAATGTTATCTTCAGCGGCAGTAAGTGACATATTTCAAAACGGACGTGTTTTTTCAGTCAATAATTAAACACACAAATATGTACATAGAAAATAATGTGGTTATGTTTTTATTGATAATACTGTTTATGGTCGAAATTTAGGTGTTTTTTGATATTTTATTACCCGACTGCCAAGGAAGCGTTATGTTTTTCGCGCGTATCTTGTATGTATGTATGTAATATTCTTTACTACCTCATATTTCCAGAACCACTGAACGGATTTACATAATTGAGGTATCGTTAGGTTCGTCTTAGCTGCCCAAGTGTTCTTAGATAGGTGACATTAAAAAAAATCAAACATGGCGGCTGCGCGAAGCCATTGTAGTTAATGAAAAAAAAAAAATTTTCTCGAATACTACAATATGGGTATCAAATTGAAGTCCACAATACAAGGATTTTAAAAAGGTATATCATGATTATTATTTATTTATTTAGACTGTATTACACAATTTAACAAATCGTATTGCGTCATGTTTCTACCAGTCAACTTTAAAACTTACAAAATCGAAAAACAAAAGCATCGTTGAGGTTTATACATAAAAAAATAAACGGAAATAATAACCATTATGCCGTATTAGGTGCAACTGAAGGTATTTATTTTAGTCGCGTGGTCTAAAGCACATTCGTTTTTTTTTTTTCTTATTAGGTCTTTTTTGGTTTCCAATGTGACACTTATAGTAAAAAACATATTGTTAAAGTTTTTATTATTTAGTATAATATAATTTTATATATACATATAGTAGCTGACTCGGCAAACGTTGTCTTGCCGCTAAACGCTATTTAAAAATAGGGGTTGGTGGTAGGATGAAAATTTAGGATTGTAAGTATTTTTTAACGCCAAATCATAATATAATAAAAATAAATAATTTATCTAAAAAAAATGGAGTGGACTACCCTTAACATTTAGGGGGATGAAAAATAGATGTAGTTCGATTCTCAGACCTACCCAATATGCACACAAAATTTCATGAGAATCGGTCAAGCCGTTTCGGAGGAGTTTAACTACAAACATCGCGACACGAGAATTTTATATATTAGATATATCCTTTATAGAGTTGTTTATTGATGACAGTATTCCACAAATGTACAAATTATATTGTTTAATAAAACAATGAAAATGTTTTAACTAAGTGAAATGTTGACGTTGTAACATCTAGTTTTCAATTAGTTTTACCAATAATTATTTTCAATAAATAATCAATCAAAATATTTTTAATTTTTCGTATGTATATAAACTGTCTTCGGAATTCGTATTTTTTATATATTTAAAAATACCCTCACATGCATATATGAATGAGCCATTTTAAATTAATAAACCACATATGCTATATAAAATATCTAAGCTATGTACAAAACATCAGTCAAATAGACGCTATAGTTTAGGACTAGATAGGTTTACAACTGCACTTAAAAATTATGTGTATAGTCTATGGGCGTTAAGAAAATAGTGACTCATCGCTGTCACTCAGCTTAGCAACGCTCTTGACCAAATAGATCGTAGTAAATTAGAACGCCTATCTGAATAATCTACTTCAAGTGTTCAATATGAACACGGAGTTCTAATTAATAATATATTAAGTTGAAGTAGAGAAGCGGCACTTTTAATTCAGTTGTAACTTTTGACTCAACTACTGATTATATTGTGTACTGTGTGGCTACTAAAGAATATAGCCACTCCCTCTCTTCCCGTGGGTGTCGTAAGAGGCAACTGAGGGATAACACAGTTCCACTACCACCTTGGAACTTAAAAAGCCGACCGGTGGCGGGATAACCATCTAACCGCTGGCTTTGAAATACACAGGCCGAAGACGGACAGCAGCGTCTTCGGTGCGACAAAGCCAGCCCTGCGGTCACCAACCCGCCTGCCCAGCGTGGTGACTATGGGCAACACACATGAGTTCACGCCATTTTTGGTGTAAACTTGTGGAGGCCTATGTCCAGCAGTGGACTGTATAGATTGTAACGACTGATTATACTGACTGATATTTTGTGTGTAGCTTGGGAATGGTATGTAGCGTATGTGGTTTAGTTTGACTGTCGCTTGCATCCAGCTAAATTTAATACCACAGAGTATAGCAACACTTACTTGGTGTGTCAGAACGTTCTTCAACTGAATGCATTCGTCTCGACGTCTGTCTAACTCTTTCTGCATTGCTGCTAGTTGATCTAGAACAAAAATATATATGCTTGAACGTTTTTGAAGTTTTCTTCTTAAGAAACGATATGAGTCATGTGGCGTGAAAAACCAGCGTTGATTTTTTGTTTTGATTTTAGAGTTTTATTGTTAAGATTAGCTGTGCACGCGACTTTGTTTGCGATTTAAAAAAAAACAGTTATTGTTCAGTTCGCAGTTATAAAATAAATAAATTTTTAAAGAAAAGCCTTTCTAAAGAAGTAGCATATGTTACTGCTTATTACATCAACTATCTACCAGTGAAGGTACCGTCAAAATCGGTCCAGCTGTTGTAGAGATTAGCCGGAGCAAACAGACAGAGAGACAGGCAGACAAAAATGATAAAATTTTTATTTCTGTATATGTACTGTGTAGACATCTATACGCATTTAGTAAACAGCGGTTATTTTAATATTACAAACAGACACTCCAATTTTATTTATTTGTAGATTAATTGTAATTTGATTCATTTAATAGAAAATCTTAGTTTTGAAATGTCACTGTGATCGTTCTTTAGTTGTCATACGCGTGTCGGACACACTTTTTGTTATATATTATAAATATGAAGTAAAATTATAAGATAAACTAAAAATTAGTATTTAGTAATTTATATAAATATATAACTAGGTCGGCAAACAAGCGTACGGCTACCTGATGGTAAGCGATTACCGTAGCTTATAGACGCCTGCAACACCAGAAGCATCGCAAGCGCGTTGCCGACACAATCCCCAATCCCCCCAGGAGCTCTGGTCACCTTACTCACCAACAGGAACACAATACTGCTTGAAAGCAGTATTATTTAGCTGTGATCTTCTGTAAGGTCGCAGTACTTCCCCGCTAGTACATGCTATGCCATACCTCAGTTTTGTATGTAGCTTAGAGGCCTATGCCCAGTAGTGGGATATTACAGGCTGAAGCGTACTTAAAATTTGCTGCTCCAGATTTGGTATTTTTGCTCTCCAGAAAAGGGCTATGGGATGTAAAACAATCTTATTGAAAAGACACTCACCAACAATTTCCCTGGACATATGTGAGCTGTCAGCTGATCTCAGCCTGTCTATATGTTCGCGTAGCTTCTTGTTCTCGATTTCTAGTTCCTCCACTCGGAACCTGTCTGTGTCTGGGTTCGATGGGGGGGATGTCAGGCGGTCTGAAATGTTGGCAGAATTGAGTATATTTTAGATGTAAGAAATTGGCGTGCAATATGAGTAGTGATCGGGATTTTTTCATGGTACGTAATTATAAATAAATAAATATAAATAAATATATACACAATACACACACGGTCGTCTGTTCCTAAAGTAAGCAACTTAATGCTTGTGTTATAGGTAACAGCCGACTGGTATATAGCTACATTTTTTTTTCGAATATACTTATAAATAATACATATTTAAATATATAAATAAATATTTATATTAGAACCAGACTCGGGGTGGGAATCGAACCCACAGCCCTCGGAGCAGAAAGCAGGGTCACTACAAACTGCGCCAACGGGCTAGTCAAATTATGTTCCCCATTTTTAATAATAATAATAAGCACTTCACATTCAACGGTCTCCAGTAGGATTTTCTCCTGTGTCCATAAATACAAACAATACACAAGCGCAAACGTCCAGAAACATCTTTATGGCCAATACAAATCCGTTGTAAGTGGGGATCGAACCTGCGACCGCCAGCGCAACAGCCAGGGCTGTGACCGCTGCGCTAACTCATCGCCAAAAAGAATGGGGAAACACAGTATTTTTGTTTCGATTTTTCAATTATGACTGACACCAATTGTGACTCTTTTTACATAAATCTCTTAAATGAATCAACTTTTTCGGATTTTATCGCGGTTATTAACTTTTTAGATTCCCAAAGTTTCGAATACTTTGGTTTTCCATGGTCACGGGAGGACATGAGGACGCGTAAACACTAGAAAACAATACATAAATTTTCCTTAATATTTTTAATACTTTAGAATTTTACAAGTAGAAAATTGTATCTGTTTCCTAGCTTTCATAACCAAACTAGCTGCGGCCCGCGGTTTCACCTGCGTTAATTTGAAGAAAAAAAATAACCTTCCTTCTTCTTAAAGCATGGCCTTCCACTTTAAATGAGGTATCCAACTCAGAGGGATTTTTCAATTCGAACTTGTAGTTACTGAGATTAGCGCGTTTAAACAAACAAACAAACTTTTCAGATTTAAAATATTAGTATAGATTAAGATATATATAAACATATATCTTTTATATTATGTTTTCGTCAATTTTCCAATGTTATTAATAGTTATTCTGCTATGTGTCACGTATGTTGTTGCGGGACACTACACGTACGCGTGACGGGTCACGTATATTGAGCGTTGCGCTTCATGTTTCAGAACAAAATGTTCCTAAGTGTATCTGGGGCTTTATTGTTGGAATCGAAAGATAAATGGTATTAATTACTCATAAGCCTCTCCTCCAAGTCAGCGGCTCTCTTCGCAGTACGAGACAGTTCGCTCTGCAGCACTGAGATCCTGTTCTGCATTCTCAGTACTAACCCAGCATCCGCCATCTGTTGAATAATATTTAAAGTTTTTATACCAAAGTTCAAATTTTTATTTTTGAACTTTGTCTTCAGAGACAGCCCTGTCATACCATGACTCTCACTCTATCTAAGAAATGAAAAGATAATCATTGATGAAATAACTAAAGCTTATTATTCGATGCAGGATTATATAAATGATAAGGATGTGTGGACTTAGTGACGCTGTATTTTATGCAAGATATTACTAATTTTGAACTGAAACACAGTTTATATATTATTTTCAAAAGATTAACTGCAGAGTTTCTTGTCGATTCTTCTCTGCAGAATCTACTAATACTGATCTAATAACTAATATTAATCTTTCGGTTAGTGATAGAATTTTTATGATCGGATCAGTATTTGCGAAGATTACCCCCTACATACAAACAAAGTTAGAAACTTTACCTCTATATAATATTAGTGTAGATTAAAAGTGAAACCATCACCGAATCGGAATGTAGAATCTACAGAGAATAATTGGCAAAAGAAACTCCGCAGTTACCCTTAATTATAAAAAAATATAGAATAAAAAAAATACAACCCGACAATCACATAAGTCAGTCACTAGATCTACTTCTGTTATCAAGTCGCTAAGTAAAATCTTAAGTAGAATTGTGAATGATCCAATTAGTTCAACCTTCGTTTGGAATCGGTCAAACATGCAATAACACTTGAATGGGCACGGTCTTAATTATTACGTAATAAAAAATTAAATAATTGTATTTACTTGCAAACGAAGAAAAACCCATCTTCAATTTCCATTGACAAGTGATACACAACGCGAATATTAATAAAATACTAGCATAATTGTATAAAACTCAAACTAGCTTTCGAACAGATAAAGAATCATTAAAATCGGTACAACCAGTAAAAAGTTATGAGGTAACACAAAAAAAAAAAAATTGAAGAACCTCCTTTTTAAAATTCGTTTAAAATGTGTTTTAAAATGTTACCGTGTTTCAGCCAAAACTTCCAACGGTTTTATTCGTCGTCACAAACCAACAGTTAACTTTACGGTCCGTTATACTTAAATATTAATAATATCAAAAGCGAAAGTGTAAAATTTACGCTAAAATACTATTTACAAAGAAATATTTAGACTTATTAATCACACTGTTAAAATTACCAGCTTTAATTTTTTAAATACTTTTCATTAAGATTTTTCTTTTTATTTATTCTAAATATCTTTAACACACACACACTCACACGCACGGTCGTCTGTTCCTAAAGTGAGCAACTTAATGCTTATGTTATAAGCAACAGCCGACTTTTTTATTTTTTATTTTTTTATATAAATATACATAGAAATATATAAATACAAATACATAAATACAAATATTACATCCAGACTTAGGCGAGATTCGAACCCGCAACCCGCGGACCCCTAACAGAAATTAGGGCCAGTACGAAAATGTGCCAACGGGCTAGTCAAAAATACATTAACTTATGAAACATGAAGAAAGCGATTACACATCTTAAAAACAATCAAAATTATTGAACTGACTGAGTGGGACTAAAGAAAGAATAGCGCTTAGTTGAAATCATCGATCATAATGTACCCAGTAATGTTGAACGTTGCTCAACAATGTTCAGAAGTACTTAGTCATGTTTATGTGTGCTCAGTCGTGATCGTAAACACTAAGTCGTGTTCGTGTATGCTCAGTCGTTCACAGCCATGCTCGATACTGGTCAGTCATATTTTCGTGTGCTATAATCACGTTCGTTTATACCCAGTTGTATTCAAGTGTTCTCAGTCGTGTCCACGTATGCTAAATCATGATCGTGTATACTCAGTCGTGTTCAAGTGTGCTCAGTCGTGTTCATGTATGTTCAGTCGTGATCGTGTGTACTCAGTTGTGTTCAACTGTGCTCAGTCGCGTTCATGTATGTTTAGTCGTGTCCACGTATGCTAAGTCGTGATCGTGTATACTCAGTCGTGTTTAAGTGTGCTCAGTCGTGTTCATGTATGTTCAGTCGTGATCGTGTGTACTCAGTTGTGTTCAAGTGTGCTCAGTCTCGTTCATGTATGTTCAGTCGTGTCCACGTATGCTAAGTCGCGATCGTGTGTACTCAGTCATGTTCAAGTGTGCTCAATCGTGTTCATGTATGTTCAGTCGTGATCGTGTGTACTCAGTCGTGTTCAAGTGTGCTCAGTCGCGTTCATGTATGTTCAGTCGTGATCGTGTGTACTCAGTTGTGTTCAAGTGTGCTCAGTCGCGTTCATGTATGTTCAGTCGTGTCTACGTATGCTAAGTCGCGATCGTGTATACTCAATCGTGTTCAAGTGTGCTCAGTCGCGTTCATGTATGTTCAGTCGTGTCCACGTATGTTAAGTCGCGATCGTGTATACTCAATCGTGTTCAAGTGTGCTCAGTCGCGTTCATGTATGTTCAGTCGTGTCCACGTATGTTAAGTCGCGATCGTGTATACTCAGTCGTGTTCAAGTGTGCTCAGTCGCGTTCATGTATGTTCAGTCGTGTCCACGTATGCTAAGTCACGATCGTGTATACTCAGTCGTGTTCAAGTGTGCTCAGTCGCGTTCATGTATGTTCAGTCGTGTCCACGTATGTTAAGTCGCGATCGTGTATACTCAGTCGTGTTCAAGTGTGCTCAGTCGCGTTCATGTATGTTCAGTCGTGTCCACGTATGCTAAGTCGCGATCGTGTATACTCAGTCGTGTTCAAGTGTGCTCAGTCGCGTTCATGTATGTTCAGTCGTGTCCACGTATGCTAAGTCGCGATCGTGTATACTCAGTCGTGTTCAAGTGTGCTCAGTCGCGTTCATGTATGTTCAGTCGTGTCCACGTATGCTAAGTCGCAATCGTGTATACTCAGTCGTGTTCAAGTGTGCTCAGTCGCGTTCATGTATGTTCAGTCGTGTCCACGTATGCTAAGTCGCGATCGTGTATACTCAGTCGTGTTCAAGTGTGCTCAGTCGCGTTCATGTATGTTCAGTCGTGTCCACGTATGCTAAGTCGCGATCGTGTGTACTCAATCGTGTTCAAGTGTGCTCAGTCGTGTTCATGTATGTTCAGTCGTGTCCACGTATGCTAAGTCGCGATCGTGTGTACTCAATCGTGTTCAAGTGTGCTCAGTCGTGTTCATGTATGTTCAGTCGTGTCCACGTATGCTAAGTCGCGATCGTGTGTACTCAATCGTGTTCAAGTGTGCTCAGTCGTGTTCATGTGTGCTCACCGGCGCGGGCCCGCCGTGCGCGCCGGCCGCCCAGTTGACGGCCTCCAGCGCGGGCCGCGACGACTCCGTCGACCGCACCGAGCCGTAGCCGAAGTCCTGACACACCACGCCTCACGTTAACTTTACGACTCACACATTTTGGACGTTTATAAACATAAAGTAGAGTGAAATAGTGTTCTCTATTTGACACCATGATATTGTGTGAACATTTGAATGTTTCTGAGCTTTAATATTGACAACAATGTACAAAACAATACAACAGTCTACAAAATATTCACGTGAACTTCATTGTCTATTGTCAAATTTATAAAATCGTATTTATTATCCGATTTTTGAAGTGAAACTTCTTGAGACGCATTAGGGTATTTTTTACGGATAAAACGGCAACGTTTTTGTCGATATCGCTGGAATGGAAATCTAAAGCTTTGGATTTGTATAAACATAAACGAGACTTAAAAATTAGTTTGCCAAAGAAGTTTCACTTCTGACGTGTGTACTTTGTACGCACGCACTTTTTTTTCGACTATTTCAAGAACTACATGACTGATTTGGCAATACATTTCTATATTCAATATCCATAAACATTACGCTGGAACTAATAATCTCACGGTAACTACAGCCATTAATATTTAACAAGCACTAAGTTTTTTATGAGTATAAAACACGGTTTAGGTTTATTGATTATATTCAGTAAGTGAATTCTCATTATAACGAGAAATAAATTCAAATTTATTATAACGCGACAATCTGAGGATAAAGCACACAGATTTTAAGGATTACGGCTGCCACAATATAACCCAATTTGGAAAGTGTAGACTAGTATTGTCATACAACGTGTTATTAAGCTGGCGTCCTTCCGTTTAGGGCCATATCGAGATACCACAGCCCAAATTATAAGTGAAAAAGTTGAAGCAGTAATAAGTACAGCTCATTACTACGGTAAATTGGCTATAAATAACCGTCTTAAGTCTAAAACTCAAATGACGCGGTCATCGACACGACACAAACGTACACATGATGATAATTTTATAATAATTAATTTTACTATTTAATTAAAGCGTTAGAGCAAGTAAGTTGCATATTTAGATCATAATATTGATTCTGATATCGCAGTTACATGGAAGGACGTCAGTTTGATAATACGTTGTATAAGCGATCAAGACCATCAAATAGTGGCGTCAAATTGTCGCGCCGAGCGTTTAGTGAAATTATAAACTCACATCCTCAACAGTAATCTCTTGTTGTGAATTGGTGCTAGCGTCTGACAGCGATCTCCTGTGTTCTTTGGGTGCTGGCGCCCTAAAGTAGAAAAAAATAACAAGGCAGGTATTACATATTTTTAACCGCCTTCAAAAAAGGAGCAGATTCTCAATTCCATTGGTTTTTTAACCGACTTCAAAAAAAGAGGAGGTTACTCAATTCGACCGTATATGTATGTTCGGCGATAACTACGTCGTTTATGAACCGATTTTGTTTTTTTTTTTTTGTTGGAAACGAGATATCCCTAGTTTGGTACCGTGATAAGGAAACCAGGATCTGATGATGGGATCCCAGAGAAATCGAGGGAAACTCTCGAAAATCCGCATAACTTTTTACTGGGTGTAGCGATTTTAATGATTTTTATTTTAATCGAAAGCCGATGTGTATCATGTGGTCACATTAAAATTTCATCGAGATCTGATTACAACTTTTAGAGTAATCTTTGATAATACGTATTTACGTGACTATTTTTACGTCTACCTACGTTATATTACTTGTCGATATAATTGAAGTCGGTTTTTCTTTGTTTGCCTGCAAACACAATTATCAGATCATCAGATCTCAATCCTATAACTGGGACCACATGACAACAAGCTTTCGATAATAATAATAAAAGAATCATCAAAATCAGTACACCATGTATAAAGTTATGAGGTAACACATAATAAAATACAGTCGAATTGAGAACCTCCTGCTTTTTCTTGAAGGTGGTTAAATAGACACTCCGTTTCAGGCAATTTAGCTTGTTCATACCTCTTTTTTTATTTATTTTTTTATTGTTAAGGAACTTATTATCTTTGCTCTCTATGCTCAACAATCTCTAAAACCGCTGGCCACTAAAAAAGTCTTTAGTTAAGAAGAATTATCAATCGCTGTAAAAAATCTTCCAAGCCCTACCTCTGTATAGAATCGAGACGCTCTTGCAGTTCATATTGAGACGATAGCAGCTTCTGTCGACTTTGCCTCTCCGACTCCAGTTCAAGAGACAACGCCTTTTTCTCGGCTTCGTGTTGCTTATCTCGTTCTGGAAATAGGTTATTATTTTATTCTCTCGATATCAAGTTAGGATAATAGTTCGAAAGCTTAATTTACACCTCTTGTATGTATGTATACAAGCGGGAGACATCAAATTAAATCTTATATATGAATATGTTAAGCTTTATATATACTATATACTACAACCGCTCTGATGTAGAGGTGCAATTAGTCGCTTAAAACACCGACGGTTTACGAGTTCGATTCCCGGTCAGAATGGATATTTGTACAAGTATTTCTTTCCGGTTTGTATGTCTGTTCTTATGGGTCTCCCCACCGTGCCTCGGAGAACACGTTATGCTGTCGATCCCGGTTGTTATCATAAATACCTGATAGGGATCGTTAGACATAGTAGGTAACATATCCGCCAACCCGCAGTGCAGCGTGGTGAATTAAGTTCTAATTCTTCTCCTACATGAAGAAAAAGGTATATGCCCAGCAGTGGGATGATACAGACTGAACGCGTACTATATATTGATTTTAAGTTATATACAAAACATCAATGAAATACAAACAGCAATTTAGGATTCATTGTAACATTATTATTATTATATAAGCCTTTTTTCATATCCATGACTTCATATATGTATATATATAGAAACTATGTATCAATAAGGTATCTGAGATTAATCTGTCTGGCCCCTTTCGGGTAAAGGCCTCCTCCAATTGTCCCCATTTTTGCCTGTCGTTATCTGTTTTCATCCAGTCCCTTCCTGCCAATCGTAGTATGTCGTCCATCCAGCGGACTTTTGGTCTGCCTCTTTGTCTTTTGCCTCCTCATTGTAACATATCTATAGTTTAATCTATTTTTCAAAATGGTAATTCATCATTCTCACTAATTTCAACCACCCCCCTACGTCCCTTGACCCATCAAAACGTAGTTTATGATGAACGGCTGTCTGAAGGACTTACTTCAACTGGTCAATGTGACGACGAACAGATTATATTTCTTACTATACCTCTATTTTAATTACTTTCTACTTCTAAAGAGCACCTTCAGAAACTTATTCTGATTAAATAAATAAAAGGTTGTCTGGAAGAAATCGCTCTTTTAGCGATAAGACCGCCTTTGTACATTTTCCTCTAATTATACTAGTTTTGTTTGTATTGTTACGAACACACAAAAAAACTAGCGCCATCTAGCGGCAACCATTGAAACCACACAAAGACAGCGATAGCATGAAACTCTCTACTCAATACTAGATGGCGCTAGAGGAACTACTGTGAACTATATAGAAGTATGGTCTCGAAAACCGGGTACATGCGCGAACTTTCCAGAATAATCTGGGCCTCGTCTCGGGCGATATAAATAGCCGCAAGGAGGCGAGCGAGTACAGTTCAGTTTGAGCGATCTTCTAGGCGACTTCAAGAGTGAAAACTAGTGATCAAGAGTGGTACCAGCGAAACCTACGACATTGGCTACGACTTAGGACATTGTTAGTGCTTAGTGTTTGAACTTAGTGCTTTGTGTTGGACCTAGTGCTAGTGAATAAAGTCTTGAAAAGAGTCAGCAGGTCTTTCTCTCCAAATCCTTCGAACCCTAACACGTAACAACTGGTGTCGGAAGTGAGATTTGGAGATGCCATTGACTCCGAGAGAAGACTTTAAGGACTTCAAGGGCGTCAGGACAAGGGCGCAACGAGCTGCGGAGGCCACACCTACTGGGGACCAAGCTCCGCCCATCGTGGACCAAGCCCCGCCCACTGACTCCGCCTATCATGCCCCGCCCACTGACCACGCCCACCAGGCCCCGCCCACTCGGGCTCGGGCCCCGCCCACTCAGTGTCAGCCTCCACCCACTCGGACTCAGGCCCCGCTTACTCAGGCTCAGGCGCCGCCCACTTTGTCTCAAGCCCCGCCCACCGGACCCGCCCACCTTACCACGCCCACCAGCGACACCGTAGCCTCTACAGACTCTCAAGTGGCTCTTTAGTTAGGAAGTTTAATTAAATTAATGGAGCTGCAAAGGGCTGAAATTCGTGCTTTGCAGGAATCACAAGAGCAAACAAGTTTCAAATTGCAAGAATCACAAGAGCAACAAAAGGCTGAAATTCGTGGTGCTTTGCAAGAATCACAAGAGCAACAAAAGGCTGAAATTCGTGGTGCTTTGCAAGAATCACAAAAGCAAACAAGTTTCAAATTGCAAGAATTACAAGAACAACAAAAAGAGCTCCAAGAAAAAACGCTTTGGGCTGTAAAAGATGTTAGTGACGCGGTGACTAAGCTTCGAAAAGATGTCGACGTAGTGGAAGAACGAGTTACCGTCTTTCTCTCCAAATCCTTCGAACCCTAACACGTAACAGTATCTTTTAATGGTGTGCAATAAGAATATTATTATTATTATTATTAAATAAATAAACACTTCACATTCAACAGCCCCACTAGGATTTACTCGTGTGTTGGAGGTCCGGGAACACAATAAACAAACACAAACGCCAAGACCACGGGAAACATCTGCATGGCCAATACAAAAGTATGCCAATAGTTGCTGTGCCAATAATTTGTATGCTAATAGTTGTTGTCTAGTGCTATGTGACCGTTTCGCTAACGCGCCGTCTAAGATGGGTATCTTTGACGGTCACTATGGGGTATAGTGATATCATTATGTAGCTTACGTATATAAAATACTAAATCAATTACAAGGACATACAATTGAAATGTATGTCAAGGTAGAGAGAAAAGATCCTTCTAATATAATAAATACGTACTTTTGATGGACATTTGTAGGTCTTATCTATAATTATCATACTTTATACTTTCATTCCTATTCTCTGTGGCAAAAATTTTAATTTAAATTTGAGATGAAAAATGTGTCTTGCTCATTGTACATATACCTACACTAATGTAAATTCAAATTGACAAAGATGCAGATAAACAAATTGAAAACGGAAACATGCAGGTTTAGCTTCAGTACCGATTATAGAATACGCTCCAAAAAAAAATCGAACTGCCTTTAATATACGTAATTGGATCTCTTACAGTTTTGGTATAAACTTTATCTCTGTAAATAAAGCTAAAATCAAAACAGAAATAATACATTATTTCTGTTTTGGTGTACAATAAAGTGTATTGTTATGTTATATATATACTTTTTTATAGTTCTTTACGCACGCTTGGTTTGGGGAGTAGTCCGGTGAATGCGTGACGAGAGCGTTACGAAAAGTGTGATCGGGTGAGGCGAACGAACGTTGAGAGGGAGATATATGTTAGGAAAGATAGAAAGAGAGAGAGTTACGTTTCGTAAGTTTTACTTCAGTCGTGTGGTCTAAAGCACACTCGTTTTTTTTTGACAATAACGAACGATATTTACACTAACGAAAAAAAAAACGAATGATCCAATTAGGTGCAGTAGTTCGGAAGTCTCGTACACACATTTTGGCAAATTCTTTTTTATTTATTTATAGATAGATATACATAAATAATATATAACCTTTCCAAAACAGAGCACGACTCTCGAACTCCTTAGACCATTGTTCATATTTATTTACTTCACTCAATGGCTTTTCGTCGACAACGATATCTGACAGCGTCACCATTTTTGTTTTAATTTATACTCATAATTTATAGACATTTAAAACATTTTATAACACACACTAGTAAGTACACGTACGCAGAGTAAACTGTCAATTAAAAAACATATAAAAACTTTTTGTTGACTACTTTGATTTTCTTTTTTATTTCGGTTGTCAGTTTTTTTTTTTTTTTTTTTTTTTTTTTGACGTGTTAATTAAATTTTATTTTTTCAAACAAAAAAAAAATTTATTTATAAAATTAACCATAATTAATATGAAAATGTTTATGACCAAAAATTAACATGTTAGATTTACGTATTTTTTATTTCATAACAAAAACAAATCACTAATTACTTTTATAAAGAAAAATGTAACTAAATCCACATGTAAACTAATTATTAATTTAGCCAATCATAACATATGTTCCATTATCTGATATACAGTATCTTATCAGAAAGATATCGGGCCTTTTATCCCCCTTCCCCGGACATGTTAATACGAAAACCACGTTCATGATAATAGATTAATTTCACGGTAAATATAGATACATATTTGCAATTATAAAATATGTAATAATTAACTAAATTGTGTCGATAGGAAAAATTAAGTTCCTGGCCGCCATATTACAAAATAGTACATTAATATTATACTAGTGGTGCGTCTCGGTTTCACACGCGTTAATTGAAGGAAGAAATAGTCTATATACAGCCTTGCTCGGTAAATAGGCTATACAACACAAAAAAATCAATTCCAACCAATACATTCTGAGATTAGCGCGTTTAAGCAGACAAACAAACTTTTCAGCTTTATAATATTGGTACAGATTGTTTAAACAATTTATAGTTTCGAGGGCAACGACACTTAGACAATGCTTTACTGACTAATTATTAATTATTGTTAATGTATTTTGTATGAAGAGCGTATATTAGGAACAAAACTGTTTTAAATAGTTTTAACTACAATTATTAATTATCTGTAATATGTTAAACAAATGTGTGTTAAGGATTATACTTTAATCTCTGAATTCTCTTTACAGCCAAGTTAGTACTAATTTTGTCTGACGGTGCTTAACCTACCCCCGACCATGTCCAGGGGTTCTCCACCTTACTCACACAGGAACACAACACCGCTTGAAAGAAGTATTATTTAGCTGTGATCTTCTGTAAGATCTCGACCTTAATTCACCTTAGGTACTTCCCCAGTTGGGCCGCTACAGATTATGAGCAGGAAATTTCCTGCCGTGCCCTACCTCAGTGAAGCTTTCCTTTACTTTCAACTTACAACTTGTAATTTTTCTTTATATCAGTAGGTCCTAACAAGCGTACGGCTCACCTGATGGTAAGCGATTACCGTAGCTTATAGACGCCTGCAACACCAGAAGCATCACAAGCGCGTTGCCGACCCAATCCCCAATCCCCCCCAGGAGCTCTGGTCACCTTACTCACCAACAGGAACACAAAACTGCTTGAAAACAGTATTATTTAGCTGTGATCTTCTGTAAGGTCGAAGGTAAGGTTAAATTGTAAGGCATATACTATTTCCAGGAACTTACAAATGTAACAAATTTCCAAAAACTCACCCTCAAGAATCATTTCATAGTGTTCCTTAGTACTTCTCAACTCGTTAGCCAGCTTCTCACTCTCCGCTTCCCATACATCTTTGTCCTTCTTGTATTTCTCTTCTATAACTCTCTTCTCTTCTATTAACTTCATATTAGTGTCTTTCTCCTTCGCTATGTCTACACGGAGAGTGTCTAGTAAGTTATCTTTGGCGACGATGTCGACCTTTAGGGCTTTCGCTTCCATTTCCACCAGTTTTAGTGTTTCGACTTTGGCCCTGTTAGTAAATTTATTAAATTTTACTTATTACGAAAAATTTACTTTTATAATTTTGTCAAAATATACTTTTTTATACAGAAAGTAGAGAATCGATGTCACAAATATATATCTACTTCATTTATATATATATTTTGGGGCGCTGAATAGCGGTCTTGTCCGGATTACCAAGTTAGTTTATATTTTAGTTCATTTATAAAGACATATATGGGACTCTGGTGGATTGTTACTGTTTACATTCTAGTTACATCTTGCTAATACAAAGTTTTACCTAATTTTTAATACACATTACATATTTTCACAATAAATAATGCAGTCTATAATTAATTAATTACATGGTCTTTTCATAATATTTATCATATATTATGTAATAAAAACGATTGTGCTTTAGACCGCACGACTGAAGTAAAACTTCTTTACGTAAACTAACTCTCTCTCAGCCCTGCGGTCACCAACCCGCCTGCCCAGCTGGTGACTATGGGCAACACACAGGAGTTCACGCCATTTTTGGCGTGAACTTGTGGAGGCCTATGTCCAGTGGGCTGCGATAGGCTGAAGTGAGTGAAAGAGTGAACTCTCTCTTTCTATTTCTTCACAAACTTACATCTCATTCTCAAATTCCGTTCGCCTCCCCCAATCTCACTTTTAGAAACGCTTCCTCACACATTCACCAGCTCACTCCCCAAGGCAATCGTGTGTACAGAAGTTTTACTACATAAACTTAGAAAAAATTAGAGATTTATAATATCTTGAGAATGTCTAATTATTAATCAACAAGCGATATCAAAACTGATTATTAGATTTTTAATGGCTTGACAAAAACCTAAATTCGGTTACCTTAATTCAGCTATTTGGGCTTGCAGAGGTTCTGTTTTTCTGGCCTTCTCCTGCGCATCCTCCAATCTCTGCTGGAGACTGATGATCTTGTTTTCTAGACCCTTGTTCAAGGTCTTGACGTGGTCTAGACTTCGGGCTTCGATGCGGAGGCGTTTGTAGAGACGGCGAGCGAGCCAACGACGAACCTACATCACCGAATATGGAACCATTATGGTGTTTTTATGGTGAAACCGATAAACAGAGAGACCATGTGATAATAATTTATCATCACCATCGCCATTATCATAACTGCTCTGGTGTGATGGTGCATGTAGTCACCTAAAATAGCGACGGTTTGCGGGTTCGATACCGGCTCGGAATGGACATTAGTATTTGTATTTCTTTCCAGTTTGGATGTCTGTCCTTGGCCACTGTCTTCCATTGGCCTCCCCACCGTGCCTCGGAGAGCACGTTAAGCCGTCGGTCCCGGTTGTTATCATGTACACCTGATAGCGATCGATACTCACAGTAGGGAAATCCGGGGGGGGGGGTCCGATCAAAACTTAACCCAACTAGCCACTTCACTATGGGTTGGAGGATATATAATATTCGTAAAGACGTTATGCCTGGTTGTAAGTTTAAGGGTAGAACTTACCGCAGCTTGACATATGACTATCTGCCTTCTCTTCTTTTTGACCTGCTGCCTCACGAGGTAGCCACGAGCGTAGCGTTGTAGGCCGATAGTCTGAAATATATAACTTATTGTAATATTTTTTTACCACTATAACTACAAACTAAAACTAGCAAAAAGCCGTACGTATGTCTCAACTGATGGTAAGCGGTTACCCTAATCTACAGATCCTTGCAGCACCAGAAACAACTTTGTTACTTTTTGAAATAAAACTTCTTGACGTATGCTTGACTTGGGGAGTAAGCTGGTTAATATATGACGAGAGCGTTACGAAGTGTGATCGGGCGAGGCGAACGGAGCAAAGGAGAGAGAGGTGCGAGCACATAATTTCTCTCTTTCTCTCATAGCCAGTTACGTTTCGTATGTCTAAGACACAGGCCTATTGTGCAGAAGTTTTACTTCAGTCGTGTGGTCTAAAGCACACTCTTTCTTTTGTGGTGCGTAGAAAAAAGTCTAAAAATAAACAAACCTTCGGAATGTTAAGTATTACGTATGTATTCGTAAATGAGAGAAATTAAATGTATGTATACTCGTATGTCACCAACCCGCCTGCCCAGCGTGGTGACTATGGGCAACACACATGGGTTCACGCCATTTTTGGCGCGAACTCGTGGAGGCCTACGTCCAGCAGTGGATAGTATCAGGCTGAAGTGATGATGACGGTGATGATGATAATCGTATGTTATTTAATTAACTGCTTTGTGTATTTTTTTAAAGTCTGTAGTTTTACAATATTATACATATTTGATATTTTAAACGAATAAAAAACCAAGTGGGAAAATATCCGGTTCGAAAGACCAATTTTTTTTACTTTTCAATTTTGTACATGTCATTTTATTATCACATCAATAATATGTAATAAATCACATATAGTCAGAATTTAAACAATCCGCGACTATATCAACAAGGACATTCAAAAATAAATTTGATTCATTTTTGTAATAGGGAATAGGACAAATTTTCAGAGAGCGTTTTATATTAATCTTTATGGATACTTATTTACATAGAAAGTAAAATTTTATTTATTTATAGCCTTTTAGGTAGTCAAAATCAGGTTTTAATATTGTTTGTTTAAAAATCCCACCAAAACGCCACGTTATGTCATCTGAGACCGCGTGACGTCATTTGGAGTAATAACAATGGGCGCGTTCCACTTAAACCCACATCGCCATCGATCACAACCGCTAAAATTGCCGTTCCACTAACGTAAAAAACGCCGCGGGCGTTGTGGGTGAGTTTTATAAGTGGAACGCATATTTGGGCGCTGTTAAGTGTCAGGCATCAGCTGTGTGCTCGCAATAGCACATAGTATAGTAAGAACATGATGCGGGCATTGCGGACGCTTAGTGGAACGCGGCCAATTCTTGATCCTACAAATGACGTCACGTACTGTAGTTGGTGTTTCAGTACAGATTAAAAATATTGTTAATGATAACATTTTATTTCTTCATTTATAAATTTTTAAATGAATTATATTAAATTATTATTCGATATATAATCGTAAAACAGAATATCTATTTTATCTAAGTACATTATAGATTTTAATCTGCTTACTGTCCAATTCCCTATTTACTGATGTAGAGCACAATAAGAAATTTCCTGCTCAAAATATGGAGCAGCCCGACTGGGATAGTATCGATCCTCAATCCTCGCCTCGATCTTACAGAATATCATAGTTAAATAATACTGTTTTCAAGCAGTGTTGTGTTTCTGTGGTCAATAAAGTGACCTGGGGGAATCCGGGGTAAGGTCGGCGACACGCTCGTGATGCTTCTGAAGTTGCAGACGTCTACAGGCTAGGGTAACTCACCATCATGTGATCCTTACGCTTGTTTGCCGACCTAGTTATATAAAAATATATTCTGATTGTCTATGACGCATTCCTACGTGTACTGTAGACGCACACGCACACATGCGCGTGCGTATCCGCGCGAACGTGTGGGTATCGAGTGTCAGCCCACGTCGAGTAGACAATAAACAGCTTACGGCTCTGAGAATCTTCTTGTTCCTGTACAGGCGCCGCGCCAGACAGCCCCGCGCGCGCGCCTGCAGGCCCAGCGCCAGGCGCCGCAGCCGCCGGAACTTGCTCCGCGCGAGCCAGCCGCGGGCGGCGCTCTGGATCTTGACCGCGGCGCGGTTGCGCCGTATCTCTTGCACTTTTCTGTCACGTGAAATTACGATTATACCAGCTGAGCCTGCGACTTCGTCAGCCCGGACTAGTTATTATTAAAAATAAATACATTTTTAAAATAAAATACTACTTGCTATATAAGCTATCTGCCAGTGAAAGTCCCGTCAAGATCGGTCCGGCCGTTTCAGAAATTAGCCGGAACAAACAGACAGACAAAAAATGTAAAAAAATGTTGTTTTGGTATATGTACATGTATATTACAAGCAGACACTCCAATTTTATTTATTTGTATAGATATTAGAATCAAAGTATGTAAGTTGAATCTCTTTTAAGAAATTGCGATTTATCGGCCGTATTTTATTGAGTACTAACTGGCTTCAAAAACGTAACTTTTACGATGTACCATTTTTTTAGCCACACTGCAAACACTGCAACGTCGAATACAAAATCCGACGGCACCATTTCCAACTCTAGCGCGTCACTAGATGACTGAATGAAATTTTATTATCAACCGCTCTGATCGACGTCCAAACTGTTTTTGGCTCGCTTCATATCTTGTGAGCGTTTATCAATCAAGGATAGCAAACATTAATTATTACGGAAAATGCTGTTCGGACGATACGTATGTGTGGCTGAACGTTATATAATATATATACAGCGGACAAGCATCAGCTTCAGAATAAAAAAAGGAACATCAAAATCGGTACACTCAGTAAAAACTTATAACGTACCACACAAAAAAAATCGTCTTTTCTTGCAGTTTCAATATTTAACTCGACAATAACTTTTATGAAACACATAAGTACAATACTATTTACCATATACAGCTGCGAAACATCGAATTGAGCGCATACTCTTTTTTTATAATCGCATAAAAATATAAACAGCCTTCGGCTCCGTCAAACCCTTACTTCCTGACGAGGAAGCCCCTTGCCCTCGCCTGTAGACCGTGTAGAGCGCGAGTGAGTCGCTTGTATCTCCGCCTCGCTAAGAAGCCTCGAACACAGCTCTGAACCCTCACACAGTACAGTCGTTGCAAGTCGGCTCGGACCTTTTCCAAGTATGCCACCTACGACCGACAATTTTTTATTAAGTAAATAAACCATCAACTCACCGGACCCCCCCCCCCCCCTTAATACGGGAGCACAAACGCCTAGACCACTACAAACATCTGTGTGGTCAGCGCAACAGCCAATGCTGTGACCACTACCAGTGATTTGTCAAACTGCAGCACTATGTAAAGCCCCTAAATCATAGAAAACAAATGCAGATTTCAAATTGAAAGCATCTTTGAAAGGTTTAAACTTCTCATTTGTTAAGACGATCAATAACAATATCCACATTACTCAAGAATAAGGTGTTTCCGGCTCGAAGGACCAATGTTTTAAATAAGTTTTTTTCGAATTTATATTAAACGAAATATGAAAATGGAAACCGACAATTGTTTTTTTTTTTCTGCTATAATTCCTCTAAAGTTATTAGAATAAGGTAGAGAGCAATTTAAAAAAGGTATTCAACATACCTCAGATGTCTTTAGAAAAATAAACTTATTTTCTTAAAAAAACTGGTACATTTTTCCGCAATTTTTTTTTTTTTTTTTTTTACTTGAACACCTACCTGTCCAGCCCTAAAGAATATCTTCGTAGCTCCGAACTGATATTTGTCTGGATCTTTGACGTGTCTCTCCAGGATTATTGAGCAGGTCTTCTTGATGTTCGCTCGGTCTATGTCTTTGTGGCGACAGAGCAGGCGGTATCTACGACATTTTAATTATAAATAAATATGAAAGAACTAAATATCTTTCACATACACATGGTCGTCTGTTCCTAAGATGAATAAAATAAATAAATGCTTCACACTCAACTACCCCCAGCAGGATTTCCTGTTTTGGGGTCCGGAAACAAACACAATATACAAACACAAACGCTCAGACCACGACAAACATCTATATGGCCAATATTCCTCAACCCATAACTCCTGGCGTAGACAGCGTGATCACTGTAACTGCGCCAATGGGCTAGTCTCAGTTGTTAGTGATTAAATGACATTAAATTTGGTTTAATCCTAGTAAACTCACCGTTGGAAGAAGTCCTGGTAGAGCCATCTTGATGGGAAACCAGCTGACGATATCCTGATAGTTTCTAAAACACCACACGCTCTGCAACAAAATGTGTATAATAATTTAAATGCAAATTCAGGGAACAACAGGAAATATCTTGTTCGAGTTTCGGAGCAACCTGAGTATCTCGATATTACGTAAGATCACAGCTACACAGATAAATAACACTGTTCTCACGTAGTGTTGTTCCTGTGGTGGGTAAGTTGGACAGAGCTCCTGGACAACACGTTTGCAATGTTCCCAAATTAGTAGGCGTCCATAGGCTACGTAAACTGCTAACGATCAAGCTGACCGTAGACTTGTTTGTCAACTTCTTAGCATAAAAATATAGTGCTAAACATTGCATAAAAATTCACTAGTTCCATACTGCCCAAGTACAACAATTTCGTCCTCATGGGTGCGCGCATTAGGTCTTCTATTCCCAGAGTGTGGACAGATAGAGACGGACAGATAGAGAGGCTCACCGGAGCTGGTGCACAGCGCGCGCCGCGTCGAACTGGAAGGGCTGCTTGGTGTCGTTGGGCTTGATGCAGCGCACGTAGTGCGGCGTGGTGGCCGACAGCGTGCCCAGAGTGTGGACAGATAGAGACGGACAGATAGAGACGGACAGATAGAGACGCTCACCGGAGCTGGTGCACGGCGCGCGCCGCGTCGAACTGGAAGGGCTGCTTGGTGTCGTTGGGCTTGATGCAGCGCACGTAGTGCGGCGTGGTGGCCGACAGCGTGCCCAGAGTGTGGACAGATAGAGACGGACAGATAGAGACGGACAGATAGAGACGCTCACCGGAGCTGGTGCACGGCGCGCGCCGCGTCGAACTGGAAGGGCTGCTTGGTGTCGTTGGGCTTGATGCAGCGCACGTAGTGCGGCGTGGTGGCCGACAGCGTGCCCAGAGTGTGGACAGATAGAGACGGACAGATAGAGACGGACAGATAGAGACGCTCACCGGAGCTGGTGCACGGCGCGCGCCGCGTCGAACTGGAAGGGCTGCTTGGTGTCGTTGGGCTTGATGCAGCGCACGTAGTGCGGCGTGGTGGCCGACAGCGTGCCCAGAGTGTGGACAGATAGAGACGGACAGATAGAGACGGACAGATAGAGACGCTCACCGGAGCTGGTGCACGGCGCGCGCCGCGTCGAACTGGAAGGGCTGCTTGGTGTCGTTGGGCTTGATGCAGCGCACGTAGTGCGGCGTGGTGGCCGACAGCGTGCCCAGAGTGTGGACAGATAGAGACGGACAGATAGAGACGGACAGATAGAGACGGACAGATAGAGACGCTCACCGGAGCTGGTGCACGGCGCGCGCCGCGTCGAACTGGAAGGGCTGCTTGGTGTCGTTGGGCTTGATGCAGCGCACGTAGTGCGGCGTGGTGGCCGACAGCGTGCCCAGAGTGTGGACAGATAGAGACGGACAGATAGAGACGGACAGATAGAGACGCTCACCGGAGCTGGTGCACGGCGCGCGCCGCGTCGAACTGGAAGGGCTGCTTGGTGTCGTTGGGCTTGATGCAGCGCACGTAGTGCGGCGTGGTGGCCGACAGCGTGCCCAGAGTGTGGACAGATAGAGACGGACAGATAGAGACGGACAGATAGAGACGGACAGATAGAGACGCTCACCGGAGCTGGTGCACGGCGCGCGCCGCGTCGAACTGGAAGGGCTGCTTGGTGTCGTTGGGCTTGATGCAGCGCACGTAGTGCGGCGTGGTGGCCGACAGCGTGCCCAGAGTGTGGACAGATAGAGACGGACAGATAGAGACGGACAGATAGAGACGCTCACCGGAGCTGGTGCACGGCGCGCGCCGCGTCGAACTGGAAGGGCTGCTTGGTGTCGTTGGGCTTGATGCAGCGCACGTAGTGCGGCGTGGTGGCCGACAGCGTGCCCAGAGTGTGGACAGATAGAGACGGACAGATAGAGACGGACAGATAGAGACGCTCACCGGAGCTGGTGCACGGCGCGCGCCGCGTCGAACTGGAAGGGCTGCTTGGTGTCGTTGGGCTTGATGCAGCGCACGTAGTGCGGCGTGGTGGCCGACAGCGTGCCCAGAGTGTGGACAGATAGAGACGGACAGATAGAGACGGACAGATAGAGAGGCTCACCGGAGCTGGTGCACGGCGCGCGCCGCGTCGAACTGGAAGGGCTGCTTGGTGTCGTTGGGCTTGATGCAGCGCACGTAGTGCGGCGTGGTGGCCGACAGCGTGCCCAGAGTGTGGACAGATAGAGACGGACAGATAGAGACGGACAGATAGAGACGCTCACCGGAGCTGGTGCACGGCGCGCGCCGCGTCGAACTGGAAGGGCTGCTTGGTGTCGTTGGGCTTGATGCAGCGCACGTAGTGCGGCGTGGTGGCCGACAGCGTGCCCAGAGTGTGGACAGATAGAGACGGACAGATAGAGACGGACAGATAGAGACGCTCACCGGAGCTGGTGCACGGCGCGCGCCGCGTCGAACTGGAAGGGCTGCTTGGTGTCGTTGGGCTTGATGCAGCGCACGTAGTGCGGCGTGGTGGCCGACAGCGTGCCCAGAGTGTGGACAGATAGAGACGGACAGATAGAGACGGACAGATAGAGACGCTCACCGGAGCTGGTGCACGGCGCGCGCCGCGTCGAACTGGAAGGGCTGCTTGGTGTCGTTGGGCTTGATGCAGCGCACGTAGTGCGGCGTGGTGGCCGACAGCGTGCCCAGAGTGTGGACAGATAGAGACGGACAGATAGAGACGGACAGATAGAGACGCTCACCGGAGCTGGTGCACGGCGCGCGCCGCGTCGAACTGGAAGGGCTGCTTGGTGTCGTTGGGCTTGATGCAGCGCACGTAGTGCGGCGTGGTGGCCGACAGCGTGCCCAGAGTGTGGACAGATAGAGACGGACAGATAGAGACGGACAGATAGAGACGCTCACCGGAGCTGGTGCACGGCGCGCGCCGCGTCGAACTGGAAGGGCTGCTTGGTGTCGTTGGGCTTGATGCAGCGCACGTAGTGCGGCGTGGTGGCCGACAGCGTGCCCAGAGTGTGGACAGATAGAGACGGACAGATAGAGACGGACAGATAGAGACGCTCACCGGAGCTGGTGCACGGCGCGCGCCGCGTCGAACTGGAAGGGCTGCTTGGTGTCGTTGGGCTTGATGCAGCGTACGTAGTGCGGCGTGGTGGCCGACAGCGTGCCCAGAGTGTGGACAGATAGAGACGGACAGATAGAGACGGACAGATAGAGACGCTCACCGGAGCTGGTGCACGGCGCGCGCCGCGTCGAACTGGAAGGGCTGCTTGGTGTCGTTGGGCTTGATGCAGCGCACGTAGTGCGGCGTGGTGGCCGACAGCGTGCCCAGAGTGTGGACAGATAGAGACGGACAGATAGAGACGGACAGATAGAGACGCTCACCGGAGCTGGTGCACGGCGCGCGCCGCGTCGAACTGGAAGGGCTGCTTGGTGTCGTTGGGCTTGATGCAGCGCACGTAGTGCGGCGTGGTGGCCGACAGCGTGCCCAGAGTGTGGACAGATAGAGACGGACAGATAGAGACGGACAGATAGAGACGCTCACCGGAGCTGGTGCACGGCGCGCGCCGCGTCGAACTGGAAGGGCTGCTTGGTGTCGTTGGGCTTGATGCAGCGCACGTAGTGCGGCGTGGTGGCCGACAGCGTGCCCAGAGTGTGGACAGATAGAGACGGACAGATAGAGACGGACAGATAGAGACGCTCACCGGAGCTGGTGCACGGCGCGCGCCGCGTCGAACTGGAAGGGCTGCTTGGTGTCGTTGGGCTTGATGCAGCGCACGTAGTGCGGCGTGGTGGCCGACAGCGTGCCCAGAGTGTGGACAGATGGAGACGGACAGATAGAGACGGACAGATAGAGACGCTCACCGGAGCTGGTGCACGGCGCGCGCCGCGTCGAACTGGAAGGGCTGCTTGGTGTCGTTGGGCTTGATGCAGCGCACGTAGTGCGGCGTGGTGGCCGACAGCGTGCCCAGAGTGTGGACAGATAGAGACGGACAGATAGAGACGGACAGATAGAGACGCTCACCGGAGCTGGTGCACGGCGCGCGCCGCGTCGAACTGGAAGGGCTGCTTGGTGTCGTTGGGCTTGATGCAGCGCACGTAGTGCGGCGTGGTGGCCGACAGCGTGCCCAGAGTGTGGACAGATAGAGACGGACAGATAGAGACGGACAGATAGAGACGCTCACCGGAGCTGGTGCACGGCGCGCGCCGCGTCGAACTGGAAGGGCTGCTTGGTGTCGTTGGGCTTGATGCAGCGCACGTAGTGCGGCGTGGTGGCCGACAGCGTGCCCATGAGCGCGGACAGCGAGGCGCGGAACTGCGCGCCCACCGTCGCCTTCTGGCCGGACGCGCGCCGGCCTGGTTGCTGGGGGGTGGGGGGGGGGCGGTATAATACAGGTGAGCGTATTGCATTCATATTTCAACAGTGAACACACGCACACACGCATTTACGTTCGATCACTCGCTTCGATCGCACGCACGCACACACGCACGCACGCATTACTATTTTTTTTTAAACTTATGTATTCTAGCATTTGGAGAAAAATTATTACAGTCGAACGCCATCTGAAGGGTTTTCGTCAACTGAAATACGTTCTAATTAACTAAGATTTAATTTGTTAATGAGCATGGCATAGCTATTTTTCAGCGATTTAAGCACTATATTCTTATCTCGAATAAACTACAGTTAACTTATAAAAATATATCTTAAATTATATTTCAACAAGAAGCATGAAACTTACAGTCAAACTAGCAAGCGGTACTGAAGGTGTAGTTCTTCTTCTAGAAGGTGGAGGCAAGGTAGCTGATGAACTGGTCTGTTCAGGGTCAGCCAACATGACCCTCACGAGTCTACAGGCGGTCCCTGATCGGATGCTCTCGAGCTGCTCCTCCAGGACTGTATCCCGGTTCTTCTCCAGGAACCCCCCACACTGGTATTCCACGTTGTCCGCGAAGTGTTTTATTATAAACGCTGTTGGGATACCAAAACAGGGTGAAGGTGATGTTTTCGGATATTGCATAAATTTCAGTTTCAATCTTTGTAATTATATTGTTCCTAAAAACTGCTCTGTCGACTGCTCTCCTAAGCTGATCCCAATAAATAAACCAAGTGAAACTTTTACAAAAAGTTGCTAAGTTACAACAAGAAATAATATAGAACACGACAGAGTTAACTGAGATAGGGCCCAGCAGGACATACCCTGCTTAAAATCTGGAGCAGCCCGACTGGGGAAGAGAACATCGACATTACATAAGACCACAATTAAATAATTCTGATTTTAAGCAGTGTTGTGTTCCTGTGGTAAGATAACCAAAGCTCCCAGGGAGCTTATAAAAATTTCGTAATACATTTAGCAGTTTTTTTTTATTTTGAAATACGATAAAAAATCACCAAGTTTCAAAGTTATCCAATACTTCATTAAGCTGGTAAGCTACTTACCGGCGTCCCCGAACCTAGGTTTGAGGAAATGCGGGTACTTGGCACATTTGTCATGGAGCTTTGCCACGAACCCGCGGTCGGAGCCCTGCGGCACCCGGCACTCTTCGTCCAGAAGTGCTAGGACACCTAACCGGTCCTCTATAAGGTTTATGCATGGCTGGTTGTCGTAGAAGTCAATCATCTTCCATGATATCTCTTCCTGTCCATATTTACGGTTCACGTTAATTTCTTTATTTTACATATATTTAAAGGGACAAACAAGCAGACGGTTCAAATACACTAATTTCCTTACATACAAATAAAAGGGCAACCAGCCTCAAATTTACACTAATATTTGAATAATAAGTATTGAAAAGTGCTTTTTAAGAGATTGTGACTTCAAACAATTTAAAATTCTTCATGAAAATAAATTTGTGTCAAGTAAAATTCTTGGCATTAATATGTGCTACAGAAATTGCTCGATGAAATTTATTTCAATGGTAAAATGGCGAAAATGTAGTAATAGCACCATAGGAAGAATGTTTTTTTTTAATGAGTAGCTACGGAGTTTCTTGCCGATTCTTTTCTGCAGAATCTGCATTCCGAATCAATACGGGCGAATCCCGGTCGTTAATTTGTAAAATGACGATTCATAAGGTCCTTTAAAGCTTACCTTAATGACGTAATTTTTGATTTTGATTTTAACACACAATTTCTGGATCTTTCAGAACTTTTAACCATTTCTTACCTTAATATATTCATCCTGTTCCAACTTGAAGACGTGTGAGTTGAACTGTTGCTGTAACTTCTCGTTGGCATAATTGATGCAAAACTGCTCGAATGAGTTGATCTCGAATGTTTCAAAACCGTAGATGTCCAGCACACCTTGGAACGAATAACTAATTAAATGAGTTCAATAGTTCAAGATACTGGCGGAAGGGACCAAAGTGACACAGTAAAAGATTGAGTTTTTTGGAGAGTAAAAATTGTGAGAAACTTGTGACAAAATTAAAAAATTAATCAATAATTTGGTTTTAGATGTGGAAATGATTTAACATGTGTATTTTGAGATGAGAGTCACTGTATTATCTATTCAAAATATTTTAAGAAAATGGAACCTAATTATTGTGAGATATATTTCGCCTTGTTGAGGATTCTTTTCTGAAAAGAAGTGGACTAGCAAATGTGCTCGTGATGTGCAGTATATCTTCTACTATACAGATAAAGAGTTACATGAAACGCTTAATTCTTTACGCTATTCCAGTTTGGGCTAGGCGACAGTTTCCTTACCGAGAGTAACAATAATAATTATCGTGTATTTATGTTCATCATCATCATCATCATCATCATAGCCCTCCACAAGTTCACATCAAAAATGGCGTGAACTCAGTGTCTTGCTCAGAGTCACCACGCTGGGCATGCGGGTTGGTGGCCGCAGGGCTGGCTTTGTCGCACCGAACACGCTGCTGCCCGTCTTCGGCCTGTGTGTTTCAAAGCCAGCAGTTGGATGGTTATCCCGCCATCGGTCGGCTTTTTAAGTTCCAAGGTGGTAATGGAACTATATTATTCCTTAGTCGCCTCTTACGACACCCACGGAAAGAGAGGGGGTGGCTATATTCTTTACTGCCGTAGCCACTCAACAGATACTAACTAACAGTATTTATGATACTAACCAGGAATTAAATCTCGCAACCTTTAGCGTTTTTGGAAGAAACTAACGGGGTTTTAACTACCGGGATTTTTTAGTAATATATCCAAGAGATTAATAATCATGAGAGGCTCAAATAATCGGAGGTCCGAAATACAAATTATAATATATCATATGGCTATAATGAGATATCACGTGTGTGTGTGTGTGTTTTTTTTTTTTGTATCTTTTTTTTTCACCGAATGCGCGATTGCTAAACAAAAAAAATCCAGCAAAAAGATACGTGATTTTGTGATATGGGAAGAGGGGGAAAGGTTAAGAGTATAGCTAAGAGCGTACTCACCGATGAAGTGTCTCTTAGCGTGTCCAGTATCAAGCGCTCGGTTGACTGCCTGTACTAGCCACGCGAAGAGTTCCCCGTACAGCCGCTTCGCGAGGGCATCGCGGGCAAATTCCGCCTTCCTAACGTCCATACGTGATACGATAACTTCATGAGCGGATGCCAGACGCCGGTGTGTGAGCCAGCGCGATAGTTCGGGACGCGATACTCCCAGTAGAGAGCATACCGTTGAAAGGTGAGCGTCATCCGACTATAAAAATCTGCTAATTACTCTTTTTTGTTCTTGCTAAAGTTAAGAAAACAAAAAACCCTATCACATATCCCTCATATCATCATAGCCCTCCCCAATTACTCTTTTTTGATGTAAAAGGATCTCACCCTATCGCAGTCCACGGCTAGGCATAGGTTGACCCAGGTTCGGGTTAAATTTTTCACTTGTCCGAAATCCTCATTTGGGCAGATAGGCCAGTCAATTTGGGCAGATCATAGATCCAGTAAAATCCATAATAGTTTCACCATCAGACAAATATGCAAATACTAATCTACTTTCTAAATCTATTGGACCCCAAATTTCTCCATTCAGGTTTTACAGGAAATATCTTCACTTATATTAATAAGACGCCGCTTTGGCACAACGGTTACAGCCATAGATTGTACCTGTTGCGTTGGCGGTTACGGGTTCGATCCCCGCACATGACAAACATTTGTATTGGCCATACAGGTGTTTGCCGTGGTCTGGGTGTTTGTGCAGTCCTTGTGGGTCTCCCCGCCGTGCCTCGGAGAGCACGTTAAGTCGTCGGTCCCGGTTGTTATCATGTACACCTGATAGCGATCGTTACTCATAGTAGGGAATATATCCGGCAACCCGCATTGGAGCAGCGTGGTGGATTAAGCTCTGATCCTTTTCCTACATGGGGAAAGAGGCCTATGCCCAGTAGTGGGATATTACAGGCAGAAGCGTATATTAATAAAAACCTTTCGATAACTTGTACCTTCGATAGGTGAATTAGGAGGTTAGGAGACGTGCAATTTAATCCGCCAACCCGCAGTGGAGCAGCGTAGTAGATTAAGATACATGGCAAAAGAGGCCTGTACCCAGCTGTGACATGTTACAGGCCGAATCGAAATCGTAATGAGACGTGAAATATTGATGGAAACAGGGCACTTACGTCAATATAAGCGCCGTCAGCGTCCTGGTCGTCAGTATCAGGTTCACCGGCTAGGTGAACGTTACCGAGGTGTAGGATGGCTGCCAGTACAGTAAACATCTGTTGCTGTTCTGACTCTGACACACCTATACGGAAAAAGTCACAAAACTCACACGATATGTATTATCAGATCTCACTTAGACGAAACTTAAACCAAGGAACACACCTTGGAACACACTTGACCAAAAAATTTACCGTTTTCAAATAATTTTTCAATTAGCTAAAGTTAATTAGAAGACTTTTTCCTCGAATGATCCATAGAAGTGACTTCCAAAATACATTATGTATTAGCAAATCTGTTTTTTCTTTTTTATTGCTATGAAAGCTCATCATAGAAGTATCATCATTGTTCAGCCAACCTGACAAATACCAAGAATGTGTTAGTATCAAACACTCACCTAACGTAATAAGAGCTGACTTTGTCTCATTGAAAGCCTTCAAATCGTCCACTCCGTCAATGTTAGGGCAGCCACCCTGGTTCAAGTAGTGGAACGAATCTTGGTGATCTAAGGAGAAATACTTTATACTATACTTGTCTATAGAAATAAAGTTGAAATCTGAGAATCTGCCAATGATATTTACTTTATATAGCCTAGCCTGGCTAAAATCCAAACTGCAACTCAAGTAAATTGAGAAATATCTAATATACTCGTAGCACCGTCCACAGATATATTACATAAATACATACATATAAAAATTATATTATACAATCAAAGTTACTTTTGGTATTATCGAAGAATTATGTTCAGCTACAATTATTATTATTACAATGATCATTAATCTAAACGCTTCTTTTGTTTTAATTTATATATACGTTTATTTATTTTTTCTCAGTTTTAGTATATGCTATAATAATCGACATATAAGTTAAATATGTTTTGGGATCGAACACTTACCTAACTTTAATTCCGGCATATAATGTGCTGCTGCACATAGCTGATAGAATATATGGTAGTTCCGTTCATCTGGACTCTGGTAAACAACTCTAGACTTTTCTAGAAGATAAGTGCGCATGCTCGCACCGGATATCCGGTATTGCGTGTCAAAGTGTATCTCGATGAACTTTCCAAAACGTGACGAGTTGTCATTACGTGTTGTTTTTGCGTTGCCTATCGCCTGGGTAAATAAACAATTAAGGTAATTTTTTTTATAAAATAACTTATGGTCTATCCAGTAGAATACAGTCTTTTCAGTAGACCAAGGTTTTTTAAGTTTACTTTGGTTTCCCAGTAAAGCACAATACTTTTAACAGTATATGATTTCAAATTAGCATGTGTTCTTAACAGTAGACCATGGTATTCCCAGTAGACCAAGTTCTTTTCAGTAGACTTAGGTCCACATTAATAAAAATGAAACATTATTTTGTCAATTTAACTTATGTGTACAATATTCTACTGAGTAGACTAAGCTATTATCGACTTTAAGAATACTATAAAATTAAAAATTCCACTAAACACATACCTCCATGATAGGACTGGATGCAAGGACTTTTCTTTCCACTTGGGTCTCACTGGCATTCCCTCCGACGGCAGCGAAGTATCGCATCGCATATTTAGCTGATACCGTCTTACCGGCACCGGATTCACCGCTCACTAAATAACGAATACGAAATACATCAGCAACAGCCGCTCAGGTGCAGTGGAGCGAGTAGTCTAAAGCAGCGACGGCTTGCGGGTTAGATACCCGCTAGGGATGAATATTTGGATTTGTACAGATATTTCTTTCCGGTTTGTATGTCTGTTGTGTCCAAACAGCGTCTAACGCGTATAGCACAGGGCCGCTGCGCATGAGTCATGAGCATGTCGGTGACGCAAACCCATAAGATTTTCCCCTACCAAAAAGTGTCCAACGTGGCTAAAGCAGTTTTCATTTGAATAAAAAAAAAGTGTGCTTTAGACCACACGACTGAAGTAAAACTTCTGTTGCTCCATCTACCTTATATCTACCCCTCAACTTCCGTTCGCCTCGCCAGATCACACTTTTTGTAACGTTCTCGTCACGCATTCACCAGCTTACTGTCTTTTTTTTGTTATCGCAGGGGAACCCATTTACGGGTGATATCCATGATGCCCGGGTAGGCATTCCTAGATCGTATATCGCTTCAGCACTTGGGGGTGCAATACCGACCAAAACCCCTGCGGGAGCCTTCAGCCGCTTTAATTGAAGGGTCCCGGATCAGCAGGCAACAGGATCCCTCCAGCGACAGGCTGGCCTCGGCGAAAAGACCAGCTTGCTCGCTAGTCAAGTCAAGCGTTCATAAAGAAGTTTTACTTCGAAAATACAAAGGGGAAATTAAATAATACTTGCGAAGCTATACACATAACATTAGCTTTCCTTATTATAATATATTATAAATTTTATGGCTATTTCAAAAATTAAACTGGCTCACCGATAATACTTTGGTCCCTCCTTTCCCTCTCGAGTTTCGTGTAGGCCTCCTCTGACACCGCGAAGATGTGCGGGTCCAAATCACCCATGGACTGTCCACGGTATGCCATGATTGTTTCATCACCTAACAATTGAAAAAAATCTTAAAAAAAAAGCAATTTTCTGGTTTGATAATAATGACACTAAAATATAATGCAGCTGTTTTTGTCAAATATTATTTAACCACCTTTGTGGACGGTGGTTTGACATGTTTCAAAAATTAAACTAAAAACGTACAATTTTTAATGAACTTGTACTTAATTCCTTAGAGAGAAATTGTATTGTATCTCTAAGGAATTAAGTACAAGTTCATTAAAGTACCATTTACACACATGTAAAACTTTAAGTTTTTATGACCTCATATACAAAAGAGGGCAGTTTTTATATTCAAAAACCGATTCGTTATACTTACGAATCGTTCAAATAAATACTGACCGTATATAGGTAACTCGTAGTAAGGATTGATTGCAACAAGTACGATGCCGCAATACGTATATATGGCATTACGATCACAAAATCTGTAACAAAACAAAAACTTATGCACCTTATTATAATCACCAACTAAACAGTCTACTCAAAAGACCACGGTCTACTGAGTAGACCAGTAGACCGTAGTCTCTTGAGTAGACCATAAGTATACTTCATATATTTAGCCTCTTCAGAGCCTGTCTCCGATTGCTAATAAATTTTATCTCGCACTTATATCATTCAAATTATCGAATATTAACACCAGGAATCAAAACATTCTTAGTGTCTGTTTCGCCTCAACCAAAAAATATCTGTTGTTTTATCTGCTGAATAACGTTATACGACAAATAACTATCCGAAACTTATCAGTAACATTTGAAGCTAATGTATAAACTTTGAACAATAACAACATTTAGTGATTTTACATAAATACTATAGTGTTGCCCAAATGCAAGAACAAGACGAGACTTAGCCAGTCTTGGTCTTGGTCTTGCGCCAATACACCTGGTCTTGGTCTTGGTCTTGGTCTTGCGCTCCCAGTCTTGGTCTTGGTCTTGGTCTTGCAGCAAGAGTCTTGCAAGTCTTGCAATTACCTATTAGTCTATTACTATTTATTAAAGTTTACTTTAAATCTTAGAAAAACGTATTAGAATTGGAACATTGTGAGCTTGAATTAACATAGCCATAGTAAAGATCAAGCAGATTAATAAATAACTGAAGATTTGATAAGAAATTCGAAAAATCAACTGACCTATATGTCGTTTTCCATGGAAGTAACTGTTTCTTAATAAACATTTATGATTTATAAGCTTACATTTGCTAAAACATGTAAAAAAACAAATTAATTACAATAACTTGACTGTATTTTAAAGAACAATACTTATCTGTCTAGAAAGAGATTGAACCCTCAACTTATAAGAAATTTAATAAAAGAGTTTTACGATTTATCATTTATTTGAATAAAAAATAAAATACAACACAAATCAACAGCTTTATCATTAGGTTATGATACTTTATATCAATTTTTTTGACCAAGAATTAATACAAAGTAACCATCTGGCTGACTCATCACTTAACCTATTTCTATGTTTTCTAATTACTAATGATGCTTTAGAAAATAACCTCTCAGCAGGTACTGAAGTTGCAGGTATTGAGAGAAAATCACGGGCCATTTTCGATAAAATCGGATACTCTGTCTCATGCGTCCTCCACCAATCTAAAATGTCTTCCGAGCTGGCAGTTCTTGGTTTTCTCAGGTACTCCTCCAACTCGTCTATCACTAAGCCTTGAAGACAAGATCCAGATGACGTCGAGGGACATTCATAGAGTTTATCAAAGTCTATTACGTCTTTATCTTCATCACATACTTTATTTTCTTTTTCTGGTAATTCCAGAGATTTGTTCAGTGAGTGTAGGCTTTTATATTCTTCATAAAGTTCATTGAACTTGCGCAGACGTTCTGTTTTAAGTTGCTTCCCCCACATTGTCAGGTCAAAAGTCTGAGCCTTATGCCTTGGGTCTAAAATTAAAGAAGTACAATAAATCCAGTTGGTCTTCTTGTAATGTTTAAGCATTTTGTCTCGAGCTGCTTGGAAAGCTAGAATGAGCCTTTCATCCACTTCAGATCGATTAGGTTTCTCATCTAACTGTTTTACCATGGATTCAATTTTATCTAGCAAGAGATTGAATGATACAATGACTAGCGGTAATGTAACATATTTGTCTCCACCAAGTTTTGTACTTAAAAGTTTAAAGTTTATTAGAAATTTATGTAATTTTTCGAGTACCTGCCATTCATTAGCTGTGATTTGAAAATCATTTAATTCGGTGACAGAACTGCACAATATGTCAATGCCCGCTCTCACTTTTAAACCAAATCCAATCATATCATGTGTGGAATTCCATCTCGTTGGACAGTCAAGAATGGCATTTAGATTTGATGGCACGCCAGCTGCTTCACAAGCAAGTACTTCCGAAAAGCGGCAAATTTCTTTGAGAAGTAAGTACAAAACCTTTGATGCCGCATTATCAAAGTGCCGATGGTTAAAACATAACTATGCATGCACTCAGTTTGATTTTAATAGATATTTTTTTGTTTTCTAATGTTTACGCGAATTTTACTCATTTAATAAAACACTTTTTTCGGATTTTATCGCGGTTTATTGTTAACTTTTGATTCCCGACGTTTCGGATACTTTACAGCAACCATGGTCACGGGAGGACTGAGGTGTCAGACGTCCCAACGTTACAAAGTTATTCGAAACTACCCGACATACATCAATATCTTATATAGTCCTATCTACGCAGAATGTGCTAATTGAGTCTTTAATCTGTGGTGAATTATGCTTGGTTTTTGATTTAATTATATTAATAATGGGGTCCCAAGCAGGTGGTAATTGCCAGCCATCTTCTCTATTGAAATTTGGATGTTTTTTAATTTCAATAGCCTCACGGATCATCCTTGGTTGGAATCGGTGTTCTTTTGCGAGGATCTGTGGTTTATCGAATCTAATATAATGGCTAGCTGTGTCTAGACTGTGTTCACAGATTGCAGACTTAGTATAGCGACGATGTTTTAAGTCAGCTATATGTTCCTTAACGCGAGTTTTGATCGATCGTTTTGTTTGTCCTATATAAGAGAGACCACAGTCACAATCAAGCTTGTATACTCCTGCATCTTGTAAGGGTATATGACACTTGACAGATGGTAAAAATTGACTTATCGTTTTTGGCGGCTTGAAAAAAGTTTTTATAGAAGCTCGCTTTAAGATGAAGCCAATCTTGTCAGTGACCCCTTTCATAAAAGGTAGCACAGCAGGTACTCGTTCGACGGTGGCTGGTTTCACACGTTCACTGCGATGAGGACGCGGTACCCGAAGCTTGTTGTCTCGCAGTACTTGCTTGACATGTTGAAGTTCGGTCTCCAGGTGTCGCTCATCGCAGATCCCTCGTGCTCTCTGAAACAAAGATTTACCCACGGTAGCTAACTGTGTAGGATGATGGTGTGATTCGCCGTTTAAGTACCTATCCGCATGGGTATGCTTTCTATACACTGTATGGCTTAAGGTATTGTTGGGATTACGGATGACTAATACATCTAAGAAAGCTAAAGATTTATTTGCCTCCAACTCCATTGTGAATTGAATTTTGGAATTTATGGAGTTAAGATGTTGTAAGAATATGGATACTTTATCAGATGGTAATATTGTGAAAGTATCATCTACATACCGTTTGTAGAACCTGGGTGTTATGGGCGAGGTACGCAGAGCAGTTTCCTCGAAGTCCTCCATAAATATGTCGGCAACAACGGGGGATACTGGTGAACCCATCGCTACGCCATCTACTTGCTTGTAGAACTGATTATTCCACAACATGTAGCCAGATGTAAGGCAATGCTTGAGAAGGTCAGCATATTCTATCGGCATGTCATTTTCCTTCAGCTTTCTTGACACAATACTAATGCAATCTTCAACCGGTAAGCATGTAAAGAGTGATTGCACATCAAAACTAACCATAGTTTCATTGTCACTGAGATGTAGATGTTTGATCTCATTAACAAAGTGGTACGAATCCGAAAATTGTTCGCGGGGAAGATTTAGTTTCGGCACAGAACTTCGTCGTAATGCTGACGATATATCTTGTCTGATAGCCTCCGAATCTTCCTTCTTTATATTGTTTTTCGACAGACAGTCTTCAACGTTACAAATAATTTCTTCGAAGGGTATCTTGCGAGGTGTAACAGCGAAATTTAATCCCTTTTCCAAAACTTTTATTGTGTTTACATCTAAATGACATTGATTGTGTTTACATCTAAATGACATTGATCATGATTCTTAGATGTATTAGTCATCCGTAATCCCAACAATACCTTAAGCCATACAGTGTATAGAAAGCATACCCATGCGGATAGGTACTTAAACGGCGAATCACACCATCATCCTACACAGTTAGCTACCGTGGGTAAATCTTTGTTTCAGAGAGCACGAGGGATCTGCGATGAGCGACACCTGGAGACCGAACTTCAACATGTCAAGCAAGTACTGCGAGACAACAAGCTTCGGGTACCGCGTCCTCATCGCAGTGAACGTGTGAAACCAGCCACCGTCGAACGAGTACCTGCTGTGCTACCTTTTATGAAAGGGGTCACTGACAAGATTGGCTTCATCTTAAAGCGAGCTTCTATAAAAACTTTTTTCAAGCCGCCAAAAACGATAAGTCAATTTTTACCATCTGTCAAGTGTCATATACCCTTACAAGATGCAGGAGTATACAAGCTTGATTGTGACTGTGGTCTCTCTTATATAGGACAAACAAAACGATCGATCAAAACTCGCGTTAAGGAACATATAGCTGACTTAAAACATCGTCGCTATACTAAGTCTGCAATCTGTGAACACAGTCTAGACACAGCTAGCCATTATATTAGATTCGATAAACCACAGATCCTCGCAAAAGAACACCGATTCCAACCAAGGATGATCCGTGAGGCTATTGAAATTAAAAAACATCCAAATTTCAATAGAGAAGATGGCTGGCAATTACCACCTGCTTGGGACCCCATTATTAATATAATTAAATCAAAAACCAAGCATAATTCACCACAGATTAAAGACTCAATTAGCACATTCTGCGTAGATAGGACTATATAAGATATTGATGTATGTCGGGTAGTTTCGAATAACTTTGTAACGTTGGGACGTCTGACACCTCAGTCCTCCCGTGACCATGGTTGCTGTAAAGTATCCGAAACGTCGGGAATCAAAAGTTAACAATAAACCGCGATAAAATCCGAAAAAAGTGTTTTATTAGATATTTTTTTATTCGCTATGTTTATGGTATTAGTCGTAATGCGCATAGGTGCAGTTTTTCATATTCTTTGATACAGTTTTTTGCGTCTCATAGAATTCCTAAGCGTACCTACCTATACACCGAACTGTTACACCTAACTACTTAGTGAAATAGCGCTAAGTCCTAGCTGCAAGACGCAAGAGTCTTGCAGGCTATGTCTTGTTCTTGCTCAAGTCTTGCACGGTCAGTCTTGGTCTTGGTCTTGCTAAAAATACGCGGTCTTGTTCTTGGTCTTGGTCTTGCAAAAACGCAAGAACAAGACCAAGACTGCAAGACCAAGACTGAATTTGGGCAACACTAAAATACTAGCTGACTCGGCAAACGTTTTCTTGCCGCTAAGCGCTATTTAAAAATAGGGGTTAGTGGTAGAAGGGTGAAAATTTAGGGTTGTATGTATTTTTCAAAGCCAAATAATAATAAAATAAAGAATAAATAATTTATCTAAAAATTAAAAAAAAATTGGTATGGACTACCCTTAAAATTTAGGGGGATGAAAAATAAATGTTGATTGATTCTCAGACCTACCCAATATGCACACAAAATTTAATGAGAATCGGTCACGCCGTTTCGGAGGAGTATAACTACAAACACCGCGACACGAAAATTTTATATATTTGAATACATTTAACTATTTGATATAAATAAAGTGTTACATACAAGTGAATAACTTTTGATAAATAATACAAAAGTACGAAATTAAATTACGAAGATAACATCTGTTTCGTTACAAGCGATTAATTTAACGTGAACATTACATAGTTGTAGTTTTAATTGATAAAATCTTACCGAACGAAACCATTGAACGAGTATTTATTTTGTAACATGATGACATACGAGACACTTGGTTTTTAATTTTTATCATACAAGAACAAATATTACCCATTTTCGTAACGTTTTTCATTAACCAATCAAAATTAAAAACAGCTTCATTCAAATAGGTCCCAAAGAGCACTTTCGAATCATAATTTTACAAATTAAAACTTTAAAAATAAATTATTATTTTTGTAAAAGTAAAGCTAACACCGATTCGGAATGTCGATTTTGCAAGAAGAATCGGCAAGAAACTCCAAAGTTTATTTATTTTAATAATTTTCGTTTTATTATTTTTTTTTTTTTTTCAGTAGCGATTAGACCACTATTTTATAAGTCTGTAACTCTAAAAATGGACAACAAAAAAATAAAAAAATAAAAAACGTAGAGCAAAAATTGACAATTTACATGTTTGAAAATTACAAATATTAACAATTTTTTTCTTTAATGTCTATTTAACACTAAGTTTAACAGAGAAATGTAAGTAAATAAAAATAAATCGTTCACCGAGTGAGTTGTACGGATTCGCGATTATAGAAATATAAAGAAAACGCAAAGAATTGCATTATTGCAGAAAAGGGTGCGTTTTTAATCTCCGACACGAGACTGTAGTTTTCTCCTTAAGAACTATTTCCGTTGTATGTAAGAAACTAGCTGTGCCCGCGACTTCGTCCGCGTGGAATTTAATAAAAAAGTTATTTTTAATCTGTACGATTTTATTTTTGTGTTACCCACACATTAGGAATTCTAAACACTTTTGAACATCATATCAAAAATTGACCGCTCCAGCGGGGATGGAAACCGCGTCTCCGACTGACCGTGTCGGCGCTCTATCCTGGCTAGAACGCCGACACGGTCAGTCAGTGGAGCGGTCAATTTTTGATATAATATTAAAAAATGTTTAAAAAAGTTATTGTTCAGATTACAGAGTTATAAAGTAAATAAATTTCTAAAATATCACTAGCCTAAAGGAGTAATCCTTATTACATCAGCTATCTGCCAATAATAGTCACGTCAAAATCGGTCCAGCCGTTTCAGAGATTTGCCGGAACAAACAAATAGACAGACAGCCAGACAAAAACTGTAAAAAAAAATGTTATTATGGTTGTACTGTCCATGTACATTTAATAAAAAGCGGTTATTTTAATATTACAAACAGACACTCCAATTTTATTTATCTGTATATAGATATCTGATAGCCATCGTTACTCATAGTAGACAAAATTATCCACCGATCTGGAATGGAGCAGCGTGGTGGATATCACTTTTCCTATACGGAAAAAGAGTCTTTGCCCAGAAGTGGGATGTTTAGGGCCTGATTCATTTCAGTTCATACCGATGTATTGTACTAACCTGACTTTAAGGTTATGTAGAACAGCTGGCTCGTGAAGATATGACAGCGAAGTCAAGTCGTTCTGACCGATCAACAAAGATGGATTCCGTAATGGCGGCAGTTTGGTTTCATCTGCGATCTGAAAAATAAAACACAAAATAGTTCATCACATTTATTTACACGCTCGACCCAGGGCCAAGACGCCTACGAAGTTATTGGGGTAGGGGCAGGGTACATCCTGCTCAAACCTTAGAGCAGCCTCTCTGGGGTACCTTAACCTTATAGCAGCAGCAGTGTCGTATTTCTGTGTGTGTAAGGTAGAGCTCCTAGGCAGGGTCAGGGGTAGCTTCGGCAACGCGCTTGCGATGCTTCTGGTGTTGCAGGCGTCTATAGACTAGCGGTAGCGCCTATCTTCAGGTGGGCCGTAAGCCTGCTTCCTGACATAGTGGTTTAAAAAGTCTGACTGTGACCGTGCAAGCAATAAAAACTTATATTCAATAATTAACGTTTTTCTCGTGTTTCCCAAACCCTTTCCCTAAGGGATATCTTGCAATCATTTCACAGCAATACCCAAAAGCAATTTAGAATGGACGCATTCTATTTCCCTTAAGAATTGAACTAATGTTACTCTTATAGGAAAATAGATTATCCGAATATTTCGTGTCCGACAATTCTTAATCCGCTTTCAACCCTCGTCTAACCTCGTAAGTAATAGAATACAATCTGTAGATCGAAAACCGTCTATTGCTGGCATTTTATATAATTTTGTAAAAGTGTGTGTTCTGACATTTCAGTTAATTATTTCTTAAGGGAACATGTGATATTATTATAATCATTTAAAAACACAAGATCAAAGATTTAAAATAGCACATTGAACTGTTGATATAATAAAAAAAAACTACGTTAAAAAAACCGATATCGAAACCTAAAAAGCAAAAAATTATATATTAAAGATTTATTTTGAAGTACGTCATCATATTCAAGCCTGCTTGCCTTTAATATAATACTACTAAATGTATGCACTACCCCCTGATAGGTTCGAAGTCTGTGCCAAGACCTAACAAAATAAAAACTTAATAATATCAACAGCTTAAATTAATACTGGTAAATTACTGTCATGAAATTCCTACCACGCTTTGGTTATTTTGTCCTAGACGAAACCATCCCGCTCAATTTACCATATATTATACTATATACTTTTTGTACTTAAAAATACACACAGATAAAAAAAGAAAATACAAGCAATTTATTCTTTTACTAACCAACAATTCCATCACAAATAAACATAACACAATACTTACTTTAATCTGTCTAATTTCGCCAGTCTGGTCGATCTTCACGATGAGGACTCCGGAACGGTAGTCGCTGGTCACAGTGGCGCCCTCCCACACGTGGATAGGATGCTCCACCCAGATGCGGGCATCCTGGGACACAAAGGTTAATATTAGAATCCGTTTTATGGATATTTTTACTATCCCCCTCTCTTCCCGTGGTTGTCGTAAGAGGCGACTAAGTGATAACACAGTTCCACTACCACCTTGGAAGTTATAAAGCCGACCGATGGCGGGATAACCATCCAACTGCAGGCGTTGAAATACACAGGCCGAAGACGGGCAGCAGCGTCTTCGGTGCGTCAAAGCCAGCCCTGCGGTAACCAACCCGCACCCAGCGTGGTGACTATGGGCAAAACACATGAGTTCACGCCATTTTTGGCTCGAACTTTTAGAGGCCTATGTCCAGTAGTGGACTGTGATAGGCTTGTGTGATGATGATGATGTGATGATCCACCATTTTAATTCTCTAAGAATATAATATTAGCATATCAGTATTTATAATTGGAAAATCTGATTACTCGTTTGTGTATGCGTTACTTCAAACAAAAAAAATGTTTTGTTATAATACGAAAACATATAATTATAAACATGTAAATAAATGTTCAATGTAAATATTTCGTATGTGATGTGTAATAAAGTATTATTCTATTCTATTTTATGTATACTGTTCATTTTTTTTTTGGGTTCCCTTTTTTGTGTTAATACAGTTTACTGTAAAGAGGTTACAATAAGGTTTGCTATGTTGCAATTCACACGAATCACGATTTATTTTATTATGTTATATAGTCGATTATATATATATATATATATATATATATATATATATATTATAATATTATTATTTTTCTTTTTTTTCGCGAAAACGGATTACTCAAAACTAAGTTAACCACGCAGACGAAGACACAGGAAAAAGCTAGAAAAAAAAAAAAGAAATAACGTTAGCTTACAAAGGTACGGGTATAATATATAAATGAATCTCTGTTCGTATAAAAACCGGAAAAATAAATATTCAAACCGGTCAAACCACAAGGTTTGTCCGGTTTGAATATTTGTTTCCTTTCGGATGGTTCAAAAAGAAAAATAATACGGTAAATCCAAATAAAAATAATATTCATTACAATAAAAATAAATAATAGTAATTTTTTTTTGGCAATTTTTAAATATATATATTATTGTATATATGTATTTTTAATGAAAATGTAGTTAATGATCAAAATTGACTATAGCTGTAAAAAATGATATAAAACGTACCTACCCAAAAAAATTGGTATAATCTATTTTTGAGTTTAGGGCCTGGTTCACCGGTTGTGGATAACACTATTTGATGGATAACGATATCCAACAGATACAGTGTACGATATATTATTTTTATTACCATCCAATTCGACTACATTTATAAGATACTAGCTGTACCCTGCGCGCGTTGCTATGCTTTTTTTTGTCGTACCACTTCAGAATCCTTTGTGGGCTCATGCATAACACTTTGCTGAAGAACATGACAATATGATCAAATGCATAGTTTACATTTCTATAAAGGACATACAGACAAACATTCATTTATATAAATATATATATATATTAGTTTATAAATTGAGACACAGGTCCAGGATACAGGTTCTAACGGCCTATTCTATCCTGCTGTTAAAAACTATTCGCAACTTATCTGAGGGGTTAAACTTTATACACAACTGGGAACCGGCCCTAAGCGGACAAACGAACACCTATTGTTAATTTTAAGAAGTACATCGCATCAACTAGTATGTAAGATTTTTATTGTATACTAGCTTTTAACCGCGGCTTCGCTAGCATTGATTTTTTTTTTAATACAAAGTATCCTATGTTACTTCAAATACCTCCAAGAATATGTGTACAAAGTTTCATGATGATCGGTTGAGTAGTTTTCGCGTGAAAGCGTAACAAACAAACATACATTCACATTTATAATATTATATTAGGAACACATAAAAAAATTACTTTTATCGATGTCGGTAAAATGTATATTATAATCTAAATTTTAACGATTTAAAACATCTAAATTTCTTACCGTTTTATTGTAAGTACACATGTATACGGCATAACTAAAACAATTCGACGTAGGACGTAAAAAATAACTTTAAACGGTGATACTATGTTATTACAATTAGCACCTTTTTAACAAATAAGAGTCACATCGGATGATTTTTTGTTAAAAAAAAAACACTATAACTGCAAAAATAAACACTAAAATGATTCAAAACTTTTTTTTAATATTTATTTAACATTTATATTATGATTTATATGTAAAACGGGATGTATGTTGGTCATTTTATGTTTAAGATACTCTTTTTTTATGGGTACTAAGGTGGTAAACAAGGGTATAGTCCGCTGATGCGAAGCGGATACCATAGCCTATGGACACCTGCACCACTAGGAGCAATGCCAACCCCCCCCCCCCCCCCCTCAAGCTCTGGCTAACTCATTTTGAGTTTCCAATATTACGGATGCACACACAATGCACCCTTTACCAAGACCCTTGCAATAATGCCAAAACATCAGAAATTCAAATGATTAAGAATACAAAATGAACCACAATATAATTTTGTTTATACTCAAATTTAAAAAATAAATAAAATCAAATCTTTTACTTGACATGACAAGTTTTCGGATAAAAAAAAAATCTTCAAAATATTTACATTAAGAAAAAAAATTAATGAAGTATATATTAATACAATCGAATAGAGAAAATCCTTCTTGGAAGTATTTTAAAAATTTGTATATATCCCGTTCTAAATTTAAATCATAACACTAAAAAATAAAAAGATTGTTCACGAGAATGGCAAAAACGCTGATACACTGGTATTTACAGCCCCCGTCAGCATATTCTACGTCAAACACATATGTCATATACTGGATTTACTTCTGGTATCAAGTCGCTAAGTAAAATGTTAAGTACAGTGATCCAATTAGTTCAACCTTCGTTTGGAATCGGTCAAACATGTAATCACTTGAATGGACACGCGTCTTAATTATGACGTAATTAAGGACAATATGTACTATTGAGGACAACTGATATTAAAATAAATATTTTGGTGGCAGCCCTTGTTTATGTATTTTTTTTTTGTGCGATTTCCGTTTGATAAAAATCAATTAATTGAATCTTAATTTCCTAAACAGACAAGTAATCAGAAAAACTAAAATTAAAAATTGTAAGGTAGGCTTTAAAAGCACCTCTTGAATCGTCATTTTAGTAGAAATAATAATATTAATCTATAAGAAATCTATAAAGCTACCATCGATTCTCGAAAAATCGGCAAGAAACTCCGCAGTTAAACTTTTAAAAAAAACTATTTTGATTACAAAATAAGTTTAACTATTTGCTTTCCAAAATCAGATGTATGAGATGTATATATGTATGTTTATATATGTTTATGTATGTATTTTATATGTTTTTTTATTATTATTCTTTTATTCCTGCACTACTTTGCCCCGCGTTCACATTATCTCTCACTGCCATGGGTTGACTGGAAGAGATCTTTTTTAGAGATAAGTTCGCCCTTGTCAACTTCCTATATTATAATGACTAGTATATAATTTACTTAGTGCAATCAAGAATATATAATATATATTAAGTAAATTTGATATAAAACAAATTTGTCCAATTCCACGCAGTCGTCTGGAAGTAATGTGCGTAAATACATTTCGGCGTTTTAGTATTTTACCATCATTATTGGGAGTTTAAAGCAAAATACTTCGTTAACCGACTACAACAAAGTTTTTTATGTTATCTCATAACTTAGTACGAGATACTAATATCTACCGATAGTGTACCGATTTCGATGATTCTTTTTTTTAATTGAAAGCTAGAGCTTGTCGTGTTCTCCCTTTTAGATTTTAATCGAGAACTGAAAAATACTTTTTGAGTTATGTCTAATGATGCGTAATTAGCTGAGGTAGGGCACAGCAAGAAATTTCCTGCTCAATATATGGAGCAGCTCGACTGGGGAATTACCTCGACTTTACAGAAGATAAGAGCTAAATAATACTGCTTTCAAGCAGTGTTGTGTTCCTGTCGGTGGGTAAGATGACCAGAGCTCCTGGGGAGGAATTGGGGATAGGGTCGTACGCTTGTTTGTCGACCTAGTTACATATTTAAAAAAAATAATTGATTATATTTTCGACTACCTTCGTTGTATTACTCGCCAATGTAAATTGAAGTCGGTTTTTTTTTTTCATTTGCGGGCAAACACAGTCATTGTTTTAATGAGCCAGTCTATAAGTGAGTATGTGTAAGTTCAGCGAGTTATAATAAAATGTGCCACTTATACAATAGAGATTAAGAAGGAAACCTTGGAAAAACAAGACGTTTCATTTGATCCGACATTAATTTTCTTGAGGATTATGTCACGTAAATAATATTTCTTTGTGAGTTGACGATTGTTATCAATCTATCTAAAGCTTATCTTTTTGAGTTAATCTGTCGACAAAATAATAACTGCCGAATCCATGACAAAATTATATTTATTCTTCATACGTATCGATATTATACATATATATCTACCCATATTATATATATCTATCCATATTAATACGCGAAACAAATTTTTTTTACCCCTTTTTAAGAAATTGTGCGGACGAAGCAATACGAAATTTCGATCACTTAATAGTTTATATAGAGAAGTGCAGAATACTATTTTTTTTTAACTAAGCATAAAAAAAAACATTAAATTAATAAAAAAAACATTACACACTACCATGTATTTGACAAACACACGTATAGTTTATTATTAGTCTTTGACAACAGAACCTTAATAATATTAATAATTATAATTTAAACTAACTGTGCCCGCGACTACGTCCACGTGGGTCTTAACAAAAAAGTAAATTGAGTTCGCAGAGTTATAAAATAAATAAATTTTTAAAATAAAAGTAGTATCTACCAGTGAAAGTCTCGTCAAAATCGGTCAAGCCGTTTCAGAGAATAGCCGGAACAAACAGACAAACATAATAAAAATAAATAAATAAATAAATAAAGCCTTTATTCACTGACCAACAAGCACTACACAATTTTTGTTTTTTACTATTTTAGTAACCGGTTCTTTTGTCAGGTTGTCCTTCGACATAGGCCTCCCCTAGTTGCTCCCACACTTTTCTTTCACGAGCTAATCTTCTTCATCCTTTAGGTAGATCGTCATCCCATCTTTTTATTGGACGCCCTCTTTGCCTCTTTCCATTTCTAGGGTACCACTCCATAATATTTTTGGTCCATTTTTCCTTATTTGTTCTCATAATATGTCCTATCCAGTTCCATTTCAGTTTTTTAATTGTTTTGCTAATATCACTCACTTTTGTCTTGCTTCTTATTTTAGCGATGGTCCACCGGTCTCGCAGCTTTATATTAAGCATACTTCGTTCCATGTGACGTTGGCAACTTACAAGTTTTGCGATGTTTTTGTACGTAGCAGGCCAAGTTTGACACCCGTAGGTAAGGCATGGAAGAATGCAGATGTTGTATAATTTGCTTTTAACAGTCATTGGGATTGTTTCGTTTTTAAATATTTCTTTCAAAGACCAATAGCGTTTCCAAGTGTTGCTTATTATTATATATTATTCTTCTGTCGATCTCCTTTGAATGTTGGTCTTTTGTAGATATGATTTGTCCTAGATATACGTATTCGTCGACATATTCAATAGGCTCTTGCCTTAGTTCTATGTTATGTTTTATCGCATTACAGACATACAGACAAAAATTGGAAAAAATGTTATTTTGGTATATGTACCGTGTATACATTTATCTATATGCATTTACTAAAAAGCGGTAAATATAATATTACAAACAGACACTCCAAATTTATTTATTTGTATAGATAAATTTTGGTCGAATTTCGACCACTGGGCAAATACTAGTATAATATCAAAAAAATGATAATCCTCATAATATGTCTCACATTCATAATTAGAAATTATGCCCTAATTTTATGTTATATCAGATTGGTTCAATTTTTTTTTTTTTTAGTTGAACTGCTGTTTGAGTAAGTAGTCAGTAGCGCCTTCTTCTTCCTACTTTGTGACCAGGATTAAAATCGGTTCTGTATTACAATTTTTTCCAAATAACGAATTTTTTTTCATTAAGTGAAATATTTTTATTACGATGGGCGAATTTGGATGCGATTTCTCATCCTGGACTTCAGGATCTCGAATTCTATCTTAAAATCTAATGTAGGTTACATTTTGATACTGAACAGAAGTTATCATTACTCTTTGAACAATTATAGTTGAAATTGTAACGTAGTTGGTTTGTACACATATTTACAAGGAGCGAAACCGTAGGTCACGACTAGTAATGGATGTACTCTCAAATATTTTTCAATTTTATATTACATACAGTGGAAGAAAAGAGGATATAATATACGCGAACTTAGTTGGACAAAACGGGCACAAAGCCAGGAAACGTTGCCAAACATATCCTCTAACATAATATTTATTGATTTATTTTTAATCCTGATTGGGCAACATTGGTTGTCCATCAGAGATCGAGATGCGTTAAAATATTTATAACATAGTTACTATTTCTAAGCTATACCGAAACAAAAATTCAACTTAATAGAAATACTAGTGCTAGACATGATAGGTTATAAATTTTATATTTTAGTTAATGTAGTATATATGTCATCATCATCATTTCAGCCTATCACAGTCCACTGCTGGACATAATCCTCCAAAAGTTCACACCAAAATAGCGTGAACTCATCTGCTTTGCTCATAGTCACCACGCTATATATGTGGTTTAATTAAATTATTCTTGTTTGAATCCAATATAACCTTTTGAGTTTTTTTTTAATTGTTCTGTGATGAGTTAACGCAGCGGTCATAGCACCTGAGTAAATGACACAAGTAGTCATAGTCATGGCACACGTTTTGTATGCCATATAGATAATTGTCATGCTCAGGGCGTTTGTGTTTGCGTTGCGTAAGTTTCGCAACCCCCGATACGAGATTTTCGTCCGACTGTAAAATGTAACGCATTCAAATTATTATTATTTTTTTTCTTTGAGGGGGGAGGATTTAATTTTTAATGGTGTCAGTTAATAAACAACTTTCGTAAAAAAAAATGAAAATAATTGTGTTTGCAGGCAAACGAAGAAAAACCAACTTCAATTATATCGACAAGTAATACAACGAAGGTAGACAAAAAAATAGTCAAGTAAATACGCATTATCAAAGATTACTCCAAAAGTTGTAATCAAATCTCGTTGAAATTTAAATGTGACCTGACATGATAAACATCGGCTTTCGATTAAATTAAATATCATTAAAATCGGTACACCCAGTAAAAAGTTATGCGAATTTTCGAGTTTCCCTCGATTTCTCTGAGATCCCATCATCAGGTCCTGGTTTCCTCATCATGGTACCAAATTAAGGATATCTCCTTTCCAACAAAAAAAAGAATTATCAAAATCGGTTCATAAACGACGGAGTTATCCCCGAACATATCCCCCAACATAAAAAATATATATACGTTCGAATTGAGTAACCTCCTCCTTTTTTGAAGTCGGTTAAAAAGTAAGTATAATTCCAACGTAACTTCAACACGAATAGAAAAACGATTGATTAACGATCCGAGAACACATAATATCAGCCTATACCTACTATAAATTTTCCAAAACTGTAACAAATTTACGACAGACAATTGTTTAAACAAGTGATGTTAGCACACACATAGCATATTGTGAATGTTTTACCTAACTAACTAAATTCACAGAGTAAATATTTATGTGGGAACAGCTAGTAAAAAATGTGACGGGTTTTTTTTTTTTAGATTGCCTGTACGAGCGGAAGACGGTTGAGTGACCCGATTACGAGCTACACTACTTTATTTATTTATTTATTGCTTTACTGCATATTTAGAATAACATTAAAGAAAAAATTTAAATTAATTTCGATTTATTAATTACTTTTCAGATTTAACGAAAAATGTTGCTTAGTGAACGATGAAATTAATTAATCTACATACGTTTTTTTATACTGTTTTAATTAGCCGGTGTAAGATTGCCACTAAAAGATGCAATGACATTAATTAAAGCCGAATCCACTCAACTTCGGCATTAATTTATGACAAGCACTACCCTCTTGTGACTACTAGATTTTTTCAATTAAAAAATTTAAAGCAAAAATTTTCTTACTCAAGTAGGCTTTAACAGCACTTATGAATTAGTCTGCTTTAGGAATCATAAAGCTATCATCAACCGGAATGTACATTATAATAATAATAATAATAATAATAATAATATTCTTTATTAAAGCGACCAGTGACTCATTTTGGTTAGTTAACAATATTTCTTACATACTATGTTAGTTTAGTTCTTACAATTTTTTTTTTTTTTTTTTTTTTTAATAGATTATTCTAAGAATCGAAAAATTATATTGAACTGAACCACCACTACCAGTATACCACTGCTATCAAAATCATCTTCCATGCAGCAAAATGGTTGGAGTATAATCCACCACGCTGCTCAACTGCGGGTAGCGATCGAAAATAACGAAAATTGAAAACATTAGTAGCTTTCTGAGGCACGGTTGAGAGACCACATAGACATAGAGCCAGACCAGAATCAAATATTTATACAAATAACAATCGATGTTTAGGAGACTACACACACCAATAATAAAAAAACTAGAGAATAGTTACGCATTCAGCCTCTAATATCCCACAGCTGGGCATAGGTCTTTCTCCTTGTAGGAGATGAATCGGAACTTAATCCACCAAGCTGCTCCAATGCGGGTTGGCAGATATATTACCTACTATGAGTAACGATCGCTATCAGGTGTACAGATAACAACCGGGACCGTCAGTTTAACGTGCTCTCCGAGGTACGGTGGAGTGAAATAAAAAGAATAGTATAAAGCGCAAAATTAATTTTGTAGAAATTGAGAATCCCATTATTACATTTTTTTTTTTCATCATCAAAACAGTCATTAAAATATCCATAAATGGATGCTAATAAAATAAATGTTAAATAATCTGCTAACAAAAGCAACCTTGTGAGTTTATATGTTACAGTTGCGGAAGTCTTTATCATTTTTGTTGTTATATAACGCATCTGCGCGTCTAGCATGCAAGCTTGGTGCCGTACTTATTTACTTAATAACTCATCTATATAAATAAAAGTGATTCGCCGTATGTAAATACGGGATAGCTTCCTAACTAATGCACCTATTTGGATAATTTTATTAGATATTCACAAAAAAACTAAAACTGAGGTAGGTTAACTGAGGTAGGGCACAGCAGGAATTTCCTGCTCAAAATATGGAGCAGCCCGACTGGGGTAGTACCTCGACCTTACAGAAGATCACAGCAAAATAATACTGTTTTCAAGCAGTATTGTGTTCCTGTTGGTGAGTAAGGTGACCAGAGCTCCTGGGGGGATTGGGGATTGGGTCGGTAACACGCTTGCGATGCTTCTGGTGTTGCAGGCGTTTATAAGCTACGGTAATCGCTTACCATCAGGTGAGCCGTACGCATGTTTGCCGACCTAGTGACATAAAAAAAAAGTGTGTGTGTGTACTTATGTGCGCACGTAAGAAGTTATACTTCATTGGCTAGCTAGCTTCACGTTGCTAACTTCTTCTTCGTTGACTGGCTAACTTCAGGGTGTCGGTTTATTGTGACGGTGTGCGCGCAACGTAAGAATTTACTATCGTAATCTTTCCCTAACGCGCCAAATGATATATTATATATAAATAAATTATACATATATAAAACATAACTTTAAAAATATATCCCGTTAAGAAGTTGACAGGGTTGCTACTTTGCTTGTACTAATATTAAACATTTTTCCATATAAATTTACAAAGTTGGAGAAACAAACGTAAAGCAACAAAAATACAAAAAATAGAAACAAAATAAAGATTCATTCAAAAACTACAATTGCCGATGTTAATCAGAAGTGCATACATTTTTAGGGCCGGTTACACCAGTTGTGGATAGTTTATCCCGCAAATAAGTTACAAATAGCCTGTAACAGCAGGAGATAGAATAGGCCGTTAAGACTTATAAGTTTTAGTTAATTTTTTGTAAATAGATATATCTCGTAAATACTGGTGGAAATTGAAGTGAAAAAGAATACGATTCAGCCTGTAACATCCCACTGTTGGGCATAGGCCTCTAACTCCTTGTAGGAGAAGGATTGAGCTTAATCCACCACGCTGCTCCACTGCAGGTTAGCAGATATATTCCCTACTGTGAGTAAAGACCGGAATAAGATATTTATGATAACAACCGGGACTAACATTTAACGTGCTCTCCAAGGCACGGTGGTGAGACCCACAAGAACAGGCATGCAAACTGGAAAGAAATATTTTTAAATACAAATATCCATCCTGAGCGGGAATCGAAGCCGCAACCGTTGGTTTGTAGGTTCACTTCATAGTTTCGGCACATATAGAATATGTTAATTTTTTTATCAACATTTTTTTATTCACTTTATTAATAAATAAATAAAAAACACTAAAAATATTGAGCAAGGCGGACTTCCATACAGCCTTATTTACCACCCAACCTTAAGTATACAACAAATTAATTAATATTACGTTACATAAAAAAGTCTTCCGCGAAAATTACCATTGTATAATATTTTTCAGTTCATAATTATGCTTGTTTTACTTTGTTGAATCAGGAAGTAGCATCGACTTTTTTTAAGTAAATCATAATCGAAATTACTTTATTCGAGAAGGCTTTAAAAGCATTTTTGAATCTTCATTCTACTAATTTAAATGATTTAAATTTTTTAAAATTTAATATTAGTTACAGTAAAGCCATCACCGATTGGGTTATAGATTTTGCATAGAGCAAAGCCCTGGAGCTGCACAAGCTCATACCCCCATCTCCTTTCTTCCATCGGACTTTCAGACGTACCGCAGGCTTTCATCCCTACCTGATTGGTATACCTGTCATACGTACAAAGCGCTTCGAATCATCTTTTTAATGTCCACAGCCAAGGAATGGAATTCCCTGCGGGCGTCTGTATTTCCGAATTCATACAACCCAAACATGTTTAAAGCGCGAGTGAACAGGCTTCTTCTGGGCGAAATCGCTCCATCTTCGACCTCATCTGTGCTCTAGAGCTAGACTGAGGTCAAGAGTAAGCCCATAGCATAATAAAATAAAATAAAATAGATAAATCGACAAGAAACTCCATAATTACTCTTTAAAAATCAAAAAAATACTATATAACACCCTAATGCTCTAAATTACCCATGCCTCTTGTTCAAACATCATGAATTATTGTTATAAGAAATAATTAAGTAAGATCGGTACTTCTGACTGCCTTGTAACGCTAAAAGCATTAATACAAGGAACTTATATACATTTTAATTATTTATGCTTACATTATTTTAAATGTAATTCACAAAATAAACAGATTTCATATTTGTAAGGTTTTAGGAACGAGGGCAGATGACCGCTCTGGTGTAATTGTGCGTGGCCCATATCAGCGGCACATAAACACAGATGGATGAGGTTTGATTCCCGTTCGGGAGTGGATATTTGTGTTTATATAAATATTTATTTCTGGTCAGGCTGCTATTACCTCCTGTTATTAAAGTATATTCGTAACTTTTTTGCAATCTTTATCCAAAACTGGTAAATATAAAAAATAGAGTATAGAAAATAGCTGTCTAGATCTAAGTACTTAGTTACTTACAATATTTACTTGTGTTAGATAAATTATAAGTTTATACTAAGTTTAAGTCTAATAGGTTTAGATAGTTTTACAAAATAATAATAATCATACATCAATTCTCACAAACTTTCACATTGAAAAGTTTATTATGGTTTTACGCGTCCATGATATTATGTAAAAGAAAATCTATTCAAGTAATTCTAATTGGATTCTTATTATAATATGTAATAGAAAACAATTATACTTTAACTACAAAAATTTATAATAACAAAGCATCAAATTTAGGACATGATTGTAGGTATTTTAAAATAGTTTAAATATAAAAAAGTATATTTTTTTTAAGTCTCAAATGAAAACCGGTAAAACTGACTCTTATTTGCAAAAAGCTATAAAAAGAACGCTGTATCTGTTTCAGGGCAAGGATAAGAATGTAAGTCATGTCAATACTCATATTTAAATTAAAACAGTTAAGCACATCTTGACCTAAATATATAATAACTGTGATGCAATCGTAAACATACGAAAAAAAACTGCAATAAAATTTTCTTTATGAATTATTCATAAAATTAATTGTGCGAACAATATGATTACATGCATATGACATAGATAGTGAAAGTGATTACAATATCACTAATCTTTCGTATTCATTACGATTTTAAAGTGATCGTATCTTAGTTGTTTGAACTGTTTTCGAAATTCAAAACGCAAAATTTTGACACTATCCATACCTTACCAAAATAAAATAAAATAAAAAAACAAAACAAAATAGAAACAAAAATATAAAACGATACCTTGGTGTATAGTTCCTTCGTAGTCATTTTAATGGTTTTCAGTCGCACAATTAAAAAAAAATTAACACAATAGAAATTGTTTTATTATTTCACCACGAGTTCAGAACTTTGAAAATCCATTTTAGAAATAAGGTAGATTTAAAATTGTTAAAATATGTTGCAAAATGCGAAACGTCACTGTATTATTGACATGTGTCAAAATTACAATCTTGAGTTCGTGAGATCAACCGCAATAAAACGCGAGCGAGTTTTTTCTTCACGAGGAAAGTTCATACTTTCCGGGTGGAACTATAATATTACGTAAAAAGTAACGAATAAAAAACATTAAGCATTTAACAATACAAACGGTAAGTTATTATCATTAGGTTCACATGAGGGTTGCCATTGTTTTAATCTCAAGTAGGTATTTATTTAGGTCAATTAGACACGTTCCATTTTACGCAGAAGATATTTAAATTTTTAATAGGATTGTTTATAATAAATAAAACCATAATTCGTCACTAACATTTTACTGTTGTTTTAATATCAGTCATATAATAAAAAGGTTATTGAAAATCCTAAATTGTCACATACTACATCTAAGTCTACAGAATTATCATGACAATTATATATATTTTAAAGCATTTTATATTGTTTATTCAAATTATTTGCGAGCATATATTAAAAATTGTCGATTTATGTTATGTTCTCTTCGTCCATTTTTTTCGTTGTTAATCTACTTATTTTCTTGTAATGGGAACCAAGTCTGACAGGCTTCTATCGCGATTTCACACAGCGCAGTGAATGCTTTACCTCTGGAGTCGTAATCTGGAATTTAAAAAAAAAATATGTATTATTGTTTTTCAATTAAAAAAGTTTGTGTGTGCACTTCACACATGACAGAAGTAACCTAGCCTACTAAAAATTTTTTCATCAAGAATATAAAATACTATGTAAGGTATTCTATTTCATTCTCTCCTATACACTTATATATTTGTTTATTTAGTTGTTTATTAAGTTTTAAATCACAACTACTCTAAAGAAGTTTCACTTCTTCAGTATAATAAGAACTATTTAATTGAATAAAAAAGTGTTATTTAGTCAAAACATAATTACGAAGTACAATCTTTACTTCAATCCTTGTCATTCCTTGTCCCGTAATTTAGCACTAACGTAAACATAAATATTTTAAATAGACGCAGGGATTTGGAACTCGGAATGATTTACGATTAACATAAAATATATTATTTTATGCATAAATAATTGTTTGACCACGAGTTAAATAATAATTACCTGAAGGTACCCTTTTTCCAAACATGATTCCGTTCATTGGAGCGTTCTTGTAATTAGCTTCGCTGAAATTTATCAAGCAGAATAAAACTGCAACAAGAGCCAGTACAGACGTAAGCCTCCTCGTGGCGATCATCTGAAACAAAAATATGAAAAAAAAATCTTTATACGTTATTGGAGATAAATGTATTAGTATGCACTTAATAGTCTTGTATTATAGCTATCTTGTTAACTATCAAATGCGTAAAGTTTAAATGATTATTAAGTTATTCCTACAAAAACTACTAAAGTTTTAACCTTCTACAATGTATTACAAAATAAAGGATGAAAGAAGTCGGTAAAATCCCAAGTTATGGCTTGAGAAAGCGAAAAAGGGATTCACTTTCATAAACGTAATAGATAAATATCACCTTACACAGATAAGTTACCTTTCTAGTGGTAAATCTTTTCTTACTGGTATCACTGTTGAAGACGGGATGTCAACTGATATCGAAAGAGATTTTACCCTCCATTTTATAGTACAAAATTAGGACATGGCGGACGTCCACTCAATTATAGGATTATTGGATATTGACCACATATTGACAGTGATAAGAGTAGGGCTCGGGGGATCAAAACTTCGTTAGTGCATAATATTGATAGAACTTACATGGTTAGAGCGAATTTTATGTGCTTAGTTGGTATAAATTTAGCTATATTTAGAAAGGCTGTTATGATATTTTATATTTTAATATTTCAAAATAAGTAATTTTGTTCTACAACTGTTCTACAACTGTCTGTACTGTTTAATTTTAAAAAAAGTTTTTTTTTTTTTTTTTGATGTATTATGTAATAAAATAACATTAACGTTGGGTTGTACAAAAACTTCAATAAAGAAGAAGAAAATGAAAATTAAACTGTCTTCAAACATTAACAGTTAAATCTAAATAATTACTGCAATATTTCTAATCATTGACAATAAAAAAATACCTCCTCTGTAGTGTTAAGAAGTAAAATAATTTTTATTTAGTCACAACTTAGAACAGTAATACTTAAAAACACCACTATATTACTAATCCAAATAAAATATTCTAATCCAAATGATAGGAGCTTAATCTGCCACGCGTCTTTGCTGTACCTTGATGGTAATTTTTCTACAGAAATACTAGGGTCAACATTAATATCCGCTCCGAACGGGACATATCGGGAACGCTTATGAAACTTTCACATAGCTTCACCCACAACATCGCCCAAATGGAGTAAATGATCCATTTACTTGTAGAATGCTCATTGGGCCAGTGGGTTTCCCAACTTTGCAATGGAGAATACGTAAGGCTGTGGGTTCCGGTTGTTAACAATTACATCTCAGAGCGAACGTCAGGCATAGTTGTGAATATAGCCGTCAACCTACAGTGAGGCAGCTTGGCGGATAAGGCCTATACCCAGCAGCGGCATTTTATAGGCTCAATCAATCAATCAATCAAACAATATGATTTACGTTAATAGTATAGGTCAACATTAAAAGTAACGCCTAAGTACCTTGAAATAGAAAAAAATAAAAATAAAAATTGCATGTTTTTAGAATAAAAAAGGACATGGGTTCATAAGCCCGTGGATGTATATCACTTAAAAAAAAAAAAACAGTATAGGTCGTTAAGTAATGAGTGACGTTTAAATGGAGATTACAATGACTTTTTTTAAATTCACAAAAGTTTACCACTCCAAACTAAAAATAGCCTTTGCTTTTCGCACTAGTTTAACTTAAGTAAATATTAGTTAAAAATTTCGTTCAATTGAATATTTTTTAATAATGTACAAACAAAGTTTTAGTAGTGTGTTTTTATCTATAATATTATAAAAATAAATATTGTAACAAACCATATTAACATAAGATTGACATTGTTTAGTAACTCCTTCGTCACTAGATGGCGCTGATGTCAGTTGCTTTGAGCTATCAGAAGTTAATAACGTAAGATTGGTGCGCTTCAGCCTGTAATATCCCACAATTGGGCATAGGCCTCTTTCCCCATGTTGGGGAAGGATCAGAGCTTAATCCACTACGCTGCTCTAATGCAGGTTGGCGGATAGATTGATATTGATTTGGATTTGGAGAAGATTGATATTGCTAAGTAATGCACTCGTCACTAGATGGCGCTACCTTGTTGCTAGTTGCATCGCGCTATCAAAGTTATACGAATAATGAATATACCTTGACACATACCAGGTTCAAGATGTCCGTTCCTCCTAAGAATGTTTCCAAGCGATACATTGTTAGGAAGAATGGACATCCCGAGCCCCGCTAAAACACTGCCCTTTATTATTTATTTATGTATACTTACAGAAATAAACATAATTTTTCTTAAAATTGTATTTTGTTCACATAGCAGCGACTTCATACAACAAAAATAAATATTGAAAAGTCTTTCGAACTAACTTCATTAGAAGCTCATCTTGCCGACAATTGATTCACTAATGCAATTTCAACGTATAATTATTTTTACGTAGAGATTATTTTTATACAGTTAGAAGCTCCAGTATAAAATGGCTTTGAATCTCAAGTTTTGTATCAGTTCAATTCGAGCTTCACTTGCTTCTACGGTTTTAAATCATCTCTGTAATCTAGAAAGGTATAAAATTTACTTATTCTTTATACGAAAACTTATTAAAACCTTATTCTTACATCTATGCCAGTAATAACATTGTAACTATCAAAACTTCCTTTATTTAAAATTACGTTTAAAACTATTTTTAAATTGATACAGTGTTGCTTTGATATATAATTTTATTTCCCAGTTATTTTTAAAATATTAAAAATAGTAGTATATAAGAAAAGATAACAAATCTTAAAATCTAAACTTCATCTAAAATACGAAAACTAAAATACGAAAATTTAGCCTGTTTAATATTGTTAAAAAATCTTATTTCAGACACGATGATGCGCGCTGCCATCTTCTTCAGTATCTTTGTCATCTTCTGCCTCATTCAATTAAATGAGGCGAACTACAAGAAGCTCCCGTTCAACGGATCCATCTTTGGTAAAAGGAATAATGCTGGTGAGTGATTTTCATCTTATGCTTGTTGTTAAGTGTACAAGAACTGTCTTATTGTATGTTTTTTTTATTAGAGTTATTTTTAACTGGATTAGACCTTTAATTAAAATATTTTTTATCATCACTGTCTCCTTAATTTTTTTATTATGGAGGAAGGGTTATTAGTGAGATTTTGATACGGTTCTTGTAAATAATCGTACATTTTGTTCGTCACAAGGTGTTCGTGTTTATACTGGATGTTTTTCTGGACCCCTAATGTAGGATTTTTGCTGTAGACTTCTTAAAGTTGGGTTTTTTTTAAATATTTTCAAAACTCCGTAAATATATTTTTTGTTCCTTTTTAGATTATGACTCGACAGGCCGTGCTTTATCTGCATTGTGTGATATTGCTTCTGAAACCTGCCAGGCTTATTACCAGACTTTGGAAAATAAGTAAAATATCAAGCAAAAATCTACTTGTGTAAACCAAAATGTATCTTATACTATGCAATATAAAGTTCATAATCTTATTAATATATTGGCTTAATAAGAACGAAATGTAAATGAAGTACGAACAAACAGAACTGCACTCGGACAATACTGCTCATATTTTCCTTATCTGCAATAAGATTGTAAACGCTAAACTTTAAGTTAATAAAATATTTTAAAATATCTGCTTGCGTTGTTTTTTTTTTTTTTTTTTTAATATTCAACCTAATTACGGGTTTTCAAATAAAACTTTACAATAAAATTTTAAATATTCAATTTGATGATATTCACTGAACCAGAAGTCTACTTTTACCTATGTTTATATTACATAGACAACCTGGTCTAACAATAACAACAGGAGCAGGAGTGGTATATATATTTCATCGTCCAAAAGTTAAACGAACTACAACTGTAGTAAAACATTTCTGAATTCAGTTTGTTCGGGAGGCTGAATATTGTCAGAACTCTTGATAAATGATGAAATTTGAAAACAGTTTTTAAATAACGAGAGATTAGTAAGTCCGTCGCGCCGTGGACAATTCATTAGGGATAAAAAAAATTGAATTTTCATTTTTTATAAATATATCTCACTGATTTGTTGTGGTTTACATTTATTTAGTCCAATTTTTATCGTATTATTGATTTCGTGGCATTACTCTATGCACACAATAGTTTTTTATCGGTTTCAAGTCCATAAAACCTATTTGAAATAATTTTGATGGCAAACGTAAGATAAATCCAAGTAGTACCATATTTTTAACTCTACCTATATCAATATTATAAAACTGAAAAGTGTATTTGTTTGTATAAGAGCGCTGATCTCGAAAACTACTGGTTCTAATTGAAAGAATATTTTTGTATTGGAGAACCTGTTTACCGTAGAAGACTATAGACTATTTTGTACCTCAAATTATCCCGCGTGAACATTTTTACACATTTTTTAAAGATTTTATTCCGAAACATCCACAAAACGCATTTTAATATAATAACTTGTGACCAAAAATTCATTTTCAATAACATACTAAATTGAAACGTGCCACACGAAGTTTACCATCCCTAATTGCTTAAGGGAACTGGTATAGTAATCTGCGAACAACGGATTTAAGCTAATGGTAGTTTGTTTGTTCACTCCGAAGGATGTGGTTACAAACTTGTGTTTTATCCCAAGAGCTATGTAACTATTAGATATAACGGTGTTCTACTCCTTTTTATGCATCATTACATAGTATAAAACAACTCGCTTCCCACTGTCTGTATGCTTAAATATTTAAAACTACGCAACGGATTTTGATGCGGTTTTCTTTAGTAAATAGAGTGAGGTAAGGCACAGCAGGAAGTTTCCTGCTCAAAATACGGAGCAACCTGACTGAATGGGTAGTATCTTACACAGCTAAATAATACTGTTTTCAAGCAGTATTGTGTTCCTGTTGGTGAGTAAGGTGACCAGAGCAACTGCGGGTAATTGGAGATAGGGTTTGCGATGCTTCTGGTGTCGCAGGCGTAAGCTACGGTAATCGCTTACCATAATGTGAGCCACATGCTTGTTTGTCGACCTAGTTATATAATAAAAAAGTATAGTTAAATAATACAAATTAAAAAAAAAAAACAAGGGAACCGTATTGAATTTCGTGATGAGAATAATCCAATGTCCTAGCGAGTAGACTTAACTTAAATTAGCATAGGCTTATGCTTAAGCCTGTAACATTCCACTGCTCGGTATAGGTTTTTTTTTTCCATATAGAAAAACTGGAAAAGGATCGGAGATTAGTCCATTATACCTCTCCACTACGGGTTGGCGGATGTATTCTCTATAGTGAGTAACGATCGTTAACAGGTCTCTATGAAAACAACCGGAATCGACAGCTTAAGGTACAATCCGAGACATGGTGGGGAAATACAAATATCCATCTCGGGCGGAAATCGAAACCGAAAAACGGTGTTATTTAGGCTCCTACACGCACGACTATACTAGAACAGTTATTCGTTATAAGCACATTATTATTACTTGTATATAGGAGACTTCTAGGTTATAAAATATCACGTTTTTAATTAATTAGTCTATTATGCTAAAACAGTCCATGTTATTGATGTTTAATTGATTTACGATGTTTAAAAAAAAGTGCAGTCTAAAGACTGTCTGAAAAAGATCGTACTTTAGTAATAAGACCGCTTATTGTACAGATTTTTTTTTTTTGTTTTTACATACCTATTTTATAGGTATAAGTATATTTTTTTATATTTATAATTTATTTATAATTCTACTTAAAAAAAGAACAGATATTCCATTTCCACATCACCTTTTCGCAAAATTTTGAACGGGACATTTTAATCATATAACTTAGTAAGCAATCTCATCTATCACAGTATGGAGGAAGTGTTTGTTTGTATTTCGTTACCTAATTCCTAGATCTGTGACATAGAAATTAAAAGACTTTGTTATTAATGATTCTGTTTATGTAGCAGAGCTAAAAGGCATTCAATATTTTCTAGTACTTACGGGACTTCAGCAAGAACCATAAATAGATTCGAATGGAACTTATCACTCTTTTGTCATCTTCATTTCAAAATAATTTATAAAAAAATTCTTAATTTTCAATCAATTAAAGTTTCTACTCGAGTGAAACCGTGCGTATTGTATAGTCTAGTTTACCATTTTACTTAGATAAGCGTCAAAAGTTGCTGTCTCACATCAGTCAGTCAGTAAGTTCAGCCTATTGCATTCCACTGTAGACGTAGGCCTCTACAAGCTCATACCAAACATCCTGGTTTTCCGCAATCTTCATACGTGGAGGCTTCCACTGACAATCTTACGTAGATCGGCGGTCCTGCGGGTTTGAGGGCGTTCCACACTGCGTTTTTCAACACACAGTCTCCACTCTAGGACATGCTTGCTCTAGCCGCCAGCAATCCTATGAAACTTACAACAAGCCCCTGCCAGTTTAACTCGTTCATTCTATTATTATAAATTAATCGTATCAGCTGCAGATATTTCTCTAATAGAGGTAGATGGATCTGGAGGATAGTCTACCGTGACTTTTTTGTATCCTTCTCTTTCCTGACATTATATGAATATTTTTTTTAATCTAGCTGTACCCCGAAGTTTAGCTCGCATTAACTTGAGGAAAAAAATGAACCGAAATATTATATAGCCTATAACTTTTCTCGGTAAATGGACGATCGGACGCAAAAATAATTTTATAGTTGGAATCGTTACTTACTGAGATTATCGCGTTCAAACAAACAAACATATCCTTTAGTTATATAATTGTAGTAAATATTAGTATAGATTTTCTACCTTGTTTGAAGTAATAAAATAATACACACACTCACTTTAGCCTAACGCAATCTACTACTAGACATAGGCCTCCACAAGTTCGCGCCAAAAATGGCGTGAACTCATGTGCTTTGCCCACGGTCGGTGTATACGACCGTGGCTTTGCCCATAGTTACCACGTTGGGCAAGCGGGTTGGTGACCGCAGGGCTGGCTTTGTCGCACCGAAGCTGCAATGTTATTTTTTTTTTTTTGAAAACCAACAGCGTTACAGTTCGTATATATATAAAATTATTATAAACTATTGGACCCGGCAGACGTTGTCCTGCTCGGAAAACAGCTACCAAATTTGATAGCTTACGCGGTCAATTTTCGATATGATATTCAAAAATGTTTAGAATTCCTAATGTGTGGGTAACACAAAAATAAAATCGTACATATTGATAGCTTACATACCGATAGCAGCGCCACCTACCGAGTCCAATTGAGATAAAAAGTAACATATCTTCCAAGTCAGATTTACAAAATTCGAAGTCAAGTCAAGTCAGATTTACAAATTTACAAAATTCAAATTCAGTCAAAATTACAGATGCTTACAAAATTTAATAAAAATTGGTTCAATAGTTTCGGAGCTACATACATTTCAAATCTTCATTATTAACGCCCAACCCCGTAATCCTTATTGGGCATGAGTTATCCTAAAATCCGCTCAACGATCATTTCTGCATCACATAATGTAGGAGATTCGTACCAAATTAGGAGTCGATAGTTTAAAAACGGGAATTTTCCATTGTTAACGCCCCCGCAACAATATAATAGCTATGTGAAATAGCTAGTTAATACAATTTTTATGTAAATTAAATTAAAATGCGGTCTACGAATAAAATCAGTTTAATGAACTTTAATGAATAGCAATAAAGTTCAAATTGACTCTACATTTTAGTTAGAAAACGTTTGTATGGGAAAAAGAAAAGGGCTTTTTTTAGAGTTTTCACGGAAATTATTCGATTTTTCTCGCCTTAAAAATCATCCTTGGACTTCAACGAATATTTAAAAAAAAGAATTGGTAAAATTGGTTAGGCGTTATTGAGTTATACGCTTACGAACACATTTTACGATTAATTTTTATATATAAGACAACACTAATTTTTGTCGGGCTTTTAATGTTGAAAATATTTTTATAAATAATATTATCATATAATAACTGCGTAGAAAGGAACACTTTTTTTATTAGAATGACAAATTTGTTTTACTTGTCAACTTAAAAGTCATACAATTGCAAATCTAATACAAGATTGGTTAGATTGTTATTAGTGTTTGATTTCAGCCAATCAAAACGCGGCTTACTCTAATCACACTTAGATACGTCAATGATAAGCCACGTTTTGTAATTGAAAACAGAAATTGTTATATACTAATATCTGATAAATGGCTCCTACATTTTATTAATTTACGTGTGACAAATATAGTTTAAACTGCACAAATTACTATATAAGAAGTGTTTAAAGTTTCAATCTTCACGTATATATATTTTCGCGGCGAGAAAAAATTACGCCTCACAAGAACTTTGCAGCTATCGGCATTTTTCAGGTAAAAATATAGGTATTTTAATTTTTCTCCTATTATTTGTATAATGTTTATCAATGAGACGAATCGGCTATGTGAAATTTACTCTGCAAGGATACCGTATCGAGTTTTACCGTAAGTATAGAATAAATTTGTCGTTACGAAACAGAATAATTTATAATATAATTACCTATAAAATAGAAACTATCAACATATAAATTATCATAAGTAGTATTTACTCCTTTTGTAAATTTAGCAATCTTATATTCTTTTCAGCCTTATCTTTCACGGGAGCTATTTATAAAAGGGCTTTAACTTAAACACTTTTTAATTTTCTTATTCAATTTTTTCTTTCGTATTAATTACGCTTAATATTGATTTAATGGGATAAAAATTATTTGAAATTTAAACAATCATTTCTGTAAACAAGCTGATAGCTGATTGATTATTATAGTCTTATCTCTAGTTTTAATTAATTAACTTATATTGTAGAAAAGTGCTTTACCCGCGTATATTATAACGGTCCTATTTTGCGTATTTATGTAATATACCATAGCCTATTGCGAAAAACAGGCCTTTAAATCTAAGCAAAGAACGCAAAGAAAGGAAGGAACTACAAGAAGGACTTTTTTCAATTTAGATCTTGTTCTAAAAAAAAATGTTATTTTTTTATTGTAATAGAAACCTAATAAAAAAAATGAAAAAAAAATATAACAAAATGACTAACCAAAAATTAAAAAAAAAAAATTATTTGCTTTACATTTCAAATACATAATTTGTTTCACGATCAAATTAAATATTTACATTAAAAGTCGAAAGTTTATATTTTAAACACTTTTTCTGCTTTTGTTATATACATATTTGTATATATTATAATCCAGTTCCTTCTATCACCCTTTCAAATAATCAAATTTAGTATTTTTATTCAATTTAATAATGTTACCAAATATGTTTATATGAAAAAAATATTAAAATATAATGAAATGGATATATTCAATCAAAACAAGAATTAAATACAAAAAACGTATATTATAATCAACTTTGTTCAAAATTGATAAATTATACATAGTTTTATTATTAAAAATGTCTGCTATATATATTGAAATTACATTATAATACATACATTGTGATATGTGAACTTAGTATATGATTATAAAAACAAAAATTAAACTCAGTGTTTGTGAAAAAGTGCCTCTGTTCTCTATTTTCAGTAAGAAAGTAACAACAAAACAACAATATATATAACGGAGAAGAATACAAAATAAGAATGACGGAAACAGAACCGCCAATGAAGAGATTTAAACATTTAGAAGACAAGTCAACAGAGATCTTTGAAGATTACATACAAAAGATAGACTGTGGTAAAAATTTAAGAGCGGTCCTGAGCGACGAATTCGACCAACCGTTAAAGTTAGTAAAAGTCTTTGTCGGTCATATAAAGGATGTCAAAGACATTTCAAGAACAATTCTAGAATTAAATGAGAAGATTCCGCTAAAAGAACTACAGCATTTGAAAAGAGTCAGACGTCAAGACGTAATCCTGTGTCCAGTAAACTATTTCAACAGTAATTTATCAATACAAGATTTCATAGTGAGTTCTGTACCAGAGTTGAAAGACGTATTTGAATTTTTCAAACAAGTCGACGTGCCTTTAAATCCACCGAAAATCGATAGACATCATCAGGAAGCGAAACGAATCTGGTCATGTAATTTTCATCCCAATAAATATTTAGAAAAATTAACTAGTGACGAATTCTTTTCACCCTGTGAATTAAAAATACATAGAATGTACATGAAAATAGCCTTCGCAGTTGCCAAATGGTATACCATTAATAACAAAATGAATTTCAATCTATTTAATAACGTAAATACAACGATTGTTGTCGATCCAAAGTTACAAAGCATCGTTGCTTTATCATTTGATAATCGGCAAGAACATCCTGTTCAGCATTCGGCTATGCTTGCTATAGACAACGTAGCGAAGACTCAAAACGGTGGAGCGTGGACTTCTAACCAAGATAAAGGTTATATCGGTATACCAGAGGAAATAGTACCATATTTAAAGGAAAAGTTCCCATCTGTGAAATTCTATCATAAAGATTTGGATACAAAAAATGGGACGGAAAAGGACGGTCCGTACTTATGTACGGGATATTATGTGTATATGTTGAGGGAGCCGTGCGTTATGTGTTCCATGGCCTTAGTACACGCGAGAGCCTTCCGAGTATTCTTCTGCATCGACAACACTGAATGTGGTGCTTTGAAAAGTAGAGTAAAGCTACAAACTATATCCTCGTTGAATCATCATTTTGAAGTGTTTACGGGTTTTATATAATTATTATTTTATATGTGTTTTTATTTACAATAAAATATGTAAATATATTGATTTTATCATTGATTCTCTTGAAAGTTATGCTAAGGTTATAAACTAATTCATTTAGTTACTAGCTGTGCTCACGACATCGTCCACATGGAATTTAACAAAAAGTTATTGTTCAGTTTGCAGTGTTATAAAATAAATGATTTTCGAAAATAAAAGTAGCCTAAGTTACTCTTTATTACATCAGCTATCTGCCAGTGAAAGTTCCATCCAAATCGGTCCAGCCGTTTCAGAGATTAGCCGGAACAGACAGACAGATAAAAATTGTAAAAAATGTTATTTTAGTATATGTACTGTGTATACATCCATATACATTTAGTCATCATCATTTCAGCTTATCACAGACCACTGCTGGACATGGCCTCCACAAGTTCGCGCCAAAAATGGCGTGAACTCATGCGTGTTGCCTATAGTCACCACGCTGGGCTGGCTTTCTCGCACCGAAGACGGTGCTGCCCGCATTCGGCCTGTGTATTTCAAAGCCAGCAGTTGGACGGTTATCCCGTCATTTCGCCGGTCGGGTTTTTGAGTTCCAAGGTGGTAGTGGAACTGTGTTATCCGGGAAGAGAGGGGGTGGCTATATTCTTCATTGCCGTAGCCACACAGCAACACACAGAGCAAAATACATTTAGTAAAAAGCGGTTATTTTAATATTACAAACAGACACTTCAATTTTATTTATTTGTATAGATGAATAACAAATAATAAAGACTAGCTAACCCGACGTCTTGTCTTGCGACTGTGTGAAGTTTGAATAGTCGTAACGTTTTCTGAAATTCTCCTATTTTCTGCCCAATTTTCTTGTTTTTTCCGTAAAATTCTTCTGCAAAGTATTAAAAAACTAAACATATAAGATATCTCATAAAAACAAAAATAACAATATCAAATAGGCTTTTAAAGCACCTTCGAATCGTCATTTTACAATTCAGAATTTTTATTATCGTTGATAATGAAGCTACCATCGATTTCTGATGTAGATTCTGCAGAGAAGAATCGGCGAGAAACTTCGCAGTTTATGAAATTATAATATCTTGCATAAAATACATCATCACTAAGTCCACACATCTTTATAATCTATGTAATCCTGCACCGAATAATACGCCTTAGCTATTAATTTCTTTTTAATAATTAGCCGAAGTGGTATATCTATCTATACAAATAAATAATAGTATCTATTAACCGATTTCAAAAAAAGCAATAGGTTCTCGATTCTGCTATATTTTTACCCGTATTGAAGCAGCGTGGTGGATTAAGCTCTGATCCTTTTACACGTGGAAAGAGGCCTATGCCCAACAAAGTGGTGTTACAGGCTAAATGCGATCAATGTGAAATATTTCATTGAAAATTATGCACTGCAAACCTGACGATAAAAGGCGTTATAAGATTTTACAGAAAACTATTCATAAAGACGACTTCAAAAGTCAGTACAGATTCCCCGGGAGAGAGGAAGAAAATGGCAATATGTAACTCAACTACTCGACTAGTCCGTTGGTGTAGTTTTTAGTGACCTCGCTTTCTGCTCCGAGGGTTGTTGGTTTGATTTCGATATATATATATATATATACCTGTTACCTATAACACAAGCATTAAGTTGCTAACTTTAGAAACAAACGACCGTGTGTGTATTGTGTAGATATTTATTTATTTATTATTAATTGCGAACAAAATTACGTGTATCACTTGTTGTAAATAATTGAAGTACGAAATTGAGAACTTCCTAGATTTTGTATCAATCGATAAATACTCCATTTTGCATCGACAATACACAGTTGACAGTAATTTGATTAAAATCGTAGCAATGAATGAATATCCTTGAGTATTTACTTGAGTCTAGTTATATACATGTACGAGTGTTATGTATATTTAACGCACACTGCTACGTTACTTATATGTTAATAGCTGTGTCCGCGATTTCATGCGCGTGGAATTTAACAAAAGAGTTTTTGTTCAGTTCGCAGAGTTATAAAATTAAATAAATGTCTAAAATGAAAGTAGCCAAAGTTACTCCTTATTACATAAGCTATCTGCCAGTGAAAGTCCGGTCAAAATCGGCCCAGCCGTTTCAGAGAACAAACAAACAGACAGACAGACAAAATTTGTAAAAAAAAATGTTATTTTGGTATACATTTGGTATGTACTGTGTGTATACATCCATATAAATTTAGTAAAAAGCGGTTGATTTAATGTTACAAACAGATACTCCAATTTTATTTATTTGTATATATATATATATGAACCCGTTGACTTCGTAAGTAGTAACCAGTTGGCTCACAGAGAATTTTTTATTTTTATTTTATACGACAGGATACGGGCTTTCAGTTGGATGCCTCAGGTCCAGGTCCAAGCTCCCTTTAAGTTGGAGTGAAATATTTTTTTTCCTTCAGACAGATTTTTTGTTTAAGCCATGTAAAAATACATATAATTTAGTAGTTTCTAAAGTATATTTGTCTCCAAGCTTTTCTTACTCGTACATTTCATTGAACTCATGCGTCTATATGTGTGTGTGTGACGTTCCTAATTTTGTATGATCATAATTAGTTTTTATTCTGATTTTTTTTTTTTATGTTATTAGGTCGGCAAACAAGCGTACGGCTCACCTGATGGTAAGCGATTACCGTAGCTTATAGACGCCTGCAACACCAGAAGCATCGCAAGCGCGTTGCCGACCCAATCCCCAATCCCCCCAGGAGCTCTGGTCACCTTACTCACCAACAGGAACACAATACTGTTTGAAAACAGTATTATTTTGCTGTGATCTTCTGTAAGGTCGAGGTACTACCCCAGTCGGGCTGCTCCATATTTTGAGCAGGAAATTCCTGCTGTGCCCTACCTCAGTTGAATCATTGATGCCAGCCTCTATTACCGATAGTCATATTATATGATTATCGGTAATAGAGGCTGGATGGGCATTGCGGGCCGGAACGTTTGGCGCAAACTTGGGGAGGCCTACGTCCAGCAGTGGACTGCGATAGGCTGATGTGTGTATGTGTGTATTCACTTCAGCTCAATATAGAAGGCTGATATTTTTGACACCAATAACTTAGGCCTTTGACAAAGGCTTTTAATTTACGTTAGTAAAAATGAATAACTAAATGTGTTTCTAAAGGCAAAACTTGAGATCGCCTGGATTGAAATAAGCTGTTTTTTAGTTTTCAAATATCTTGCCGTAGTACCTTAGTTGAAACTAATAAAATTTCAGAAAAAACAAGTATGCTTTAGACTACATAACTGAAATAAGACTTCTTTTGCTCCTACAGTAATATACGAAACGTAACCGTCTTTTTCTTTTTTTTTTTAATTATAATATGGGCTTACTCTTAACCCCAGTCTAGCTCTAGAGCAAAGACGAGGTCGAAGATGGACCGAGCTCGCCCAGAAGAAGCCAGTTCACTCGCGCTTTAAACATATTCGGGTTTTTCTATCCTCCTTTTTCTATACTCCTCTCAACTTCCGTTCGCCACGCCCGATCACACTTCGTAACGCTCTCGTCGTGCATTCACCAGCTTACTTTTCAAATCAAGCGTGCGTATAGAAGTTTTACTTCAATAACAACGATTATTTAAACTTCACGCGTTCGATAGTACTTAAGACAAGACAAACTTAGTCGGGATAGCTGACTTGAAATAAACATACCTTAAAAAAAGTATTAACTGAAATAATTGTAAACATTTTTTAATATCATATCAAAAATCGACCGTTCCAGCGGGGATCGAACCCGCGTCTCTGACTGACCGTGTGCTTTAGCCAATTAATCTATGGAACGTTGTATCTGTATGTATGCTAGATCGAAATTTTTGATATGATGATTTTATATTCGGTCTAAGCGACCTATTAGTTTAGAATTTCCTAATGTGTGGGTAACACAAAAATAAAATCGTACAAATGAAATAATTGTGTTAAAAAAATGAAAAACTGATTGTGAGCAAAGCCAAAATGAACACATATATGTGTAAATTATGGACTAACATTTAACTTCAAATAAGCAACGCCACAGCCAACGACTAGTGTATTACAGTCAATTCTGTGTGAGTACACTACACTATAAACTTGGCTATATGTGAGTTTATTATTACAGTTACTCTCACATTAACAGCTTTAACTCGTGTATGCCTATGTGTGTGTCTATTACGTTTACACACGAACAAAATACACGTGTCGTACGTACTTGTTAGTACTGATTAAACATGGATGCGTGAAAAATTGATGTGGTGTTTTGTTAAGTGAAAATGGTTTTATTTATTCGTTTGATTTAACTTATTATATCTCTATATGGCAATTGTATGTATCATTTATACCGTTTTCTAGATATTTAATTAAATATGGGAAATATATTTTTTTTAATGTCGTTTTACGTTTTTATTCTAATATTATTTATTCGTTAATTAGTACAACATTCGTTAAATGCAAGGACCCAAGCGGTCGTACCCTTCTAGATCTAGCCTGACGTCTTGCTTTGACTATTTATACATATGTATTTTTTGTAATATTATTTATAAATAAAATAATGACTACATGTATACAGACGCATACATATATAAGTGATGCAGGGCACAGTAGGAAATATCAAAATTATTAATAAACTAGCTGCCCGGACAGACTTCGTTCTGCCAAAAGTTAATAGTATTTTTTTTATTTCTTTTTTTTTTATAAAACCATCTGTGGGCATTAAGGAACATACATAAATTAGCCGAATTGGTCGAGCCATTCTCGAGTTATGCGCTTAGCAACATTAGCACATCGACGGAGGGTGGCCGGCCTGTCGGTATTTTATCGGATACACTTCGGAGAGTGTGCGCAGGAACTCCATAACCTGATTCCCCCTACCCCCTTCCATCATCATACAACCAGACGCTCTGCGTTACGCCACCCTTATATGGTTGACATTCCCCTTATACGCACTAAGCGATTCGCTAGTACATTCTTGATCCGTACAGCCAAAGAATGGAACTCACTACCAGCGTCTGTGTTTCCAGAAAATTATAACCTGGGGATCTTTAAGTCGCGAGTGAATAGGTTATTTCTAGGTAAGCGTGCTCCATCTTAGACCGCATTTTCACTTATCATCAGGTGAAATAGTGGTCAAACGCAAGCCTATCATTGTATAAAAAAAAAAAAACCTATAATGTGACCGTTGCATCAACGCGTCTCCGAGGGTGCAGGTGATTAAGTTCGGTTCAGTTTTCATGTTTGTTTAATTCTCGATTATAGTAATAATCTACTTTAAAACTAGGCGGCCCACCTTTGTCGTATACTTCACATCTAAGAAATAAGTAAACTATCACTAAAGATCCAAAAGTTGCGACTGTTTAGCCATATAAAAGCTGCTTTAAAACTATTTCTTAGGATATTTTCATAATTAATGCAATTTCACGTTAATTTTATAATAAAGCGTGACTATCGGTGATAACATTTACGTTGAAGAAACGATTTCTTTTAGTTAGTTTTAATATGCGCATGCGCAGGTAACTGAAAAAAGTAGTTTTCGTGTCGTTTGGACAATATAGAATATTATAATCTATCTAGGTAAGGTTTTTTCTTATAATCTATACCTTTTTACAGCTTAACAGTATTTCACTCGACTGAAAAAAAGGAGGTGGCTATCAATTCTAGTGTATTTTTCACTACACTTCACTTCACTTTTTTTTTTACTGGGTTTACCGATTTTGATGTTTTTTTTTTAATTTGACAGCTGATGCTTGTCATGTCTTCCCACTTAAGTTTGACTAAGATCTGTCGAGTAATTTTTGATTTTTGAGTTATCCCTAATAATATGTATTGTTTTACACTGGAGTAAATTGAAGTCGTTTTTTTTTTTTTGTTTGAGAACAGACGATTATTTCGTACACCCTGCTATCCCACTACTAAGGATACATGCGTTTGACAGTTTGGAAGACACGACAACGTCTGTAGATTAGTCTAGTTTATAGAATCAAAATCAAAAATTACTTTTTCATCTAGGCTTCAAAAGCACCTTCGAATTGTCATTTTAGAAATTAATATAATATTCGTTTTAATTAATTAAAATTGAAGTTTACCATTTTATTATTCATTTGCCACATCCATAATTGAAATACATATGACATCTTTGATACTTGCATAACAGAATTATATATGAATACAATAATTGATTTATATATTTTTTTAATTTACTCGGTTTTATATATAGTAACTGGGTGACCGAGCTTAGTTCGGTATTTTTAGTAAATCGTGTTTTTTGGAAATCATATTTAAATACGAATTACATATTGATAAAATGTGAATAATATTTTTTTCCCAACAATAATAAAAAATATAAATAAATATAAAAAAATCAAAAATAAAAAAATAATAATGATAAAATATGAATAATATTTTTCGATTTTACCGACATAATAATAAAAAATAAGAACTGGCTATTTAAATAAAAAATAACATGTGCAAGTTAAAAAAAAAAGGAAAAAATAATAATCGATCTGGAAATTTGAGGATTTGAACCGTGGTTTTTTCGGTCGATCGCGACAGGCCGATTTCTCACCTGAGCTATGACAACATTATCGACAAGTGCGAAATTTACCTTCGTATTCTAACGATATTGTAGCCAATTTTTCAGTGTCTAAAAACTGGGATAAAACGACATTTTCTAAAAATGAATCCTAGCTAGATTTATTTATCTCCTCCGAAATCCCCTGCTCACTAAATTTCATGAAAATCGTTGGAGCCGTTTCCGAGATTCATATTCTATTTAAATATACAAGAATAGCTCGTTTAATAGTATAATAATATATATGTAAAAGGTTTTGTCTGTCCTTATGTAATAAATATTATGCCAATTACTATCTCTTGCTCCTACCTTCATCTGTTATTCTGGCCTACGAAAAACAGACTATCTCTGAGTCAAACTTCATCGAAATCCGTTCAGTCGTTCTGTCGTGATTAAGTACCAAACATACATACAAATTTTCGTAATTATGTTAGTAGTAAAATGAATTGATCTATGATATTTTTTCCTGTATAACTGCCTCTCAAAAAGAAAGTAAATAATAAAACAGTGAATATTTATTACTTGCTATTATTAATTTTGCATTTTAATGTTTTTTCTAATACAGTTAAATAATAAAATTTTATACATATTTTATTTCAAATTTATTATAATTATTGTAAAAAAACACGAATAAAACAAAAAACAAAAATTTGATCTCACCTTCTACCTGCCAATGTCATAAAAAACGTCAAATATAAATACAGATAAATAATACAAACGTTTAATATAAAATACAGTTAAAAAATATAAATCGATTCAACATAATAGTTTATTTAGTCTATGTATATTAGCTATGACTTAGCTAATAATGAAATTGGCCCAAAATCTCTCATTGGTCGTTGCACCAATTGTCTCATTGTGTCCGCTCTGTGCAATCCAGACGGTGATCGGATTTGTGTCTGGTACGTTGTGTTAGGCCAATATATTAAAAAAAAGGTCTTCAACATGGCAGGGATTTTGTACTATGAGTACGATACTTTTTGGTGAGTTTTTTGTTGCCTCTTTTGGATCACGGTTCTTCTTCTTTCTTGTATGCTACCACATTTAACAGAACATCTAAGGTCTAATAAGGTTTTATATTTATTTCCAAGTTATATTTTTCATTAAAATGTGTAAAGTAATATGTAAAAAAAACTGAATTCATAAAATCTATTTGAAATACACAATAAACCATTAAAATATAACGCCTTAATAAATATCTTCACATATAAACAGTCTTGAGTTTGCGGCAAAACATATATAAAATGTATTATTAATATTAATATTACAATGCGATACTAATAATACAATATTAATACTATTATTATAAACAATCAAACAATTTATCAAAAAAAAAAAAGTTAAATCACGATTTATAATTCTAAAATGAAAATCAAGGACAAAAAAAAAATTAAAAAATCCCATTTTAATAACTAAAATAATTTTATAACAATAAAAAAAAAATCTTTATACGTTACAATCTCACCGTCTCGCCACGACCTTCTAGAAATTAAAACTGCATCCGACTAACGCTTACCAGTTCGAACCCACTGTAATAAATTCCACTTTAAAACCAACTGGCAACACTAACATGACCTATGCATCACTGTATAAAGTCTCTTTTAGAACGGCAACATTTTAAATTAGTTTGTTATCGGCAATTGTCATGACAAGTGTCTTCCCTTGGTCTTAGATTTTCGCATAGGATAACGTCTAGGCAAATACGACGATGTTAACTAACGCCAGGTTTCTCTATTCAAATAACGATTAGTTTTTTGATTACACGAGAACCTACCGTTAAATTTAAAATAAAATGTCTTGATTGAAAGTACGTTAAAGCCTGGTTCCTTTTTTTCAAAAAACGATTCGTTTTGCTTGCGAATAGCTAAAATTCAGATTATGTATTGTACAAAGTTTAACGGTTCTTGAGTAAAACGGATCGTTTTCTGAATACAGTAACCGGTCATTAGCAAATACGTCGATTTCAGAAAGACTAAAGCTGTTTCTATGTTCAGAAAACTTATCGCTTTTCCCTGACATTTATTGGATTTATTCAAATTTGTTTACTCACTTCGGTGCTATGTTCTGTAGTCTAAATACTGATCTATTATATAATGCTCTCCAATTAATCCCTGCAAAATCAAATTTACTTTTAAAATATTAATATTGTCATGTAATTCATCATTCATCATCATCATTACAGCCTATACATTCCACTGCTGGACATAGGCCTCCACAAGTTTACGCCAAAAATAACGTGAACTCACGTGTTTTGCCCATAGTCACCACGCTGGGCAGGCGGGTTGGTGACCGCAGGTCATGTAATTATCTATAGATATATAATTATCTATAGATAATTACATGACAATATTAATATTTTAAGCAATATATCGACGAGACTTGAATGATTACATTATCTATGCCTAATGTTAACCTCCATCTTAAATCGATGGCTCCTAATTATACTGAGTCAACTAACAACTTTTGATAATTTAATTTTTTAAGATATTAATAACATTTACTTCATTTCCTAATCTACCTATGTAATAAAAAAATAAAGTTATTAAAAGTAGAGTTGACTCAGTATACTTAGGAGCCATCGAAATACTTACAGCACAATAGGAGCCATAAAATTTTACTGACAAAGAAGTGATGGATCAATTTGACCTTAATTTAGTGTGTGGGGTCTTCCTGACAGGCCTTGGTAACCCTACCTGGGTACGGGCTTCCAGGCCTACGCCTGCCTACCCGGCCACATTCTCACCAACTTTCCTCAAAATAACTAGTTTTTCCTGAAAACTGACGTATGTTTGTCTTTTTTCCGCAGATTCAAAATCGCTCACCTGCGAGAGGGAGAGAGAAATAAAGCGTTAGAAAGGATCAAGTGTAGTTTTGTTGCTTACTCTCTCAATAATATTAATGGAAAGCATTAGAACCGCCTTTTTGGAATCGGTAATGAAGATATCTTTAAGAAGTATTTTGGTGATCGATTGACTAAAGCTTTTTCCAGTGGTGCGCTGCCATTAATGGTGAGGATTCAAGATATTTTCTTTTACACAATCACCCTGATCGGCAAACAAGCATACCTTATATACACTATGGACGTTTGCAATACTTTTTTTATATCACTAGGTCGGTAAACAAGCGTACGGCTCACCTGATGGTAAGCGATTACCGTAGCTTATAGACGCCTGCAACACCAGAAGTATCGCACGCGCGTTGTCGACCCAATCCCCAATCCCCCCAGGAGCTCTGGTCACCTTACTCACCAACAGGAACACAATACTGCTTGAAAACAGTATTATTTTGCTGTGATCTTCTGTAAGGTCGAGGTACTTCTTCAGTCGGGCTGCGCAGATAGAATAGCATCGCAAGCGCGTTGCCGACCTTACTGTCAAGATCTGGCCACCTTACTCAAAGAGAAACACAACACAACTTGAAAGCAGCGCTAGTTAGCTGTGATCTTCTGTGGAGTTGAGGCACTTCTCCAGTCGACTGCTCCAAATTTTGAGCTGGATTTATCTCTGTATCAAATGGTTTTTACCTGTACTTGTGATACCCACGTTTTCGGATCGAATTAATCAGCACACTCAGTTTAATAGTATTCTAGTTTTATAATTTACTAGCATTCCGCCCCGGCTTCGCACGGGTATTTAATAAAAAAATTGAAAATATAATATAGCCTATGTCACCCGCGGACAGTGTAGCTTCCCTACAGGGAAAGAAATTTTCAAATCGATTCAGTAGTTTCGGAGCCTATTCAATGCAAACAAACGAACAACCAAATCTTTCCTCTTTATAAATAAAATCATAGATTAAAGATTGCTGTGACACCTTCATAGGCTGTACAACTAACTTATTTGTTATTTAGTGTTAGTATTAGATATAAGATTTGCTGTATTATTAGCTACTGGCTGTCCATAAATAAATAAATAAATAATATTAGTATAAGTAAATTTTTAATGAATCCAAAAAGTAAATTTAGTTGGAATTGAACCAACTAAATAAAAAACTTCAACTTTTTTCTAAAAAATTGTCATATCGCTCTGAAATATCATATCATATAAATATAAATATATATCATATCATATTGTTTTTTTTTGCAAACACTCTCCCATGCCAATAGAATTCGCCAAGCGTACCGTGAAACAATATTTAATTGTCGTCAATAAATATCAATTAAAAGAAGCGACTGCTCCTCGCGTCTCATTACAACTGATTGCCTTTAATTGTCTTAGTGGACGCCATCTTCGTATTCAACGACATTTTGCCACACTTAATAATGTTGTCCAAAACATTTAATTTATATAAATAAAAATGAATTGCCACAATTTAAGAACGCGTGTAACTTCAAAACGACTGTAGGAAATTGGATATTTATTTTGAACTAGCTGTGCCCGCGACTTCGTCCGTGTGAAATAGTGACGTTGGACAGTATTTTTTGGATATATCTTTTGGTTTATTTTGGACATCAGAATTGCTCTAATATTTTGTCTCTTGTCGCAAACTTGTGAAAAATTCACATAAACCTTACAAATTTCCATACAAACTCTCATCCTCTATTCCCTATTGTTATTTTACACCCTTGATGTTAAAACTTTAACAAACTTTTAATGTCATATTTATTTATATCGAATCAACAGCCTTTTTTTATGTCACTAGGTCGGCAAACAAGCGTACGGCTCACCTGATGGTAAGCGATTACCGTAGCTTATAGACGCCTGCAACACCAGAAGCATCGCAAGCGCGTTGCCGACCCAATCCCCAATCCCCCCAGGAGCTCTGGTCACCTTACTCACCAACAGGAACACAATACTGCTTGAAAACAGTATTATTTTGCTGTGATCTTCTGTAAGGTCGAGGTACTACCCCAGTCGGGCTGCACCATATTTTGAGCAGGAAATTCCTGCTGTGCCCTACCTCAGTTATGTGCCTCAGTTATCAGCCTAAAAAATAAGTTTCAAGCTCTAGCTCTAAATATGACGATACATCTATAAGACTTTTCACCCCCAATCTTCAACCCCTTACACCCCTTTTTCGCATTAAAAAGTAGCCCATGTCCTTTCTCAGGCTCTAGACTGTTTACCAAATTTTATTTAAATCGGTTCAGTATTCAGTAGTTTTGGCGCGAAAGCGCAACAGATAGATTAATAAAAGATTGTGTTTGTCAGAGCAAATTTTGTATAATAGAAAATATTGCAGTGTTAAATTTGCAGAGTCGACTAGTACTTGATGTTAAGACTAAAACCGACCTTCAAATGACTTAATAAGAGATCTATTCAGATCACAGCCAAATGATACAGCTTTTGAACAGTTTTTTGTTCCTGTATGCTTGCGAGTCAGGTAGGCAGAGCAGAGAAGGATCGGGGGTAGGATTGGCAATGCACTGCAATGATCTTGGTGTTAGAGCATTACATCCTTTACACATAATATAAAGTATCCGTTCTAACTTTACTAAGATTCGTACATTACGCGAGTAAGTAGTATTTTTTATTTTAAAAGACAAATTCTAAACAAAAAAAGACTAGATATAGCACACAAAGAACACAAAACACCATTATTATTTAGCATTATTACGACGAGTAGGTACGTTCATTGTGCTTAACCGATGCGCTAGTTGGAATCTTAATAATCCAACTAATATTATAAATGCGAAAGTTTGGATGTATGAATGTATGGATGTTTGTTCCTCTTTCACGCAAAAACTACCGAATGGATTTTAATGAAAACTTACAATAATATAGCTTATACATTAGAGTGGAGACCGTGTCTTGGCAAACGCAGTGTGGGACGTCCTCCAGCCCGTTGGACCGACGATCTACGTAAGATTGCCGGTGTAGGCTGGATGAGCATTGCGGAAGACCGGGATGTCTGGCGTGAACTTGGGGAAGCCTATGTCCAGCAGTAGACTGCGATAGGCTGAAATGATGATGATGATGCATTAGAATAACACATAGGGTATAATTTTTAAAGATAGTGTGTGAATTGTTCATAATATAACGATAATTGTCAAGTTACTATGAAAAAAATCTGCCATCTGTGAGCTATTCTGGCGTACGCTGCAAAAACTGTAGAGTTTACACGTTCACAAAAAAGTCCGCGACAGCGTGTCTATCTTTTATGAGTAAGCCAGTATCGCCAAAACAGTGAACCATAATTACAATAAAAATTGATATTTCTAATGCACATTTGGTAGTAACAAATTGATTTTTATATCACGGAACCGATTTTGATGAATTTTGGTATAAAGGTAGATATTGAGAAGATAATAAGCCACTCGAAGTACTTACTAATCCTGCAGAGACGAAGTCGCGGGTAACAGCTAGTATCTTTTAAATATTGTAAATATCTTATAACATACACCGCAACCAACCAAACAGAAAGCGAAACGGGCTAGTCATGTATATTAGTATGATGTATCAAACATTCTACAAGTAATTTTGATGGTCATTGCATGCAATTTTTTTTTTTTTTTTTTTGATTCACTAGTTGTAAGTGTATTACTTTAGCGTTATTAGCTAAATTTTTTTAGTCGATAAACAACTAAATTCTAGTCTTTATTATTTAATGCCTATTTTTTTAAAAAAAAACATCGCCTGACATTCCCATAAATAATATTACAAAAAAAAAACATTTTGTATGATTTTACATGACATCACGTCGTCGTCGTCATCAAAAAAAAATCTACGTTGAATCATTATTTGAAAAATAATATTTGCCAAAATCCAACAAAACATACTCATTGACCAAAAAAATTCCGAATCCCCGATATTTGTCCAATACAGAAAAAAATTCGCGAGGAATAATAACCTACAGAACCAAACTATCCTCGTATTCATCGCGACCCATCAATCCCGCGACCCTGCCAGCAAAATGGGTCCAATTCAAACCAACCAAGCTCGCGATTGGTCAAGGAATTAAAGTCTTACGTACCATATTTATTCATTTGACCGTCTCGCTGCCAATTTAGCGATAGACTCTGGAACACTTGGTTACATCGTGCAGTTTTTGAAGTTTAAGCGATAATGGTTGATTAAATAATGTCCCCCGGGGCTCGGGATGGTTGGGTGAGATCTACTTTAGTGGATATTCGCCAAAATGGCTAAGTTATTCTGAACTATCTGGCTACTGGACACGAGTGTTTGTGACAAGGACGGTGTCCAAGGTGAGGTGATTTGAAATGAATTGGTCTTAGTGTAATGATTTCCGGATTTTTGTGTTTTTTTTTCGGTTGAATGGTTGTGGATGGCGTATTGTATATTTAGTTTTAAATTTTATTGTCTTAACATTTGCGAACACAAAATAGAATTATCTAATTTGATGCAGTAGTACGAAATTATGGGCATACATATATTTCAGGGATTCATTTTTATTTAAATAAATAAAAAAATTAAAAATATATTTTCGTCTAAATGAAATAGTAGTAAAAATTTTGTTTTAGAACGTGAAATATTTTTTCAAATATTTTTAGATTTAACATTTGAATAAATTTATATAGCTACGTTTTTTACGGCTTCTTACGATAGCTTTTTTTTATTAGGAATAGACAAAAGAATATATTACTGTTTTTTTTTTTAATTATACAAATTACATAAAACCTGTTTAAATATAGTGTATTAAATTATTGTAAAAGAAATTTTTTGACACAAAAGTACAATATGTGTCATCAGCCATATAAAATCGACCTAGATATCTATTAGGCAGAAGACCCAAGTTTAAGATAACTTGTCAAAGATCAATATTATTATTATAATTATATATTATATTATTATTAAATATTATTATTATTATATATTATATTATATTATTATTATATTATTTATTAAATTTTACCAAAGACATGAAAATAGAGACTAAAAAGTGGTTATTTAAATAAATATATACACAGTGTCTACATTACTAACATAGATAGTAATAAATCAGTTTGGTACTTTTAAAATTATATTATTTTAGTAAATAAGTAAATTACACACGTACGCGTACGACTAACTACTGCACCGATTTGCACAATGATATGTTATTGTAAGAATAAGGTTAGAGAAAATTAGAAAAAAAAGTGCGTGCGCACAAAGTACACATGTCAGAAGTGAAACCTCTTTGGCAAACTAATTTTTAAGTCTCGTTTATATATATACAAATCTAAAGCTTTAGATTTTCGTTCCAGCGCCAGCGACAAAAACGTTGTCGTTCCATCAAAAAGCTGCCGTTTCCATCAGTAAAAATGTTACCCTCATGCGCCTGCAGAAGTTTAACTTCAATAAACTTTTTTAAATATTTATTTCATTTAGTTTCAAATATAAATAGTTAAATATCTACATAGTAAAGCTATTTTTAAATTAAGATGAACGAAAAATTGTTATAGGTAGTTATCAGTATAATTTGACTTAAAGAACGTAGTTAGAGTAAGAACGTATTTTTAAGTAAATCTAAAGAGTTATGACATTAGCGCAGGATCAAATTTAGTTAGTCAGACTATAATCCGGTTATAGCAGGTTACTCTCAATAACCGTCAGGTTAAAGTCACTTCCACAACCGTTTAGACCAAAGTAACCTAATCCTCTTAATAAAAGTGTAACAAGACTGAATAAATGACCTAGGTACGGCTTGAATATGTGTGTGTAGGATTATCAAATTTCTAAAAAGTTTAAGAAAAAAAATTATATCTACAAATAATTTAAAATAATTTTAAGTACGTGAATGTGAATCATTTTAAGTATTTTTTATAAGACAATTCTTAAGATTTTTTTTTGTTAGTTAAAAATAAAAATAAACAAAATTCATTAACCCATTATCTACTACGGAATCGTCAGAGGATTATTAAAAATTTGCGAATATGTCAAGAGCGTGTTCGGGTGCTTGCTTTCTTCATTCTTATTTTTTACTAGCTGTGGCCGCGACTGCGTCCGCGCAGAATTTAACAAAAATTTATTGTTCAATTCGCAGTCATAAAAAATATACTCTTTATTATATCAGCTATCTGCCAGTGAAATTCCCTCAAAATCGGTCCAGCCGTTTCTGAGCTTAGCCGGAACAAACACACAGGCAGACAAAAATTGTAAAAAATGTAATTTTAGTATATGTATCGTGTAATATTACAAACAGACACGCCAATTTTATTTATTTGTATAGATGTATTGATATATACTGTAATAATAACGACAGACGTTTATATTTCCCATATAGATGTTTGTCGTGGTCTGGACGTTTGTGCTTGTATATTGTCAATGTTTTCGGATTCCCGATACAGGAGTACATCCTGCTGGGGGCCGTTGAGTGTGAAGCGTTTATTATTTATTAATTTTAAGAATACTTAATTAAATCTAAGTTAATAAATTAAATACGTTAATAAATTAATTACTCGTTAAATCTCGCTCAAATTTCAAGAGAATCATTAGAATCGGTACACAGTAATAAGCGATGAGATAATATAATTTAAAAAAAATTCAATCGAATTAAGAACGTCATTTTTCGAAGTCGGTTATAATGTGTCCTATCTGCGTTTTATAATCTTTGAAAATCTATATTGTAGTGTCTTGTTACTCGTAATGAAACATACGAGTACAGTAGATGTTGTGATAGTTCTATAGTGACAGCTGCTGACGGGATTGACTGCGAGGTATCTTTCTAATTGTTTCATTTTATTACGAGAAATATAGTTGCCTGAGACAAAAAAGAATATTTTGAGCCTCACAAGCCTCATTTTAGCAGCCTTTAGTGCTGTACTTGCTGCTAAATTCAAAGCATTATTTTGGCCCTTAAATTCCTAAAAATAGGACATGGAGGTCAAAACTGCGATTTTAGAATTTTACTTTCAGCCTACAGAGCCTACCGTCGCTTTTTACAATTTTATTATGTCGCACCAAAGACGCTGCTGCCCGTCTTCGGCATGTGTATGTCGAAGCCAGCAGTTGGATGGTTATCCTGCCATCGGTCGGCTTTTTAAGTTCCAAGGTGGTAGTGGAACTGTGTTAATCCTTAGTCGCCTCTTACGACACCCACGGGAAGAGAGGGGCTGGCTATATTCTTAATGTCGTAACCATACAGCATTAAAAAAGTGTGTATAGTGGCGTATTTTAAATTTTTAAAATGTTACCGTCATATTGAGGCTCAAAATATTCTTTAAATTTTGTCTCGGGTGTATTCGTAGAAAATTTTGGGTTACCAGATGAGAATTTATATATGTATACACAAAATGAATCCCTATTTACCTCAGTTATGGCATAACTAGGAAACAACTTTACCGATTGTAATTTTTTTAAAGTCGATAAGAAAAAAGTAAATTATGACGATGTGAACAGTTCTTTATTGCGAATTCGAGATTGGTTTAAAACAAATAACTTAGTTTTGAACGTCAAAAAAAGCCTATTTGAATACATCTACTTTTCATTTTGATTTTAAGGTTTTGAGACTTTGTAGAAGGTTTTTAGAGAACGTAATGTTTGTCTTGTAGGTCACCTACCGGGTCCAATTGAGATAAAAACTATCGTATCTCCCAAGTTGGACCAAATTACAGATGCTTACAAAGTTTTATAAAAATTGGTTCAGTAGTTTCCGAGTTTATCGTTAAGATACATCGTGACACGAAATTTTTATGTATATAGATGATAAGATATCATTATCATTACAGCCTATACAGTCCACTGCTGGACATAGGCCTCCACAAGTTTACGTCAAAAATAACGTGAACTCATGTGTGTTGCCCATAGTCACCACGCTGGGCAGGCGGGTTGGTGACCGCAGTACTGGCTTTGTCACACCAAAGACGCTGCTGCCCGTCTTCGGCCTGTGTATTTCAAAGCCAGCAGTTGGATGGTTATCCCGCCATCGGTCGGCTTCTTAAGTTCCAAGATAAGATATAGTCAAGCATATTTAATATCGGAATAAAAACGAAAAGCTGTCAGTGTCGGACCATCCTAGCGATTCCAGACAGTTTTAGAACTGCTGGTCTAAAGTTAAACTAATGTAAAAAAAAAAAACGCACCTGGTATAGTAACAAATATTTTATCTAGTAAAATGACATGGGTAACTAAGAGACCGTTATCTGACTTATTAGAAACAAAATTCGGACAAAACTGAACTCTAACAGCCTGTTAAGATTTCACTGATGATCAAAGACCTTTTCAATTTAAGGGGTTAAAGCTTAGTTAGCCGCGAGTCTCGACTGCGGGGTTGCGGATAACTACGTCACTATCATCGTTATCATTTTTTTATTGTAACAACTGGGATCGAAGGCTTTAAATATTCTGAGAGAAATGAAATCCTCAAAATGTCAATGTCCAATGAAATCCTCAAAAATAAGCCCCCGAACTAGAAACAGAATTTGCATAAATATTAATAATCTTAACGTGGAATTAAACCATTACACCCAGAAAGTCATTCATTCAGATTAGTTAATTTTAAAAGTTTCTATTTCACCTCTATTTCCACTCGACTATTCAATAACGCGATAATTTTGTCGTTTTTGCTTGATATAAATCGAACTTACTGTTTAATCTTGAATTTCTTTTATATATATGTACGCTTCAACCTGTAATATCCCACTGCTGGGCATAGGCCTGTTTCCCCATGTAGGAAAAGGATCAGAGCTTAATCCATCACGATGCTCCAATACGGGTTAGCGGATTAACATACATTTAACATGTATGTATGTTAAATTGTAACCAACAGTTACTGTCAACTATCAATCCTTCCAGAAATCTAATTGGTCACTCGATCCATAATTATTATCGTGGTATTTTCCATGTTGACATTAATGATCTCCCCAGTTACATTAAAATAATTATATATTATGACCAAGCTTTTGTGAACCATTAATCGATCATTCCAGAAAAAAAAAAAAAATTCTACGCAATTGCTCATAAAATTCGTCACTCGTTCCATAATTGTTTTCGTGGTATTTTCCGTGTTGACATTAATCAGCGCCTCTCGATCGTTAAAACTGATATACTTAATTGATGTAGACTTTGTGAGATGCCTTGGCCCTGAAAATTGTCTTTAGGATTGTGTCGGACCTTTTCAATTTTACTATATAGATACCAAATCTGCTTCTGCTATGACCTTTTCTATACCCAAAATGATGTCTGGAAGAAATTGCCTTTTAAGCAATAACATCGCCTTTTTACACCTTTCTTTGCTTGTGACAACGACACCAACAGTTTATACTTCGCCAACTCGAATCGATAAGTTGGTTTTCTAATGCAACTTGAATAAATGTGTTTTTTTTTTTTGTAATAATAAAAATTGTGTAATTGCAATAAATAAATTAACTATTAAAGATACCAAATTTCAAATAAGTTTCTTAATTAATATAAAAGGTATCACGTTTTTCCCTTTTATAAGCCTCTATTGTAAAGTTCACTTTTATGAGTTAGCTTAGTATAAATTGCTGGTGTCGAATTTATGTTTTTATTTTTATTATTGGTATCCAATAAAGTGTATTAACACGTGGTTCAATAAGTCCCGAGACTAAGTACTAAAAAAAGGTCTTTTTTATAAAATTAATTTTTATTCATCAACATAGTCTCCTCCAAGAGCGATACAGTGCCTCCAACGCTTTTCTAACTTTTCTATCCTATGTGTGTAGAACGATTTGTCTTTGGCTTCAAAATAAGCCTCCGTTGCTGCGATAACTTCACTATTTGAGTCAAATTTCTTACCTTGAAGCATTTTTTTGAGGTCTGCAAACAGCCAGTAATCGCTGGGGGCCAAGTCTGGCGAATAAGGGGGATGAGGAAGCAATTCGAAGCCCAATTCGTTAATTTTGGCCATCGTTCTCACGGACTTGTGACAAGGCGCGTTGTCCTTGTGAAACACCACTTTCTTTTTGTTCATGTGAGGCCGTTTATCCGCAATTTCGTACTTCAATCGCTCCAATAAGCACATGTAATAGTCACTATTTATATTTTGCCCCTTTTCAAGGTAGTCGATGAAAAGTATTCCATGCGCATCCAAAAATATAGACGCCATAACCTTACCGGCCGATTTCTGAGTCTTTGGACGCTTCGGGCGGCTTTCACCAGCCGCTCTCCACTCCGCTGCCTGCCGATTGGATTCCGGAGTGAAATGGTATATCCAGGTTTCATCCATTGTTACATACCGACGTAAAAAATCCTTTTTATTATGATTCATCAGCGCCAAACATCGCTCTGAATCATTGATACGTTGTTCCTTTTGATTAGTTGTAAGCAAACGCGGTACCCACTTAGAAAAAAGCTTTTTCATAGCCAAATTTTTATGTAAAATAGTGAAAACACTACCAGCTGAAATCTTCACTATCTCGGCTATCTCTCGCACTTTTACCTTCCGATCTTCCAATACGATTTTGAGGACTTGGTTAATATTTTGTTGAGTCACTGCTTCATTTGGACGACCTGAGCGTTCCCCATCATTGGTGTCCATGCGACCGCGTTTGAAGTCGGCATACCACCGACAAATGGTTGCTTTAGAGGGAGCTGATCCTGCATAACATTTTATAAGCCATTGCTGTGCTTCAACGGTATTTTTTCCCATTAAAAAACAATGTTTTATCAACACGCGAAACTCCTTTTTTTCCATTGTATCGAAATTACAACCGTAGCGTCACTTAAATGTTTCAAAATCAATAATTTTATTGTTCCATTTTTAAAATTTTGACACATATTCTTGTATTGATAGCCAGTACTTTTGAAAAATCAAAAGAGTTTTTAATATATGCGCCATTTCCAGGTTAGTCTCGGGACTTATTGAACGATCTAGTAGGTTATACTGGTAATTTTCTTGATACTCGTGATTTTTCAAATGTATCCATAGAACGATAATACGTTTCACCACTGTTTCTGGATTATATTTGGGTTTCTTGCTCAACATACATCTACATAATAAAAGGCAGTGTTCAGCAATTTCTACCCTGTGTCCTATATTAAAAAAAAGCGGTTCAGTTTTTAAAATATCAAATTAATTAAAAAAATAAATAGATAACGGTTTAGTTTTTAAAATATCAAATTAAATTTCAAACATCTTGTTTTCGGCTCGTGAACACTTCGAACGATCAAAAGGAATCATTTTTTGAACGTACGCTTTAGTGTATGAGAGCAATATCAATCCGTCCACCTATCCATCACTCAATTTCATTTAATGCTAGTTGTTACAAACGTGAAAGTTTGTGTTACTGCTTCTGTACCATTAAAATATTTCAATTTTTATCCGTTTGAGAGTAATTTATTTATAAGAAACCGTGTGGTGTCGTGTGACACCAGACAGGAACGGTTAATAATAATAGCAAACTGCAATAATAATAACAGTCACCACGTAGACTATACATAAGACACCGTATAGCCATCATACATGGAGACTAGACATAAAAATCTTACGCTTTTTTTAACGTTACTTGCGTTTCATGCTCGCTAGGGTAATCCTCCGCAACGAGGAAAGGAACTTCGTTCCGAAAAAACAAACAACTCTTTGCTCTTTTTTACAGTATTGAAGTAAACTGTATCAATTATGTCAAATGATAATGTTGCCTAGAAAATTTCTTGATTCAAACTATCGCTGTTCTTTAATATTCGAGTCCAAGATTAGAAAAATCTCTTAAAACTTCTGCACATAATTAACAAAGTATACTTCTGTTTCTAGGAGCCGTGACCCCATCGTCTCCACGAATCAAATCAATCGAGCGACGTACCTCGGCCGATTCAACCCTCAAAAAGGAGGCCACATGGAGGCCATTCTAAACTTCCAGCGAACGTATTTGATCGGCAATCGCTTCACGAAGAAAACCTTCCCCGGGCTCGTGCCCCACATACAGTATCACATCTGCCGCTCCAGCACCAATATGCTATTGAAAATCGAGAACCAACTCTTACAACGGCATCGTCAGCGGGAAACGACCGGGATCAAGAAACTGTATAACTCGTTCTTCGTTCTCTTCTAACCTAATCGTTACTTTTCACCGTTCATTCATCAGATCATCCGTTCATTTAGTGACTAAAGTGTTGTGCGGGCGATGGCCCGAGTGTAATGGAATATTTTGAAGTAAAAGACTATATTATGCATGAGAGTCGAAAGGAGGACTTCGCTTGGGAGTCGTCTGTGAGATTGACTTCGGTGGGGAGTAACGAGGAATTGGCGATGTTTCTCGAGGAGAGGGAGGGGAGGAAGAGGAAGTGGCAGGGGGATGGGAAGATGATGAGGCGCGAGGATGGTGAAGAGAGGGAGCAGAGGAAGGTGCCGCCGAAGAAAATTATGGGTGAGTAGATTCTATATCTCTTATCTAGAATTTTTCGATAGATTACCGGTTTTGGACAAATGTGTTAATCTTTCTGGGAAGTACGAGAAGACAATGAAGGAAACGTCAAACGTTTTGATATTTGGTTGGCATTATATCGTAACTTGCGGTCAGCAGCCAAACTGTTCAGACTCTTCATAGGTATAGCATAGCACATCTAAATAAGTCTTGACGAAGAGACGTCTTTTTGATATAATACATCAAATGTATTAGCTTCTATTATAATCCAGTGGATCATGTCCAGGTTGGATAAGTTTTTTTTAATCTTTTTTTATTGCTACTAGCAGTTTCCCGCGTCTTTGCTCGCGTAAAAAATGATAATATTTACATAGAGGAGCTAAAGTAATGTATGATCGTAATATTACAACAAACCATGACCTGGCACCACATCTATGGTTCACCTTTCATGCGTTAGAACTACCAGACAGCTCGTAAAATTCGCTCTCAATCATCCTTCATGGTGACTGTTGTGCGAAAAACCTTTCCTTAGGTTTCAGAAACCATTTTTAAGTGATTTCAGTGATACGAGCTAATCTCCTATTTTGCCTGCTATTTTAGCTGCAATCAAAACCCTAAAAATAAATTTTATGCTTCTAAAATTTCTACTTCCGATTTCACTGGAAAACGCTTAAGATATATTGAGGCGTAAAAACTACACCAAGATTGAAAAAAATACATTTGATTGTTTGTTTGTTTATTTATTTATTTATCTTTAACCAATACCTAACCGGTTCTGAAACGCTTCAGTCTGTAATATCCCACTACTGGGCATAGGCCTCTTTCACCATCTAGGAGAAGGATCAGAGCTTAATCCACCACGCTGCTCCAATGCGGGTTGGCGGATATATTCCCTACTATGAGTAACGGTCGCTATCAGGTGTACATGATAACAACCGGGACCGACGGCTTAACGTGCTCTCCGAGGCACGGTGGGGAGACCCACAAGGACTGCACAAACACCCAGACCTCGGCAAACACCTGTACGGTTCTGAAAATAAAGGGTAAAATAATATTTACGCAAAAATAACATACACTTTTATACGAAACGTCAATGTTGTTATGGGTGATTTTCCCTCAATTTCAAAAATACTGATCGCCTGAAACGTCTGTGGAAAAAGTTTAAAGCCCCTAACCGCACCAATGACAGTTTTTTTTTATAAAAGTTTCATCACCCTTTTCACCCATGGCTTTGAATTTTGACAAAAACTGAACCACTTGTTAATTAATTTTTAATTAGTTTTCAGTTAGTGGTCCAGAATTCAATTTGATATTTTTTGAGCTTCAAAAATAACGAATTTCTTATTTAAACTTTCAATGCCTATTTTATTCATTTAAGGATAGATTGTCCACTAATTAATATTTATGAAACACATATTTATTCATTTGTAATCAATAATGAAAAATTAATTTCCATGCATGTAATTTAAAAATAAATGACGAACAGATGGATTGTATGATAAATACAAAATTTCAACCCCTATTTGAGGCCCTTGGAGGTATAATTTTTCAAAATACGTTCTTAGCGGATAGCGGACGTCTAGTGACTGTAATGAAATGAATGAAATGAAAACATTTATTTCGTCATAAGGTGATATACACACTTAACAAAAGTCATAATAATGTCATTTACAAAAATTATAGTAAAAATAAATAAATAAAAAAAACCCAACAATAATAAAATAAAGTTAAGGCAGCAAAAAAATCAAATAAAAAAAATAATTTATATCTTAAAATTGGGTACATTACAAACTTAGGTAAATATACCCAGTGTTATGCGCAACCTTAAATTAAGTTGTAAACTACCTTCTCGCCACATTTAATCTCTATGCGCCCAATGGTTTTTGATATTTCGTGATGAGTCAATGGCCTAACGATTTTATATTAGATTAATTCGTATTCGTATGATGTTAATATCAAAATTCCATCGCTAGTAGGCAAAATTAGAAATATGTAAATTAATGAAATATTCAAACAATGAACTGTCACGATTCTAACATATGATCTAATTGTAGATCGATAAACGTGAGACGACATCTCACAAAGATTAAGTAAAAAACAGACGTACTATTACCTAAATATCTTATACTTTTAAACGAGCAATTCTTGTATATATATATAATCTGAATCTCGGAAACGGCTCCAACGATTTTCATGAAATTAAGTATGCAGGGAATTTCGGGGGAGATAAATAAATCCAGCTAGGATTCATTTTTAAAAAATGTCGTTTTATCTCAGTTTTTAGACAATGAAAAAATATCGTTAGAATACGAAGGTAAATTTCGCAAACGTCAGTAAAGTCGTAATAGCTCAGGTGGGAAATCGGCTGGTCGCGATCGATCGAAAGACCATGATTCAAATCCTCGATCGATTATTATTTTTTCCTTTTTTTTCTAATTGCACTCGTTATTTTTTATTTAATAATGAATGTAAAATCGAAAAATATTATTTATATGTTATCATTATTTTTTTCAATTTTTTTTTTTGAATTTTTATATTTATTTATATTTTTTATTACTGTCGGTAAAAATATATTATTCATATTTTATAAATATGTAATTCGTATTTAAATATGATTACCAAAAAACACGATTTACTAAAAATACCGAGCTAAGCTCGGTCACCCAGGTAGGTACTAATAAATAATAGAAGAGAAAAAATCGGTTGTGACCAACTTTTTCGATATTAATAAAAATTCACTGCATCAAATAAGGGATTTTTTTTTGTGTCCGTTAATATCCAGACAATACTTTTCATAAAAGAAAATATAAGAAATCGATATATCGTCAAAAATATGGCGATACTAATTTTAGCAGGTCCGATAGTAAACAATAAAATTAAACCCATGACACTCAATAACCCATAGTAGTACGAGGATCTTTTGTCGAGGGTCCAGCCACAACAAGCATAAATGCCCAGACCACATAGAGTCATAGAACATCTGTATGACACATACAAACTTATCATTCATCTATATAAGTAAAAATAAATTGCTTAATGGGTTGTCAGGCACAAAATTCGAGAACGGCAGGGCCATGTAGGCTAATTTTGTTTTATAAAGTTTACTCAAACTTTGTAGAAGTTTCTTACTTAATGAAAAATTAAGAAAATGCTCAGAAAACTAGAAAATTTCGGACAGATTTTCTAATTTTCTAAGCGATTTTCTTTTATTTCGACAGGATGTAAGATATAATTACGTTTGTCTTGTCAGAAAGTAAAAACATACAAGGTAAAGTAGGGAATATGCTCAAAATCTGAAACAGCCCGACTGGGGCAGTATCTCAACCTTACAGAAAATCACAGCTAAATAATACTGCTTTATCCTGTTGTGGGTAAAGTGACTAGAGTTCCTGAGGGAATGGGAGCTTCCCATCCATCTAAAAAGCTTGCGATACTTCTCGTGTTGTAGGTGTTTAAAAACTACAGTAATCGCGTAGTTTTCTATGAAAAAATACAGACACATACATACATACTCCTGGAGGAATTGGGGATTGGGTCTGTAACGCGCTTGCGATGCTTCTGGTGTTGCAGGTGTCTATAAGCTACGGTAATCGCTTACGATCAGGTAAGCCCTACGCTTGTTTACCGACCTAGTGACATAAAAAAAAAACATACACTTTGAAACTCTTGTCTCGGAGGTCCAGAAACAACAAACACACGCACAGACCACACAAAACTGTATGACCGATACAGTTATCAAGAGTAATATTAAATCGTCATATCTGTAAATATAATAATCTTTACAAATAAAACATTTATACAAAACTAGTACAATGCGGCATGTTTTCGCGTTCAGACGTTCGGCGTTTATCTCGAGTGACCTGTGAACTTTGATTGTGATTTTTAAAATTGTGCTTTTTAAGTGTTAATGTTGTAATTTATCGTGCTGTTGAGGTGACTAAAGTTATTTGAGTGAGCCGTTATGGTGGATAATAATTTACAAAAGAAATAATGTAAAAAGCTAATAATTGATAATATTAATATAAGTAAATGATATATATTATCATTCAAAATTGACACATAATAATCTGTACACTTACTAGTGACACGCCCCGACTTCGCACGGTTGCAAAAACTATAAGTGTTCCTCTATTACATTAGGCGCGTATTATACATATAAACCTTCCTCTGGAATCACTCTATTTATTAAAGAAAACCGCATCAAAATCCGTTGCGTAGTTTTAAAGATCTAAGCATATAGACAGCGGGAAGCGGCTTTGTTTTATATTGTGTTGTTATACTATGTAGAAGGTTCTTGAGGAACACAAAATGAAGAAAATTGGTGACGAAAAAAAGTAGCGATTTTTTTAAATAATAATCTTAATTTATCTATATAAATTCAAATAATTTTAAAAATAATACATCGATAAATATCAAAATGTATTTCGTTACTATTGGAACGAGCTTTGTTGATGGAAGAAAATTTAAAAAAGAATCGACTTTTAATCATCTTCTCTGTTCTATAATACATCAAAAGTATGGAGGATATCTCCTTTCCAACAAAAAAAGATTTATCAAAATCGGTTCATAAACGACGAAGTTATCCGCGAACATACATACATATAATCACGTCTCTTTCCCGTAGGGGTAGGCAGAGACCACTTCTTTCCGCTTGCTCGATCCTTACACACTTCTTTCCCTTCGTCCACTTTCAATTTCATTCCGAATCATTTTTATCCCCAAACATACCTAATATATATCTATATATATATTAGGTATAATATACACGGTCGAATTGAGTAACCTCCTCTTTTTTTGAAGTCGGTTAAAAAATATAAGGCTTGTCAAAATTATTTTGTCCCTAACCCAGAAACCTTTTTTACAATTTATGCTCCCATACTTATCTGGTTCGAAAAGTTGCTAAACTTTTGGCAAGCATTTTTTAATTTGATCAATCTAATTGATTGTCAAATCTAATTTTAACCGGTTTATTGAGATAATTAGATCGTTTTGTATGATTAATAACTTCTGCTAATTGTGATAAAGTGTTTTTGTTCAATTCACAATCGGTAGAAATGAAACTTTGAAAAGTAGCCTATGTACGAGAGACTTTTTCATCTAGAATATAAAATACTGTGTCATGTATTGTATCTCACTCTCTTCTACACATCTATGTGTTTTTTTTTGTACATCGTGACGCATTTTCGTTTCATCGAGTTTCAAATCACGACGATTATAAGAAGTTTCACATCAAAAAGTAAGGATTTAAGAACCATTAATAAATCTACAATGTCCTATGGGTTGTTTGAATGGCTTAATTCAAATGGTCAATTTGAAGGCGTGTTCTTATTTACTACGTTTTAATTGGTCAAGGGTGAGCGATGTATCACTATTTTCTTAACGCGAATAGACTGTAGCCCATTTTATAAATTCAAGCCATGCCAGGCGTGATACACGGTTAAGATGTATATATATGTAACTGAGATAGGGCAAAGCAGAAAAGATCCTGCTCAAATTCTGGAGCACTCAGATTGGAGAAGTACCTCGACCTTACAGAAGATCACAGCTAAATAATACTGCTTTCAAGCAGTGTTATATTCCTGTGGCGAGTAAGGTGATCGGAGCTCTTGGGGGGATCGAGGGTAGGTCGGAAGCTTCTGGCGATGAAGACATTCGGTAAATAACTTGTTTGCCAGTGAAAAACGAAAAAAAAAAAAAATTTTGCTTTCAGGGTCGATTATAGATTACCTTCCAAAAAAATTTCAAAGCACCTTTAACGTACAGTATTGGACCTGTTTCAGTTTTATTAAGCGTGTAGAATTATAAATATGACTATGTATAAGCTGTAATATAAATTATACACCTTATCACTACACGTTTCAAGCCCTCCCCTCGCAGATGATTGATAAGAAATCTACAAGTTTATATAACGTAATCTATTAGTATTTAAATAATGCAACACTAGCTTACCGTCTGCTTTGCCCGCATGGATAAAACGGGTTTGGCTGTTCCGTTTTTTTCTGTAATTGCGTTTTCTCGTAGGCAAATGAAAAAAATAGTCAATTAAATAATTATTTGTTAATGTATTACATATGTATATTTTTTTTTTGCATATTATTATGTAAATATATGTATGTTTACGTTTCTGTATATGTAAATATAGTTTCTGGTGTATTGTATATATACATATACTTTACATAGTATATTGTTTTCAATTGCACCGTGTGCTTGTTATATGTTACAAATGTTTCCTTTATAGACAGATGGGTTGTCTGTAAGAAATCACTGTCCGTGATAAGACCGCCTTTGCACTTTATTCAAGTATGTTTTTTTTCTCTTCTTTTTAACGGTCTTATTGTAAGTGTGCAATCACTACATAGTATAAAACAAAGTCGCTTTCTCTGTCCCTATCTTGCTGTCGCTATGTCCCTATGTATGCTCAAATCTTTAAAACTACGCAACGGATTTCGATGCGCTTTTTTTTAATAGATAGAGTGATTGAAGAGGAAGGTTTATATGTATAATACATGCATAATATAATTTGTATATGTTTCTGTTTAAAATGTGAATACTTAACGTGCTGTAAATTGTTTTGTTAAAAGGAGTGTATAAAATATTATGTGTATAATAATATAATGTATAATGTAATAAATTATTATTATTATTATTATAAACATTGATAGTTTTTGCAACCGTGCGAAGCCGGGGCGGGTCGCTAGTAAAGTATAAATAAATAAATACGCACTATAAGGACTAATTCAATAAGTACTTGTCGGATTGCGATAAAAAAAAATTGAATAGGACCACATGACAAATCTGTACCCAAAGTAAAAAGTTAACTTTTTTAAATATGTAGATCTACCAGTCGTCTGTTACCTATAACACAAGCACTAAGTTGCTTACTTTAGGAACAAAGGACCGTGTGTGTATTGTGTAGATATTTATTTATTTATTATTTATTTATTTTAAAGTTAAAACTAAAATCTTTGCTATTTTCAATATTAGTACAGATACGTTTTACCCTTTTCATTATTCATCAACTGCACGATTTAACAGAAATTTCCCAGTGAATTGATAATTTGAATCTGCAAGATTTTCGCGATTTCAAATTTGGGCTGACAGAAATTTTCAAATGAAAAATCTTATATATAAAATTCTCGTGTCACAATGTTACTTACAATACTCCTCCGAAACAGCTGGACCGATTTTTATGATATATAAATTTTGTGTGTATATCGGGTAGGTATGAGAATCGGCCAAAATCTTTTTTTCATAGCCCTAAGTTATAAGGGGTGGGGGAGTTAAGGGGTATCATAACATATATGACAAAACAACGTTTGCGGGGTCAGCTAGTTTATCTATAAAATTCATGTTAAATAACGGTTAAGGAAATTATCGTAAGAACTTTGTGTATATCCTCTAACACAAGTTGAAAAACAGGTGATAAGGAATTTACCTAACAGTGGATTAGATACAGTGTTTGTGGTCAGACCTCGTGCGAGCTTTAAAGATATTTACACTTTAAAAAGTCTGTATAGGTACGGTTATATTTATTTTATAAACTGGCTAGTTTGCCTGACATTCTTATTTAAATATGAAAAAAATGGAATTTTTGGCATTTTAAAAATGGAATAATGTATTCAAAAATTCTATTAAAGCAAAATAGAACTCTTAGGTAAAAAAGTAGGAGCTCTTAGTAAGTATTTCATAAATCTTCCAGTTCAACGAAGAACATTATGAGACCGATCGAGATCAGATAACCTTTAGATCAATTCAACAAGGAGTATTACTGAGAAAATTCAATCTAGTAACGCAAGTAAGCGCTTTTCTTACACTTAACAATGTAATATGGAATGAAGATAAAAACAAGTATAAATATATTTTTTTCATCCACTTTTAGTGTATCACGTAAACGCAGATCCGGTTTAGATGTGAAAAAACTCGTAAAACAAAAGCCGCAGTTGACGCGATGTCTATCAACCGTGTTTATTTTATTTTAAGATTACCGTATTTGAATGCGCTATCGCGTAGCAATTAATGTTGCACCGCTGAAAACAATTCATGGAATTACAATAGGATTCCGCTCTAGTTTCTGTACGTTTTATAAAACCTAATGGTGTCAAACCTGCTTGCTGCTGGCTTTACCTGCTTTCTAAGACAGGGTAAGGATACCCATAAATATTGTCACCCAGATGAGAAACAAATATATATATGTCAGTCAGTGACTGACTGACTGACTGACTGACTGACTGACTGACTGACTGACTGACTGACTGACTGACTGACTGACTGACTGACTGACTGACTGACTGTCTGTCTGATTGACTGACTGACTTCATATTAGTGGTACTTCCATCACAACTATTAAGGCAGGGAACAGAAGGGTATATCTGTAAACTACTCTTTTGAAACTACTGCAAGACAAGAATATCCACGTGGATGGAACTGCGTTCATAATCTAGTATGTAAGCACGTGGTGTTGACAACGCGGTTTATATCCATCGTTGAGTAAATAAGTAATTCAGATAATGGTGATTCAGGTTACGTTTCATTTCCATCTCATCATATAGTATAATTAAGTATCACCTGACCGTACATGTTGTGACGTGGGGGCTAATTCTATTTATTCTGTAAGGTTTCCCCAGTCGGGCAGTTCGAAATTTTGATTTTTTTTCGATAATAAGTAGAAAAAAAGAGCTCGATAATGGGTAAGAATAGGACTTTTCACCAAAATAATTTTACCCTTCTCAAAGAGATAATCATTTTTTTTTTATTAAACAAAATTGGCAAACAAGGATACGGCTCACCTGATTGCAAGTGAATACCATAGCTTATAGACGTCTGCAACACCAGAAGTAAAGCGCCCAACCAAGCGCGTTGCCGACCCCATCCTCAATTCCCCCAAGACGTCCGGTCGCCTTACTCACCAACAGAAACACAACACTGCTTGAAAGGAGTATTACATATTTAGCTATGATCTTCTGTAAGGTCGAGGTACTACCCCAGACGAGCTAATCCATAGTTTGAGCAGGAAATTTCCAGTTGTGCCCTACCTCAGTTAAACTATTCAAAGCTCATTAAACATCTTTAAAAGTGAATAATATAAAGATATCCATAAATAGCGTTATGTCGGTAACGAAACGTCACAGATGATAATTTTACACGATCCTTCAAAACGGCATGTAAACACTACGTAATATTACACAAAACATAATCAAATTATTATCTATTTTTACATCGATCGATAATATTCGCGTGTCGTCGCTAAATGTACGCGAACTGTCGTGTGTAAAATACATTGTATAAAAATACGTCAGATGTCGGCTAAAAATATTAATATGAATTAATTAATTCTTTAATGGATTTTAGTTTTGCAAAAGATACGAAGGGAAATTATCAGTGAGGTTGAGATTAAAGCAAAAAACACTGCTCTGAAATTTTCTTGTACCGCTGCTATGAGTAGGGTAGTCAGAGCTTCTGAGGACTCTGTTAGGCAGCGGGAGTAGGTTAGATAACGTGCTCGTGTTGCAGGGTTCGATAGGCTACGGTAACCTCTTACTATCATATGGAACGCATCCTTGTTTGTCATAGTATAGTTGTATAAAAAGAGAAATATTTGACTCAATCTAAAAGACGATCTTTTTAAACAAATAAACAGACTCATCGGTGGTTATGATATGGAAAAGAGTACAAACCAAATATTGTATCATCACTTCTTATCCGTCAGCATTACATTTATTTCTTCTAAAAAAAAAAGATAAGAATCCTCTATTTTTATAAAACAGCTGTCGAAAATGTTTTCCAAGAAAAAATTCCAGTAGCTTAAGTTTTATGTAAAAGGCATTAATATTGCAATTAACGTTGAGACACATTAAACAGAAAGTATAATATATATTAGCGATAAACGTTATGATAAATTAAACAGCAAGTATAATATATATTATATTCTTTATTGCACTTAAAAATTTTGTACAGTTATGCATATACAAATTTAGTTGGCAACGGTGGACTTATCTCTAGAAGAGATCTCTTCCAGCCAACCTGTGATAATGAGAACTAATGTTACATAGCTAAGAAAGTGCACTCATGTAGATATACGGATTCTAGAAAATAAAAAGCTAATTAAATAATATTCATAACATCATACATGAAACTGTTCAAACATATCTAGATAACTGTTCAAACACGAGTCTTATTAATAATAAAACCTAGATGTTAGTGTTTAGACACGCTTCAGTTTTTAGTGAAATAACACGAAATTAACAGATCAGTGAATTACAGTAAAATGTAAGCGAGATATTGTTAATTATATTCAGATATGTAATTTAGGAAGTATTGGTCACATCATCATCATCATCATTTCAGCCTATCACAGTTCACTGTTGGACATAGGCCTCCACAAGTTCACGCCAAAAATGGTGTGAACTCATGTGTGTTGCCCATAGTCACCACGCAAGGCTGGCTTTGTCGCACCGAAGACGCTGCTGCCCGCCTACGGCCTGTGTATTTCAAAGCCAGTAGTTGGATGGTTATCCCGCCATCGGTCGGCTTTTTAAGTTCCAAGGTGGTAGTGAAACTGTGTTATCCCTTAGTCGCCTCTTACGACACCCACTATTGGTCACAAGTGGTCATCTTCTATACTTCTACAAAGAATTGGAACCAATTCAATACCTTTTAAACGAAGTCTAATGTAACAGACATTCCTTAAAGATTCTTTGTATCTTATGCCTACGTTAAAAAGCCTATTTCAAGCGAGTTTAATTTCAAATGTCGTCGAATGTCGAATTGTGGAAAAATGCACTTGGCCTTTTTTGAAAATTGCCTCCTGTAATGTGAATGCCAGAACTCAGAATGCCAGAGTTCAGAATCTATGATTGAGTTTTTAAACGTAGTCATTTTTGTGTTTAGAAATATAATGTAAAATAGATTTAGTTCTTATTTCGATTTGACTCTTAATAATAATAATATTAGTAATCAGAACATTAATTAATAACTTTACTTAACTAAATTAATAACTTCCAACAGGGCCCAAAGTAGTACGAATGATTTGCCATGTCACGTAGAGTGAAGAAGGGACGATATATTGCCATAGAATTTTTTTATATAGAAACGTGAACCTTAATGTCACTGCTTAATGTCACTGTCACTGTCATTAGTTCTGAGCAGAGTATCTTTGGAGTGATTATCGTTAGGGCTTTATTTCTGTTTATAGAGTATACGACAAATACTTGTTAGTCATATTATTTTTTCCTTATATCGTTAGTTAGCACAATTAGACTGCTTGCAGAAAATATTCATTTCTTTATTTACATACGAATTAGAGCTCTATAGATAATCATGCGTTGCATATTTTTAAAAAATTTAAAAAAATTAATGTCAGTTTGACAGTTTTTTTTTTTTTTTTCAAAATGGATGTTAAATTCGTGTTATATCTGTATTATAGGATTTCGCCGTTTGATCATATTTTCTACTCGCCATGGCTTGCAGCGTTTTCACTGCAAAAACGTTAGTATTCTAAATAGCCTTAATGTTTATGGCATAAAAGATAGCTTTAGATCTTGTCTTGTAGTGCGTATGTCATTATATACACGACACATATTTAATTCTATATAAGTAAATCCTCGTTACAAACACGTCTAATTAAAATAAGTAAAAAAAAAAATATTACATTAAATACGAAAAACAATCTCTTTCTATAAAAAGAAATTTGTATATCTTTGTGTTCATGAACGTACGTGTAGCGATTTGTCTCTCTCGGGTCTTAATCATTTTGATTCGTATATTTCCTTATTGGTAATCATGAGAAAAAAAATTACATCATATACATAATCACGTGATTCATGGAATGGTAAACAGGTGTGTGTATTTTTTTAATTTCAAACGTTATTTTTAAGACTGTCGTTTTAGACATTGTTCGAGGTGCACGTGTTTTTCAGTCAGTAAAAATTATAATTGTGTTTGCTCGCAAACGAAAAAAACCGACTTCAATTACATCGAAGAGTAATACAACGTAGATCGACGAAAAAATAGTCCAGTAACTACGCGTTATCAAAGATTACTCAAGAAGTAGTTATCAAATCTTAATAAAATTTATATGTGACCACATGATAAATATCAGCTTTCGATTAAATTAAAAATTATCAAAATCGATACACCCAGTAAAAAGTTATTGCGGATTTTCAAGAGTTTCCCTCGATTCCTCTGGGATCCCATCATCAGATCCTGGTTTTCTTATCATGGTACTAAACCAGAGATATCCCCTTTCCAACGAAAAAAGAATTATCAAAATCGGTACATCCAGTAGAAAGTTATGCGGTATAATACAACGTAGGTCGACGAAAAAAGCGTCAAGTAAAAACGCATTATTAGACATAACTCGAAAAGTAGTTATTAGATCTCAAATAAATTTAAATGGGACCAATTGGCACACACCACCTTTCGATTAAAACAAAATTTGTCGAAATCGGTCCACCCCGTCAAAAGTTCTGATGTAACATACATAAAAAAAATAAAAAATAAAAAAAAAAATACAGTCGAATTGAGAACCTCCTCCTTTTTTGGAAGTCGGTTAAAAAAATTGAGTAATTTTTTAGCAACATTTACAAAGGAGATGGGGGGGGGGGTACTTTTCGGCCAAAATGTAATGAGTATTGATATTGTTTAAAAAATTGGTTATATTTTTTTATTTTTAAATATAAAATATCAACTCAATTCTGAATCTAGAAGCGGAGAAAATTGAGAAGGATAGTTTTCATCAAATTATTTGGGTATCGATTCAACTATAATCGATTACAGAATTCAAAAAGAAAATGTTTGCACTAGTTAATTAACTCAAGATATTTAGATGCACATTAAAGCTGTAAACAATTAAGAACATTTAAATAAAGTTACATTAATATCGAAAATATCAATTAATATTTGATAAACCAAAATGATTATCGATTTCGTATCGATTTAAAATAAATCATATTTTTAATGACAGCTTTGACAGCTGACTAACAGTAATACTGTGTCCGTCATTCGTTTCGTGTTTACTGTTTTCCGATGCATTCTGAGTCCATTCCTGATATTTATTTATGGTTTCAAGTGTATATCAATATTTTTATTAAGTTTTCAAACAGTCTTTACTAAATATAACAAACATTAATGCTACAAGAACTTAGTGATCGGGTTTTTTATAGACATTTTAATATATCCTCACTTTTACAAAAAGTCTAATAACTCCACTCTCAGATTGCCAAAATATAGATAATTTTCAGCGAGGGATCAATAAGCCTAAATGCATTAATTGATACAATTTTCATTTCATTACATTTTGGCCCAAGAATCTATGGAATCGTATCCATCTCCTTTAAGATTTCTATTCGTAAAAAAATGTATTTGTCCGTTTCTTTAGGCATAAAAAACGTAGAAACAATGCAAACGAAAAAAAACTGACTTCAATTATATCGACAAGTAATACAACGTAGATCGACGAAAAAATTGTCAAGTAACTACGCGTTATCAAAGATTACTCAAAAAGTAGTTATCAGATCTCGATAAAATTTCAATCTAGTCACATGATAAACATCAGCTTTCGATTAAATTAAAAATTATCAAAATCGGTACACCCAGTAAAAAGTTATGCGGATTTTCGAGAGTTTCCCTCGATTTCTCTGGGATTCCATCATCAAATCCTTCAAAAGTTTCCTTATCATGGTACCAAACTAGGAATATCTCCTTTCTAACAAAAAAAGAATTATCAAAATCGGTACATCAAGTAAAAAGTTATGCGGTATAATACAACGTAGTTCGACGAAAGAAGCGTCAAGTAAAAATGCATTATTAGATATAACTCGAAAAATAGTTGTTAGATCTCAAATAAATTTAAATGTGACCAAATGACACACACCACCTTTCGATTAATTTTTTTTTTGTCGAAATCGGTCCACCCAGTCAAATGTTCTGAGGTCACATACATTAAAAAAATATAGTCGAACTGAAAACCTCCTCCTTTTTTGGAAGTCGGTTAAAAAGTACTAGATAGTGAAGTATTTTTTAGATTTCTGTTGAAAAATTTATTTTATTTGATGATATCATAAAAAATTACATAAGATGACAGGTGCATACTATCTTCACTACATAGTATAAAACAAAGTCGCTTTCTCTGTCTCTATGTATGCTTAAATCTTTAAAACTACGCAACGGATATTGATGCGGTTTTTTTAAATAGATAAAGCGATTGAAGAGGAGGGTTTATATGTATAATACATGCATAATGTAATAGAGGAACACTGATAGTTTTTGCAACCGTGCGAAGCCGGGGCGGGTCACTAGTATGAAATAAAAGAATATCTTTTTGATAATATTTGGTTGGGGAAAAGCTACTTCGTATTTTATATAGAAATTCACGGTCAGACGACTAAAATTTATTTACATTAATTATAATCGCAGTGTGGGACGTCCTCCGGCCCGTTGGACCGACGATCTACGTAAGATTTCCGGTATAGGCTGGATGAGGATTGCGGAAAACTGCAATAGGCTGAACTGACTGACTGACTGACTGATGTACCATTTTTTTCGATAACTTGCCGCCATCTCGTAGCCAATGACAGGATTCTGTTGTTGTAGAAATGTTGGAACTTCTCATTAAAAAAAACTGTGACAATAAGTTTTGACAGTGCTCTCTAGATGTTAACTTTATACTACCTAAAGAATTCTGACCGAAATATATAGAAATCGGAGGGTGTAAGATCGGGGTTATATATGGGGATGCATTAAGTCAAATTCTCTCAATTTTTGATGAGTGGCTAAAGATGTATGTGGTCGAGCGTAGTCGTGATGAAAGACTTTTTCTCGATTAATCAATTCTGGCCGCTTATACTCGATTTCTTCCTTAAGTGTCCTCAGCTGTTGACAGTAGAAATCCGAATGTGTGGTTTTTCCTGGAGTGTAAAAGCTCATAACGAATGATGCCCTTCCCATCTCACCATACACTCAATTTCACGTTATTGCGTGTCGAACCGGGTTTCGCGGTATTCTGTGCAGCTTGACTTCATTGCGTCTTAAGAGAGAATCTTAAATGACTACACGGTCCATTAGGTTTTTTGCAGTGAGTTTACTTGGCTCCCATATATCGAGCGTTTTTGTATCGCCAGCCTTTTTTCAAATGGGTCAAAACTGATTTATGGTCGATTCTCAGATCTTCAGCTATATCGTACCTACTCAAACATTGTAGAGAGGAGACCATGTGGTTGGCAAACGCAGTTTTTGACGTCCTACAGCCCGCTGGGCCGACGATCTACGTAAGATTGCGGGTGTAGGTTGGTTGAGGATTGCGGAAAACCAGGATGCCTGGCGTGAACTTGGGAATACCTATGTCCAACAGTGGAATGCAATAGGCTGGACTGATTGACTGACTGACTGATGTGAAATAGCAATTATATTATCGATGCTTCTCTAAATAAATAATGTAGTAAACTAGACTAGAAAATGCGCACAGTTTCTCTCGAGTAGATACTTTAATTGATATATACAAATTCTTTATTTCACGTTTTTACAAATTATTTTGAAACGAAGATGGCAAAAGAGGACTCATTTCTGTATAAGAGATATCTTTCATTTGAATCAATTTATGGTTATCATTGAACTCCCGTAAGTTTTAGAAAATATTCAATGCCTTTTAACTCTACTCAATAAACAGAATCCTTCACAACAAAGCCTTTAATTTTTATGTCACAAATCTAGAAATTAGGTACAAAATACAAACACACGCTTCCTCCATACTGTGCTAGAAGCGATTGCTTATGAAGTTCTGTGATTAAAATGATTCAAAAAATTCCCGTTCAAAGATTTGTCGGAATACAGTTTTAATAATCCGTTTTCAGTGAATAATTATAAACTAAAACTAAAATGACTTTATCGCGTGAAATCCTTAAAATATTATTACACAAACGAACAACGTGTGGAAAGATCATATGGACATTGAAATTTTGTTGTGTTTTCTTACAGTGACATAAAATACAGTTTAAAGTTAATTTTATGTATACGTAAACTTTAACTAAGCAATTGAAATTGAAAAAATTTAAAACCCAATAATAATATAATATAAAATATTGATAGTTGACGACGGTACTTGAAAAATAAAAACAACGCCACCTATCGGAGTGAATAAGAAAAAGTTTAGGATAAATCTGCAACTACCGCCATCTGTCGGACGTTGAATAAAGCTAATTCAAGATGGTAGAAGACACTACTCATCAGTCTGACCGCGTGTCAGCGGCTGCAGTCTTGCAATTCGCAGCGAGAGAAGCAAGGCAGGGAAGGAGGTTCGCTGAATTTGGAGCACACGCCTTTGCCAGCATCACATATAATGCTTGCGGTAACTTAGTTTTAAATATAACCCTACTATATTATACTTATTTATTTTAAAATTCTGCTAGTTTCTTCCCTTTGGCATATGTTTGTTATTTAATAGTGGTTAATTGGCTGGATGGTTATTATGTACAATATAGGTAGAAATTTTAGTTTTGAGGTTAAAATTAACCTACCACCTTTAAGGTTAGAGTAACGCTTGGCTCCGGCGCTGCGGGAAGTGCAGCCCTTCCGCCCTTGCGTACGAAAGCACGCTCACTCATGCTTCGTTCCGCAGCGGAGGCTGGTCGCCGACGGCCGCTCAGCCGCTCCTCTACGCATTCGTTCGCGCGCTTTCGCACGGCGGGCGAGGGCTGCCCTCCCTCCGCCTAAGCCTCCGGCTTAAAAAAAACACTCTAGGGGTAGGGCAGACCGAGACCACGTGGACAGTGGGGCGCTCCGATTCGGTTTTGGGTATTTTTCGAATTTCTAAACCTATATTCTAGCACGCAATGTTACTAATTTTATTAGAATATTATGTCTGACGCGTCATTTTGTTTAATTGTCGATTTGTCAGTCGTTAAAGGTCAGTTCGTATCGTATTTTGATCTTGCAGTAAAGATCGTTTTTACGTTGTTCGAAAATAACACGTGATAGTCGCAGTACAGAGCATGAGTATACTTACCGCAGTACCGGAATTAAGGTAAAGTCAGAAATAACAAAAATTTAACCTCCGATAAAAAAAATCTACCTATATTTTACATCATAGCCGGTTGGATAAATATGCATGAATTTTGGCACACAGCTAGATCATAGTTCTGAATAGCGCATGGCTGCTGATTGTCGTGGAAGAAATAGTATTGCCGTAGGATTGTTTCTGTTTTTCACAGAGAAATTGGATAAGTTTATTGCTTACTCTGGTTTTACTACTGGTTTGAAAATAATATGGCTACTTTTTACCCCGTAAAAATGTAAACTTAATGATAATAATAGTAATAATAATAATAATAATAATAATAATACGCTAATAATAATAATAATACGCTCTATTGTACACAACAACAATCTACATAGTAATATATTACAAATAAAAAAACAGTGTACAAAGGCGGTCTTATCGCTAGGGGAGCGATCTCTTCCAGACAATCTTTGGGCATATAGGACACAGCGTAGTAAAAACTTACTTAAAATCTAAAACTTATGTTTGCTAACGGATATTTGTAATTATCCAAGATTTTTTTTTGGGGTTTAGATATCTGTCCCTCGACCGTGCCTCGGAGAGCACACGAAGCTGCCTGTTCCGGTTGCTATCATGTACACCTGATAGCTATCGTTACTTATAGGATGAAATATATCCACCAACCCTCAATCTAGTAGCGTAGTGGGTTAAGCTTCGACCTTTTTCCTTCAAAAAGAACGACGCCTATCCCCAGCAGTGCGATGTTACAGACTGAATCATATGTACAAAAAATTGCTATGTAGTTGCATAATCTATGTGAATAAAAATGATTTACCGAAAGATATTTACGCACATAGCTTCCTAACGACTGCGCCAATTAGCCATCAAAAAAGGAAAATAATAATATGAATTTAGCCATTTCCATAATCCTTTTATTGACGTCTTCGTTTTTAGCAAAAGAAGGTTTAAATACTTACAAAAAAAGGGTATGGCGATTCAAAGTTCGCTGGGTCAGCTACTACTAACTACTGGACCGATTTTAATGAAATTTTACATAAGTAACTTTGTCCGAGTTAAGATATAGACTATATTTTATTTCCATTATTGACCGCGATATTTTTATTGCAAAATTAAAAAAATAATAATGGCGGTACGAAGTGCGTCAGCTAATAATAATATAAAGCTATCAATATTGCGAATATAATTATTATATTATGCAATATAAAATAATAATATATCTCTGAGAAGTCAAATCGCGTAGTTAGTTATAACTAGATGTATCGATCTTGCCCCGAGCAGAGTTGAAATGATAACGCGTATTGTTATCCGTTTCACTATGTGTAACAAACAAATAAACGAATACTGGCAAGATTTTATTTTTTAAGTTGATATAACTTCGTTTGTTATTTTTTATTATAGCCCGTTGGCGCAGTTTGTAGTGACCCTGCTTTCTGCTCCGAGGGTTGTGTGTTTGATTCCCACCGCGAGTCTGGGTGTAATATAAATATTTATTTATATATTTATATATATGTATTATTTATATGTATGTTTATCGGAAAAAAATATGTAGCTATACCAGTCGGCTGTTACCTATAACACAAGGATTAAGTTGCTTACTTTAGGAACAGTCGACCGTGTGTATATTGTGTAGATATTTATTTATTTATTATATAACTAGGTCGGCAAAGAAGCGTACTGATGGTAAGCGATTATCGTAGCCTATAGACGCCTGAAACACTACAAGCATCGTAAGCGATTTAATTTAAATGGGACCACGTGTCAAGCACCAGCTTTCGACGATAAAGAATCAAATTATCAGATCAGAACATCCCAGTAACAAACGTAACACATAAAAATTATATCGTCGAAGTTAACAACCAAAATGCTCATAAAACAAATAATACTGATTTAGACTAATTATCATTTATATGGCACCAAATGACATCTATTCCGCACCAACTGAGGTAGGGCACAGCAGAAATTTCCTGCTCAAAATATGGAGCAGCCCGACTGGGGTAGTACCTCGACCTTACAGAAGATCACAGCAAAACAATACTGTTTTCAAGCAGTATTGTATTCCTGTTGGTGAGTAAGGTGACCAGAGCTCCTGGGGGGATTGGGGATTGGGTCGGCAACGCGCTTGCGATGCTTCTGGTGTTGCAGGCGTCTATAAGCTACGGTAATCGCTTACCATCAGGTGAGCCGTACGCTTGTTTGCCGACCTAGTGACATAAAAAAAACCAAACAAAAAAAGAATCACGTAAATCTGATCAGAAATCTTGGAGTAATCGATGCACATACATTAAAAAAAATACCAACCGAATTTAGAATCTCCTTTTTATGTTAGTTTTAAAAAATGTAAGCGATATTTTAGCACACACACATCAGCCTATGTTTTAGGGTTCTATTGATTTTTATTTTAAATTATTTTCGTCTCAATCATAAAAAAAAAAAAAAAAACATTGAACAAATTACTATAACTTTAACAGAATTATTCTGATACAGAGGGTAAGCGGTTATCGTGATTTTATTACACCATATTTATTATTACATATCTTCAGGTTTTATCATACACTGAATTATTATTATTGCAATTAATGGATTTCACCGATACCACCACTATATCAAAATCAAAATCAAAAATAGCTTTATTCAAGGCTCCAAGAGCACTTTCGAAACGTCATTTTACAAATTAAAACTTTAAAAACAAATTATTATTTTTGTAAAAGTGAAGCTACCACCAATTCGGAATTATATTAATAAGCTGTGCTCCGCGGTAAAAAAATAGAAAAATTAATATATATTATATGGCCTATAGTCTTCCTCGGTAAATGGACCCACCACAAAAATAATTTTTGTATTCGAACCAGTAGTTCCTGATATTACCGCGTTCAAACAAACAAACGAAACTATTCATCTTTATAATATTAGTATCAGATTTATAAATTACTATCTGTACCTCGCGGGTTCACTCGCGGCCATTAATCGAAATAAAATAGATCCTACTAGCGACCCGCCCCGGCTTCGCACGGGTGCAATGCTGATACTAAATATACTACAGAATGTCTTTATTTATAGTGTGAAGCTAGCTTATAGCATGATTATTAACATAATAAAAACAACATTCAAATATGCGTCGTTAGATTACAAGTTGTTACAGAATGCGTTGAAGAAACAAAGATTCACTGCTCGTTACCCATAGGTGATAGTGTGATATTATGTAGCCTATATGTTGACCCGACTTCTTAATAATATTCGTGCCAAATTTGAAGTAAATCCATGCAGTACTTTTTGAGTTTATCCCGGACATACATACAGACAAACGGACAGACAGACAAAAATTCTAAAAACTATATTTTTGGCTTTGGTATCGACTGTAGATCACACCCCAAATATTCTTTTAAAAATTTTTTTAATGTACAGTTATGACTTTCCTACCATTTTATTATATGTATAGATATTTTACGTTGGATAAAGTTCCAGTAGTATCATAGATTAGCCTGGATAGACATATATAATAAGGTACAAATAGATATTACATCATATTTGGTGACTTGTTGTTGTGGAGTATTGTTTCATGTACACATGTCGAGAAAAATTGTAATTAATTACGTTTTTATATTAAAACTGTGTGATGTCTTTTAATTAAGATTATAGCCAACACTACTTGAAGGGTCACTTGAAACATAACATCAGCTACGTCGTTCTGTATGATTCGTTTATTTTAAATCAATAAAGTTGCTTACGAACAACAGCGAAAGTCAGGAATATATATATGTTTGTATGTAAATGCTCTTGATTAAAATATGATGAGGTTAAGAATTGGTACAGATAGGGTATCGATTCCCATCTATGACGAATGTTGTTATAGACAGTTCAGATGTTTTTTGCGGTATATGTGTTTGTCTTACGCGTTTTCAGACCCCAATAACAAGATCAACGCTACGGCTCGTTAAGTGTAATACGCTTATCTTCTAGTTTAAACGCAGTTTTAGAGACTATTTAATGGCAATATTTCAAATTAGTTATATATTTAAGAGTGATTAAAAAATTGGAAACACTAGAAATGGTCGAACACATGGGTCGATTTTGTCTTACTTGATGTGACAAAATGTGACAGTAGACTGTAATAAATTGAAATAAATGCTTCATGCTCTACTGCTCCAGTAAGATTTATTCGTGTGACATTACTTCTTGAAATTTGAATGAAGATTTGGACGTAAGAGACATTTTTGATCTAATTTCTTCAGTTTGACTCGTCATCAATTATTTCGGTCGCAAATTAAATTGGCCTAGATATATATTAATTATACGACATACAGCAGATAATACGCTATATTAGATAAACGTTTGTTTCAAACATTTTATTTTTTACCATCAGCCGAATAATTGAGTATATGAAAAATAGGCATATAAGTTAAATTTGGAAAAGAAACTTTTTTAGCCAGTATTTGTTTTTAAGCTTTAACGGTGACTATTAAATCTTCCATTTAAAATTGAGTTGTTCCGCGCCTAAAGCGTCTGCAACTTCGCAGAAATATCAGAAATATCAAAATGATAATCGCGGGAAAGTCGTAAGTCTCTTCATAGTCTGAAGGAAGGTGCTAACAATATTTTTGGCCGAAAATAATTACAAGTGACCGTATATGTTTTAGCCTGTAATATCCCACTGCTGGACCTCTTCCTCTATGTAAAAGAATTGGCTTAATCCTAGTGACCGTATCATTAACTTGTAATTATCGTTCGCCCTTTTTCCCGCATCCTGCCTCGGAGAACACGTTACGCTGTCAGTCTCGGTTGTTATCATAGATAGCAATCGTTACTCACTGTAGGGAATATATCTGCCAACCCGCATTGGAGTAGCGTGGTGGATTAAGCTCTGATTCTTCTCTTACATGGGGAAAGAGGCCAGCAGTGGGATATTACTTGCTGAAACGAAAGCAAGGTAAGGAAGCCCACGAAGAAAAACACCCAGACCAAAAACAAATTTTTAGATAGACTAGGACCATCAGGTTATCTTTTCTCTTGATTGCCTAATTGTTTTTGTGTTTTGACGAATCAATAACAAAATGTGACTTGGTGACCTAGTAACATGATTGATAAATATTGATCCTCTTTCAAACGTCTGTTGGTAAACTTGGAGAGAATTATGACTTATGTCTCTTATAGTTGTACAAATTTTAAAAGCTCAAACTCCAATTTTATTTTAAGTGAGTAAATTGTATAGTTCTTTGTTGATTTGCTTCTATATGGGAACAATACTTCATTGCCGTTTAATACAAAGCTTATGTTGAAGTTGCAAATTAACGAATTTCACATTTTAACAGAAAATAGGTAGCTGAATTTCAAGAAGTTAAAATCAGGTAGAACTCCGAATGAGTTTTATACATGCAAATATCTATATATATAATAAAATGGTAGGAAAGTCAAAACTGTACATTGAATATTTTTTTTAAAGAATGCTTGGGGTGTGTTCTACAATCGATACCGAAGCCAAAAATATAGTTTTTAGAATTTTTGTCTGTTTGTCTGTATGTATGTCCGGGATTAACTCAAAAAGTACCGTATAGATTTACTTCAAATTTGGCACGAATATTATCAAGAAGTCGGGTCAACATATAGGCTACTTATTATCACGCTATCACCTACCGGGACGAGCAGTGAACCTTTATTTCCTCAACGCATTCTGTAACAACGTGTAATCCAACGACGCATATTTGAATGTTGTTGTTATTATGTTAATAACCATGCTATATAAGCTAGCTTGATACTATAAAAATCACGCGATATAAGTAACTAAGCCGGTAAACATAATTAAATGAATATAAGTAGACAAGACAATTTTAAAGCAGCGCTACCTATGAGATTTTTCTGTAAATATGAAATGTAAAGAAGAAACGGGTAAATGAATGTTATTTTAAAAGGTATAATCGTAGGCATTTTTGGTGCTGTATAGCGTTCACGCAGACGACGTTGCGGGCAGCAGCTAGTGCTTAAATAAAACGATTAACTGCTTTATCTCCTGTCAAATCTCCATTATTTTAATGGGATTTTCTCCAGTCTAAATATTTAAAGTTCCATAAAAACATGATCAAATCTTTCGACATCGATTATATTTTTATAGACATTTTGGGCATTGGTACTCTAATTTCAAGATATTTGGACAAATGACCAACATTTCTGCCAATTAGCCAATTTCGTCTTTAACTCAGCGCAGCTCGCTTATTACAGTTTATCTGGGGTCAAGACAAGTAAGAGCAATGTCTGGATATTATCTCTCGTTGCTCCCTTATCACGTTTGTGGCCAATGAGCTAACCAGTTCGATCTGTATGCAACAGTTCACATTTATAATAACTAGTACAGACTAGAAGAAATGGTTAGTGATAAGATTTGTGTATGGATTAATTAGTTATGTCTATATATTAGTAAGTCTTGACACGAGCCAAGATATTTCGGTATATCTAACTAGATTTGCCTCGTGGTTTCACCCACGTTAATTTAAGTAAAAAAGAGGTACTAAAATATATAGCCTTTCTAGTAGATAGATGGGCCATCTAACAATGAAAGAATTTTTCAAATCGGACCAGCTTTGTTAAGATTGGCACGTTCAAACAAACAAACAAACTCTTCAGCTTTATAATATAAGTTTAGATATTGATAAAAGCAACCAATTAATTTTTTTGGATGACAATCTTTTTGTTCGTCATTTGTTTGACATTCTAATTACCAAACTTAAATACGATGTATTTCAGCCACCCCGTTACTGGGTTTTGTTAAGAATTTATTATTATGGATATTTTCAGATCTTATGTATACTTTATTTGTGAAGTGACACTAATTTGTATACCGGATATATAAATAGAAAACGTACAAGGCAGGTTAAAGAGAATTAATTACAAATTGTGGCAACTTTTAACATCTTTCAAATAACCCTTGAAATAAGATAGAGTACTTATTACTAAGATTGCCAGGTTATGTGCCTTTAATTTTTTTTTTTAAAGGTAACAATCGAAAAGGTTAATAATACTCTAGAATTTAGACGATTAAATATTCTGATTGTCTTTGAGCTAAGAATTTTTTACTGAATATCGCTATTTAACAAATAATAAGATCCTTAAATCTGTCGACAGCATCCCTCGGCGAGATGGGCGGCAGCGGCAACAGCTCATCCTCCTCTCACATGTCCCCTGGCTGGCAGGTCAACGACCTTGACCTTGATCTACCAGGCGAACTGTCCATGAAGTGAGTAACTTTTATGTTTATTTTGACCTTCCAATGATATATTACCCACGCTGAAAGATATTTGAAACAATTGATACTTTTACTTACACGCAACTTACCACGTGTCATTTTGAGACTCCAAATATTTCGTCAACGTTACAGAGACAATGATCATAAACGATTAAAGTCGCAAAAGTAAGCCTTAATAGGATAGGTAATTCCTGTCCTAGACAATTCGGCATTTTAAGAAAACGCTAGAATTTGTTTCTAGAATATTTTCTGCCAGAAAAGCGTTTGCAATAGCCAGTAAAGTTTTAATATAAATAATGGCAGTGCACATTATCTGTCCTTTACAGCGAGGCACTTCTCTCACTGCCATCACTGGCAGTCTTCAAACAGGAAGCGCCTTCCCCAACTGGAAATGTTCTTTCGCCTCCGCGCCGCGCCTGGCCGGCTCGAAGGACCGATGACAGACAAGTAACCATTTTTTTTGCTATATTACACAACATCCACCGGCTCTTGCCCATGACTTTTGTACTACATGATATTTGTTTCATATCGTTGTGCGTTTTTTACGATACTGGTCCTTCAGGTCAGCAGTCCTAAGACTGCCTAGAAAAGCCAGGACATTGTCTGACGCTGGATGTGTTTTTCTGTTTACAGTTTAATATTATATTTTATATATGTTAAATTCGATTCCTATATGGAAAAAAAAATCGTTTTCTGACAAGTTCAAACATGACAAACGATATGTTCGAAACCAATCTCAATCAAACATACAAACACAAACTCCTAACGACAGTCAGTTACAATGAAACCAATGTTGTCCACATAACTCGTACCTAAAATACTGCTTCTTTTGACATTTTTTCTTTTGTATATAGATAGTATTGGTACATAGTATGTATTGTTAATGTCTTGAAAGGCTTAATTTAAATAATATATTTTTCTTTCAAGTTGTTACTCGATGGTTTTGAGGTAAAGATTAGAATCCATTAAAAGGGTACATCTTACATTATACTTATAGCCCAAGAGCTGGGGGGAGGCAGACGTTGGTCATTTTATAAAGGCTGAATGTTTCTCAGCGCATGCTTCCAACACCGGTAGAAATAAAGTTCAAATATGAAACTTGACTTATAGTAAATGATAGTCTAGCTCTCCCGAGCTTTTGAACCATTAGTACCTAAGCAACACACAGCTCGAGTCAAAATAGGTAAATCATTTTGTGAGACCTAGCTAGATTCATATTTCGCCCTTTGTAAGGCCCCTAGTGCAAATGTAATCGCAATCGTTCGTTGTTGTCGAAAGCGACGAAGATTAAAGGAAAATCACAAGATCTCAGCTGAAGTATTCTTCTTCTATACTCACCACATAACGAAAGCGCTAGTTACTGCTTGTGTTGCACTTGTTTAAATATTTTTTTTTAGAAATTCGACGTTAAATACTGCTCTATTCTTCTAGAAGTGTTAAGCACATTGCAAATTATTATGTTTTTCTAGATAACCAACATGGTGGTTGACCACCGCGAGGATATGGAGGAGACCTGCCAGCAGTCATCGCCACACAATACTCTGATAAATACACATTGTAAGTCATGTTTACCTATCTATTGTACAACACACTAACCTGTAACTATCCACTACTGAACAACTTCTAGCTATTATAAAGTAAGGCACGTAAGAAGCCATCTATATAAATACGTCACGCAAAATTTTTACCATTTCGAACCTCTGGATCATAATTATCGCCAAGGATCTTGATCGCTCAGATATAATGGGGATTGCTTTGCGCATCGTGCAGGGGTCACAAATATTTACTTTACGATTCATGTACGATTTACACGGACACGATTTTGACGTGATTACCTCGATCCTGTCCCTCATATAATTAAGACACCCAAAAATTTTGGGCCAAAGTTAGTTTCTGGGCAAATTAATTATCACTGCCTAAGATCCGTGCCAATAACTCATCATGGTGATATTTTTCATCACAGTCAAATATGAGATTTCCTAAATAAATTTAACACCCCTCCCAAGTAAAATGAGTGCCATTTTTAGATTTTTTACCCGACTGCCAAGGAAGGGTTATGTTTTTCGCGCGTATCTTGTATGTATGTATATTTGTATGTAATATTCTTTACTACCTCATATTTACAGAACCACTGAACGGATTTACATAATTGAGGTATCGTTAGGTTCGTCTTAGCTGCCCAAGTGTTCTTAGATAGGTGACATTAAAAAAAAACAAACATGGCGGCTGCGCGAAGCCATTGTAGTTAATGAAAAAAAAAAAAATTCTCGAATACTACAATATGGGTATCCAATTGAAGGGCACAATACAAGGATTTTAAAAAGGTATATCATGATTATTATTACCGTAATACTAATAAAGAAATACAATATTAAAGTTTAAAAAATGTGGACTTTGCTATTTCCCACGCCTATACCATGCCAAACTCGCCTCCTAGGCGAGGATCAACTTCGGGGTGTAGCCTTTCTAATAAAATACAATGGTTAAAAAAAAATACAATTAAAATTACAAATAAAAATTAATAAATGTCACACCAATTTACAATTACATTAATAAAATCAATAACAAATACATAATATCAAATACAAACAAATAATTTTAATAGGTAATAATTTCATTATATTAAAACTAATAGTTGTTGACTTAAGCAGTTACCTATTTGCTAAAGGTCAGGCTTACGTTGCTTTGAGCAGAGTGAGATCTTTCTCCGGGCTTGCTATCAGTTCTCTTGACCCTAAAAAATTACTTAATCAACCACATGATGTAAACTGTTTTAATGAATTGAACCGATTACGTAATTTGTCTGACTAAAAAGACGTAAATAAAATAATAATTAAAAAAAAAAAAAAAAACCCGCCTGCGTGAAGAACAACTAATAGAAAATCAACTGAAAAAGCTGGAACAAGATAAAAAATCAATATGCACACAAAGTCAGCGAAATAAATAGAAACAATATCAAACATTTTGTGCTGTACATTTAAAATATATTAATACGGTAGTCCTTCAAAACTTTATGCAACGTCGTAGATAATATGCAGTCGGAGGCATGAAATTGAAGGATAAGTCAAATCATTCTCTCTTTGTGCATGTCTCCGGCTGCATGTTATGTACGACGTTGCATAAAGTTTCGAAAGACTACCGTATTAATATATTTTAAATGTACAGCACAAAATGTTTGATATTGTTTCTATTTATTTCGCTGACTTTGTGTGCATATTGATTTTTTATCTTGTTCCAGCTTTTTCAGTTGATTTTCTATTAGTTGTTCTTCACGCAGGCGGGTTTTTTGTTTTTTTTTTTTAATTATTATTTTATTCCTTTCTTTTTTTTGTCATCCAGGTTTTCTTACTGAAATATTTAAAAGTTTAGAAGCTACAATTATAGTAATTATTATTTTATTATAGCCAACAGTCCTGAAAGTATGCAGTGCCAGTCGATGCCAGTTCCAGTGATACCAATGAACGGTTACCACTCGCCAACTAACCACGAGAATAAGAGTAAGTTTTAGCTTTTGATATCGGATTATTTGGATATTGCAAATTTTATATTAAAACACAGTTGTGGCGACATCTATCGCGCTAAATACGAACGACTACAAACTACGTAATTAGAGAAAACTGACCTATGCTACATCGCGCTATCAGAGTTTTCAAAGTGATTAAGTATATATACAAGATCCCGACAACAACCGTCGGGGCGTTAGCCCGCCAGACACAACACCTGTCTGGTCGGAGGATCCTACCTTTTCGATGGCCGACGTGATTCTTCACAAACCATGTTCCTCATACACCCCCAAACTAGTGACCCCGAGCATGAACGTCAGCGCAGCCTTCGCAAAAGCCACGCAGTTTTGTTTTAAAAGGGAAACTGCGGAGTTTCTCGCCGTTTCTTTTTCGCGGAACTTACATTCTGAATTGGTGGTAGTTTCACTTCTAACGATAATTTAAATTTTTATTTGCATATCGAGTATTCGAAGGTCTATTTTTATACAACTAGGTCGGCTCACCTAATGGTAAGCGATTACCGAAGCCCATAGGTACTGGTCACGTTACTCACCAACAGGAACACGACACTACTTGAAAACAGTATTATTTAGCTGTGGTCTTCTGTAAGGTCGAGGTAATTCCCCAGTCGGGTTGCTCCATATGAGCAGGAAATTTCCTGCTGTGCCCTACCTCAGTTAATTTTTTTTGCCATCTTACTGGTGTAAAAAAGCACTGATCAAGGACACACTGACTAATTAGTGACCATAAATGTGGTATCCCGTTTTATGTCTTTATAAACTTCTTAACTAAGTTCTTAATAAACATTAAAGTGCAAAAATTAATTTTATGTGTCAGTTATATCAGGTCAGAAATTGTAATATTTTATTTTTGTCTTATATTTACAGATGCCGGTCTCCTGATGTGCTCTCCAGTTACTTCGCTGGATGGTTTTCTACATTCGGCCTCCACACGCTCGGAGATGAGCTTTAACGACGATAACAGGTGAAATTAGCTTAAAGACAATTTTATTTTATTGGAATCTTCTCACATTCAACGTGGTTAGTCAATAAGATGTATTTTTTTACAGCAACCGACTTGTTCACTTCTTAATTCTTAATATCAGGCTGTTCTTGATAAAATCCAGTCAAGGAATGAGTACCCTCAGTTACAAGATCAGTTTTTACATAAATCAAAAGGCTAACTAGGCGATATTTATCTAAATACGTAATATTCTGGACAGTATAGTCGTATCAGCTTGTCACTACGCTGTGTCCTATATGCCCAAAGGTTGTCTGGAAGAGATCGCTCCTCTAGCGATAAGACCGCCTTTGTACACTTTTTTTTTATTTGTAATATGTTATTGTGTTGATTGTTGTTGTGTACAATAAAGTATCTATCTATCTATCTATCTATCTATCTATCTTGTCTAGTCCTATCCTGATTTGTGGGACAATTATATAAAAGTACCACTTTTGTGAAATACTCCGTATTTATTCCAATTTGTCAAATTTGGACCAATTGTTTTTTTTTAACCAGCCCAGTTTCCTACATACAGCAATCGACCGACCGTTTTACGAGCTGTTCAATGTAGAAGATTTCAGATGTTCGAATCGTTTATCGAATAAAATAACAATACTTTTGCGAACACATTTGTCTTAAAGATGGTGGCCCCCTCTTTTAAGACCTAGGGTTTACGTCTAGCAACCCTCGGTTCAGTCTAGGCATTCCTGAGTTCGCTCCAGACATCCCGGTTTTCCGCAGTCCTCGTCCAGCTTACACCGGCAATTTTACGTATATCGCAAACCCTATCTACTATAAATAGTTTTCATATGTTTACTTATGATATTAACGGAGCCTTTAACGAGTACACCATTTTTTTTTATACCACTAGGTCGACAAACAAGCGTTAGGCTCGCCTGATGGTAAGAGATTACCGTAGCTTATAGACACCTGCAACACCAGACGCATCGCAAGCGCGTTGCCGACCCAATCCCCAATCCCCACCCAGGAGCACCAATTTTGCACAATCGCCCATTTCAGGACAGTTCCATACAATCTCGCACCGACAATACAATATAAGTATTTCTTTCTAGATTCGATTTCTTTTCTAGATTTCAATATGTCCTTGCCGCGGCCACGTCTATAGCCACTAAACAGAACGAGGAGACCCTGACCTACCTCAACCAGGGACAGCCCTACGAGATTAAGCTGAAGAAGCTGGGTGATCTCGCTCACTACAAGGGCAAGATACTAAAGGTGAGTTGGTCTTTCGTTTTTTAGTCAATAAAACGAAGGGTTATCTTGCAAATAAGTTAAGATTAAGCTTTAACAGCAGGATTTAGAATAGGTAATTTGGGTCTGTTTCATCTCAACTGATAACATACAGTTTTTAGGTACATATTTGCGAATAGAAATAATTCATAAGTCCAGTGGAATTCGATGGTGAAAAAGAATTATGCTTCAAAAACTTTTATCTGTTGGATACGGTTAGCGTTAACGGCAACCGGGTTAACATATTTATTGTATCTTTGGCTTAAATAGTTTAACTGTGTCTGATTTATATAAAAAAAAAAAAAAATCTTTATTACCATTTATATAATTTATGCGTATGTGTGCGTACGTATGTGTGTCATGAATGTGTCACTGTGACACACTTTTCTATTTAATGTGCATTATGTAAATTATTTATTGATCTGTAATAATATGATGATGTCCTTCTCAGAGCGTGATCAAGATCTGCTTTCACGAGAGGAGGCTGCAGTACGCGGAGAGGGAGCAGATAGCGCAGTGGCACGCCGAGCGGCCCGGGGACCGCATCCTGGAGGTGGGGCCTGCGGACTGCGGACTACTGACTTATACTGCGGAATACTGACTTAGACTGCGGACTACTGACTTAGACTGCGGACTACTGACTTAGACTGCGGACTACTGACTTATACTGCAGACTATTAACTATTACTACGAACTGCTATTCATTTAATTGGTTCCAATATTGAAAATAAGCGTCTGATTTTTTTTTTTTGAAAAGTACCACTTTTGAAATTACTTTATTAAATTACTACCCGAACCGCGCCCACTTCATTGGCTGTTAATTATTTTTGTGATGCAATATATAGTAAAGCTTTCATCTCGCTCGCATTTCTCCGACTTAATTTACATATACCATTATTTTTCAATGAATTTTGAGTTCAATAACAATCAAATATAGCCTATATCACTCCGGAATAGTGTAGCTTTCTGTTAGTGAAAGAATTTTCATGATCGGATCAGTACTTGCGAAGATTACCCCCTTTACAATCTTATTATTTATTTTTATTTTTTACAAAAGTACTTTAGTTCTCTAAACGCAAAGCGATCCTCTGCCGCCAAATGCTCAATTGTACAAAACGTTGTACAAAAAAAAAAATTATATACATATAACTTTGTACTACATTAAAAGTTATAATAATATCGAAATGTAAAATTTACGATGCCCCTGCAGGGTTCTTGTTCGATCTTCAACATTGTTACGCTATGTGTAAAAGAAATTTGTATACAACAAAAGTAACAAACAAATGAATTGAAAATTAATCTTCTTTCTTGTACCTGTCCTTAGGTGGATGTCCCTTTATCATACGGAGTGCTCCGAGCAGAACTGCCGGCCAGTCTCAACGCGCTACACGTGTACTGGGACCCTACTAAAGACGTGGGCGTCTATATCAAGGTGAGTGGGGGGTATGGCATCAAAAACAAGGAAGGGACTTTCGGGAAGGAGGCAACCCACAATAATGGGGTGCCTTAAAGTAAGATGCGAGGATCCACAAGAAGGGAGGGACTCACATGAAAGGGTGGAACCCACAGGAAGGGATGATGGAAATTAGCAATTAATTTAGTATGAGCTTTCTGCTAGCTTCTACGCTCAACTGAACGCTGACGATTTTGGTTATTCGTTCTTATCCATTAAAAAATATTACTTATGCCGCTCAGTAACAACGCCAAACTTATTGGAGCACCTTGGTGGATTGAGCTCTGGTCTTTCTCCGACATGGGGAAAGAGGCCTATGCCCAGCAGTGGGATGTTACGGTTGAAGCGACACGAAGCGACTCGGTAACAATGTAGCACACTTCTGAGTAAAGAATTATTAAAATCTGTCCCTGAGTATAATACTTTTAAAAATACAAAGAACACGCTTGATAGCATTTATTAGTATTAGAAGTGTCTAGATAGAAAAAATTGTTTAGTTAGTAACTGACTTCAAACGAAATAGGAACTTATACTGCACTGGTACTTTTATTTGTTATGTCAAAATTCAGTCTAATATGATAAGCAGAGACAGTTCTCAGTGCTGCCAACTAACGGGTAACGCGTAAAACTTCGTTGTTCATCCATTACATTGTCTCCGACATATGAATGAATATATGTGTATAGAAGATGTAACATTTTTCGTACATCCCAGGTCAACTGCATATCGACGGAATTCACAGCTAAAAAGCACGGCGGAGAGAAGGGTGTGCCGTTCCGCATACAAATCGAGACCTATCTCGCCTCTGACGATCAAAACAGACTACACGCGGCCGCTTGCCAGATTAAGGTAATTATAATTTCACTACTAACATAACTAAAATCAGAACTACTCTAAATTAAAAAATTTAATAAAAATTACTAATAAGAATGTATGGTTTAATGTAGATTCTGCTAAATAAAAACGAATTTGATCCATAATAGATGGTGCTAGTTACAAAACAAAAAATAATGTTATCCATAACAAACTAGTATTTAACAAAAAGTACAGTAATTATTTAAAAACTGGTATTGTTTATATTGAAGGTGAATTTGTTCCAAAAAATGGTCAAAATATATTAATATAATAGTGGACCCGGGTAGGCCCGGTACAGCAGCTCCCAAATTTTCAAAATTGATATACCGACAGCAGCGCCACCTTTATTTATTTATATAGATGAATTTATGATATTGATATCGATAAATTTACTACAGGTATTCAAGCTAAAAGGGGCGGATCGCAAACACAAGCAAGACAGGGAAAAGGTCCTAAGGCGGCCTCGCTCTGATCTGGATAAGTACCAGCCCGGCTGCGACGCCACCGTGCTTACCACGGTAGGTTCTTTTTTTATTCTTTTTTTATACAACTAAGTCGGCAAACAAGCGTACGGCTCACCTGATGGTAAGAGATTACCGTAGCTTATAGACGCCTGCAACACCAGAAGAATTGCAAGCGCGTCGCCGACCCTATCTCCAATTCCCCCCGGCAGCTCTGGTCACCTTACTCGCCACAGGAACACAAAACTGCTTAAAAGCAGTATTATTTAGCTGTCTTCATGTTGCTGATCTTCTGTAAGGTCGAGGCTATCCTAGTCGGACTGCTCCATATTGTGAGCAGGATATCCTGCTGTGTCTTATTGTGTATTATTTGTCGATAGTTGTCGAACGACGCCCTAATGCCGCCCCCCTCCCTGGTGACCACTTCGCCTCCATACTCTCCGGAATTGTGGTGAGTGTTTGTTTTTTTTTTTCTTTTTTTATTTAAGGAGCTTTAGTCAACAAGGACTACGCCACTCCATAGGAACATCACAAATGTTGCATACAAGAAAATTAATGAAGTCGTCGTCCCGTACCAATGTTTACAATCTTGTTCAATAGTTTAAATGGTTGTGAGAGAGGAAAGCGAAAATTGAATCACAAACAAGATCGTTAAAATTTTGGGTTACTTGCAGCATATCATTTCTTATATCTTCATTCATCAACCGAATATAAAAATCATCAAAAATTTAGCTCTAGCGGGTACATCGTTCCATAGCTTAATTGGCTAGAGCGCCGACACGGTCAGTCGGAGACGCGGGTTCGAACCCCGCTGGAGTGGTCAATTTTTGATATGATATTCAAAAATGTTTAAAACGCTTTACATTCAAACGCTTCACACACACACTCAACGTCCTCCAGTAGGATTTTCTTCTGTGTCGGGGATCCGGAAACTGACATACGCAAGCACAAGCGCCCAGACCACGACAAAAATCGGTATGTCCAATACAATATCTGTAGTGAGCGGGGTTCGAGCCCGCAACCTCCAGCGCAACAGTCAGGTCTACGACCGCTGCGACAACGCGTCATTGTTGCCAATAGACTTTACCAGCAGGAAGTAGAGTAGGCCATTTTGTTTCCTATCGATAAATAAACTGCAATTGTTGTATTCACGCTTACCAATAGAAATATCCTATCTATACGCTTCAGCCTGTAATATCCCACTACTGGGCATAGGCCTCTTTCCCCATGTGGGAGAAGGATTATGTGTAGGTTAGCGGTAGCCATTAAATTATGAAGGTCCGGTACCTTTGCATTTTTTTTTAAATCAGTAGTGACGACCATGTTATAATTTTAAACGAAAGTACTCATCGTACACGTACGATGAAGTTATATCGCGTTTTAAAATACAGCTAGCGCCATCGAGTGAATTAAAAGTTAATTATTATTTAAAACTGTTATTTTTTAAATAACATCACAGTAAGTGATGCGTTAATAAGTGTAAATAATAAATTTTAGTCGCTTTATTTACAATATATTTTAATATATGCAATAAATAAAAGTCCCTAGTACTACAGTAACTACTGTAGTTTTAGTTCTGTTTGGTTTACCAAATTGGGTAATTATTATTTTTATTTTTATTGGAACGAAGTTCCTTACGGCAGGCTTGACATTTGGCTGGGCGAGCGAACTGAAAAAAATGTGATACTAAAACCGTAAGAAAAATATATAACGGAAGTGACGTAATATCAGTCACACGACTGTATAATATGACGTTTGTAAAAGTAAAGTTTTTTTTTTTAAATTATTTATGTAATTTTTTTTAATTTCACTTAATAATAATAATAATTATTATTATTTTGTTTGATTTATTTTATTATCTGTCTATATTTATCTTTATTTTATTGTCTGTCTGTCTGTCTGTCTGTCTGTCTGTCTGTCTGTCTGTCTGTCTGTCTGTCTGTCTGTCTGTCTGTCTGTCTGTCTGTCTGTCTGTCTGTCTGTCTGTCTGTCTGTCTGTCTGTCTGTCTGTCTGTCTGTCTGTCTGTCTGTCTGTCTGTCTGTCTGTCTGTCTGTCTGTCTGTCTGTCTGTCTGTCTGTCTGTCTGTCTGTCTGTCTGTCTGTCTGTCTGTCTGTCTGTCTGTCTGTCTGTCTGTCTGTCTGTCTGTCTGTCTGTCTGTCTGTCTGTCTGTCTGTCTGTCTGTCTGTCTGTCTGTCTGTCTGTCTGTCTGTCTGTCTGTCTGTCTGTCTGTCTGTCTGTCTGTCTGTCTGTCTGTCTGTCTGTCTGTCTGTCTGTCTGTCTGTCTGCCTGCCTGCCTGCCTGCCTGCCTGCCTGCCTGCCTGCCTGCCTGCCTGCCTGCCTGCCTGCCTGCCTGCCTGCCTGCCTGCCTGCCTGCCTGCCTGCCTGCCTGCCTGCCTGCCTGCCTGCCTGCCTGCCTGCCTGCCTGTCTGCCTGCCTGCCTGCCTGCCTGCCTGCCTGCCTGCCTGCCTGCCTGCCTGCCTGCCTGCCTGCCTGCCTGCCTGCCTGCCTGCCTGCCTGCCTGCCTGCCTGCCTGCCTGCCTGCCTGCCTGCCTGCCTGCCTGCCTGCCTGCCTGCCTGCCTGCCTGCCTGCCTGCCTGCCTGCCTGCCTGCCTGCCTGCCTGCCTGCCTGCCTGCCTGCCTGCCTGCCTGCCTGCCTGCCTGTCTGTCTGTCTGTCTGTCTGTCTGTCTGTCTGTCTGTCTGTCTGTCTGTCTGTCTGTCTGTCTGTCTGTCTGTCTGTCTGTCTGTCTGTCTGTCTGTCTGTCTGTCTGTCTGTCTGTCTAGCCCGTCTAGCCCGTCTAGCCCGTCTAGCCCGTCTAGCCCGTCTAGCCCGTCTAGCCCGTCTAGCCCGTCTAGCCCGTCTAGCCCGTCTAGCCCGTCTCGCCCGTCTCGCCCGTCTCGCCCGTCTCGCCCGTCTCGCCCGTCTCGCCCGTCTCGCCCGTCTAGCCCCCGTCTAGCCCCCGTCTAGCCCGTCTAGCCCGTCTAGCCCCCGTCTAGCCCGTCTAGCCCCCGTCTAGCCCCCGTCTAGCCCGTCTAGCCCCCGTCTAGCCCTTCTAGCCCCCGTCTAGCCCGTCTAGCCCCCGTCTAGCCCGTCTAGCCCCCGTCTAGCCCGTCTAGCCCCCGTCTAGCCCGTCTAGCCCCCGTCTAGCCCGTCTAGCCCGTCTAGCCCGTCTAGCCCCCGTCTAGCCTGTCTAGCGTGTCTAGCCTCTTAGTTCCGGCTAACCTCTGCAAAAATAAGCACACTCTTTGCCTAATGGTAAGCCCATGAGCATCAGTACCTTTAACTCTCTCTGACCGTCCCCAGGAGCTCTGGCCATCTTACTAACCACACAAACACACCACTACTTGAGAGTAGAATCATTTGGCTAATAACCTTCTGCAAAGTTGAAGTACGTCAACATTCGGACGGAAACTTCAACAACGTTACGTCAATAGAGTTCTAAGTAAAACAAGAGGATACGATGAGTCATATTGAATATTGCATCATCCTCAAATCTAAACCAACGCAAACAACTTTCAATGTAGGTTTCAATCAACTTCGTTAATAGCAGTTACACTATTTATAGAATTCGCAACGCAATCCATAAAAATGAGTAAACGTCAGCAGATTTTAGAAATGATAAAGATGCGTGGACTTAGTGACATGACAAGTAATACTTACAAAGATGTTTTAACATTCTGGAATTCGGCAGAACAGAAGTCTGGCTTACATGTAAAAAAACTTTGCAACCATCATTGAATCAATTTTTAGCAGATTCATACTATCTGCTTTTACAAAACCGTTTTACATTTTAATAAATAAATAGGTACAAATGAAATGCACTAACGAAAGAGCACAACTGTTACTCCTTGAAGTTAAAGTTGATAGATATGTACCTAGCTGTTTACAGCACTGACAGAACTTTGTTATTGCCCTTATCACGTCGTACCACGGCGGGCCGTGTTTTAGATCACGTGATATACAGATTAAAATATACTACTACTCCTTTGGCGCTGAAACCCAAAGTGGGTCTTGGCCTCCGAGACGAGAACTCTCCATCTTGCCCGGTCCTAAGCGGTCTCTTGCCAATTATTATTGGCTTGTAACGCGCACAGGTCCACCTCAACTCTATCGCACCAGCGATACTTAGGTCGTCCAACCGGCCGTCGGCCCGATGGTCGGCCCAAGTAAGCTTTGCTCAGTCCTCGTTCCTCACCCATTCGTTCCACATGACCAAGCCAACGGAGGCGTTGTGCTTAAATTTCTCCAAGTATATTTGGTTCGGCCATAAGTTTTTCATATTCGGCGTTCTTTCGGACTCTCCAACTTTCATCCTCTCGTTTGGTAGGACCAAAAATCTTCCTAAGAAGCTTTCGTTCGGTGACTAAAAGGTTACGTTCTTCATTCTGGGTTAGAGTCCAGGCTTCATAGCCATACATCAGTATAGGTCTTATAACTATTTTGTATATCCGTAGTTTGGTGTTTTTACTTAAAAGCCTGGACACGGGCACTTTATGCAAGTCTGCACCACACTTGAGGGTATTTCGGATGCGGATTTTAATTTCTTTCTCTCTGAAATGTGAGTCAGTTATCGTGCAACCCAGATATCTGAAGCTAGCAACTCCCTTGTACGTCGTGTCTTCAACCTTTAGGTCTTGGCGCTGAGTTCGTGTATCTCTATAACGCTTTATGTGGAGATATTCCGTTTTGTTAACATTGATTTTAAGTCCAACCTTTTCTGCTTCTTCTTTCAAAATCTTGGCGGCTTCGCCTACTTCGTCACGGGTTTCACCTACCAATGCGACGTCATCAGCATACCCCCTTTCCATTTAGTGACACTCCCCAGTCCAAAGCAAGCATTTTTCGAGTTCTTTACCCACCCTCACTCACATGTTACTCTCCCCAATAGCCAGTCTTATTTAGTCCACTAGTTTGGTTGGAATGCCAAGCTCCTTTAAGATGGCAAACATGGCGCCCCTATCAATACTGTCGTAGGCCTTCTCGAAATGCACAAACAGCGCGTGCATACTTTGAGCGTATTCCTTATCCTATCTCTTTTCCATAATGTGTTTGAGGATCAAAATCTGGTCGATCGTACTTCGTTTCCGACGAAACCCACACTGATAATCACTGAGAATTTTTTCCGCGTAGAGTTCCAGTCTGTCTAGTAGTATGTATGACAATATCTTATACACTGTTGGCAACAGAGCAATTCCGCGATAGTTGCTAACATTTCTTCTTACTACCATTCTTGTGAACTGAGCAGATAATTCCTGTATTCCAGTCTTTTGGCTATATCTGTTCATCCCATACCTTTCTGAGGACTTCATATAACTTGGATTGTACCACCGCTCCACCTTGCTTCAACACTTCAGAAGGCACGCCGTCAATACCTGGTGCTTTGTTATTTTTGAATCGCATAATTGCTTTGTGCACTCCTTCGAATGTGAGAGGGGATACCTCTTCCTTGTTGTTCCTTCCTTCCTTATATATTTTCTAGTTCTTTTCAGTTCGTAAAATTACATAAATAATTTTAAAAAAAGTTTACTAGCAGTATTATAGTTTAACAAACGTCATATTATACAATCGTGTGACTGATTTTACGTCACTTCCGTTATATATTTTTCTTACGGTTTTAGTATCATATTTTTTTTCAGTTCGCTCGCCCAGCCAAGTGTCAAGCCTGCCGTAAGGAACTTCGTTCCAATTATCCCCACAGCGGAGAGGTATACCTGTGACAATTAGGCGTATAGGGTACTTTCGGTAGTGAAAAATAAATTAGAAAATTTGATAAAAATTAAAACTTATGTAGAAATACACTTAAATATTCTGATTTGGAATCATAAAAGCAATTATTGTTTTATTATATTGAAATTAAAAGTCGTATATTTTAATGTGTAACATAAATATTTTTTATGTGGGCGGGGTTAACCCACTGCAAAACCCCCATAATGCTGGAGGACCACACCCATCGTTGGTCAACGAGTCCATCGGAATTAGCCGGTAGCGTAGCTAGGCTGTACTACCGACCATCCTCCTATCCACCACCCGGGGGACGCTCCCCTACGCCGCGAGGGCCAGCGCCGATAATATTTATGTTATGAAACTAAGAACGAGAGAAAGAAAATCCGATCCCAAAAACAACGACTTAAGGCATGGCATAAAGGACTTACGAATAGCTTCATGGAATGTTCGCTCCTTGTTCCGGCCTGGCGCCATCTACAAAGTAAATAGTGAGCTGCAACTTCTTGCACTTCAAGAAGTAAGATCGGGCAAAGGGGAGTGCAATATTGATGACAAAGCGATTTTATTTGATTGCGATGACGACGCTGGACGCCATACTCGCGGGACTGGATTCGTCATTTTAATATAAAATTCAACATTTTTTTTTTCAAATTGTGTTGCTTCTATACTATCCGAAGGAACTTCGTTCCTACCTGGTGTCCCCATGATACCACATAATTTTTTCTACATGTTTTTTGATCATTGATGTTTCTTATTCAAAACAAAACTTTAAAGTAATTATTTAGAGGTGTTTAAAATATCAATAAAATTCAATGATTAATAGAATTTAAATAAGATTTAGCCACACGATAGATTTACAAGTGAACTTTAAAATACTGCTTCTATTTGACTGATATTTTGTATGTATAGAAATAAATAAAATTGGAGTGTCTGCTTGTAATATTAAAATAACGCTTTTTAATAAATTCATATATATGTATAGACTGTACAGTGTACATATACCAAAATAACATTTTCTACAATTTTTGTCTGTCTTTCTGTTTCTTTTGGCTAATCTTTGAAACGGCTGGACTGATTTTGACAGGACTTTCACTAGCAGATAACTGATGTAATAAGGAGTAACTTAGGCTACTTTAACTTTAGAAATTTATTTATTGTATAACTCTGCGAACTGAAAAATAACTATTGTGTTAAATTCCACGCAGCGAAATGAAACCGCTTCAAAATCAAAATCAAGAACAACAGCGATGTAAAACTTTAAAAATAGATTATTCTTTTTGTAAAAGTAAAGCTACCACCGATTCGGAATGTAGATTCTACAGAGAAGAATCGGTAAGAAATTCCGCAGTTACTCTTTTGAAAAATAATATATAAACTGTGTTTTAGTACAATAGTATATTTCATTACAAGTGTGGAAAGGCTGTCATTGCAAAGAGTTCCGACAAATGTCAGAGGTTGATGAGAGGTGTCAGAGGGTTGACAGTCGGAATAAGTTGCAATGACGGTTCCGCACGTGTACTGAACGACTATTTTTAATATGGTTGCACAAAAATGAAGCAATTTAATAAAATAATAAAAAGAATATTTCTGAAAAATGGCGCCAACAGTAGAATATAAGCAGTTTTTTTTTTCTTTACCCATTCTGGTAGACAAAGGGAACTATGCCCATACAGCCAAGTCTTCAGTAGAAGTTTTTTATTGATATGAAATGAAATTGAAATTTAATGAGATGAAATGAAATGAAACCTAACCAAACTCATTCAATTAAATCATTAAATCTGATATTGAAACAAATTAGTAGCTTCTTTTTAGAAATATACGTATTTGCCTGAATCATAAAATCTTCTATGATTTTCCCTGCAATACGTCACTTTTTGAGCAACCGTATTAAAAAAATAGTAACATGTTGCATAAATGTTCGCCTGTCTAGCCCATCAAGCCTGTCTAGCCTGTATAGCCTGTATAGCCTATCTAACTTGTCTGGGTTATCTAGCCTATCTAGCCTATCTTGTCTGTCTAGGCTGTCTAGCCTGTCTGTCTAGTCGTAGTTCGTATGTCCGTCCGTCCGTCCGTCCGTCCGTCCGTCCGTCCGTCCGTCCGTCCGTCCGTCCGTCCGTCCGTCCGTCCGTCCGTCCGTCCGTCCGTCCGTCCGTCCGTCCGTCCGTCCGTCCGTCTGTCTGTCTGTCTGTCTGTCTGTCTGTCTGTCTGTCTGTTAGTTAGGGCAAATCTCTGAAACGGCTGGACCAATTTTTTAAAAACAAGACCAAAGACAACTTTCACTGACAGATAGCTGATGTAATAAGGAGTAACTTAGGCTACTTTTATTTTAGATTTTTGTTTGTAACTGCGGGATGAACAATATTTTTTTTTAAGTCTATGCAGACGAAGATGCGTGTTGAGTTAGTTTTTAATATAAATGAAATACATGTAAATAAAAATGAAAAGTTTTAAGGTAAACCAGTAGAGACTGACTTAGTTATAATTTAAGCAACGCGACTAAGAAAGTACTTGAAACTTACGATTGCAGCTAATAAATTGTGTGATGGCACGTTGGCGTAACGGTCACAGCACTGGTTTTTTAGCTTATAGGTAACCTTCCTCTTTAAACGAGCTATGTAACTCAAAAATATTTTTTTGTTTCGAACCGGTAGTCCCTGAGATTAGTGGATATATTTCCTACTATGAGTAACGATCGCTATCAGGTGTACATGTTAGCAACCGGGACCGACGGCTTAACGTGCTCTCCGAGGCACGGTGGGGTGACCGACGATTACCGCACAAACACCCAGACCAGGGCAAACATCTGTATAGCCAATAACAATGTTTGTCATGTGGGATCCAACCCGCAACAGCCACAACCCAGTACTGTGGCCTGTGACTGTTGCGCCAACGCGTCGTCAAACGTAAATAAATAAAAAATTAATATCAATGATTAAATTAATTTCCTACGATGCAATTAATTTGCAGTTATAATGTAGATACAATGAAACACAGGTTTAAACCAGATTTAATCCAGCTACAATTCTCTAAGGTTTTAATTGCAAAGAAACGAATCTTGTGGATATTACACGTTAACTCCTATTGTATATAATTAACTCATAAACATTATACAAAACAATAAATAATTGGCAATGTGCAATAAATACACAATGTCGCAGCTATCGACATTATAAGCTTTATGACTTTTATATTTAATGGGAATTTAATTATATATTTCTTGTATTTACGTAATCGTATATTAGATGACTAAAATGGTAGAATAAGCTTTTCCGATTTGGTTTATTAACACCTATTATATAACTCGAAGGATATTTTAATTTATAACCAACTTCAAAAAAGGAGGAGTTTACTCAATTCGAACGTATATAGGATGGGGATGACAATACAACAATAATTGATAATACCTACAACAATAATTGATAGTACCGGCAAAACTAGTTTATAGGAGTATTTCAAAACCATCAAAAAAGTCCTAACATGAAAATCTAAAAAAAAAAATTCAAACAAACTAAATAAGATAAATATAATAAAATTTTATTACATGATGTGTAACTGAGTGTGAACTGTTAAACTGAGGTAGGGCACAGCAGGAATTTCCTGCTCAAAATATGGAGCAGCCCGACTGGGGTAGAGTAGTACCTCGACCTTACAGAAGATCACAGCTTAATAATACTGTTTTCAAACAGTATTGTGTTCCTGTTGGTGAGTAAGGTGACCAGAGCTCCTGGGGGGATTGGGGATTGGATCGGCAACGCGCTTGCGATGCTTCTGGTGTTGCAGGCGTCTATAAGCTACGGTAATCGCTTACCATCAGGTGAGCCGTACGCTTGTTTGCCGACCTAGTGATATAAAAAAAAAAAACTACGAGCCTTGTTGCAAAATAGTTCGTCTAGTATGGAAAGTAGTGCAAAGCGTAAAATATAGAAAGTAAATATTGGTAAAATAATTAAGAACGTTTAATAAAAAGTAAACCACAATTTGAGGAACATTTTAAAGTTTATTTTAATATAACTGAAAGTCTTTCATGACTTTACATAATATAAAAAAAAAATTAAAAAATATTCTAGAAAACATAACGCAAAAGTATTCGTCTACCTTTGTCACTCACGCAAAATAGTTCGTCTACCACTTAGTTATGTCGCCTTTGCTTTCAATGACAGCTTTCATGTGAAGAGGCATGGTTGCAACCAACGCTGCACAATCCTCAGGCGTAATTGATTCCCAGACAGCCAAGAGTTTAGCCTTTAAGTCGCTCTTCGATCTTGATGGATTTTTACGGAGAACTTTTTTCATTTTCCACCATCCGTTCACCACCATGGTTTCGATTGGCGTAAGTTCGGGCTGTTAGATGGCCATTCGATTGTAGGGGTGCTTTTCGCCACGTCTTTGTTGTCCTTGCAGTATGGTAGGAAGCACCATCCTGTTGAAAAATTAAGGAATCTTGTTGCTTGAGTGACGAAATAGAGGGCAGTAAATTCTCTTCTAAAAGGTTTTGATACCTTGCAGAATTGATAGAACCATCCACAATTATATGTAGTATGACAAAACCATCAAATAAGTCCTAACGTCAAAATCTAAAAAAAATTTTTTTCAAACAAACTAAATAATAAAAAAATATAATAAAATTTTATTACAACATGTGTAACTATAGGTTCACTGACCTGTTTATGACGCGCGGTGACACAACGTACTACTCGTTGGTTTGTTTGGTAGGTGATAGTAGGTAAATAAATTTTTAAATTCTCGATAATTATGTTCGCCATGAACACTGATGCACATATTATAATTATCTTCTTATAATGTTATTTATTAATTTTGACATGATGTCGCCATTGGCGACCATATTTTTTAATTTATTAAAAGCTCTAATCTCTATATATTTAAAAGCGAAAGGTCATTCATCACGAAATCTCCGAAACTATAACACCTACAAACTTGAAAATTTGGCAAGTAGGCTCCTTATAAGACTTAGGAATCCGCTAAGAACGGATTTTACGAAACTCGACCCCTAAGGGTGTAAAACGGGGGTTGGAAGTTTGTATGAAAGTCCTATGTTTTTGAAGTAAGAGACTTGAAATTTAAAATGTATGCTCTATAGATGGTGAGGAGGTGTCCAAATAATGTATCTTTAGAAACCAACTCCCTTTTGGGGTTAAAACGGGGGATGGTAGGTTGACTCCCTCATCACGAAATCTCCGAAACTATAGCAGCTAAAAACTTGAAATTTGGCAGGTAGGTTCCTTATAGGGCGTAAAAATCCGCTAAGAGTTGATTTTACGAAACTCCACCCTTAAGGGGATAAAACGGGGATTTGAAGTTTGTATGAAAGTCCTATGTTTTAGAAGTAAGAGACTTGAAATTTAAAATGTACGCTCTTTAGATGGTGAGGAGGTGTCCAAATAATGTATGCTCTATAGATAGAAAGGTGACCAGATAATGTATCTTTAGAAATCAACTCTCTTTTGGAGTTAAAAAAATAAAAAATAAAACTAAAAATGTGGTGTATAGAGAGGTTTTATAAAAATAACTATTAAACAATACTAAATTGTGCCTTTTAAAAAGTTACTCAGTTTGATAAGCATTTCAAGTGACTGAAATAAAAAATAATTTGCGTTAAACAACTTAATGGTAATGCATATCTTTATAACCACGCGGACGTAATCGCGGGCAACAGTTAGTGTATTATAAAACAAAGTCCCCAAAAGTGTATGTGATCGATTCGCTCAAAATCTACTGAACGGATTTTCATGCGGTTTCACCATTGGAGAGAGGGCTAAGAGGAAGGTTTACGGAACGGCTAAGCGGATTTTGATGAAAGTTTCACTATAATTTTGCCGAGAAAACTTTGTGACACACTAATTTCAACGCGGGCGAAGCCGCGGGCACAGCTAGTAATTCTATATTTACATCTGTTGAGTACAAGTCGTTTGTTATAAAACTTCACAGAAAATGCGGGATTAAGCATTGATCTTCCCGTATCCTCTGGAAAGCATTTGTAATAGTGCGGCCATCGGTTGGACAAATACGGGTGTTCCCATATCTCTCCCGATACTTCTGTATTGCTAAATTAGCATTGCCGTGGCATTCTCTATAAACAAAAATCATGTCAGCGTACTCCGAAGCTGTGTGTGTAATTATAACGTGGTATTGTAAATAAAATAAAAACTATTATTACTATTAACACGTAAGCGCCTAATTTCGCACAATTTACTTAATAACACTTAAACTAGGTATTTATTCTACGTTAACGTCCTTGTCACTACAAAAATAAAGCGTTAAATATCGCACAAGTCACTCCCAACAATTTTGCACGTTTTTAATTACGCGTAATATTATGAAGTGACGAATCGACTGTTTTTAGGAATCGCGTTCAAAATAATGGCCGTTAACCTGCGGGTGACAGTTTATTAATATTATACATCACGTAGAAATTTAAAAAAATGAAAAATCATATTTTGTGACTAAACTACTGGATATATTTTATTGACGTTTTGTATGTGGGCTTGGAATTTCATTACATATACGATGTCAAATTTATCGTTGTATTGTCATCCATCGTCCATTATGTATATATTTTTTTTATGTATTTTTGGAGATAACTTCGTCGTTTATGAAAAGATTTTGATAATTTTTTTTTGTTGGGAAGGGGATATCCCAAGGGACCATGATAAGAAAACCAGGATCTGATGATGGAATCTCAGAGATATCGAGGGAAACCCTCGAAAATCGTAGTGCCGACTAGTGCGTTTGTTAATTTTTTTCGTCTACTTACCTTGAAATCTCTTTGTCGTACTGTAAATTATACATACATATAATATTTATAACAGATAAAGTATAACGATTGTCAAAAAACCGCTACTTAATCGATATATCGATACTTTAATGCCTATCACTACGTTCTTGAAAGTAGAAAGTAAGCTGGTAACTCACGGAACGGGCCTCTGTGAACCTAATTTAACATAGTGTTGCTCAATTGAGCCCTTGTTATTCAATTGATGTATCTATTCGTACAATGACACGGAGCTATTTTTAGCTACTATAGAGACCAGACCAGACTGAAGGAAGACATAAGTATGTTTATGGATTTGTATCATGTACGTCATCTTTGTTGTAGTTTGTACCAGAGGCATTATTTTATTACAAATACTGCGCGTTTTACCGCGATTTCGTACTCGTTAATTTTAGGAAAAAATAGCCTATATATAGCCTTCCTCTGCAAATAGACTATCCAACACAAAAATAATTTTTCAACTCGAACCAGTAGTTTGTGAGATTAGTGCATTGAAACAAACAGACAAATTTTCACCTTCACTATATTAGATAATAGCTGTGCCCGCGACTTCGCCTGCGTGGAATTTAACACAATAGTTATTGTTCAGTTCGCAGAGTTATACAATAAATAAATTTCTAAAATAAAATTAGCCTAAGTTACTTCTAGCTACATCAGCTATCTTCTAGTGAAAGTCCCGTCAAAATTGTTCAGCCGTTTCAGAGATTAGCCAAAAGAAACAGACAGACAGACAGACAAAAATTGTAGAAAATGTTTTTTGGTATATGTACCGTCTATACATACATATGAATTTAGTAAAAAGCGTTATTTTAATATTACAAGCAGACACTCCAATTTTATTTATTTCTATACATACAAAATATCTGTCAAATAGAAGCAGTATTTTAAAGTTCACTTGTAAATCTATTGTGTGGCTAGATCTTATTTAAATTCTATTAATCATTGAATTTTATTGACATTTTAAACACCTCTAAATAAACACTTTAAAGTTTTTTTTTTTTTTGAATAAGAAACAAGAAAAAATCTATGATCAAAAAACACGCCGAAATTATCCTCACAGCGGAGAGGTGTACCTCTGACAATTAGGCGTATTATATAAAGTAGCGGTCACCTTGACCAATGTCAAGCATCAATTTAAATTTCGTAATCAGGAGAGACAGACAGACAACTACCTACATGAAATGTTTTGAAAATAAAAATCAAGATGTCTTTATTCAAATATGCTTTAAAGGCAACTTCGAATCGTCATTTTACAAATAATTATTTTTAAAAATTAATCTACCACCGATTCGAAATACAAATTCTGCAGAGAAGAAGCGAAAAGAAACTCCGCCTTTACTGTTTAAAAAAATATAAACAATGATTTTATATAAATTTGGTAAATCTTGCATTAAATACACCGTCACTAAGTCCATCTTTATCATTTATGTAATCCTAAAATCTGCTGACGATTAGTCATTTTTATGAATTGCGTTGCGAATTCTATAAATAGTGTAACTGCTATTACCGAAGTTAATTGAAACCTGTTTGCGTTGGTTTAGATTTGAGGATGCTGCAATATTCGAAATGACTCATCGTATCCTCTTGCTTTACTTGCAACTCTATTGACGTAACGTTGTTGAGGTAGGTTACAGTGGGTAATATCTTGCTCGAAGTTTCGCAGTGGCCCGATTGAAGACGTACTTGACCTTACAGAAGGTAATAGCCTAATGATTCTAGGTAGTGGTGTGTTTGTGTGGTTAGTAAGATGGCCATAGCTCCTGAGGACGATTGGGGAGAGTCGTAGGTACTGGTGTTCATGGCCTTAGCGTTAGGCGAAGAGTGTGCTTATTTTTTACCCTACAATTACATATAAAATAACAACGAATCTTGCAACGGTCACAGCAACACTGACACTGTTTCGCGTCAGTTTCGTGTCTCATATTTACATTCTGAGTATATTTCTACGTACTATACGAATGTATTTGTTAAAAATATATAAGTAACTAGCTGACCCCGCAAACGTTGTGTTTACTTATAACTTGAATATGAAAAATAGATGTTGGCCGATTCTCAGACCTACCCGATATGCACACATAATATAAAAATCGGTCCAGCCGTTTCGGACGAGTATGGTAACTAACATTATGACACGAGAATTTTATATATAATATTTAAATATGTACATCAGTCGTCCATTCCGTGAAATGTGCATTAAGTTGTCTATCGTAAGAGCCGACGACCGTGTGTGTATGTTAGATACAGTATAAACAATGTTAGATGGTTATGTCTATTTGCTCATATGTATATATCAAGTATTGAATGATTAATCAGACGATACGTATCGGTTTAATTACTTATTATCGCAAATATATACAACATAAACAATCTAGTAGTAAATAAACAATTGTTTTGTTTTTGTTTTGCCATTGAAGCTCATTGTAATAATACACGTAGTATAATGAAATATAATGATGATTATTTTTAGACAACACAATAGTATGTTTCATACTTAAAAAACGGACGGACGATTTTATTTTAATTCATCTTAAATATCATCTTACCATCCTTTAAATTTCGTTGTGGTTGTAATTTCGAACGCATCGATCAATATCCTTCGTGAAGTCTATTCTACGTAACGTTGACAAAATTACGCGCTATTTATCAGGGCTGCCAGATGGGGCGATTTGTCGCGAATTGGGCGATTTTTTTTCATGGATACGCTCCTTTTTTTAAGTTTGGGCGACAAGTCGCAAATTAGGCTCTTTTTAATCCTCAGCGTTGGCAACAAGTTAAAAGTACAAAAACCGTTACAAAAAATATTGTTTTTTTTTTTAATGTCCCAATAAGCTTCCTTTAATTTTGAAATTGAGTCAATGTATTTTATCTGTATCTTTAATTTTATCTTTTGTATCTTGGGACATCATGTAAGTTAATAATATTTTAAACAAATAATTTATAATTTCGAGTCTGTTATGATAGACTGTCATAAAAAACTGACAGCCAGATCCTAGTGTAGTTCAAACTTTCATTGGGCGACTGCTAAGAATATTTTGCGACTTTCGATCAAAGATGGGGCGACTTCAATCAAAACTTTCTGGCAAGCCTGCTATTTATTATTATTGAAAGCCGTTAATTTATGACTGAAGCTGTTGTATACCTAAAACTTCCTCAATAAACAAACTGCCATGTCAAATTTTCAAAGATCTTCTTGTTTTCTCCATTCTATGTGACTTTGGAATAATTCAATCAAAACTGAAATTTAATTTATTGTTGTATGCTTGAAATCTACTTTTGAGTCGCCATTTAAAAAAAATTAATATTATTGTGCTTGTAAATTTTATTATGGTTAATTTGAAGCAACCACTGATTCGGAATGTAGATTCTGCAGAGAAGATCTGTCAAGAAATACCGCAGTTAATTTTTAAAAAGCACTGTTAATCATTATAAATTTAGTGATGGTTTGCGTGTGATTTAAACCACATATCTATATCATTAATATACTTAGGCACCGGTGACAGCGATGAATTGTTGTAATAATAGTAATTGAGTGAATGGTAAAACAAAAGACGATTGAGTTTCACGTGATTCGTACTTTAATGTTCAAGTATATAGGTACTTGATGTAATTACTTATGAATAGGCACCAATATTGAGCATTCAGTGACAAAGTGGAGATCGCATTGCACATTGAGCAGGGTGCATCTCTGTCACAAAAAGAACCATGCCCATGCTCGATATTATGCTTATACTAAAATCCTATGTTCAACATTTCTTCTCAGATTTTCTTTGCCAGCCCTTGATCCATATCTAACACAGTTCGAATGGAAATATATCAAAAATGTTTATATTTCATAGAAAAAAATTGTAAATTTTTGAATGTAAACTGATTTTTCTTGAATAAAAATCGGTCAAAAACTCGAGTAATAATGTATTAAAGCTCGTTTACATACATTTTCCTTCACCTACTAAAATCTGATCATTCCTTAGAACCTCAAATATAAATTATCTATTTCCAATAACACTTTTTCCACCAAAAAAAAATTGAACTAGCTAGCATAGCTAAGTAATTGCGCTGTTACTTCAGAGGTAAAAAAAAACAAACATTTTTTTTTTCAAAATGTAAAACGGTACTAATATAGGAACGATGACTAAAGCCGCGTAGCCGTCTAGAGTTGTTATAGCAATTTATAGTGATGTAAGATAATTCCGTCGAGTGGAACAAGCGACAAATTCGATTTAATGACTAAAACCGGATCGCATTAGTTAGTAACGAATTGGTATACAATTGGCCGAAACTGCATGTAAGATATTATATCCGGTTTGTTGCCGATATGTCTTAATCATTTGAAATGTATGCTTAGAAAACTCACTTAGTTTAAACATAATAATTTTCATTGGTAAAAACATGAATATTTTACTTAAAAGCGGTTATTGTAAATTATCGATAAATATAAGTACGACGTTCGGTCGCGTCACTAGAGCCGTGACGTTGTACGATGCACTAACGCGAGCCGGCCGCGGCCCACATAAACCGACTCGAACTGGTTTCGATCCAATGAAGGAACGCGCTTCACCAATCAGAGTTCATTCCGCTCAGTTGTTTGCGTTACTCTGGTCGCCTCGCAGTCCTGTTTTCCTATTTTCGATATTATTTGCCATTGATAAAACTAATTTTCGTTAACTGCTTCGAAACCGGTGTTAACTCGCACGTGTATCCGTTCATTTATAACTAAAAACGGTTTGTTTTCACACTGCAATACGAGCTGCGTGACGTTCCGGTGATTATAATGTTGGACAAGTGAATTGGATTGTGACCGGGATTTTGATATAATATACGTGTTTCTCGTTACTCTATAAGCGTGACCAATGGTTGTTGAGGTGGGACGCGGTCCAGCTATGGTGGTTGTCGGTGGTTTTGCCTACCGCATCGGATCGGGCGCGTTTATCTTCTTCAATCTTACGAGACAGGACTACAGCTGACGAGTATTATGCTCGTTCTCGAGCAGAGACTTAGTGCGCGGCAAGTGGGTCGCGGGGTGGTCCTGAGGGCCCGTCTTGTCCACGGTGTCGAAACCAACGGGTGGCGTATGAAGTTTTCCCTCTTGAAGACCGAGGTGGAAATCGACGCCGATCCTGATACGTATAGAGAGCTAGCCAGGAGACTGAGAGCGGCGAACGTGGTAGTCAGACCGGGGCGGACTCGTTTACCGTAAATACTTATTTACATGTTGTATCTAAATATAGCCTGTTTACGCGGCAAAAAGTAGTTACGTGTTTTGTATACGCATTAAGTTAATTATATTAAAAATTTTGGTTACCTACTAAACCGGTATTTACTAGTTTCGCTGCGTGTAACAATGTTTTTGTTGTTACTTTCCAGAATATGTGGGTATTGTTGACAAAACACAATGCTTTAATAACTAATAATTATTTTTATAATATTATATAAACAAAATATAAAATAAGTAGGTCATGCGATTAGGAACAAGTTAATGTTATATAAAAAAGTATATATGGTATTATGTTATATCTCATTCAAGGACTATTTTCGCTTTATCATAGACATGATTTGATACAATTTTAAACAATCAATATCTATTATCAAGATACCAGCATAATAAAAATATTTTAAAAAATTTAAACTGAATTGATTAATAATTTTTTAATTTTTATACTCTTAATTGTACCATATTGACACAGATTGATTAACAGTGGTTGGCTTATATTTACATCATTAACAGCCAGTTTCAATATTCTATCTATATCTGAATTTGCTCACTAGAGATAGAACTTTGACGTAAGCTCAATACAAATGGTGTCCAAAATCTAATGCTAAGTAGGCAAAACCAGACATAGATATATTATTAAAAAGGGCAAATAATAAAGAAGTTACTGAAGAGGTTGGTGTAGTTAAGATTGAAGGGAAAATGAAAAAAAAAATTCAAAAACCTAACTCTCAATAGTCCTGATTGGATCGCAATGATAGACATTAGAAATTACACAAATTATTAAGACCAAAACAAACATTATGTCATCATTATGTTAAAACAAAGTCGCTTCCCGCTGTCTGTATGCTTAGATCTTTAAAACTACGCAACAGATTTTGATGCAGTTTTCTTTAATAAATAGTGTGATTTCAGAGGAAGGTTTATACATATAATCTAATATATAATATTTTTATAAATCTAATATTTGCTCACTTTTGGTGTACAATAAAGAGTTTTTATTATTATTATAATATAAAATTCTCGTGTCGCGGTGTTTGTAGTTAAACTCCTCCGAAACGGCTTGACCGATTCTCATGAAATATTGTGTGCATATTGGGTAGGTCTGAGAATCGAACAACATCTATTTTTCATCCCCCTAAATGTTAAGGGAAGTCCACCCCAATTTATTTTTTATTTTTAGATTAATTATTTTTTTTTATAATACAACATAAAAAAATACATACAAACCTAAATTTTCAACCCTCTACGATCAACCCCCTATATTTTATTTGTTAATTATAAACTTTTTTTGGCAAGTTATTTATTTTGTCATGACTTAGAATAATTTTTTTATATTGCTCTTAATTTTCCACCTCTATGATCAACTCCTATTTTTCTATCACATTTTTTATTTTTTTTTAATAATTTCCTTTAATTATCATTTTTTTCTCAATTCAATTTGATCTCCTGCCTTCGCCGGTCGATAACTGATCAACTATCAATCGATCAGTTATCCCTGCTAGATGTCTACCGTTGTCACCTCTCATCCAGCAAACAGATGTTTAGATAGATATCGAGAATTATAAATTAAGATATATTTGTTACTTTAATAAAGATAATTTATTAAACTAAATAAAGCATACTTTCATTGTCTACAACGCTTTCGATTATTAGTAAATCCCGGCACACTTATAGTAGATAGTTTATTGGCAATACAATGTTTGCCGGGTCAGCTAAGTGTAGAAAAAGCGTGCAATATACCTCAGCTTAGTTTGTCGTAAGCATATTTCTGTAACATTAATTGACTAGCAACGGACTTACAATTATTGATCTCCTGAGACCTTAATTATGAGGAACAGTCGGTTTAACGGGGAATCAACTCTTAAGTGAATGATTATAGATAAACTATAACATTCCGCTCATTTAGCGAATTGTTTTCTTTTTAAGATAGGAGAACCTTGTACTGAAACATTTTTCTTTTCATGTATATTTCGATTTTTTTTTTTATACAACTAGGTTAGCAAACAAGCGTACGGCTCACCTGATGGTAAGCTATTAGCGTGGCTGTAGCCTGGTGCCGACTCTATCCTCAATCCCCTCAGGAGCTCTGGTCACCTTACTCCCCAACAGGAACCAGACACTGCTTGAAAACAGTATTATTTAGTTGTTATCTTCTGTAAGGTGGTTTCCTGTCGGGCTGCTCCATATTTTGAGCAAGATATAAGCGTCTATAAGCTAAGATCAATTACCATCAGGGGAGCCGTACGCTTATTTGCCCGACCTAGTTGTATTAAAAATATATAAAGTAAGGAACAAAGCGACCCTTGACCCTTTTTTTAGTTACATTGGAATTTTCATTTATAAACATAAAGGAAATATTGTTTCAATTAAAAATACCAGCTTAAATTATAAAAAAAAAGTATGGATATGTGAATAAAAGCAATAATTTTGTTTCAGTGTCGCCCCGAAGTCACTTGCAAGCCCGATACTGGTCAACAAGCCAGTCCTAACGCAGCCTGGTAAGCAAAAAAAAATTGCATTTTTATCACCAAATATGAACCACACATACACAATTTTACACTGCTGTATTACTAAAAAGTTATTAGTCCCCACTTCAACCTATCGCAGTCCACTGCTGGACATAGGCCTCCCCAAGTTCGCGTCAAACATTATGGCGCGAACTCACGTGTATTTCCCATAGTCACCACGCTGGGCAGGCTGGGTTGGTGACCGCAGAGCTGGCTTTGTAGCACCGAAGACGCTACTGCCCGTCTTCGGCCTGTGTATTTCATTCATTTTCGTTGTGTTATTAATCCCAAATAATTTTAATAACTAAGTAAATAACTATAAATACTGAGTCCCCAGTCTGTAGTCAAAATACATATCTTGAAGTCATTTGCAGTTTGCGTTTAAAAATAATTCTTTAAACTAAATTTATTGATGTTTCCACAACTGTTCCGAATCGGCGGTAGCTTCAATTTTACAAAAATAATAATTTATTTTAAAAGTTTTAATTTGTAAAATGATGATTCCAAAGTGCTCTTTGAGCCTATTTGAATAAAGCTGTTTTTGATTGATTGATTGATTGACTGTTGCGAACCGATCTAATTCAAATCAAATCTAGTACAATGTAAACTCCTAAAAATATAAAAAGCTAAAGCTACTTAAATTAAAAAAAAAAAAAACTGTCTATATAAATTTACTTTCAAATGTTGTTGTAGATGGGATTGTGGAAAGATTAAGAATAATAAAAACGAGTGTGATTTAGACCACCGACTGAAGTAAACGTAACTGTCTCTCTTTCTATATTTCCTAACATATATCTCCCTCACAACTTCCGTTCGCCTCGCCCGATCTCAATTTTCGTAACGCCCTCGTTACGCAATCACCAGCCTACTCCCCGAGTCAAGCGTGCGTAAAGAACTTTTACTCTAATGAGTTTTTGAATCTACCCTCATACATACACCAGTAATTGTTAACACTAATTACACAATAACTTAAATCTAATCTTAATAAATACTTTAGAGCTAAGTGTTACAATTAATCTTACAAATAATTTATTAAGGTGAACACCACATGCAAAAAGAAGCTTACATTCCAATATAAAAAAAAAACATTTAAAATGTATAAAAATCAAAGGTCACCAATTATACAAGAAGTAGCGATCTTAACAACAATTCGTCCATGTCTCGCACAATTCCCGTCTGAGCCCTATTGGACGTTTATTTCATAATTAATGTGTATTTTTTTATGTTTCAGCAATTCTCACTTCACCGAACCAGATGAAACCGCTGTACTGCCAAGAGTGAGTATCCTATACCTATACATACTAATATTATAAAGAAAAATGTCCAGTTTCTCGAATTACCTCCTAAAGAAAAGATATATCGGTCTGTGGCATGAAATCGTGTGAAACAGTAACGCTTAGGAGTGGTACTGAGTGATGATTAACAGTGCTTATAACTGCTTATGTAAGATATAGGTGTAACCGCTTCGGCCTGTAATATCCCACTGCTGGGCAGGGCTTTCCCCATGTAGAAGAAAGCTCAGAGCTTAATCCATCACGCTGCTCCAATGCGGGTTGACGGATGTATTTCCTTCTATGAATAACGATCACTATCAGGTACATGATAACAACCGGGTCTGAGGGCGTATGTGCTCTTCGAGGCACGGTGGGAGACCCACAAAGACTGGACAAAAACCCAGACCATAGCAAACATCTGTATGGCCAATACAAATGTTTGTCATGTGTGGGGATCGAACCCGTAACCGCCAGCGCAACAGCCAAAAACCAGTGCTGTGACCGTTGCGTCAACGAGTCGTCTATAATTGGTGTAATGGTATAATACCATAACTTACTGTAGCGATATGAATAGTTAGCGTCTATTTATGTATTGATAATAGTTTTGTTATTTTTAAATAATTACGATTTAATGCAACATTTAAATATTTAAATATAACGGTACCCGTTTCGTTTGTAAATATGAATGAACTTAAAACTACTCAACCCCTTTTGATATATTCTTACACCAGGACGTTACATTATCACATAGACTATATTTTAACGGGATAAAACGGGATAGACAAAAAAAATCGTATATATTTCGTCATGTATTACTATTTTTTTTTACCGACTTCCAAAAAAGGAGGAGGTTCTCAATTCGACTGTATTTTTTTTATGTATGTTACATCAGAACTTTTGACCGTGTGGACCGATTTCAACTTTTTTTTTTTTTTTTTTTATCGAAAGGTGGTGTGTGTCAATTCGCTCCGTTTAAATTGATTTGAGACCTAACAACTACTTTTCGAGTTATATCTAATAATGCGTTTTTACTTGACGCTTTTTTCGTCGACCTACTTTGTATTAAACCGCATAACTTTCTACTGGATGTACCGATTTAGATAATTATTTTTTTGTTGAAAAGGAGATATTCCTAGTTTAGTCGGTTTTTTTTTTTCGTTTGCGAGCAAACACAATTTTTTTTGCACAATTAGGAATAGTTATTATATTACTTTATATTATTAACAATTAATTGTAACAATTAACGTTTCTTAATACATGAATAATTGTGTTTGCTCGCAAACGAAAAAAAAAACCGACTTCAATTACATCGACAAGTAATACAACGTAGATCGACGAAAAAATAGTCAAGCAACTACGCGTTATCAAAGATTACTCAAAAAGTAGTTATCAAATGTCGATAAAATTTATATGTGACCACATGACAAACATCAGCTTTCGATTAAATTAAAAATTATCAAAATCGGTACAACCAGTAAAAAGTTATTACGGATTTTCGAGAGTTTCCCTCAATTTCTCTAGGATCCCATCATCAGATCCTGGTTTCCTTATCACCGTACCAAACAAGGGATATCCCCTTTCCAACAAAAAAAGAATTATCAAAATCGGTACATCCAGTAGAAAGTTATGCGGTATAATACAACGTAGGTCGACGAAAAAAGCGCCAAGTAAAAACGCATTATTAGATATAACTCGAAAAGTAGTTGTTAGATCTCAAATAAATTTAAATGGGACCAATTGGCACACACCACCTTTCGATTAAAACAAAATTTGTCGAAATCGGTCTACCCGGTCAAAAGTTCTGATGTACTCGTAACATACATAAAAAAAAAAAAAAAAAAAAAAAAAATACAGTCGAATTGAGAACCTCCTCCTTTTTTGGAAGTCGGTTAAAAACAAATTATTTTGATTATAATCTATCTAAGTTAACAAATATTAAATGCAATTGTTGAAAATTTTTCAACTTGGTCTTACTCAGGCGATGTTCAGCACATTGCAGAGTTCACGTTATACTTGAACGCTCCCTCGTGGCCTTTATGTTTTTAATAATAAATAAATAAATATCTACACAATAACACACGGTCGTCTGTTCCTAAAGTAAGCAACTTAATGCTTGTGTTATAAGCAACAGCCGACTGGTATATAGCTACATTTTCTTTTTTTCGATAAACATACTTATAAATAATACATATATAAATATATAAATAAATATTTATATTACACCCAGACTCGGGGTGGGAATCGAACCCACAACCCTCTGAGCAGAAAGCAGGGTCACTACAAACTGCGCCAACGGACTAGTCGTAGTTAATAATATAATTATGTACAAAATATATTTAAATTGTACTTTGTTATATGTAAATCAAAATAATATGCATATTTATAATAAGTTTTACCAACTTAACGAGAAATAGATTAATTGGTAAGATTTTTTGGGGAATACTTTTCAAGTAAAACTTCTTTACGCACTCTTGACTGGAGTAAGCTGCTGAATGCGTGACGAGAGCGTTACGAAAAGTGTGACCGGTCGAGGCGAACGCAGCAATAGAGAGGTGCGAGCACACATTTTCTTTCTCTCTTCCTCTCATAGCCAGTTACGTTTCGTATATCTCGGACACAGCGCAGGCCTGTTCAGAAGTTTTACTTCAGTCGTGTGGTCTAAAGCACACTCGTTTTTTTACTGTTTTCGTTGATAATTATTATGATCACTTTATAACGTTTATCATGTGTACATGATAACAACCGAGACCGACGGCTTAACGTGCTCTCCGAGGCTCGGTGGGGAGACCCTAAAGAACTGCACAAACACCCCCAACAACAAACAAACAAACAAACATCGGTCCCGGTTGTTATCATGTACACCTGATAGCGATCGTTACTCATAGTAGGGAATATATCCGCCAACCCGCATTGGAGCAGCGTGGTAGATTAATCTCTGATCCTTCTCCTACATGGGGAAAGAGGCCTATGGCCAGCTATGGGATATTACAGGCTGAAGCGTATAACGTTTAAGGTAAACGATGGTCGTATTTAAAAGTGTATAAAATTATCAAATAATTTTAAACTTATTTGCAATTCGTGTTGAATTTATATAATAAAGTTTCCTAGTTTAATACGGACTCCTTCGAATATGGCAATTTATAAACATTGTTGTAATCTTTTGATAATACAAACTTCGGTACTTTTAGATAATATACTTTTTGAGATATCTGCTTATCTGATAAAGATGTGTTACGAATATAACAAGCACCGCGTTATTATAACTATCGTCAGACATCATGTTGGTGAGCAGTGGCATAATCGAGCAAAGAAACTACTAGCTCGTTGGCGCAGTTTGTAGCGGCTCTGCTTTCTGCTCCGCGGGTGTCGGGTTCGCTTCCCGCCTAAGTCTGGGTGTACCCCGCAAACGTTATTTTGCCATATATGTTAATAAACCCTCTTTTAACCCCTCCCCCTCCCCCCTATAACTTAGAGCTATGAAAAAAAGATGTTGGCCGATTCTCAGACCTACCCGATATGCACACAAAATTTCATAAAAATCGGTCCAGTCGTTTCGGAGGACTATTGTTACTGACATTGTGACACGAGATTTTTATATATAAGATGTGTATTATTTCTTTGTATGTTTATCAAAATAAAAAAAAAAAATTAGTTATATCAGTCGGTTACCCTATTACAACACAAGCATTATGTTGCTTATCTTAGAAACAGACGACCTTGCGTGTATGTAATAAGATATTTGTTTATTTATTTAAAATAAAAAACAATTATTTAATCTATTTAAAATAAAAAACAATTATTTAATTTATTTAAAATAAAAAACAATTATTTAATTTATTTAAAATAAAATATTTTAATAAATTATTTTATTTCAAATAAAATAAAATTTGTAACACGCACAATTTGCGACAAAAAAAAATCGCTAGCGATTCAATTTATATTGATAAATTAATTATAACAATCCCGCAGTGGAGCAGCGTGATGGATTAAGGTCGGCCTTCTCCTATATGGAGAAAGAGGTCTATGCCCAGTGGTGGGATGTGACAGGCTGAATGAGTCATGAACATAATGTTTTTTGCCCCACAGCGGTGGCGACGTGAAAGTGAATAGCCCGCCGTGCCACTCGCCCGGCGCGATCTTACCTGACCTGCCACAACCAGCCGAAGACCCTGATAAGGTATATTATTAATAATAATTATATAGGCATTTCCCTTAATTTTTTTCTTCGATAAAGAAAAAAATATGAGAAATCGTTAAAGCCTTAACTCACTCTTGAGTTAAGGGGAAAATTCCAGAATTTTCTATTAAAAATATGTTTTCCGAATTTCCGCGCAAATCTTAATTTTTTTAATAATACAGTATTAGTAAACTTAAAATAAAAATTAGCCAAACTTAATCTTTTTATATATACAACTAGGTTGGCAAACAAACGTACGGCTCACTTGATGGTTAGCGCTTACCGTAGCTTATAGACGTCTGCAACACTATAAGCATCGCAAGTGCCTTTCCAACCCTATCCCCCATTTTTTCTTCGGGAGCTCTGCAGGCTTACTCTTGAAACTCGATCCTATTTGAAATTTAGGATTGGGATCGAGAATTTGTCAATCGGTACTCTTGAACACTACACTAGCGCACGATTTGACTCAATTGCAGTGGAATTTTATGTAACTAATAGAAATTGGGATTTCTCGATCTTATACATTTTTTGCACTCTTGACAATATTTTGACGTTGACTATCGACTTGGAAATCGTGTTTGGGATCGAATTTACTCGTTTCAATAAAGTTAACTTTTTAGTGTTCGATTGTGTATCTTAAAGTGTTTTTTATTATGATAATGGTGCGACTGGCGCTTATTTTTAACATATATTAACTATGTATACTTTTATATTATCAACAATATCACAATCACAGTATTTATTAAAATAAAACTAATTGCGTAACAATTAGTCTTTTATCCTCTTTTAACCTAAGGTAGCAATTTTTAAATATAAATCACAGTATTTATATCTCTAATATTTAAATATAAATCACAGTATTTATGTTTCTAATATTTAAATAGAAATCACAGTATTTAAGTCTCTAATATGTTTTAACTATATTAATAAACTTTTGTATTCACTAATTTAAGCTTAACACTGGTAAAATTGCAGAAATTATTACAGAAGTAAATAAAGAAAGAAGATAAGTTAATTATAAATATTAAATTAAGAAAATACGTAATTGAGATAATTTGAAATTTAGAAGTCTCAAAATTGCGTCAGCCATAAGCTTCTTTTTAACAACAACACACATTATGCAGAATGTATAATATATCTTGCGTTTTTATGCTTAAAAAATCAGTTTTAGGTTTAATTTAAGGAATTACAATATAAAAGATAATAATTAATTATTGGAGACACATTATAATTTAAAAAACATAAAATTTCATGAATTAAATTTTATTTTCTTATTATTTTTTATTATAATGGCTACACGAGAAACCGATCGTCAATTCGATTTCAATTTCAATTCAATTGAAAGCTCGATTTGGTCAAGAGTACCAAAATATTGCAGATTGGAACTGGAACTGTATTGAATTCGTGTTTTTGTGAGATTGGGATTGAAGTCAAGAGTAAGCCTACTGGTCACTTTACTTACACAGGAGCACAACACTGCTTGGGAGCGGTACTACTTGTCTGTGATCTTCTGTAAGGTCGAGGTACTTCCCCAGTCGAGCTGCTCCAGAATTTGGACCGAATATTTCCTGCTATGCCCTCAGTTAAAATTTTTCATTCATAAAGCATTAATATATATATAATATCGTTCTCCAGAACTACGGCCTGTCCAAGGATGCGTCATCCTCTGAGACCCAGGCGTGGTTGTCCCGCAACCGCTTCGCTCAGCACGTCGCTACCTTCGCCAACTTCTCCGGGGCCGATTTGCTGAGGTAACACACATATTCCACATATTTTTAAGGGATAACTGCTTTTTACTATTGCTATATATTGGTACTAACTGTGTCCCGTGGTTTTACCTGCGTTAATTTGAAGGGGAAATGTGCTTAAATATTATATAGCGTATAGGGTAGCTTACAGTTGTCCTCGGTAAGTGGACTAACTAGCAACAAGTTGTTCCTGAGATGATCCCATTCAAACAAGCTCTTTAGCTCTATAATATTTGTAAAGATTTATGCTATTGGTTTTTTAATTATAAATCATTCTACAACTCGTTCAAAATAATAAGAATTAAGAATAAAATTTAATTTAAACAATTTAAAGGATTTAATGAAATATAGTATTTTTAAATCTATATCCCTTCTAATATTATAAATGTGAATGTAAGTTTGTTTGTTATGCTTTCAAGCAAATAGTACTGAACCGATCATCATGAAACTTTGTACACATATTCTTGGAGGTATTAGAAGTAACACAGGATACTTATAAAAGAAAATTCAATGCGAGCAAAGCCGCTGATAAAAGCTAGTTAAAATCTTATAAAGCTGAAAAGTTTGTTTGTCTAAACGCGCTAGTCCCAGGAGCTACTTTCGAATTGAAAGATTCTTAATGTCTTGGATAGCCCATGTACCGAGGTAGGCTATCGGCTATTTTTTCCTCACATTGACGTGGGTGAAACCGCGTGGCACAGCTAGTTGTGTTATAAAATAACCAACAGTGTCTAGACATGTTACAGTAGCTACGCGTTTTTACTTTTTTCTATAGTTTCAAAGTAAATGTATTTGTCCTTACAGACTGTCCCGAGATGACATAATACAGATTTGCGGCCTAGCTGACGGCATTCGTCTGTTCAACGCCTTGCATGCCAAGTGAGTTTATTTGTTATTAACTAATGAACCTTTAGGATGGATAAAGATTATTACGAGATGAGTGTTAGGTTGGTTTGAATTTAATTAATAAGTGATCAATGGCCCCAATTGGATCACAACTTTCAAGACACACGTCTTAAATCAAATCGAGAGTGGGAACACTAAGTAAGCACAAACACCCAGACCCACTAACCTGTATATCCTATACAGATGTTTACAATTAAAATCTTCGTCAACCACCAGTTTAACAGCGTGGTGGATTGAGCTCCGATCTGACTCCTATATGAAGAAAGCCCAATGCCCAGCAGTGGAATGTTACCAGCTGAATCAGTCTAAGGATTGCCTCATTGTAATGACCGCTCCCATCTAATGATCCTCTCGTTTAACAGACGTATCGAGCCTCGCCTGACACTGTACGTGTGCGTGGTGGGTAATGGCAGTGGCAGCAGCGGGAGTGTCCACAGCGCTCTGTATCTACACTCGGCCCGCGCTCATGAATTATTATTGAAGCTAAGAACGTTGCTGTCTCATACACAGGTACGTCGCTTTATTTAGTTTAAGTTCGCGGTTATACATAGCCTATACACGCCTGCAACACCAGAAGTATCGCAAGTACGCTGCTTAATGGTGGGTTACACCCCAGGAGCTCTGTACCTTACACAGCAACACAACACCTCTTGAGATCAGTATATATAACCTTCTGTTACTATCAGAAGGGCATAAGTTTGTTTGACGCACCAGTAGTACATGAAAAACGTGGACATAACTAACAATCAAGGCGTTAAGAGCCTCTCTATGGGTAAACTGGTAGAGATCTCTTTTAGCGATAAGTTCGCCCTTGCCGACTGCCATTGTACTGTATATTTTTCTATGTGATTTTAAGTGCAATAAAGAATATACATATACATAAGAGCTTGAAATCGTTGAAATAGAAATGCTACGATAATGCTCCTTTTTTTGTTGTCGTTATTTATATTTCGATGACAATACTTTAAGTGATAAAATAATAAATATAATTGCTTCAAACTTAATAATATTAATAATTAATTGTTTTACTAATATGTACTTATATATTGTTACAGGACTACGAAACAGTGCTCGTGTCCGGACCAAACAATGCAAGGGTACGTCTCACAGATGAGCTTGTCCGTCATCTACCGGACAACTCCACTTACCGTTTGGAAGTAATCGAAGACAACGCACTGCTCCTGAGTCCCACTGGCAACTGACATTAAAATAAATGCCAACTGACAATCGCTGGCAAACAATGTAAATGCCACATGACAACTGGCATTTCAATGTCATTAATGATTGTCAGGATTGGCAAGTAACAACAAACTTACAACTGGCAACTCGAAGAAAATAAAAGCCACATGACAACTGCTTTATTTGAAATGTCATTACAATTCAGGATTGGTAAATGACAACAAAATTACAACTGGCAATTTAAGATTACCATGATGTCGATATTAGCAGGAATAAAGCCAAGAGTTGTAGTTGTAAAAAATTCTTAGCAGAGCATTTACTTTAAACATAAAACCATATACTCACTCTGACATTGGCAAATCCTCACGGGAGCCGTTATACCAGAAGAAGAAGAAGTAGTTGTAAAAAACAGATGTTGACAACATCATTATTGGCTATTGGCAACTGTTTCGCAAGAAACAACAAACTGCCATTAAAGGAAGAAAATCATGGAGAAAAGTTACAAAAATATCAGTTTAACTAAAAGTTTTAAGCACTTTTAAAGTTCAAATTGTTATATTTAACAATGTGTAGCCGTAATCGGTTCTGAGTAAACTATGAATCACTTGAAAATAAAATGAATATAATAATAGTTATTTACTATATATATTAATTACGATCTTAGAAAAACCTTACAACCTGTTCAATATATATGGCTTATAATATATATAAATATCTATAAAATACACACACAGTCGTCTGTTCCTAAGTTAAGCAACTTAATGCTTGTGTTATAGGTAACAGCCGACTGTTATAGGTATATTTTTTAATTTATTTATACATACACACATATGTAAAATGTATTTTTCAAGAAAAATATATCATAACTAATTGTGATGATAAAATAGCTATGATATCAATATTGTGCCTTATTTTGATTGAAATTTTAATAATATTATATAAATAATTTGACTGTGTAACGGCCTTAAGTAGGCCTCGTGTAAAGTCCCACTGCTGGGACAATTTTTTTCTAGTATTACGAAATAATATAATTATTATTTTTGACAGCTATTACTAGTACAACAACTATTTTTTAGTATTAATATTGTACTGAAATATTACTTTTTTATGCTGGAGTGACTAATATAAAATAACTATGAATTAAGAGAATATTATACAAACATCTTTATGTAAAAAAATTATTTATCTATTATAGAGTGCAAAGAAATTGTTTTAACATCTTTTTAAAAAAGTGAAAAAGTCCACTGCTAGACATAGGCCTCTACGAGTTCGCGCCAAAAAAATGGCGTAAACTCATGTGTTTTGCCCATAGTCACCACGCTGGGCAGGCGGGTTGGTGACCGCAGGCTTTGTCGCACCGAAGACGCTGCTGCCCGTCTTGGGCCTGTGTATTTCAAAAAAACTGTAGTAAAACTTATTAAAATTTGTGACTTCATTTATTAAATGAACTCCTACCAAAAGTGACTTCATAGTATTTTACTCTTATTGTAATATAAGGGGCCATAATAATATAAAATAGTATTTAGTATAAGTGTGTGTGCACTAACCCTCACCTCATCTTTACTAACATTATTAATAGTATTAGAAATATGTTTTTAATAAACGTTTGTCCATATTTTACTTCATTATGATCTTATTTATAATGGAGTCAAAATAAACGAACATATTTTTTGTATGTTATTAATAGTGTATTTAGATTGTAATAAGTAAAGTATTTTTGCGTTTATTTGAGCAATTTTGATCATTTAAATGCATTCAATTTTAAATGAATTATGGATGCAAAAGAAGGCATTGTAATTTATACATCTTTGATTAATTTAACGAATTGAAGGATTGAGGGAAAGGTGAAAATCAATATTAGCAGAATAAAGATTTGAAGGCTATGGATAAAATGATAGTTGTATATTGTTATAAGGATTTGTAGGGACCAACTTAGAGGTCACTGTAGCTATAGTGTTATTATTAATTTTAAATTAGTATTAAGACCGGCGTGAAATGTTAAAAACGGTATTGTTTATAGAGATTATATTTATATTTTTTCAAAAAATATATGAATTTACCGTTAGGTATGCTTACATGTCTTATAGGAAGGTAAAAATGATGCCTGTCTTTTAATACAGTTGTTTTTGTAACCTATTTATGTCATAATTATTATTTAGATAGGATTTAGTGTGACGTAGTAGTGTATACAATGCCTATGAGGTATTTTAAAATTGAAAAGGCCGAATACACGCAAAAATCTACGCTTTGTGCAAATCAATTTGCATGATAATGCGCTTAATCGTGCAAACGAGGATTCTTGTGTAAACTTTTTACACACTTTTGCGCGTGTAATTTTGTGCGTGTTTTGCGTCATCCTACGAAATTTTCAACTTTATTAATAAACGTTTTTTAAGTTTATGTTTTAAAGCGTTTATTATTGGAGTTGTCTATGATGTCCGCGCGGCTTCGGTTATGGAATATTAGTTTTACGTTTACGCAATATTTTAGTGCAATGTTATTTTGTCGACATTAAAGTGTATGGCAGCTATAATCGATTGTTATTTCTTTGATTAAAGCTATTAAGATTGTTATTGATTAAATGTAAGACAATCCCTTGAAGGGAATTGATTCATTAAATGATTTTTTCTTTTTTTATAATGTTTATTACGTATATGCTAATAATATAGTAAATTTGTAGTAATCGTTGGAGAAATATGATATGTGGCCTCAAATGTGCCTTGCGCTCGTTGCATTGAGGAGTATTAAAATATATTTTTAGGTTTTATATAATATTGTATAATTATTTAGTGCATGGATCGCTTGTTACAATGTATTGGCGTATTCCTTAGTTAATATATGTATTGAAGTTATCGAAACATTGTTTTATTTTTATCTGATTACTGAAGACCCCGCAATATATTTAAAAATGTCATACAATAACATAAAACAAAATTTTAAAAAATATTTTTTTTACATCTTAAAAGTAAAAATTTAATATAAATAATTACACAGATCCACACAAAAAGAGTGCTCTGTACCTTTTGACCAGACCCATCTAGGGTTATGTATTTCGATGCCCTGCATACGAATCGAAAAAAGTCTAATAGAGAGACCTTAAGAGCCATTTCACAATTTTACGCTCTGCAAGTTTAGGTAAATTTGGTCGCATCGCGCGAGTCGTACGAGCCGCGCGATCTTTGTGCTAGTAAGTATAGTGTGACAACCAAAAGACCATCTTGATCATTTTCTAATGTATAATAAAAATTAATAACTATGGTATAAAATGTTTTTTACATAATTAATTTGTTAAAAATTTCAAGTATGTTATATAACAACAGTCAATAAATTTAAAATAAAATAAAAAAAAATCAATTTTATGAAACAATTTTTTTAAATTGATTTAGTTTTTTCAGTTTACGAATGAATCTAATATTTACGATATGAATAAAAAAGCATTTAATGACATCGACACCGACAAACATATTAATTAACAAATAACAAGACAAACAGATTGAAATGCCTATTTGTATTGATAGTGTGAGAAAAGAAAATTAAATTATACATTTGTTTACAGAAATTATCATTATATTATTTTACAGTCATTTTCGTAATATGTTTATTTTATTTATATTTTATTATGAAAGTATCAAATGCGTTTTATCCGCTATAACAACAGGCGCTTGGCGCGTGTGAGCGAAAGAGACGGCTGCGCAGAATTTGGCGTGGACCTTACCTCTAAGAGCGCTAGCGCTCGACTGATTTACCGGGCTTGATGCGTGGCAATATATACTATATTTTTATTATTTAATATAAAATGTATTAAAAATAATTACATCTTTTAATTATTTCTTTTGTATTCCTTAATGATGTAAGTTTACTTTGATGAAGATAGTTTGTTAAAATTTCTTAGTTTTCTAAGAGAAATATCGCTTTTAAAATTGTACTTATTTGGAAAATATTCGTAACTTTAAATTTTTTTTATCGTTTAATAGAGATACAAATGGAATAAAAATCTATGATAGTGGACAACAAAATTATATTCCACATATTATGATATTTTTAAAAATGGTTTCAATGTAGAGGTTATTGAAAAGTAGAACTTCAAAGTATACATTGCGACCGTTTACCCAGGGAGGAGGCTGATGAAAAGGTTAATAATTTTATACACATAATATAAATCAAAATTCTGATCTGACTATGGACTACAACAAAGGTTGCTCTATTATATTTCAAGAATATAAATTACATTATTGCATCCAACACTGAGATTAACGACGTCAAAATATTACAATTTCGCGGATTGTTACCGATTTTTGTGAAATGGCTCTTAACAACCTTTAAATATTTCTTTCACTTTATCGGCTAAGGGACTTTTTCAACCGATATAGCGTGAGCAATTCTGATATATTTCCAATTTCTCTGGAGTTAAACGAGTCGACATATTTGGACAAAAGTGACTGTGTTTATAAAGATACTTGTCACCCGTCTTGGCTTAGCACGGGCAATGCTGATACTAAATGTATTGCAGAATGTCTTAATATACAACGATCACAGCTTTTTTGTCATTAGACAATACAAACAATTTTTCTTTAAAGATTACTCATGAAACATCGACATATAATTAACTATGTGAAAACACTACGCTCAAATCTAAGCGACGTTGAAAGTTTGACAGCGATAATAAAATTTACTCAGTTCTTGTTTGAAACTCACTTAAAACAGTTAAAACTATACGTATGATTATGAACAAATTGCCATATTATTAGTGTGTGCCGCAGTGAAGAATGTTTTACTTACTATTCGTTCGACTAAAAACAAAAGATAATCAACACTTATCAACAACAAAAGATATGTACCTATTCTATTAAGTTCTTTTTTGAGCTTAAATACCTAAGGGGTGATAGACGTACGAACTTAAAGAATACGGTTTGGTGACGCACGTGAAGCTTACTCATTCCTTATTCCGATGTCGTCGTCAGAAGGAGCTTTGGGTTATTTGGAAATTCTATCGTATTACATTTTAAAAACCAAAAAAGACGAAGTTCTGAAATAATTCATTTTGAATAATTTCTGAATCAAAAGTAATAAAAATTACAAATAGATACCTACACTGCAAGCGTTGCGCGTCCACGGACTAGTGAAAAATAATTGTAATTCAAAAAAACCGACTTCAATTAAGTACATCGACAAGTAACACATCGTTGGTCGATGAAAAAACAGTCAAGTATACGCATTATTAGATATAACTCTAAAATTACTTATGAGACTGCAATCAAATTTAAATGGGACTACACGACACACAAACCTTTTGATTGAAACAAAAATCATGGAAATCGGTCCACCCAGTCAAAAGTTCTAAGGTTCTGAATCGAATTGAGAAGCTCCTCAGTCCTCCTTTTTTGGAATTCAGTTAAAATTGGTGGCTCGCGGCTCGCAGTGCTGCAAAATTTCAAACTTGTCGGATCGCCAACGAATTTACTCGGCGGTTTTAAAGTACGCGTACTTAGGGCGACACACGAGCGAAAAAGGTCGTCTAGCCTCAAGTTCGCGAACTTACTCGTACGTCTATCACCCCCTTATCACCCTCTTAACGTAGTACCTAACGTTGTAGAATTTTCGATAATTAAAAAAAGTTGCTCTAATACATGGTAAATTGCCTTAACTCTTAATTGATACCAAGATCTTAACAGAAGAAATGTAATTGATAAATTATTGTTTTAATCTAATCCTATCCAACCTAATGCTAACTTACTATAAGTGCTGTTTAAAAATTAACCTTAATACCGACTAAAGTACGAACATACAATTGTGCGCTGAAAAGCACGTTTTGTCTTAAAAAAGAATTCATTTTAGTATTTAAATACTATCAAACAATTTCGAATTTTTTTTAATTTATCGTAACGTATTTATAAGTACATAATCCGTTATGTTGTCGCGCTGAAAAGCACGTTTGTATGTTATTTTCCTCGCTAGAGAGCTCCGATAAAGGCGAGCGATTGCTGCTAATCATAAAGTTCTATAGGGCGAAGCGCGTTTTTTTTTCTAAAGTGTCTAGTGCTGCTGGCCCTAGCCCTTGACAGCGTCACCGGGTGAGGTGCCTGGGTACTGAGACCCAGCCGCGAAGGAAAAAGTGGAGCTCCCCTATGGAAAAAATCTAATAAAACATGGACAAATGCAGACCAAATTCTCATACCGAGTTATAAGAATCTATCAGATCTCATTGACTCTCATGACCCTGTATGAGAATTTGGTCTGCATTTGTCCATGTTTTATGAGATTTTATCCACAAGGTCCTAGCGAGATCGCACCTCGGCTTAGGACAAAGTCGGTGTGGTGGGCGTAACCTTCGACACTCTATTATTTTTATTATTATTTATTTAGGCACGCGCCGCTGGTCCTCCGGCCGGTACCGCCGCAACCGCTATGTCCCTGTATTTTAAATCTATATCTTCGAAAATATTCATTTAAATTACATGCTGTAAAGAGCCATATTTATCTATATTAAATGCACAAAGTATTCAATGTACTTAACTGGATAAGGATTAATGCTGTATTGCTTAAAATCGCTTCGTTAATAAGCCATTATTACTCGTAAAAAGAAAAGGATAAAAATTGTTATTGTGGGTTATCCCTAAGAGATAGACATACACTATCGCCGACTTTTTGTAGACCTTTTTAAGGCGTACAATACTGTTGTACATTATTTTGATCTATTTCGTAGGGTTCAGCCAGCGTTTGCAATGTAAGCGCAAAAAAATGTAAACACATTTTTTTTTTTTCATTTACGACATCACATTAGAAACCTCTCAAACTATCAGTGTTCCTCTATGCATAATATGCATGTGTATAAAACATTCCTTTTGAATCACTCTTTCGTTGCGTAGTTTTAAAGATCTAAGCATACATTAGGGAGAGACAGACACCGAAAGCGACTTTGTTTTGTACTATGTAATGATAAATAATAGTAAACTTCTCAGATCCACTCAAAGAGTGCTCTGTACCTTTGAACAGACCCATCTAGGGGTACGTATTTCGATGCACTGCATCCGAATTTAGGGTTCATTTAGTCGCTACACTAAATTCAAACTAGGGAGTTTTATGAATGCCAAAAAAGGCAATATTTCTTTCAAATCATCGGCTAAGGGATTTTGTCAACCGATGTAGCGTGATCAACGCATAATATATTTCAAATTTATCTGAAGTTAAACGAGTCGATATATTTGACACATCCGTGACTATTTATGTTTATAAAGACATAATGCAAAGTTGGTACAGTTTTTCCTTTTTAAAATAAAGGTTATTTATACTTCACAACTATATTTACTGACAAAGGTAGGATTAATATTCGCCGATCACGTTTTGAATAAAACACACAAGTAACTTAAAAGATTTTATTTGCACAATGTATGTACATCGCCCACTCTACTGACGGTTTACAATTTTGATGTATAATAACCAAATTAAATACTTTGAACGTAATCAACGTGTTACAAAAAAAGCGTAGATGGCTGGTAAAAGTAATATTCTAAATATAATACTAATATAACTTCCTACAACCGCTCTTGAATCACAAAGTTTTTACGAAAAAAAAAAAAAAATTAATCTGCAGTTATTTATTAGCAATCAAAAAGTATCAAATATACGGGTTCCTATATTCATCGTTTTGCTCACAAATTTTAATAGTTTTTTTTTTAAACTAAAACCTAGTTTTTTCGATCATATGAATGGCCAGGGGAGGGGTAAAGATAGTTAAGATACATTTTTGTAAGAATCAGCGTTTGATTGACGAGTATTTTCATGTGGCATAGTGACGCCATCATGTTTTACTATTGGCGCGAAATGCCATTTTGATTTTTAAACGTCATAAATTTCGATTCTTTTTACAGAGAATATTTATTATGATATACGTTATTAAGCATCGCATTTGCATTATTAAAAATGTAGTGCAACAAAATATGGCGTCAATTGTATGACAGTATATTCAGAAGCCGTAGTCTCCAAACAGAATATCAAAATAATATCGAATAAGACCCGTTTATATTGATAGCTTGTTTCACTAAATGCCTGTTTATACAAAAGATTCATATAAATAAACAATAAATATCCGCTTCACACTCAACGGTCCCCAGTAGGATTTTCTCCTGTGTCGGGGGTCCGGAAACTCACAATACACAAGCACAAACGCCCAGACCACGACAAACATCTATACCGTCAATACAAATGTCTGTCGTGACCGGGGATCGAACCCGGGACCGCTAGCGCAACAGCCAATGCTGTGACAACTGCGCTAACGCATCGTCATATGAGAATTATTAAAACATAACATGCCAAAATAAATAATAAGAATGTTTTATTTATTATATGATAGAATTTAGATGCATTTGTGTTGTTTGATTCTTGTATTAATCATAAATTGTTTCTTCTGAAAAGTTTAATTAACGTGATTTGACCCATAAAATAACATACCACATAAACATTAGAGGTGATTTACTTTGTGGTTGAATTTACATATATTTAAACATTTTTGAATATCATATCAAAAATTGACCGCTCCAGCGGGAATCGAACCCGCGTCTCCGACTGACCGTGTCGGCGCTCTAGCCAATTAAGCTATGGAAAGATGTACCCGCTCGAGCGAAATTCTTGATATGATGATTTTTATTTTCGGTTTAAGCGAACCGTGGCGCCGTCTATAGTGAGTTCTTTACAGAGACCCGTAACTATTCAAAGTTTCATATTACAATGAAAATCTTTGACAGGAGACGACACCATGCTATTTTTAATATGTACGATTTTATTTTTGTGTTACCCTCACATTAGGAATTCTAAACATTTTGAAATTATTTTTGTGTTACCCTCATATTAGAATTCCTAATGTGAGGGTAACACGAAAATAAAATCGTACATATTACATATATTTTTTATTATTTACTACTTAACTGACTGTAACAAAACGAATGGTTTTGTGAATATAGGAACTGGTGTAAATGAGGGTAATCAGAGAAACTAAGTGAGTCAGCAAGGTGACACGCCATGCTCCTGTTCGATGTGGTCTCGGAAGACTTCCCTCTCCCCGGACTCGAACCCGCACGCCCCGCACACCAACACATCGGCCGCTAGGACCTCTGAGCTCTCCAGCAGTAACTGTCCCGATCGGGCTCCTATCACACTCACATCTGCCGCTATAACAAAAATTTTAAAGTAAATATCATTATTATATCATATTACATAAGACTTTGCTGTAGGGTTACGGCAGTAAAGTATATAGCCACCCTCTCTTTTCCCGCAGGCGTCGTGAGAGGCGACTAAGGGATAACACAGTTCCACTACCTCCTTGGAACTTAAAAAGCCGACCGGTGGCGGGATAGCCATCCAACTGTTGGCTTTGAAATACACAGGCCGAAGACGGGCAGCAGCGTCTTCGGTGCGACAAAGCCCTGCCATCACCAAACCCTGCCCAGCGTGGTGACTGTGGGCAACACACATGAATTCACGCATTTTTGGCGTGAACTTGTGGAGGCCTATGTCCAGCAGTGGACTGTGATAGGCTGAAGTGATATTATATAAGAGTTTGTCCATAATTTTTTTTTGCAAATAGTGATATACTACGTGTATAGTAATAATTTAATAAGTAATTGAAAGACAACACTAAAAAGGTAAATAAAATAAAATACTCACTCGACGAACTTTCCAGGTGTTTTTCTTTCACATGTTTCATTAACTGCAACACAAAAATAAATATATTTAAGTAAAACATTCCAAACATTCATCTAAAACAGCGACAGTTTGCGGTTCGATTCCCGCTCGGAACGGATATTTGTAAAAATAAATAAATATCGGTTTGGATATCATCTGTCCTGGTGGGACTTCCCACAGTGCCGAAGAATACGTTAAGCCGTCGGTCTTGGTTATCATCATAAATATCTGATAGCGATCGTTACTCATAGTATTCACCACCTGAGTATGTGTGGCCCCCAGTAGGGACACTGTATCTACGCACCTGCGTGTGTGTGGCCCCGCGGTAGGGACACTGTGTCTACGCACCTGCGTGTGTGTGGCCCCGCGGTAGGGACAGTGTGTACGCACCTGCGTGTGTGTGGCCCCGCGGTAGGGACAGTGTGTACGCACCTGCGTGTGTGTGGCCCCGCGGTAGGGACAGTGTGTACGCACCTGCGTGTGTGTGGCCCCCAGTAGGGACACTGTATCTACGCACCTGCGTGTGTGTGGCCCCGCGGTAGGGACAGTGTGTACGCACCTGCGTGTGTGTGCCCTCCCGGTAGGGACACTGTGTCTACGCACCTGCGTGTGTGTGGCCCCGCGGTAGGGACACTGTGTCTACGCACCTGCGTGTGTGTGGCCCCGCGGTAGGGACAGTGTGTACGCACCTGCGTGTGTGTGGCCCCGCGGTAGGGACAGTGTGTACGCACCTGCGTGTGTGTGGCCCCGCGGTAGGGACAGTGTGTACGCACCTGCGTGTGTGTGGCCCCGCGGTAGGGACACTGTGTCTACGCACCTGCGTGTGTGTGGCCCCGCGGTAGGGACAGTGTGTACGCACCTGCGTGTGTGTGGCCCCGCGGTAGGGACAGTGTGTACGCACCTGCGTGTGTGTGGCCCCGCGGTAGGGACAGTGTGTACGCACCTGCGTGTGTGTGGCCCCGCGGTAGGGACACTGTGTCTACGCACCTGCGTGTGTGTGGCCCCGCGGTAGGGACAGTGTGTACGCACCTGCGTGTGTGTGGCCCCGCGGTAGGGACAGTGTGTACGCACCTGCGTGTGTGTGGCCCCGCGGTAGGGACAGTGTGTACGCACCTGCGTGTGTGTGGCCCCGCGGTAGGGACAGTGTGTACGCACCTGCGTGTGTGTGGCCCCGCGGTAGGGACACTGTGTCTACGCACCTGCGTGTGTGTGGCCCCGCGGTAGGGACAGTGTGTACGCACCTGCGTGTGTGTGGCCCCGCGGTAGGGACAGTGTGTACGCACCTGCGTGTGTGTGGCCCCGCGGTAGGGACAGTGTGTACGCACCTGCGTGTGTGTGGCCCCGCGGTAGGGACACTGTGTCTACGCACCTGCGTGTGTGTGGCCCCGCGGTAGGGACAGTGTGTACGCACCTGCGTGTGTGTGGCCCCGCGGTAGGGACAGTGTGTACGCACCTGCGTGTGTGTGGCCCCGCGGTAGGGACAGTGTGTACGCACCTGCGTGTGTGTGGCCCCGCGGTAGGGACAGTGTGTACGCACCTGCGTGTGTGTGGCCCCGCGGTAGGGACAGTGTGTACGCACCTGCGTGTGTGTGGCCCCGCGGTAGGGACACTGTGTCTACGCACCTGCGTGTGTGTGGCCCCGCGGTAGGGACAGTGTGTACGCACCTGCGTGTGTGTGGCCCCGCGGTAGGGACAGTGTGTACGCACCTGCGTGTGTGTGGCCCCGCGGTAGGGACAGTGTGTACGCACCTGCGTGTGTGAGGCCCCGCGGTAGGGACACTGTGTCTACGCACCTGCGTGTGTGTGGCCCCGCGGTAGGGACAGTGTGTACGCACCTGCGTGTGTGTGGCCCCGCGGTAGGGACACTGTGTCTACGCACCTGCGTGTGTGTGGCCCCGCGGTAGGGACAGTGTGTACGCACCTGCGTGTGTGTGGCCCCGCGGTAGGGACAGTGTGTACGCACCTGCGTGTGTGTGGCCCCGCGGTAGGGACACTGTGTCTACGCACCTGCGTGTGTGTGGCCCCGCGGTAGGGACAGTGTGTACGCACCTGCGTGTGTGTGGCCCCGCGGTAGGGACAGTGTGTACGCACCTGCGTGTGTGTGGCCCCGCGGTAGGGACAGTGTGTACGCACCTGCGTGTGTGTGGCCCCGCGGTAGGGACACTGTGTCTACGCACCTGCGTGTGTGTGGCCCCGCGGTAGGGACAGTGTGTACGCACCTGCGTGTGTGTGGCCCCGCGGTAGGGACAGTGTGTACGCACCTGCGTGTGTGTGGCCCCGCGGTAGGGACAGTGTGTACGCACCTGCGTGTGTGTGGCCCCGCGGTAGGGACAGTGTGTACGCACCTGCGTGTGTGTGGCCCCGCGGTAGGGACAGTGTGTACGCACCTGCGTGTGTGTGGCCCCGCGGTAGGGACACTGTGTCTACGCACCTGCGTGTGTGTGGCCCCGCGGTAGGGACAGTGTGTACGCACCTGCGTGTGTGTGGCCCCGCGGTAGGGACAGTGTGTACGCACCTGCGTGTGTGTGGCCCCGCGGTAGGGACAGTGTGTACGCACCTGCGTGTGTGAGGCCCCGCGGTAGGGACAGTGTGTACGCACCTGCGTGTGTGTGGCCCCGCGGTAGGGACACTGTGTCTACGCACCTGCGTGTGTGTGGCCCCGCGGTAGGGACAGTGTGTACGCACCTGCGTGTGTGTGGCCCCGCGGTAGGGACAGTGTGTACGCACCTGCGTGTGTGTGGCCCCGCGGTAGGGACAGTGTGTACGCACCTGCGTGTGTGAGGCCCCGCGGTAGGGACAGTGTGTACGCACCTGCGTGTGTGTGGCCCCGCGGTAGGGACACTGTGTCTACGCACCTGCGTGTGTGTGGCCCCGCGGTAGGGACAGTGTGTACGCACCTGCGTGTGTGTGGCCCCGCGGTAGGGACAGTGTGTACGCACCTGCGTGTGTGTGGCCCCGCGGTAGGGACAGTGTGTACGCACCTGCGTGTGTGTGGCCCCGCGGTAGGGACACTGTGTCTACGCACCTGCGTGTGTGTGGCCCCGCGGTAGGGACAGTGTGTACGCACCTGCGTGTGTGTGGCCCCGCGGTAGGGACAGTGTGTACGCACCTGCGTGTGTGTGGCCCCGCGGTAGGGACAGTGTGTACGCACCTGCGTGTGTGAGGCCCCGCGGTAGGGACAGGGTGTACGCACCTGCGTGTGTGTGGCCCCGCGGTAGGGACACTGTGTCTACGCACCTGCGTGTGTGTGGCCCCGCGGTAGGGACAGTGTGTACGCACCTGCGTGTGTGTGGCCCCGCGGTAGGGACAGTGTGTACGCACCTGCGTGTGTGTGGCCCCGCGGTAGGGACAGCGCGCGCACTGCAGCGCGCTGGCGGCGGCGCGCCCCCCGCCCCGCCAGCGGGTGGAGCCGCCGCCGTGCTCCGCCGCCTGGGAACAGGTTGACACTGGTAGAGGTCGTCACTGGTGACTGGGGTTGTCACTGGTGAGCGTCAGAGTGTAGCGGTGAAAGGGGCTCTCAGTCACTGTTGTACTCTGCTTTGTATCCCAGTATGTTGTAACAGTTTGTTCGAGAGGGCGAAGGGTTACGCTACCGGTTGACGGGTCTCATTACCTCTATTAGAGTAACGAGCTCTACACTACATCGTGGGAGATTCTTAAAGTTTGAATGTGGATCTTTTGAAATTGTTAGGATAAGATCTACCGCATTAAATTGTGGCAGTTTCTTAGTCTCAATATACACGCAAATTTAAGAAATTGTTAGGATAGAGTGTGATTAGAGGCAGCAGTGGACAAAATCCCTAAATATAAAAATATGTTGTTAAAATAGAATGCAATAGAGTAGTGTAGAGAGCAGTAGTGTTTAAACTCTCTTTAGGTCTTTAGGATACTATTATAAACAATGGAATAGATATTCAAATTAGAAATTTTAAGGTAGAGAATGTAGTGCTGTAGGATTATAAGAAACCATTACAATGGAGTACAGTAGTCGTACAAATCTCACTTTAAGACTCACTGGAGTCGTATTGTGGGACCTTAAGGCGCTGTTACAATAATATTTTTTGTGGACTATATCAAAAAGATTTCTTCACATTTTTATCATATATTTTGAAGATAATTATGCCTAATGTTACAAATAAATAATCAATGATAAGGTTGGTTGTAAGCAGATTTAGACAAAAAATTATTAAAACTATCTCTAAGGACAACTCAATTAATACAAGATTGTACTTAAGTATTACTTACTTTATTACAGACATATAATTGGTCCCAAGATTATTATTTAAGTATATATTATTTTTTTAAAGTCAGTCTTCGTTAGAATCGCTGTAATTTGACATACGATGAAACAAAACGTGTCATGATAAAGATACAAACACGTGTGTAGGAGAGAGTGAGATAGAATTCATTACACAGTATTTTATATTCTTAGTGACAAAATCACACGTAGGCTACTTTTCAGAAGTTTTACGACTGCCGTGTGTAAATTGCATACACATTCTTTTAGTACATAGGAAGCAAACACAATGTACAACATTACAATTAACTCAACACATCATCTATCTATAAATATAATAAAATAGTAGGAAAGTCAAAACTGTACATTGAATATTTTTTTAAAAGAATACTTGGGGTGTGATTTACAATCGATACAGAAGCCAAAAATATAGTTTTTAGATTTTTTGTCTGTTTGTCTATATGTATGTCCGGGATAAACTCAAAAAGTACAGCATGGATTTACTTCAAATTTGGCACGAATATTATTAAGAAATAAAGTTCTTAAACCTGAAGAAGTCAGGTCAACCTAGCCTATATGGCTACATAATATCACACTATCACCTACGGGGAACGCAGTGAACCTTTATTTCTCCAATGCATTCTATAACAACGTGTAATCTAACGACGTATATTTGAATGTTGTTGTTATTATGTTAATAACCATGCTATAAGCTAGCTTGACACTATAAATAAAGCCATTCTGTAGTATGTTTAGTATCTATAAAAAATATAAATATAAAGAAAACAAAACAAGTGTGCCTTAGACCACACGACTGAAGTAAGACTTCTTTAGCTCCTACAGTAACGAACGAAACGAGACGTAACTCTATCTCTTTATGTCTTCACTAATTTATATCTCCCTCTCAACTTCCGTTCGACTCGCCCGATGACACTTTAAGCAACGCTCTCGTCACGGATTCACCAGCTTACTCCCCAAGTCAAGCGTAAGTAAAGAAGTTTTACTTCGAAAAAAAAAAACAAAAGAAATTATCAAACATTGATACGCTGTCCACTAACCTTGTGGGCTGTTAATTCTTTAATAGCGTTGCATTTGAAGCTACACAGCTTGCAAGAGTACAGAAACAGCTTGAACTGAGGGGATGAGAGCAGCTCGTGGGGAGGGGGCAGCTCGCTCTTACGTTTCCTACTGCGGCCTCTGGTGGGCTGGATGGACATTAGAGCTCTGGAACGGAGTAATTAGTAGAATGACTTAAGTATCTTTAATTTTTAATTTGTAAAATGACGATATGAAAGTTTAATAAAGGAAATATTCTGTTCAAAATCTGGAACAGCCCAACTGGTATGTACCACAACCTTACAGAAGATCACAGCTACATAATACTGTTTTGAATTATTGCGTTACTGTTGTGAATAAGGTCGTGAGCTCCTGGGGAGGGTCAAGGGTAGAGTTGGTAAATCGCTTGCGATGCTTCTATTGCTTTCAAGCAGCAGTGCAGTGTTGTGACCAGAGCTCCTGGGGCAATTGGGGATAGGATCGGCAACGCGTTTGCGATGATTCTGGTGTTGCAGGTGTCTATAAGCTACGAGTGTGAAGCAACTTACTTTGCTTTCTGTAACGCCTTCGCCCTTTCCAATATTTCAGCGGGTGTCATTTTGGGTTTTTCCTGTAATAGAAAAAAACCAGATCAGTGAACGACTGGTAAAATTATATATATAGGTATAGAAGTTTATCGAGTTAGAACTATTTTACTATTTTTAAATATTTGAGTGAATTTTATTTTTATCTGGTATTCTATTGATGATATGCGCAACCGCTCTGGTGTAGTTGTGCGTGTGTCGTGTGTCTAAACACGGCGGTATACGGCTTCGATTTTCGTCCGGGATGGGTATCAATAGTATCGTACAAGTATATGTTTCCGATTTGGTTATCTGCCCTTGTGGGTCTCCCCACCGTGCCTTGGAGAGCACGTTAAGCTGTCGATCCCGGTTGCTATCATATACACCTGATAGCGATCATTACTTATAGTGGGGAACTCATACGCCAATACATACACTAAAGATTATTACATGTTAATCAAATATATAGCACATATAAACATGTTAAATTAATATTTGTTCTGATGTAATCAAGCAAAACTTCCAACCAACATGAATGGTCCTAGATTTGATTCCCACTCCAAGATTTGACTAACAAGTACTTTTCTAGATGCTGATTTTAAGTTAAAGGCGACGGGAATCTTTGGCCTGAACTTGAATAGACCTATTTACAAAAGTATAAGTATGGATGACCACCTGGGAACACTGCGTGACATTGGCTTTTTTTTTCAATTGTTGTTTGTAATTTAGTTTAACATAAAAATTATAGATTACATTATGAAACTCAATTTTTATTAGAATAGATACTTAAAGTAAAGCAAGCGTATTAAAGAAATTCGAGTTACGAAATGAATCAGTCAATAATCTAACATAATTCAACAAAATACATCATGTTCCTGCTAATTTATTCTTTCACGACATACAAAAGAATGAAATATTTAAGAAACATTAAAGTACTTTTTTACAACTTACAGAAAACGACGTATAAAATGTAATATATAAAATTCTCGTGTCGCAGTGTTTGTAGCTAAACTCCTCCGAAACGGCTTGACCGATTCTCATGAAACTTTGTGGGCATATCGGGTAGGTCTGAGAATCGAACAACATCTATTTTTCATCCACCTGAATGTTAAGGGTAGTCCACCCCTGTTTTTTTTATTTAAATTTTTAGATAAATTATTTATTTTATATTTTATTATGATTAGGCGTTGAAAAATACATACAACCCTAAATTTTCACCAAGCCGATGTTTGTCGAGTTAGCTAGTTATGTTTATAAATATATACAACGTTCACATCTCGACAAAACAGAGCCACCTAACGTGTAGTATAGAAAATACAAAGGTTGTTAAATTGATATCGATAGTATTACATTGCAAACTAATAACTAGATGGCGCTGGATCGGAAATATAAATCTTTAGAATTTTTCTTATTTTTATAATTAGTTTTCTTTTTCAATTAGTTTTTTTTTTCAATTAGCCAAAGAAGTTTCACTTCTGACATGTGTACTTTGAACGCACGCAACTTTTTTATTTATTTATTATTTAGATATACTTTAAACGTAAATATTTATTACTTTAGGTAAAAAATATACAATATAACCTCCTTAGGCTCCGTTTTGATAGGCTTTGACTGGTTGGTCTGCGGCAGCGAGGACTGTAAGAACACCATGGGTCCCTGTTCACCCTCCAACACCACGTACGACTCTTGGTTGTCTCGGTCTGGAAGATAAAATTGACATCAAGATGAATGTATCAATATATTCATTTATCACTCAAATGAGTTCATATTGCATATTACATATTTTCTAAATAAATAATAATAACAAAAAAACGAGCTTCATTTAACTTATATACCCTATATACTTCCGTTCGCCTAGCCCGATCACACTTTTTGTAACTCTCTCGTCACGAATTCACCAGCTTACTCCCAAACCGAGCGTGCGTAAAGTTTCACTTCAATACTCTTGCACACAATAAGGAAATGTAACAAAATAGTGACATACAAAGAAAGGTGTACCAAGGTGGGCTTATCGCTAAGATCAATTTGTATCAGGCAACCTTAGGGTATAGGACAGTGTAGAAAATGAAAAGCGGTAGGGAAGTGTACAAAAATGTGATAAAGAATTGGCATGGAGTACACAATGATGTTATAAAAAGTGGTAAACAGTAAAAAATACTACATATACGCACATACATAATATATACAAATATTATCTTTGTCATTTATATTCTTCTTTTTAAGTATCTTAATAAAATAAAACAAAATATTTCTATATCTGTGTATATTACTTTATTTAGTCACCTGGGGTACAGTTGGGGGGGGGGGGGCATTTTGATACATAAAAATAGTTTGTATCAGACAATTTCACAAAAAATTGATAATAATTTTACCCAGGTGGTTTGCCGACCTAGTCATACAGAAGCAAGTGGTACATACCATCACAATCCTCATTGGACAGGACACAAGTGACGGTGGTGTCGTCACCACTTTCCCCATCGTTACTGACTAGACGGTACGCTTCCTGACCATCTTCACACCTGAAATATACAAACTAAATATTAACTTTTATCAAGGCGGCTTTTAAGCGCAAGTGCAAGCTGTCAAAAAGATAATGACGTGTATTTCGGTACTGCGGCAGAAATAAGAGTAATTATTGAGACATATTAAAAAAAAAAGTGTGTCGTAGTAACAAATAAGACCAAAAAGGTGAAAAAAATCCCGTTCAGAAAGGTTTAAGTAAACGCATGAACTGCGATAGCCGAATACTTTAACACGCGAAAGTTATGTCCCGTGGTATAATATAACATTGCTGTGGTAAAATAGTGCGTATGCTCTCAAACGCAGGCGACTCCGGGTTCGATTCCCATGTACAAGCACTTCTTTCCGGTTTGGATGTTTGTTCTATCCTTGTGGGTCTCCCCTTGGAGAGAACTTTAAAATTTTAGAACTTTTTCCTACGTGGAGAATGAGGCCTATGCCCAGCAGTGGGATGTATAGGCTGAATTAATAAGTAAAACATGGCGAACCAAAATATAGTATGCGTACTACGTCATTGGCTATATTTCGGCCATTTCGCATTACTCAAACAAGGAATAAGAGAAAAAATTAAAAATATGATGTGTTGTATTAAAAAAATAGGGTATCCCAAAATTTCTGTACACCATTGTATATTCAGTATTGTGTCTACCAATTTATTTATAAATAAATAAATATAAGATTCTCGTGTCACAGTGTTAAGGGACAAACTCCTCCAAAACAGCTTGACTGACTCTTATGGAAATTTTGTGCATGTTTGGTAGGTCGGAGAATTGGTTGTTACCCATTTTTTAAGCCCGTGAGTTATAAGGGTGGGTTTTTTTTTTAATGTTAGAAAATGTTAAAGAACCTTCTCTCTACGACTGAGTAACCTTCGAAATTGTGTAGACGGTAATTTCTGAAATGATGGTTTTTAGGGTTAGCTAGGTAGGCTTATTTTTATATTTTGTTACATGAGGGTAAGTGTAAAAAATTGAAATTAAACTACCGTTGGTTTATTATTTTAATATTTTTCCAACCTGCTTCAAAATTTGTATTTGGTCCTAGCCCCTAAAGATTTATTACTATTTTCTTTGTCAACGGCACATTGTATTCCGAAATAGCCGAGCAACTTTTTCCGACATGTGCCGGGTGGCAAATGGCCACCTGGTTGGTGTTTTTTCATTTTTTTGGAAAATAATTTATCATTTCGAAACCCAATTTTTTAATAGCGTTTAGCGGCAAAACTAACTGAGGTGGGGCACAGCAGGACATTTCCTTCCAGGAGTCCTGCTCAAAGTATTGAGCAGCCCGACATACAAAAGAACACAGCCAAATAATACTGCTCTTAAGCAGTGTTTTGTTCCTGTGGTGAGTAAGGTGACCAGAGCTCCTAGGGGGAGATGATCTTCAATTGGAAAATTTATAATAATTTAAAGTATGCATTCACTCACCTCACCAAAGTCAAGTTGAGTAGATCAACAACTACATTCTTATCAGAGTCCAACACTTGCATGTACTTGAGTTCATTGCTGCTGCTCTCTGAACCCTCGGCTATGATGTGTCCTTGTATACCCTCCACCTTGAAACATATTAAGAAATTATTATATATTTGAAGTTTTTTAGATGCGTGACGTTTCGGATACTTTACAGCAACCACGGTCACAGGAGAACTGTAAAGTATCCGAAACGTCAGGCTTTTAAAAATCAAAACCAAAAACAAATTTATTCAAATAGGCTTCAAAAGCACCTTCAAAACGTCATTTCACAAATTCAAATTTTAATTCTTTTTAAAAGTGAAGCTACCACTGGTTCAGAATGCAGTTTCTGCAGAGAGGAACCGACAAGAAACTCAACAGTTATTCTTTAAAAAAAATTAAACGGTGTTTTATACAAATTTGGTGGATATCTTGCATGATAAACAGCATTAATAAATGTAAAGTCCAAGGTAAAAAACCAACTCACTTTAGCTCCCTTATCGTAAGGACTCATTTCAACTATTTCTAACTGCCCTGAAACAAAAACAACAATTTATTAAAATAAATATTTATTTTATTACATGTAACAAACAATCATTACAACATTTCTTAAATAAAAAATATAAGAAAAACAAAAATCAATCAAGTTTTTATGAAAAATATTTTAACACGAGACGTCCATCCCAGTGGCGTAGCAGCACCCCTTTGGTAATAGCGCCAGGGGTTGATGCCCCCTCTTGCCCCACTGGATAAATAGTAATTATTAATGGGGTAATAAAAGTCCAATATATAAAGTATGGATCAAGAGACCCAAGTTAATTTGAAAATATGTACAGAATTTTTTATGATTAGGTGCTAAGTACATATGTAGTAGTAATATTGAAAAGTGAATGCGCTTGAGACAAGTTGTGTGATTTCAATATATCAAAGAAATAAGTTCTTAACATTTTTGATTATCATATCAGAATCGGACAGACCGACACGGTCAGTCGGAGACGCGGGTTCGAATCCCGCTGGAGCGGTCAATTTTTGATATGATAATCAAAAATGTTTAGAATTCCTAATGTGAGGGTAACACAAAAATAAAATCGTACATATTAAATAAGTTCTTCTTCTTCTTCTTCTTCTTCTTTAATTTATGGCATGTCAGCGTCGCAACTATTCGTTGTGCAACATTCTGCCAGTGTCAAGTATGAGATTGGGGGGTAAAGTTATTCGCGTCCGTAGGTACTACCTAACCACTTGCCCCTACACGTGCCCCCTGGGTGGTGCTAAATGAATAACAAACCGAGAGTGCCTGCGCAAGCAACCGTGGGCAGTGCTGGCGCGGGCACTCCCGTAACACACACACACACATAGCATACTCACCTAGAACACCACATTCATACTACACAGATACACTCCCTCAGGCCCCCACACGCGCAAGAGCGTACATACTAAACATGCACCTACACACTTTCTACACACAATAGACACCCACAACAAGGTTCAAACATAACACTTCTGCAGGGATGGTGTGGTCAAGTTCCTGCGGACCTTCCCTCGCAACAGTAAGCGAAGGTTGGCCTTAATTGACCACCTGCGTGTTTGTGCCGTGCGCGGGGACCCGTAAGGGGGGATGAAGGAATCCTGGTGGCTGAGCCGAAAGAGCGTCGGCTGTTGTACGTCTCCTAGGCAACACTCCACTTTGGTCTGGATTTCTCCTGACACGGGAGGCCGGAGGCTAGCCACCTCCGGTCAATCGGCTGCGACGTCCCGTCAGAGGGCCGTCAGGCGAGAGCTCTGTCCCGTTGGGGGTGGACGACGGGTGGGACGGTGAAAATCATCTCGCCCAGCTCGGCCTGCATCCTGGCGGGGTGGGGCTCTATATCCTGAGGTGACTTCTGGCGCTGACAGCGTCCCCACTTGAGGGCTCGAAGGAGGGTGGAAGCACTCTCAGGATGAAATTTTTCTACCACTATTATGGCTAATAAAAATAAAACTAAAAAATCTAATACCAAGGCCGCACCGGGGGCGAACAACCCTGCTGGAGCGCCTACCACCAACCAACCGGCTGCACCTCAGGTTTCTAACCTGAGTGTTGCGCCAACTGATAAACCGGCTGCACCTCGGGCTCACAACCTGAGTGTTGCGCCAACCCAATTACCGGCTGCACCTCAGGTGCAGCACCTGAGTAGTGAAGCGGGTACTAGTACCATGGACCTCACTTCTCTGAAGGCAGCAATGCCGACAGCCACCCAACCCTGGCAGGAAGAATCTTGTTGGAACCTGGTGGCCGTTAAGAGGAGAGAGGTCAAAAAACATGACCAGGTGTCGGCTCGCAAGGGGAAGCGGGCTGTAGTCCGTGCGGAGGCGCGGCGAGCGCGACGCCCGACTGACGACGGGAGTAGGCCGCTTGAAGCTGCCGAAGGGACCGAAAGGACCCACGCTGCCCCTGTCAGTGTTGCGCTGGTCCCTGGCGTAGCCGGGCCAGCTGCACCTGTGGGGGCACCCTCTGAAGTTGTGGCAACTGCTGCTGCCAGCGCCTCCAGAACCAAGCGAGCCAGACGCCGCAACAAAAATACGACGAAGGTTAGCCACGGGGAGCATCCGAGTCGGCCAAAACCCGCGAAGCGGGACCGACCGGATGACTCCCTTACACCTCAGGGTAGTGGCAAACGTCGTAAACCTACCCACACCACCGACTCCATCAGATACGCGGACGCGTTAAAGTCTAATGACTACTGTGTCGCGATCATGATGGAGCCTTACCATGACCTCTCGAAGGAGCAGGCTGAGGCCATTGAGAGGCGGTTGCAGGGGGTGATGGACGAGGAAATATTCTCACCCAGCACTTCCGCAACTCCCGTTGCTGCACCGCAGTTTAGGGGGAAAGCCTTCCATAGTGAGGGCACCCTTAAGATGTGGTGCAGGGACGATTTTGCCCTTCAGTGGCTTCGTCGCTCCATAGGGAGGATCACATCACCACGCGCGGGAACCAGGCTGGTTGTCAAAAGGCAGTCTGAAATCCCGCGGCGTGTCAAAGTGGGGCTCTTGATCCCGCAGGTGGACCTGGAGGATACTCTGGATAAGATCCGCCTGCGGATCATGTGCCAGAACCCGCAGTTCCGCGTCTCCAACTGGGCGCTCTACAATGCGGTGCCAACGGAGGAGAAGACATCCATGTATCTCCTCCTTGGCATCCCAGAGGATGACGCGGAAAAGCTGAGGGGAAGCGAGCGTAGAGTTTACTACAAGTTTGGTAACATCTACGCTCGCTTCCACGACGACCGCACTACCGCACTGCCGAATCTCGGAGCGGACGAGAAGGTCCTTAGTGACCCAGGCAGTGCAGACAACAAAATGGTGGAGGGACAGCCGGGCTCCAGTAAGGAGCCTGTCGTCGACACCGGCTCGTCCGAGGAGGGTCCCCAAATAGACCTGGGTGATCTCTCCAAGGACGAGCCAGGGGATCCTGACGACGCCATCCTGGAATCCAGCGATGATGGCGGTGCCAGCTCCTCCTAAATGCCTACTAACAATTACCCAAGCTAACCTCCAGCATAGCCAGACTGCGACGGCCAACTTACGCAGATTGCTGGAGGGCAAAACGAAGACCGTGGCCCTGATCCAAGAGCCGTGGATCAGGAAGGGGAGGATCTGCGGTCTAAGCAACATTGGAGGTAAGTTACTTCTAAATAACAACGTACACCACCCACGCACTTGTATCTACGCACACAAGGACGTGAACATCACCTTAATAACCGAGTTCTGTAGCAGAGATCTTACAACCGTCAGGCTCCAAAAAGAACCCTCTTCAGGCTTACCTGATGTGGTGATAGCATCTGCCTACCTGCCGGGTGATGCTGAAATCCCCACCCCAGAGCTAGCCGCGCTTGCTGAGCACTGCGAGCGCCAGGGTCTGGAGCTCATCATATCCGCTGACTCCAATGCGCACCATGCGCTATGGGGCAGCAAGGACAACAACCAGCGAGGTGAGGACTTTGTTTCTTTTTTAATCGCAACTAACCTTAACATTATAAATAAAGGATCTGAACCAACTTTTGTAACTTCGAGATCCCAAACCATCATTGATCTAACTCTGGCGACAGAGCATGTGTCCGAATATATTTCAGATTGGCATGTGTCTGACGACGTGTCGTGCTCCGATCACCGGTGGATCAAATATAACCTGGAAATCACGCTGACGTCACCTAAACCCCGCCGTAACCCTCGGAAGATGGACCGCGGCAGGTATGAGCTTCTGACAACGGAGAAACTCAAAGGCGTCGTACTACCCGATAACCATGAAGGCACGGAAGACATAGATAACCATATCAACCTGATAACCGACTGCCTAATCACCAGCTTCGAACAAACATGCCCACTTTCATCGCCCAGTGCGCGACAGTTTCGTAGGGGGCACTGGTGGGGACCGGAGCTCGAGAAGCTACGACGCAGGGTGAGGAAGTTGTTCAACAGAGCAAAGAATACTCGTCTCGAACACCATTGGGACGCCTACAAGCAAGCCCAATATCACTACAAAAGGCGCATCAGAACGAGGAAGAGGGAGTGCTGGAGGCGCTTTTGTACCAATATTGAAACGAACAATCAGGCGAACAGAGTTAAGAATATAGTGTGCAGCGAACCAGTGCACAACCTGGGATGCCTGAAGAAACCGGATGGAACATATACCAAAACGGATCTGGAAACCTCAGAACTGTTAATCACTACACACTTCCCAGGATGCCAAATCGAAAGTAATGTGGCATGGGAGGAAGAGCCAAAGAAGACACCTGTAATGGTGGACTGGATCACCGCCAAGAAAATTGTCACACATGACAAAGTAATCTGGGCCATCAACAGTTTCCTTCCATATAAGTCGGCAGGGCTGGATAAGGTATTTCCAGGCCTGCTAAGATGGAGTGATAGGAAGCTAATCGACCACCTCGTCTCTATATATAGGAGTTGCTTAGCATACTGCTACACTCCAAAGTTATGGAGGGAGGTTAAGGTAGTCTTCATACCCAAACCCGGCAAAGGAGACTACTCGCAACCCAAATCATTCAGACCTATTAGCCTTACCTCCTTTCTATTGAAAGTTCTGGAAAGGCTAATAGATCGGGAGCTGAGGAGCACAACTTTGGTTGAGCAACCTCTGAATCCCAACCAGCACGCCTACTCAATGGGCAAATCAACGGATTCTGCCCTACATAAGGTTATATCCTATATAGAGGGCAATCTCCACCACAAAATATCAACTCTAGGCGCCTTTATCGATATTGAAGGGGCCTTTGATAAAACTAAGTTTACCAGCATAAGCCGGGCCCTGACTAAGCGTGGAGTCAATAACACAATTGCCGGGTGGATTGACGGCATGCTCAGGTACAGGGCCATCCAATTCACTGTGAATGAAACAACCAGAGGCGTTGTAGCGAGGGGGTGTCCGCAGGGGGGGGTCCTTTCCCCGCTCCTGTGGAACATAGTGATCGACGAACTGATCACCTTGCTCAATGACCGCAGATTTCTCACAGTTGGCTATGCAGACGACTTAACTGTACTCGTCAGTGGACCATCTGAGAGGACAGTCTGCGACCAAATGAGGGCCGCACTAAAAGTCGTTGAACAGTGGTGTGCAGACCACGAACTAACAGTGAACCCCGCAAAGACGGAACTTGTGATGTTCACTAATAAACGGAATTTAGGGAACCTCAAACTCCCTAAATTATTTGGCACCAGTCTTGCCCTAACCAAGGAGGTCAAATATCTTGGAGTAATCCTGGATAGTAAACTTCTTTGGAACAGGCATTTAGACTCAAAAATCAACAAAGCCAGCATAATCCTCTGCCAATGCAAACGGCTCCTCGGCAAAAGCTGGGGCATATCACCTAAAATTACTCTATGGCTTTACAAAACCATTGTCAGGCCTATTATTACCTACGGTGCGGTAATCTGGTGGCAGAGAACAGAACTTATAACCGTTAAAAATAAGCTCCAGCGGTTTCAGAGAATAGCGTGCTCTGCAATCACTGGTTGCATGCGTACCGCTCCCACGGCAGCTCTTGAGGTTATGCTTGACCTGGCACCGCTTGATCTGTTTATACAACAGGAGGCGGCTATGTCAGCTATCAGGCTGAAACACTTGGGCCTGTGGTGCAACCAGGAGGGTCCACACAACAAACTTTGGAGCAACCTTGTGAGCTATGAGCCACTGCTTGCCGCTCCATGTGATAGGATTCCCAAACAACATATTTTTGAAAGGAAATACCATATACAACCATTTGAGGCTGTAAGAGACCAGTCTGGCATACGTGAGGTCCGCATCTACACGGACGGCTCCAAAATGGGGTCTGGTACCGGTGCTGGAGTGTACTCACAAGACCTTAATATCAATTTATCACTAACGCTGGGCCAACACAGTTCCATCTTTCAATGTGAATGTGTTGCGATAACCCATGCAGCCACCGCCGTCCTGTCAAAAGGCATTAGGGGTTGCAAAATCCGTATTCTGTCGGACAGCATGGCTGTACTTAAAGCACTAGAGAGCAACTCGATCAACTCTAGTCTTATATACGAATGTCATCAAACCCTGGAAGTGTTAGCCTCACATAATGAGGTAATACTACAGTGGATAAAAGGACATAGTGGATCACACGGTAACGACGCTGCCGACGAGCTTGCAAGACGGGGGTCCAATACAAAGGTTGCCGGCCCAACTATCCTAATGCCGCTACCTTTTGGACAACTGCGCTCGTGGGTAAGGCAACGTACACGTGCAAATCACAATGCCCTTTGGGCAAACCAAACCGGCTGTAGGCAGTCTAAATTGATACTCACAGAAGTATCACCGCAACTAGCGTGCCGACTGCTCAGTCTTAACCGTTTAGACATCCGAATAGTTGTAGGCACGATTACCGGCCATATGGCACTTAATCACCAACTATTCATCATGAATGCAACAGACAGCCCTCTTTGCAGGGGCTGTCTGGCTGCTGAAGAAACAGCCGCCCACGTAATCCTGGAATGCGAGGGAGTGGCCGCACACCGGGCTACCATCCTTAAGGGAATAAGGACGCTCCGAGAAGCCTGTGAACGCCCCAGGAGGCTTCTGAGCTTCTGGAAGGAGCTGGGCTGGCTGAATTAGTCAGCCCTCTTTTCACGTACAACGGACCACCTCTGTGTCTAAATGCGGAAAACCGAGCCCACTACAATACAATACAATACAATACAAGTATGAGATTATGTAAATTACGGAGGAAACTAGTTTTTGATGCAAGAAAGAACAATTGTTTGGGTTTTGTTACCTGCAGACAAACATAACAAATATTTTAGTAATTATCAGGGAGTTATACATCTAGGGTAGGGTCTAAACATAATTCTACTCTACAAAATGTAATATAATTATTAATATCTAACCATGTAATATAATTATTTATTGCAATAAATAGCATACAGTCTTTGCCTCAAATTCATAAAAATTATAATTTAATGTTATTAATGTTAATAAATTTGGATAGGAGAAATACCAATTCGGGGTTGTTGTAAAAGTTTAGTAGAGAGGAAACATTAATAGGAAGAGGGATGTTCAATTCAGGAAGAAGATTGTATATAGTGAATGAGTTGTTACGACAAGCGAAGAAAATATGGTCGAGGGACCCCTCTTCAAAACCACACTCGCACAGAGAGGAGTCTCTTATTCTAATTTTATTTAGAAAGACTGGGGTACAGCAATGGCCTAAACGAATTCTACATAAAATAGAGACAGATTTTTTATTCAATTTCTTGAACTTTGAAAACCATGGTTTTCTTGGAATAATGGGTTGGAATGAGGCATAAAATCTTCCTTTTATTTTGTTGGTCTTATCCCAGTCGTTCTGCCAAGATTGGTATGCTTGTCTCTGAGGAAGATTGAGGATGTCGTAAGTTTGATACCTGTAGTATTTATTGTCCACCTGATGGAAAGTAGCCTGCTTCGCAAGAGAATCCGCTACCTCATTACCTCTAATGCCTGAGTGTCCTGGGATCCAAACTAAGGTAATGTCTAGGCCTTTACTTGAACTTTTGAGTAGAGAGTTTCTAATATTTAAGATGATATCACTGTTTAATTTATTATAAATAGGGTTGATAATAATGGATTCCAGGGCACTTTTTGAGTCAGAAAAGATGACAGCGCTAGATATATTATGGCTCTCTATAAATAGACAAGCCTCTAATATACCCACACACTCACCAGTAAATACAGATGAATGGGGAGGACATTGAAATTGTAGGGCAATTTTCGAATTTTGGTAATAGACAGCTACACCTGTTTTTCCTAATTCTGTCAATTTGGATGCATCGGTAAAAAATAAGTGGCTGTTATTCCATCTAGTGGCTACCTCTGAAGTAAAAAGGATGTTATTATGGGGGGATTCTTTGGCGAAGCCAAGGTTGACTATCACGTTAGCTGAATATGTTATCACCTCATACGGAAATTCATGCCAACACAGTTTCGGAAATGTTTGGATAGGAGAGTCCTGTTCTACGTAGCGCAGTTTTTTTAAACTATTAATTAAAAGTGGAGTCTGTTTATGATGCCAATAGGAAGAGGTAAGGCAGAGGTTGTATAGACACTCAAGTTTCTTCTTAAGTGGATGATCGGAGCGAGCATTTACACGGAGTAAAAAACGATCAGACAAAAACTGAAAACGAATAAAGAGGGGTGGTTCACCGCACTCTACTTGCAGTGCATTAATGGGGGTAGATCTCATACACCCAAGGACACAACGAAGTGCCCTAGACTGTAAGGAGTCTAAAGCTCTAAGAGAGGATTTGTTTGATGGTTTTAGGAGGAAGGTGCCGTAGTCCAGGGCACTTCTGACTATGGCATGATATAAAAGTTTTTGAGTAAATGGGTGAGAACCCCAGGAGACTCCAGATAGCGCCTTTATTATGTTTAAGTTACGTTCTGATTTTTTAATTATGTGCTCTATGTGTTTGATCCCAGTTAGTTTAGAATCTAAAATTAAGCCCAAAAATTTTACCGAATCACAAACTGGGATAGATTGACCTTCAATCTTCAGACTTACTAGAGGTATATTTTTCTTCCTGCTGAATGTTACAACGGAACTCTTTGAAGCCGACAACTGAAGGCCCCTCTCTTCCAGCCAGAGTGATAGTGAGTCGAGGGAGATTTGTAATGACGATGAAGCTTGGGAGATTGAGGTCGAAGAAATGTATAAAACTAGATCATCTGCATATTGTAATATTTGGCAGTCAGGGTTAAGCGAGAGATGGAGAGAAGAAGTATAAAGATTGTACAGGATAGGACTGAGTACACATCCCTGAGGAAGGCCTTTCCATACAAGGCGTGTACCGAGGTTCTGACCCGGGACCCGTAGCATGACCTCTCTACACATTAAAATACTGCATAGTACCCGTACTATCTTTTCTGGGATACTCAGCTGTTGTAGCTTGTACCTGAGTACAGAAAGAATCACGTTGTCGTATGCAGCCGTAATGTCAAGGAACGCGGCCAACACATATTCATTCCTGGAGAAAGCTATTCTGAGGTCAGTAACAAAAATGCCTAAACTGTCTGTAGTACATAGACCTTTTCGAAAACCAAACTGGGAGGAAGGAAGTAAACTGTTTTTTTCTACAAACCATTCCAGACGGTTTTTTAAAAGATGCTCGAATATTTTGGAAAAAGTAGACGAGAGAGCAATGGGGCGGTAACTATCACTTATCTCAGGTGGTTTTCCGTGTTTTAAAATAGGGATTATTATTTGAGTTTTCCAATCATTAGGAATGTAATTAAAATCAAAAAAAGCATTAATTAAATTTAGAAAATATTTTAAAACAATTTTGCCGGCCTTTATCAGGAAAGAGTAAGGGAAACCGTCAACTCCCGGAGCTGAATCTTTGACACGAGAGAGGATAGATTGGAGCTCAAACATAGTGAAAGGGTGATCTATGGCATGCGATGATGTTAAAAAGGTATGATCTGTGTGAGAGAGATCATCGAGGTTTGGAGCAAATGGAGGAGCTATTTTATCAAAGAGATTTCCTGCTACAATTTCAGAAATGCCGGGTGAATTTCGATAAGAGAGACCGTGCCTAAATCTATTTATTTGATTCCAAACTATACTGGAGCTGGTATCTGGTGAGAGGGATGCACAGAATTGACGCCAACGGCGAGTCTTTTTCCTTCGGAAAACACGTCTTGTCTTGGCAGCAATTCTCTGATAGTTTATTAAATTGCTATCTGTCATATTTTGTTTATAATCCTTTTCTGCATTTTTCCTAGCTTTTATCATCTCTGTGCACTCCTTATCCCACCAGGGGGGAGATGGTATTTTACCGGTTGTTGAATTTTTCAAGGGAATATTTAAATCAGCCGAATCTGAAACAGCCTTACAAAACTCCTTGTAGCACACATTAAGATTTTCTGGAGTAATTTGAGGTAATGATCGAACTTTATTTTCCAACAGTTTTTTATACTTGACCCAGTTGGCGCCAGACATCCTATATTTTAGTAGGGGTGGAAGTGGAAGTTGGGGGTAACATCTTAATGGGTAACAAGTAATAATAGGATAGTGATCACTACCAAATGTACTATCTAGAATGTTCCACTGTAAAAGAGTTGCTAAATCGTTTGAACATATTGTTAGATCTACACAACTCTTCCTTTGTCCAGGAGGAGTCATTCTTGTAGGTCGGCCATCATTAAGGATACAGAGACCTAACTCCTCGAGCAATTCTCCTAGTTCACTGCCAAAGGAGTCGTTTGTGTCTGATCCCCACATACTATTATGACAATTGAAGTCTCCTAGGATTAATATCGGAGGAGGAAAGAGCAAAAAGACATTGCGTAAAAAAGGAAGGATAGAAGAGTTTGGGTGGGGGAGGTATATAGAAAGAATACTTATATCTTTTATTTTTATACCAACAATATTTATGTTATTGCTATTGTGACCAGGGATGGTAAGATGAGTGGGTGTGAATTTATTATTAACAAGAATCATTGATCCTCCATAGCCATCTAATCGATCATCACGATATGATGAAAAACCCTGAAGAAAGAAGCGATGATCAGGTCTCAACCAAGTTTCTGTAATGCATATAATGGTGGGGCTGAGATTATTTGTGAGGTGGATAATTTCGTGTTTCTTGTTCTGGATGCTCCTAGCGTTCCACTGAAGAAACTTGAGTGGGTCCATTGTAACTATTTAGAATTGAGATGAGTTTGGTTGCTACGTGGTCTGTTATTGTAAGTTCATTTTTACTAAGAATATCTACTAATAATGTTAGAAGTAGGTTATTAATATTAGAAGATTCAGTATCTATTGTAGAAGTATTATTTAATGCACATCCATTTTGTGATTCAGGCATATTAAATTCGTTTAAGATATCTTGGTGCGCTTGTTTATCATAGCCCGGTGATAAAACAGGGCGTTGTTTACGGGTGGCTAAAACAGTTTTCTTAAATGAAGTTATAGGGATTGAGGGGGTTCTATGAGGTGGGTTTATATTTAAAGGGGAGGAACTATTTGTAGACTTTGCGATATCTGCATATGATCTGTATGATGGAGGGATAGTCTTGGATGCTTCCTCATAAGAAATATTTTTCTCTGCCATTATCAATTTAATATTTGATTGTCTTATGTATTCAGGACAACTCTTACTTATAGCAGTGTGTCCTCCTGAACAATAAAGACAAATGGGGTCATCTACTGTGCTCGGGCATCCCTCACCTGTGTGGTTTTTAGTACAATTATAACATCTTGGTTTTGACCTACACTGGGTTTTTGTATGTCCAAATCTACAGCAATTAAAACACTGGATAGTTGGGTATTTATAAAGTTCAACTTTTAGGGCCATATAGAAGCAGAGAACTCGGGTAGGTAGGGTCTGTCCGTCAAAAGTAAGAATCACAGATTGTGTTGGTTGCCACTCTGGAATGCCATTATTAATTACCTTTCTGTTGATCCTACGCACTTTTATAATTTTACCACATCCTTGTGGGACTTCCAGATTCTCTGCAATCTCTTCTATGGACCAGTCTACGGGTATTTCTCTTACGACACCCATTCGAGTGATGTTGTAGGTGGGGATGGAAGTCCTGTATCCGTTTTGTAATGCTAAAGGATGGTTCATAAATGAATTGGCATCTTGAGGGGTATTAAAAGTTACAGAGACTCTGTTACGGCCCACTCGTTTTAAGCCATCATTTGCTATACCTGGGAAGCGATGGGTTTTTAGGAATTGACCAAATTTTATTGGGTTTAAAGTAGTGTTAGCTGCTGGGTCACTTTCATTGCGAGACACATGTACTAAATAAGGAGGCTTGTCCATGTTGGAATAGTGGATTCTGTAATCATTTTGCTTAGCCTGCTTATTTGGTATTGTATCTTTAACAGACTCGAGAGGGCGTTTTTTGCCTACTGCGTTTTCAACTGCTGTAAAAGATGATAGTGGAGCGGATAGGATTGGGGTAAAATAAAATTCAGAGGCATTTTTGTCTGGCGGAACCGATGGATCAGGAGGATCGTTATCCTCCATGATTTAAAAAGAAAAAAAATAACATACGAAACAAAAAATAAACACTCACCAATATACCGCGACAACACAAAATATATACGTAAATCTAAACAACCAAAAACCAAACTGTAGACACAAGAAAATGCCAAGAAAGAAACAACGTTTGCTAGAACAAACCAGCCCGCTTGACACTTGAAAGCAGAATCCAAATAAGTTCTTATTTCTTGCACATTGCTCAAAAAGTAAGTAGCGTGTCTGTGTCGTTTACCCGTTTTAAGCAGTAATGTATTCTATCTCATTCTCTCCTATACATTTGTTTCTTTCTTTATAGTGACTAATTTTCATTTGATTGAGTTTCAAAAATAAATATTTACCCTTGGAATATGTGTCACCAATTATTAAGTAAATAAATTAATAAATCTGGCTAATTTATTTATTGGATGAAAACTGGTGACAAAAGCCCGTATTATATATTATACATACCATCTTTGTATTCTGCTGTCAGCATTCTAGTTGCTGTCTGAGTTGATTGAGACAGTTGTTCATCGTCTGACATGGTTGTTACTCTAAAAAAATTATTTTATTTTAAAATGGTATAACCCAAACTTCCCAGCTAAATGATTTTTTTTATAAATATTTCAGGTTCAGCAACTAAGTATCGGAACCAATTTAATTCCTTTCAAACTAATAATAAGTCTAATAATTATAATGTAAGAGATAGTTTTTAAGTCTGTACCTATTTTAAAAAATAGACTACAAACAAATATTGTCATAGATGCAATTGTTGATACAAATTAACTATAATAGAACAAGTTTAGTCTTGAATTCTATATTGCAAGTTATGATAATCGGGATGTCTGGCGTGAACTTGGAGCGGCCTATGCCCAACAGTGGGCTGTAATAGGCTGAAATGGCTAACTGCCTGATAAAAAAATAACTATGTTATTTTGAAAGAAAGAAAAATAACTGATCCTATTGAAATTGAATAAAAAGTATGTTTAAAAGGCTATATTTAAGAATATTACGATAAATAATTGTTATTTAAATATTGTATTAGGTTATTTGAGATTTACCGTGCACCAGTTACTTCTACGTATCGTGCGCCAAATACCTAAGACACTAAAACATACTGCATTAAGTAATTTCGCTATCAATAACAAATAATTTTATTAAATACACATCGTTATCCATTAAAAAGTTTACTAAAATTATTTTTGTCGAGTAAATATTTTATTATTTACAAATAAAACGTCAGGTATCACAAAACATTTCTTGCAACACTACCAATTTTCGGTGTTTCTATAATGTCGTGTTTAACAATTTTATGATTATTGCAACAATTGATAACTTACTTTTGATGGCAACAATTGATTAACTGTATAAATAAACATATAAGACACGGTTCTAGTTTTTGTTTGTCACTCTTCTTCACTCTCTAAACGTTAACGTTGTGAATAATACGACATTACGCCATTTTAACTTGGTTCCTGTTTCATTTTATTCCTCGTTACCTACATCGTACAAGCAAAGATAATTATTTATTTTTCGTAAATGTTGCCAGTGCAAGAAATAAATGTAAATTATTTTATTTAAACCTTTACTTATTAATATTGTTTTATTTAAAAAACATTAAAAACGTAATTTTTTTTTAATTTTTGTCGTTATTATAAATAAAAAAATACTTTTTGTCAAAATTTTTATTAGTCGACCTTGTTTTTTTTCGTATAACAAAATAACTTTCAAATAACAAATTAGGATTAATTATTCATATCATTACGCTTATTACGTCCATCATTATTACATAACTTAATTATCTGTCTCTTTCATTGTCAGGGTATCTCTGTTTCTCAAAGATCAATGACTCAATGTAGAGTCAATGTAGAGTTGGAACACAAATAGTGTTACGAATCGATATAAATGAGCGACAGACATGACTATCTCTTTTACTCATACAGAATTCCCGTATAAAAAACAAATAATAAGGAAAACGCTAAATTACAATTAAAAAACCTTTTAATCTCATAACATTTTTATGCAAAATAGATTCTTTGAAATTTAAAAACAACTTTAGTACTATATGAATGTATTTATGGAGGAAATGTTGCTTTAGCATAGTAAATCCTAAAACGCGCTATCGAAGTTTTTAGCCTCGCTCAGTATATAAGGCGATGGTTAAACAATTGTATTGGGAAGGTCCGTAGCTACTAAGTAAGCCGGTGACGGCGGGGAGCCGGTCTACTTCCCCGCCATCAGATATGTTGAAGCGTTATAAAGCAATCATATATGGTAAACTGTCAAATATGTCAAGAAAATGATAAAGAGAGGCTTTGGTCTCATCCACACGTTAGTAGCTGATTTGACCTTCTTTTGCAACTTTTCTTTAAAAAAAATTATTATGTACCGACACTTCATTTGTTTAATTAATTTAAGTTGTAGTAAACGATTAAAATTGATGAACATATATTTGATGGAGTTTTTGTATATACTATTCGTCTCGTAGTAAAATCATTCTTCTAATTTTAAATTAGGGTTTAAAGTTAAAATGTAAAATATTTGTCTCATTACACACCTGCCTTAAACCCCAATGGCTTAGTTTTATGAGAGTTACCTATATTTACTATGATAATTTATATAAAGTTTTAAACAATATACGAGTCTATATAAATTATTACATATTAAAAGATAAATATAGATAACTGACAATAAATTGAACGAAAAAATTAAAACAATAATTGTTTACGTACTTTTTGTAATTAGATATGCATTTTATCTAATTTTATTATTTAAAAGATACGTAAAGTTGAGACTAAAGTTATAACGTTATAATAATTTTTCCTTCGTTTTATAAATGTGAGTGTCTATTATATAGATAGAATGCGCCTATTATACTACACATGAGAAAGATTTACATGAGTAAGTACGAAAAACATAATAAAATTTCACAAAAGCCTTCTTATCGCTAATTATTGCGATCTATTCTAGGCAACCTTGAAAATGAATTCATCATTATTACCAACGTGGTGTAGGTACGTAAAATATAATTACATGCACAAAACAAATACTAAATCAAATTATTGACTGGTCGAGAACGCTTCTCGAATTAAGTCATTAGTCTGTAAATAATTAGCTGACCCAGCGAGCTGCATACATATAATTCAAAAATTTTTGTTTATCATGTTTTCCAATCATTGAAATCCATTTTATTTATCCTTTATAATTACCTTGTCCTGACAATAATGAACACAAAAAGAAATATAGAAAAAGATAGATATTTATAAAGATAGATAAGTAGTAGGTAGATTACAAGCTTTTAATTTTCTTAACACGCTGCAAACAGCTCAATTACACAGATATATTAAAACACATTACTGCATTTACGTGATAAAATGTAGAGTCAGAGTCAGATGACGGCTAATTTCTTTAAATATAATTTTCGTTAAACCCATTTTCCCCAGACAGGGGTGGGAATCGAACCCACAACCCCCGAAGCAGAAAGCTGGGTCACTACAAACTACGCCAACGGGTTAATCATAATAATTACAGATATATTATAAATAAGATGTTACATCACAAAGCGCTCTATCATTTTATTATCCAGTATATACTTTTTTATACATATAAAACAAACGTGCATCATGTTTGCGACAATCATGCTGAAAACTATATTCCATTTGGAATTAAATTTAAAATTCGGATAATTACGGAAAGTATAATTTTAGTTATTCTTTTTGTCATTTCAAGCTGATTAATTTGACCTGAATAAACCTAAAAATATTCAACAGCTGGCTATTCCTTTGCGAAGTTCACTTCTCCATTTTAGGAGGGTTAATTTGTATTTATACTTTATATACAACACTCGAATTGTCAATGAATAATTAAATTATAACAATATCTTACATAAAATATCAAACTCCACGTTGTTAAATAATGATCTAGAAAAACACAAACAAAAAAAAAGTTGACTGTAGTCTTTAATACGATTGCACATTAGTCATTTTTAATTTTATATTTCAATTAACTAATGTGCAACAATATTTTATATTTACTTTATTTACTTTACCTACCTTTGAATAAAATAAACGTCAATTTAGTAAGAAAATGATTTTAAGAAGTTTACTGCTCTACAAATAGGAGGCAACGAAGTAAAATTCATTTTAAGTTTTTAAACAGTGTTTCAATAATTCAATTTTTATATTTCGGTTATAGATTTAAAAATAAAAATAAAAACCTGTATGAGGTAGTTTGTTATTAGTTTTTTTTTTTATTATTATTATTTATTATTAATTTTAGTTATAATAAGCTGTAAGCTATCCTAATAAAATAAAATAATAAAAAATAAAAAATAAAAGGAAAAAGGAAGTCGAAACTGCTACAGCGGTGTCTGTGAGAAGGAGTTCTCAATTTTTCATTTTATAGAATTGTTTATTTTTTTAATCATCATTTCAGTACATGAAATATCCATACATGACGTCTTATACATAAGCGACATATTCAGATGGCGGGGGCTTAGGCCGGCCCCCCGCCACGACCGGTTCCCCGTGTAGCAAGGGACTCCCCATAAACACTGCGAAGCGCATCGTATTTATAGCTACGATCTAAGAAAACTTCGACAGCGCGATTCAGACCTGCGACGGCCATTGGCTACTTATAATAATGTAGGTCAAAGACATTCGCAACAAGAAAGTAGAGAGATTTCGCGACTTGAGCTATTTTTGATTCTTGATGACATACAACTATTAAAAAGTTGATATTTTTGTAATCTATTATAGATTTAGAAATAAATATGTCTCTACAACGACTCTACATACTACAGAATAGTTGTTGTTTATGAAATAAACCAAAATTACAGCTAAATTCTATTATTAACTTGAAAAACATTAATTATAAGACTCTTACTGCGCTATTTTTACTTTTATAATCCTTAATACACATAAATATGAACGTACAAATATTATTCAAAGCGTCCTAAAACAGTACATAGCTGCTTGCGTCATAATACAAAGGACAGACAGTTTTAGACTTTATTTTTGGTAGGGTATAAGGCTTAAATTAAGATAAATATCAGGATTCATTCACTTGTGATACTCACACGTATACTCGTGGATATAATCATCTTTATGACATTGAACGACATTAAATTCTCTACATCTAAATATATAAAATTCTCGTGTCGCGGTGTTTGTAGTTAAACTCCTCCGAAACGGCTTGACCGATTCTCATGAAATTTTGTGTGCATATTGGGTAGGTCTGAGAGTCGAACAACATCTATTTTTCATCCCCTACATGTTAAGGGTAGTCCACCCCTAAATGTTTTTTTTTTTTTTTTAATTTTTAGATTAATTATTTATTCTTTATTTTATTATGATTTGGCGTTGAAAAATACATACAACCCTAAATTTTCACCCTTCTACCACCGACCCCTTTTTTTAAATATCGTTTAGCGGCAAGACAACGTTTGCCGAGTCAGCTAGTATTTATATATGATACAGCTAATACATGTGTCCAAAAATGTCTTATGTAGAGCTAATTTCAACAGGGTGACGGCCTGTAAATATTACTGTTGATTAAAAAAATAAAAATAAACAAAAGCCTAACATTCAACGATCTTTGTAAAATATGAATATTGCCATAAGTCCAGTCTCATATATTCATCTTGTCCATACTTGTTACGAACAAATAGACCCCGACAAACATCTGCATGGGTTACATAATTTTTTATACGACCACAAACATCTATCAGCACATAATTATATCTACTTGTCATCATATAAAACGTGTTAAATCTGCAGCGATTCTTCGCTGTGAGTTCGAGGCCACTTCTTATAAAGAATAACTATCATTATCAGATGTTTGTAATGATAACTTGCTTGGCATTACTGGCTCCAAATACTGCATGATGTCAATCAAACAAAACAAATGTCTGTATAAAAACATATACGGAGTAAAATTTATATATGGTCAGGGTTTGGAATAAATATTTACGATTAGTCATCTTGACACCAAAACAACCTAACAGTCGTCGGTCGAAGATGTAAATAAAACACCGCATACTTAACCCCACTCCAAAACCCAACGCCTGAGTCAGAGATTCGAACATAAATTTAATAAACAAGCATAATTGTTTGCTCGGAAAAAAAGTCGACTTTAATTACATCGATAAGTAATACAACGTCTGTAGACGAAAAAGTAGTCAAGTAAATACGCATTATCAAATATAACTCGCAAGGTACTTGTTAGATCTCAATTAAAAATCATTAAAATCGGTTCATCCAGCCAAAAGTTCTAAAGCAGCATATATTAAAAAAAAGTTATCATGTACACCTGATAGCGATCGTTGCTCATAGTAGAATACATCCGCCAACCCGCATTGGAACAGCGTGGTGGATTAAGCTCAGATCCTTCTCCTACATGGAAGAAGACGCCTATACCCAGCAGTGGGATACTACTGGCTGCATAGAATAAAAATTAGCTGACACAACAGAATTTTAATTTGATGTTTAAGTAGTCGTTACATTTTCTAAAGTTTTCTAACTTTTTTAAGCAATTTTTTCAACAAACAAACGAAAAAAAAAACCGACTTCAATTACATCAACAAGTAACAGTAAGTACAGCGTAAGTAGACGAAACAAATTAACAAACGCACTAGTCGTCACTACGATTTTCGAGAGTTTCCCTCGATTTCTCTGGAATTCCATCATCAGATCCTGGGGATCCCCTTGGGATATGTCCTTTCCAACTAAAAAGAATTATCGAAATCGGTTCGTAAACGACGAAGTTATCCCCGAACATACATAAAAAAATATGCGATCGAATTGAGTAAGTAACCTACTCCATTTTCGAAGTCGGTTAATAAAATAAAAGAGTAAAGATTTTATTTATTTATACTTTATTGTACACCACAAATATATTACAAACAAAGCATAAAGATAGTTACAGACAGTAAAATACAATGCGCGGGCTTATGGCTAATTAGCCATTTCTTCCAGACAACCCATACATAGAAAGGAAACTTATTATCTAAATTGGGTAGGTGGTGTAGATGTATAATAAACTTACGTACAAATGTCTACATTCTAATACTTATAATAAGATAAAGAATTTATTATTATCATAAAAAATACATAAATAAATAAAAAGAAGAATAAATATAATATATAATATTTTAATTAATATTTCGACCGAAACAATATACGCTAACGGTATAACAGACAACTGTATAATTTTAAATGAGTGTACTACCGTAACTTGCTGGTTAATCTAAATTCTGAGGCAGTGGCGTAGCGCGAGGGGGTCAAGCGGTCAGGAGCGTCAAATGGTCCGCAAACCAAAATATATCCACATATTATATGGGTTTCGAGGGGGGGTGGAGGGTTAAAAAGTTATTGTACTCCGGTCGCGAGTCAGGCTCGCTACGTCATTCTTCTGAGGTGTTTCAACTTTGATATAATTTGGTATGAAAGATAATTACCAAATTTGTAAAAAAAAAAATATTTGTTCATGTAGATATGAGAAAAAGAGTTTACGAGTAAATCGTATTATTTCAAAGCATATAAAGTATTTAAGTATATTATACAACTAGCGGCCCGCTCCGGCTTCGCATGGGCATAAAATATATATAAGCCTATGTCATTCACTGAAAAAATGATTAAAATCGATCCAGTAGTTTTGATTTATTCATTACTGCCCGTGGCCCGCACGCGTTAACTTTAGAGTAAAACAATTCTTCTTTCCCTAAATCATGAAGATGTCCTGCTATCTTTGGAATATCTAAATTCATACACTACATTTTTACTTATTTACTTTTATACTATACTTATAGGCACGCTCCCGCCGCCCCGGTCGGCCGGAACCGCCGCAAACGCTACGTCCCGCAATTTTTAAATCTGTAATATCTTCGAAAATATTCATTTAAATCATATGCCATATAGATCTATATTAAATGAACATGTATTTAAGGTATTTAATTAGCCATTATTTGTCGTAAAAAGTAAACAAACAAATGAATGAAAAAATGTTATTGTGCGATATCCATAAGAGATAGACTTATTATTTACGACATAACATTAGAAACCTCAAAAATAACAGTATTTCAGATGTTATTTACATATAAACCTTTCTCTTTAATCACTCTATCTATTAAAAAAAACAGCATAAAAATCCGTTGCGTAGTTTTAAAGATTTAAGCATACCTACATAGGGACATAGGGATAGAGAAAACGACTTTGTTTTATACTATGTACTGATGATGTAGGGGGTAAACCAACAGAAAGGGTGATGTTAAATGGCTACATGCATTACCGCTCTTTAAGAAAAGAATACCGCTGGGTAATGGGGGCCTGTTCTCGTTACAGAAGTCTTAAAGCGGATAATATATCTACCCTGTGTAATAGTAGGTCAAAAGCATTAAATTTAGCCACATACGACGTTTACCATTATACGCTACAAGCTGACCCGGTGGACTTTGCATTTCAAACTTTTTTTATGATAAAATATATCGATTAATTCGACCTGTCCCATTGCTGGACATATAAGCTTATTTCTCCATGTATCAGAAGATATGGAGCTTAATACACCACGATGCTCAATGACGGATTGGCGGATATGTTCCCTACTAAAAGTAACGATCGCGATCAGGTATCTATGGTAGCAACTAAGACTGTCTAACTTGTTTGCTGCTCTCCTAGCCACATAGACATATTCCCGGATCGAGACCTGAAACAGAATTTGTAGAGATACCAATGTCTCACTCACTCACTTCATCCTATTACAGTGCACTGCTGGACATAGGCCTCCCCAAGTTCGCACCAGACATCCCGGTTTTCCGCAATCCTTATCCAGCCTACACCGGCAATCTTACGTAGATCGTCGGTCCAACGGGCCGGAGGACGTCCCACGCTGCGTTTGCCAAGACGCAGTCTCCACTCCAGGACCCGTCTGCTCCAACGGCCATCGGTCCTGCGACACAGATGACCAGCCTACTTTACATGTACCAATGTCTGCTTCAGCGAAAATCGAACCCCTCACTTGTACCAATACACCAGAATAATTTTCAAGTCATATGTAATGAAAAAACAATGTGGAGTGAGTTTAAAAATAAATTCTTGAAGACATAAATATAAGTATTACAGCTATATTTTTCCAAACTGGACTGTATTTACAATAAACAATAAGTGCATTTTCGTATGGCAACAGCATGTAGTGCATTATAACTTCTTAGCCGCCAAGAAACCTGATTTCCACTCCTCCCTCTTAATATAGAGCATTGAGTGAATAGACTCTGCATAATATAACAAAACTTTAAAATTGAAACGCGTAAAATCTTTGATAACATTTTATACATACACTCTAAGACTAATTAACCCATTTTGATAAGTCTTTAGCCATTACAAAAATATAGCATCCAATAATTAGTAGCTGTAGTTGGAAACTATATTATATCAATCCCCATTTCATATTTAAGCAGTCGATATAAATATATTATAAGATATATATTTATTTTTTAGGTTCAGATAATTTAAAAAGTGGTATACGATTTTTTTATGATTTACAAGCTATTTTACTAATGGTGATCCAGTTATTACTGATCGTAGAGTAGAGATGTAATCTTAATAACAAAGAATGGCTCTAAATATTTTTCTGACTTCATTTGATTTATCTACTGTATTTTATTGTCTACAGTAGAGTAGTCTGGAGAATTTGCTCCAATTATTTTCCCTAGTGAAATAATTTTATTTTTTTCTAACTAATATTACGAATTTGTCATTCAAAATGACACGTGATTTTCAAACTACCGTCAAATTTAAAACTGTATATGACACAGTCCGATGACATTCTATTTTTGAAATTAAATTTTTGCAAAGTAAACAAATGCAAATATCTCTGTCCAAAAATACACTGTAATTCTGAATCGCGCTATCGAAGTTTTCTCCGTCGCGTTGCATAAAAGCAATAATTTCGCTCACCTCGCCGAGGGGTCCGTTACCACGAGGTACGGTGGTACACGCAACCACTACACTAAAATGCGTAGCACACAAAATTAAACCTTGTATCAATGACATAAGACCCAACTTCAAGATTTGCCATTCTGTCAACTAGATTTAATCGCTAGAAAATGTACTCTGTACCAAGACGCCGTAGAATGACGAATACTTGGACTCGTTGACTGCTCACAGTCCCAACGTGGTAGATTTGACTCCTTTTTTTAGCTTTTCAGCCTTTTTATTTATACAACTAACAGCGCGTTCGCGTAACAATTTTTTGACTAGCCCGTTGGCACAGTTTGTAGTGATCCTACACTACTGTTTTCTGCTTTGCTGCTGGGTTGTGGGGTCGATTCCTACCTCGAGTCTGGGTGTAATATAAATATTTATTTATATATTTATACATGTATTATTTATAAGTATGTTTATTGAAAAAAATTGTAGCTCTACCAGTCGGCTGTTACCTATAACACAAGCATTAAGTTGCTTACTTTAGGAACACGACCGTGTGTGTATTGTGTAGATATTTATTTTTTATTAATATTATTTATTATTATAAAAATAATAACACCAAAAGTATCGCAAGCGCGTTGCCGACTCTACCCTCAATCAAATTAAATTATTAAATAAAAAATATAGGAAACAAAAATATGACTTTCTTACAAAATTAGTTTGTTAACAATGCTATTTAGACACGCATCCAATACAAAGTTATCGTCAAAACCATCGCTTCTTAGATGTTTAATAACGATATATAAAATTGGAGATGTCTCAATATTTTATGTAAGGACCAAGTGTCCGTGTGTTCGTACCGCCATATATAAATTTTACACTTTTAAAAAAAGTTTTTCTGACGATAACGAATAGAAGTTTAAAGGAGAGTCGGTTAGCACTCTCCTTGATAAGGATGGACAATGGAACTTAAATATACTTATTATCTAACTCCGTGCAATCTGAAAGGGGTTGGCAGTTTTAAGGCAATATCAAAAGTTTTGAAACAGCTAAATGATACTGCTTTTAAACAGTGCTGTGTTCCTGTGGTGAGTAAGGTGACCAAAGCTCCTTCAGATGGGGAATTAGGGGTAGAGTTGGTAACGCGCTTGCGGCGTTCTGGTGTTCATCTCGTTTGCCGACCTATTTGTATAAAAAAAAACAAGGTCATCTAAGAACCCAATTAATAATTTGTATTATTTTTTAGTGAACTCATGTGTGTTGCCCATAGTCACCACGCTGGACAGGCGGGTTGGTGACCGCAGGGCTGGCTTTGTCGCACCGAAGACGCTGCTGCCCGTCTTCAGCCTGTCTATTTCAAAATCAGTAGTTGGATGGTTATCCCACCATCGGTCGGCTTTATAAATTCTAAGGTGGTAGTGGAACTATATTTTATCTCTTAGTCGCCTCTTACGACACCCACGTGACACATGAGTTCATGCCATTTTTGGCGCGTTGAGGCCTATGTCCAGCAGTAGACTGCAATAGGCTGAAATGATGATGATGATTATTATTATTATTATTTATCAGTAGATTATGATATTAATATATTCTAATTCTAATATATTACTTTTATTATATTATTCTACACATATTAGTAAACCTCAACAAAAAATAATAATAATAAAAGGAATGATGAAATCGGTGGCTCCTAAGTATACTGAGTCAACTAACAACTTTTGATAATTTCATTTTTTAAGATATTAATGACATTTACTTCATTTCCTATCTACATATGTAACAAAAAAATAAAGTTATTAAAAGTAGAGTTGACTCAGTATACTTAGGAGCCATCGAAATGGCATTGTCAATCAGTAATTGTGAAGGGAAAGTTTTACACCCTTATTTTTTTCTTAGCAACCCCATAATAATAATAGTGCGCAGGATCTAACAACGTCAAAAATTCAGTAAGGTTATTTAGATTATTTATTTCACATCTTTGTTTTTCTTCGTTTAATATTTAAACAGCAATAATTTTTGTTTTTATTTTAATGGAATTTGGAATAACTTTAACTGTATTTCGTTCCATTTTCTTCATTTTCTTCTGATATTGAAAGATAAGGGTAAATATAGCAGGCAATCTAAAGTTGGTACCTGTATTAGAATTTATATAATCGAAATAAAATACGGAATTAAAAATATAAGGTTGGTACAAATTGATCTACTATTTTGATATAAGTATACCTACATTTTTTATCTAATATTTATATAATTAACAGCAAATTGTTTTAATTTATACAAATTTGTGGGCTTTCTTATTTATTAATCTCTGAAGAATATTTTGCATCTTAATTTTAAATCTATAAGTGGAAGCATGCACTCTTACGTTTACTTACGGAAGTGACCTTTCTCTACAAGTCTACACCATCGGACTCTACACATTTTTAAGTACCTACCAACTATATGAGAAATTAGCTTTTTAGCTATTTTATGGGAGAGAATTGTTATAGTAATCGTATAAACTACTCTTTCCTATACTTTGTAAATTTTTGCATGTCTTATTGTTTACTATGTATATATGTTAACAATATTGTACCTATAATGTTTGTCATTCTAAATGCAAATTAAAATTATTAATATTATCGTTATTATTATTAGAGTTGCTTAAGCAAAGCAGTGGGCACTAGACCGCGTAAGTCACCAATACAACTTGACCAAATGAAATCGAAAATTGGAAAAAAGCATTAATAATGTGTTTTCGCAAACGACAAAACAGACTTCAATTAAATCGATAAGCAATGCAACGTAGGTAGACGAATAAATAGTCGAGTATATAAGTGTTATTAAGGATTAATAACTACAAAAACGCATTATTAGATACGACTCGAAAAGTACTTGTGTCAGATCTCGATAAAATCATAATTGGACCACATGGCGAGCGTCACCTATCGATTATAATTGTGTTTGCTCGCAAACGAAAAAAAAACCGACTTCAATTACATCGAAAAGTAATACAACGTAGATCGACGAAAAAATAGTCAAGTAACTACGCATTATCAGAGATTACTCAAAAAGTAGTTATCAGATCTCGATAAAATTTATATGCGACCACATGATAAACATCAGCTTTCGATTAAAGTAAAAATTATCAAAATCGATACACTCAGTAAAAAGTTATTGCGGATTTTCAAGAGTTTCCCTCGATTTCTCTGGGATCCCATCATCAGATCCTAGTTTCCTTATCATGGTACCAAACTAGGGATATCCCCTTTCCAACAAAAAAAGAATTATCAAAATCGGTACATCCAGTAGAAAGTTATGTGGTATAATACAACGTAGGTCGACGAAAGAAGCGTCAAGTAAAAACGCATTATTAGATATAACTCGAAAAGTAGTTGTTAGATCTCAAATAAATTTAAATGGGACCAATTGGCACACACCACCTTTCGATTAAAACAAAATTTGTCGAAATCGGTCTACCTGGTCAAAAGTTCTGATGTAACATACATTAAAAAAAAAAAAAAAAAATACAGTCGAATTGAGAACCTCCTCCTTTTTTGGAAGTCGGTTAAAAAAAAGAACCATCGAATCGGTCTTCTCTCGGACCACCCACCCAGTAACAATTATTCTGACCTGGCAGACATTTAAAAAAAACAGTCGAATTGAGAACCTCCTCCATTCGAAGGCGGTTTTGTTTTATACAACTACGTCGTTAAAAGCATCGCAGGCTGGGTTGCCAACCCTACACTATAAGGGGGGGGGGACCTAGGAGCTCCGGTTACCTTACTTACCATAGGAACACAACATCGCTTGAAAGCAGTGTTATTTAGCTGTGATCTTCAATAAGGTCGAGGTACTTCCCCAGTCGGGCTGCTCCAAATTTTGAGTAGGACATTTCCTGCTGTGCCCTAGCTCAGCTAGGTATAGTGTAATTGTCGGTTAAAAATATTATCCTATCATCATTTCTTATAAAGTAAATTACTAATAATTAACTGGAGACTCGAATGAAATGGATTATAATTTATAATTGTAATTTTCTTTTTAGTAACGACAATGGCTACAAGCAGCAATGGAGCAGTTTTCTTCTTAGGAAGTCGCGCGCACTACGAGGTATCATTTATTTTGTGTCTGTTGTTATAATGTGTATATTGTTAAAATTTATATTTGTATTGATATCAAAGTGTTTTTTTAATAGAAATAATCTGGAAATGCCAACACATAAAGCCATCAGTGTTAGTTTTTTTTTAGGTGACTTGTTAGTCATAACAACTCGTGGTAGCAAATTTATCTGCCAACCTTACATTGGAGAAACCAGGCAGCCACCAATTGAATTATTATAACGAAACAAATTTTTCGGATTTTACCGTGGTTTATTAGATTGTTGTACCTGTTGCGCTGGCGGTTGCGGGTTCGATCCCCGCACATGTCAAACATTTGTATTGGCCATACAGGTGTTTGCCGTGGTCTGGGTGTTTGTGCAGTCCTAGTGGGTCTCCCCACCGTGCCTCGGAGAGCACGTTAAGCCGTCGGTCCCGGTTGTTATCATGTACACCTGATAGCGATCGTTACTCATAGTAGGGAATATATCCACCAACCCGCATTGGAGCAGCGTGGTGGATTAAGCTCTGATCCTTCTCCTACGTGAAGAAAGAGGCCTATGCCCAGTAGTTGGATATTACAGGCTGAAGCGTATTAGATTGTTTACATGCCCGACGTTTCGGATACTTTGCAGCAATATGGTCGCGAGAGAACTTGCTGCCTCTTTCTACTTATCACTATAGTAACATCATTATACATTTATCGTGACTTTTTTACAATCTTTTGTCGTAGGTTCTGGAACAGCCGAATAATTATGACGCAGAAAACGGGAATACTTCGACAGAGACAATTTATCAAGACCAGTCAGTTGGAGAGATGTGGCCTAATAATAAACGCGATTTAGACGCGAACTACAACCCGGAAACGATTAATTGGAATTATTCCGATAATACTGGTATTTGAATTAAATACTTTTAGAGCCAGCTTAGAGGTTTTGCTGATCAATTTTATCTTTTACATAAGTTGTTGATAAGATTCATTAATAGATGTCAACGCGATTCTAAGGAATCCTAGGATAAGTCCTTACTATAATAAAAACTCTTTAGGGTCCGGTTTAATAGGTTGCCGTTAAGTTTATCTGGTATATAATTTACTGATATAATTTATCAGCAAGAAGTAAAGCACGCTCTAAGGAAGGTTTCGTCTCAACTAATAAACTACAGTTTTATTATTCTTTAGTTACTTATAGAAATATCTGGCAGATAAAGTAATTTGATGGTAAAAAAAAGGAAAATATATCATAATGATTCCATCAGTTATGTTTCCATACGTCAGATATAGCATAGTCTTTACCAGTAACAGATAAACAGATTCTTACATTTTATATTTTTTTTGTCGAGAAATATTTTGAATATCATAATGTTCTTCTCTAGCACCTTTACGTTTTATTAATTTTCGTATGTGATATACATGTATTTACAATGCGATTTATTTTTAATTTTGCATTATATCACAACCTAATAATAAGTACTGTTTGCAACTATCGTTGTGTTACTGTAGAGAGTAAGATATAGCTAGAAATCTTGTGGATGCAGTGTATTTGCAGCGGGGGTCCGATAGAACGAGCTCAGGGAGAGTCCTGGTGACGGATGATACTGACATAGGCTATGAAAACTGCTTGAAATTAAGCGGATCGTACTGCTTTGTGCCACCATAGTGTTAAAGCAAAATATAAATATGATAGTCTCCTCATTCTTGTATTGATCAGTAAATAGAGCTTAAATAAATAAACTAATGTACTGTGTGGCTACGGTACTAAAGAATATAGCCACCCCCTCTCTTCCCGTGGGTGTCGTAAGAGGCGACTAAGGGATAACACAGTTCCGCTACCACCTTGGAACTTAAAAAGCCGACCGGTGGCGGGATAACCATTCAACTGCTGGCTTTGAAATACACAGGCCGAAGACGGGCAGCAGCGTCTTCGATACGACAAAGCCAGTACTGAGGTCACCAACCCGCCGGCCCAGCGTGGTGACTATGGGCAAAACAAATGAGTTCACGTTATTTTTGGCGTAAACTTGTGGAGGCCTATGTCCAGCAGTGGACTGTATAGGCTGTAATGATGAAATAAATAAAAAAGTTTTTTAATTACTTTTTGTAGCTGTACAGGATACCCAGCCCGTGAGCTGCGTTAAGCGTCGAACGAAACGCCACTCCAGTGAGACACTGCTCTACGATGAAAAGCCTACGATTCTTAATATTATGGACCAGGAGTAAGTTATTTAGGATAATTAAGTCATTAATGTTTAAATAAATAAATTTCGTCTACCTATGATAAAAATATATATTAAAAATTTTAATTTGTACAATGACGATTCGAAAGAGCCTTCGATGCCTATTTGGGTAAATTAATTTTTGATTTTGATATAAAACAAGGTATAAGTAGGTACGTACTTACCTATCTAAATTACAATTTAATTATACATATGCAAATATAAAAATTACACAAATTAGGTCCATATTATCTCGATATTTGATTCTGCATAAAATCGCGTAAAATGTAAAATTCAGTGGATTTTGACAATTATATTTAACAAAATAAATATATAATAAGACGGAAAGACCCAGGATTTGGTAGTAGGTATACCAATCCCTTCTCTTGAGATAGCTAAATCTCAATTAAATAAACTATTCTTTCAGAGAAGAATCAAAATCGAATCCTTCTTGCCGACTCTCTCTCTTCAACTTTTTGACATCTTTCGCTCGCTCATCTCGTAAACGTAACATCGAGTCGGATCAAGTACATTATTTACAGCATTTTGAGTCAGCGTTCACCGACTGTACCTACAGGGAGTCTTGCAGGTGTCTGGACTGTCAGGTGAGTTACATTTAATTTTAGGTATGTTCGGTTGGTAATATTGAATTATTTGAATGGTAATTAAAATCAACTCAGACTTTGTAGGATTTAAATATCTTTTTTTTATGAATATTTTTTTTTTATATTTTTTAATGTTCAAGATTAAGAGAAATATAATAATTGTTTGTTTATGTGCTCATAGTGCAATACACATTCCCTACTATATATATCCCTATGATAACAACCGGGACCGACGACGGCTGAACGTGCTCTCCGAGGCACGGTAGGGAGACCCACAAGGTCTGCACAAACACTCCGACCATGGCAAACACCTGTATGGCCAATACAAATGTTTGTCATGTGCGGGGATCGAACCCGCAACCGCCAGCGCAACAGGCACAATCCATAGACCGTTGCGCCAACGTGGCGTCGGATCTCAGTCAAAATTAAATGGGGAACACATGAAGCTGCGAAGAATTAAAATCGATACAACTGAATTGAGAAGCTTCTCCTTATTTCTAAGTCGGTTAGGTAATAAATATAATTAAAACTATTAAAACGGAATGTCAATGGAATTAATATAGTAAAAAAAAAACTGTAAAAATGCATTTTTAATTTATTTAAATAGTTAAGTACACAAAATATACATCTATAATATAAAAATGAGTCGCTGAATGTGTTGCTAAGCGCAAAACTCGAGAACGGTTGGACCGATTTCGCTAATTCTTTTTTTAAAATATTCCTTGAAGTACCAGGATGGTTCTTACGGAGAGAAAAATTCAAAAAAAAAAACTTAAATTTCCTGAAAAAGTCTAAAAACAACACTTTTCTATACTCCCATACAAAAGATTTGTGATAATACTTAAAAGTCAATTTGAACTTTAATACCATACGATAAAGTTTGTGTTAGGCGATACGAAGTTCGCCGGGTCAGCTAGTTCAAAATATAAATTCTTCTACAAATATAATAATTTATTTTTAAAGTTTTAATTTGTAAAATGACGATTCGAAAGTGCTCTTGGAGCCTATTTAAATAAAGCTGTTTTTGATTTTGATTTATATTATGTTGGTGCAGCGATCATTCCAAATGGCTGATGCGCTAGAGGTCATGGAAAATGATGTCAACTTAGAGGTTTTCCCCCAAATTTAGGGGGAAAAAGTGGGATGGGTTTTTTAGGGGTCATATTTGTAGGGATTTTTTTTAATTTCAAATATTTTTTTATTTTAAAATAAGCAAAATAAAGGTGTAATAGAATAGGTCCTGGGATAATCCAATCTAGCGAGTAGCGAATCATATTCATTTTTATACATACCGCCTTAGCGACATCTAGTGCGATTGCTTGTTACTAAGAAATCAGAGTTAAACAAAACGCGAGGTTAAACTGCGTTTATGTAATACAAATACGTTGATTGTCGAGCTTGAGCAGGTTTTTTTTTGTTGTGCCCTACCTTAGTTTTTAGATACTTAAGTTAAAACTGATATTAAAATGTAAGATCTATATTGATTTGAGATCAGCATTATCATCTTTCCAAAGGTTGCCTGAAAGAAATTGCTCTAAGCGATAAGGCTGCCTTTTGTAGTTGTTATTTCTCGTCTAGTGTACAATAAACAGCATATAATAATCATCATTACAGCCTATACAGTCTACTGCTGGACATAGGCCTCCACAAGTTTACGTCAAAAAATAACGTGAACTCATGTGTTTTGCCCATAGTCACCACGCTGGGCAGGCGGGTTGGTGACCGCAGTACTGGCTTTGTCGCACCAAAGACGCTGCTGCCCGTCTTCGGCCCGTGTATTTCAAAGCCAGCAGTTTGATGGTTATCCCCCCATCGGTCGGCTTCTTAAGTTCCAAGATGGTTGTGGAACCTTGTTATCCCTTAGTCGCCTCTTACGACACCCACGGGAAGAGAGGGGGTGGCTAAATTCTTTAGTGCCGTAGCCACACAGCACGCATATAATAATAATAGAAATAAATTGTTAAAAAAATAAAAGAAATAGTCATGATCTTCTATTTTATTAATAATCAGCCAAAATAAACAACAATTTTTATTATTAATATTGGAGAAAATCTAGCGTTATTCATGTTAAAGCTTATTTATTGAAAACATTGTGACAGCACCGAGGCAATGATTTTTTTTAAATTTAAATTTTAACATCTCTTATGTCAGTCGAGACTGTATAATTTATGCTTCAGCCAAATTCAAGCTATATAAAAAAGTTGTTTCCAACAAAGTTGGTCAAATAATCACTTAAGCTTACTAATTATTTACAATATAATATGTTAGAAATATTTATGATGAAAATATACAAATCAGTAAAACAAAGTAGAAATTATTCAACAAATTTATCGATATCATATTCTAAATGTGTGTCAACATCGTCAGAAGTCTGTACTGTCTCCTTCTTTCTTTGATCTAAGCGTACGCATTTTAAGCATGTCTGTCCTTTCCTCAGCCAGCAACCCCTGTGGTACATTGAGTTACATTTGTCGCACAATATTGCTCCACTGTCGAACGGATAGAGGATCTCATTGTTGCCGCAGACTTCACACAGATAACCCTTTCCTGAACATAATTGGCACTTGGTTATATGCGCTCGGCATATTTCTGTTAACTCCGTTAATTGAGTTTCCAGACTTCCATCGTTTATTGCTTGTAAATGAGCCATACTGTACTTCTTATTAACATCTCCGAGTTGAATAAATAACGGAGACAGAAGATTTGATCCCTCGGTACAGGCACATAAGTATCGTCTCATCCATTCAAGGTCCTTGCGCATTTTATGGACCCATTCTAATTCAGCTATGAAATTAAACAGCCTCGAGTTAATACTTTCAACGTCAATATACGGTCGAGACCAGGATAAGTTGAGCATTTGGTACGCTATTCTTGATATGTATCTCTTATCCCAATCCCAGTTATGTACGACTCTGGCGGGAATGGCGGACTGGTCGTTCCAATGGCACGTGGCACAGAAATACATCCCTGTGTAATCGCAGAGACGGGGTTCGTTCCATGTATCTTTAAATGTAAGAGCTGTGCTACACTCTGCACATTTGTAGTCTTGCGATGCCAATCCTTTTTCAGGGCATATACTCATTTCGAATTGACCCCGCTCAGTCATAACAACATGCGCACACACTCTGCATACGTCGTCAACACACTTAAAGTGACATACATAGCCACAGTCGGTACACACATACGAACTTTGTACGATACTCCATATAACTCCGCTACAGTGATCACAGTATTGTTTCCTGTTACTAGTACTAGTTTGCTGCTCAAAATGATGGCCCTTTATCGCGACTCTGGGCCTCTGTTGACCGTCATTTTCCTTGAGATCTTCTAATCTTAAACGTAGTTCAACTAAATAACGCACTAACCATTTACGCTCATCTGAACACTGAGGACTGTTTAAAACTAGATCCTTACATTGGTTTATCGCCTTTTCTATTTCCTCTCTAGTCGCTGTACTGTGAATTTTGAGTTTTTTGTTAGCTATGGATTTGGGAATGTAGCTCGAGTCGAAACTTTCGTCTGCAGACACGCATCCCGACGTAGATGACGAAGATCTTGACGTAACTTCAACACTTCTAGGGCTGCAGCAGATTAAACTATTGCGATATCTGGGAGAATCGTTTGCAAGGGCAGCGGCCATGGTTCCAAAGTACGCGTTTACCAATTATTGTAATCTCAATATCACATTATCGTTGCACGATTTGTTTAAAACGGATTTATAATCATATATACAACATTGTTTTACCTCAACTTGTATAGTTTATATTGCGTTGTACTCATACATAGTTTCCTTTGTTATAGTCAAAATAAATGATGAGTAATGAAATTAAGTAATAACAAAACACATTATTAGTTTACGTACATTTGACACATGTCGAGTTTGTTTGAAGTTTCCGTAATGATTTTTATGTTAGGTTGGTTGTGGTAACGTTCCGTTCACACACACAAAGGACTTCTTATCGACTTTTACGATATTTGGAAATGTAACATAATAAACTTAAAATACCAACACTTTACTTAAGAAAAAAACGTGAAGATCTAATAAAAGTTAAAGCGTTAAACATTAATAGTATAATAATCTTTTTTATTCTAAAGATATCGTGATATTTGCAATGCGGAGGCCGGAGACATAACGTTATTAACGTTGCACTTTACCATGCAGTTTATATTTGTTTTAGAATTGTGGTACAACATCAAGAAGTTACAACTGTTCAGAAGCATTTTAATCCAGTTGCCATATATATTAATCGTTGACCTCAAAACACATTTATTTGACCTTAATTATTACTTCATCTTGATTCTAAAATACATATTATTGCACTAATTGAAGTAAATTGACCTTGTAATGTTTATTGTTTATTAAACCTATAACCAATTAAACAAGTAGTAAGGAGCAGTAATTTTATATATAAAATTCTCGTGTCACAATGTTAGTTACAAAATTCTTCTCTGAAACGGTTAGACCGATTGTTATGAAATTTCGTGTACATATCGGGTAGGTCTGAGAATCGGCCAACATCTAGTTTTCATACCCCAAAGTTATGGGGGGGGGGGGGTTAAGGGGCTTAATAACATATATGGCAAAAAAACGTTTGCAGGGTCAGCTAGTATCTATATAAGGTTCTAATTTTCTAATATTATATTTCTTCTAATCCTTTTTTGTTTCAAATAATGCCATTTTATTAGAAAGTAATTACAATCAACTGTAGAGTATGAAATAGTATTGTTAATATCAGAATAAATCGCTAAATAAGCATATATCTATTATTTAAGAATAAATTACTTTTTTAAAAGAAAAAATATTCATTACGATGTTGTAATATCTCTTCATAAATTGAACATTACCTATTTAACTCAGTATGTGCGTGTATTAACTTTAGACGACTAATTTATACAAAGAATCGAAACAGTTTTGTGTATTATGTGTAAAAGTGTGCACATACCCGCGTATGCGTGTGTATGTGCGTGAATTCATGCGTACGTGCATGTACCCATGAATGTCAGTGCGTGGTCGAGAGTAAGCGTATGCTAGTTAAGTTTTTTTTTCTTTCAGGGTAGTTACTTCGAATGTGATGAAGAGAGCGACGAGTACAGTTCAGACAATGATTACTGCGTGTACAGTCAGCAAGCCCTCAACCAGACTGTCGATGAGCTCGATGATGATGTAAGGGAAATTTCTAACAAAAAATATTTTAAACGTCTTATATATTACCCGTAAATGGGTTCCTCTGCGATCACAAAAAAAAAAAAAAAATAGGACGGTTATGATAAAATTGAGTATAGGTGATGTTTTTTGATTGACTGTGATTGATGTTCAAGGAATAGGTGTATAAAATTGGTATTACCAATATACGAAACGAGCTGTGTACTAACTACAAAAGATATACGGTGACAGAATAAATAATTTCGTCACTATTTCTTTTTTATTTAACAATATTCGATTTACTGATTGATTCAGGCTGTCGTTACACCCCACTACTGGACATACTCTTTCTCCATTTAGGAGAAGGATATTATTACAATGTTTGTTGTAGGTACCTGTATAAAATTGAAATCCAACAACGAGCGAAATCATTTTATGTGGCATTTTGATATACAGCCATAACTGTTATAAATTATTTTAAAATTTAATCGGAATATGTGAAGTCCCGTTTCACTAGTCTCATATTTTTTGATGTAAAAAGTAAATTTATGCTTTCTGTGGATTTCAGGTTTTCATAAATCCTCCTGACAATGATAATACATCAACTGATCTTCTGTTGGACGATCAGCAAGAAGAGGAGCCAGAACAGGAGATTTTGGAAGAGGAAGACACGGATAAACAGTTGCAAATGGAAGTGGCAGCGAGCACGTCTGCTATGTTTAATATTCTTCTGTACCATCCTTTTTCTTGCACTATACAATAAATGGAACGTTCGTTTACCCTGAACTAGACTTAGGGCCTTTTTCGCCGTACAATTGATGGTATCCAACGGATAAAAATTTGTGATTTATATTCTTTTGCACCAAAGAATTTCACTATATTTATTACATATTTCAATTTGAAATTGTGAATCTAAAATTAGTCGTACTTTAATTAAGATGAAATAGGCCCTTAACATAGCCCAATAGTGCCCTAAGTCTAAGAATTCAAGTAATAACATACCAGGGTTGATATTGCCTTGATTCTGGCAAGATGGTCACTTTCGTGATAGCGTAATGAGTTCAAAATTATGCAAGAATTATTATAACTTATTAATGTCATTGAAAATGAAGACATAGTGCAATCAGCATTAATTAATTGCTGACATGTATTAATATTATAATAAGTCGAAAAGGCGATATTTTAGAGCAGAAAAATAGAAAGGGCACCGCAATATGTGTTTGTAATATGTATATGACTATATCAATGCAACTATGATCTCAGATAGAAAGACTGAGAATTTGATATCATTTCCATTCAAACTCAGTTCTTAGCCTTTGTTTATTGTTCGCTTTTCACTACGCTTAGTAGAAAGTAAGTTTAAGGAATTGTAAGGAATTGCTTGCTGCACTTTTGACCATAACGGTACAAAGTAGGTAATGTTATAGATGTTAGAGGCAACTACACAGAACTTTTTAATATTAATAATATATAAATATAAATTGCTGTGATGTTATTTTACTAATTATAAGTTATTGAATATACAAAGAAAGATGAAATGCTTTAGTATTCACAGATATTAACTCATTCAATGGCAAGAGACGCGTTATAAAATTAGATACGGCCTATTTTGTGATAGCTATAACATGAATATTATTTAGACGATTCGTTTTTTTTTTCTATTGATGATTAAAAATACTACGTTGAAACTGCGACGGTAACGTTTTACAGAATATAATTTAAAAAGTTAAAAAGCCTAAGCCTAAGAGCGCAAGCTACGCCAGAAGCATCATAAATGCCTTGCCAACTCTATCTTAGTAACAAACACCCAAACACAGAACATCACTAGAAACTCTGGCTGTTTTATTCGCCACAGGAACATAACACTGCTTTTATGCAGTATTATTTAGCTGTGATCTTCTTTCTGTAAGGTTGAGGTATGTCCCCAGGTGGACTGCTTTCAGTGAAAAAATTACCTATGAAAAAATTTCATGACTTCATATGTTGCTACGCGTTTGTAATAAATTCATAACTTCGATCTCTAGGCCTGTTTTACGAGTTGCCGTTAACTCTCATTAAAGTAATGTAATGAAATCGAATCGAATCGAATCGATCGAATCCCACTGTTTTATGAGATATTTCTATTTGAAAAATTAAATCGAATAGCCGTAGTTTATTATTGAAGTTATTGTGCTTTTAGTATCATTGTAAGTTATTTTGGATAAACTTTATTCACAAATTGTGAAACCGGCCCTCAGTAACGTAAATAAAATTGAATGAGTTAATATAATTTGGTAGTCATTGCAATTTTTTGATTCGTGTTCAGTAACTGTGATTTATTTAAATTCTGATAAAGTGAGAATAAACTAATACATTTTGCAACGTTTTAAAATAATATTTTTAGAGTAAGTATAATAGTCTAAAGCTAGGTAAAATTCACTAAGACGATACCTATATTCTAAATAAATTAATAAGTAAGTTTTAAATAAGCTTTAAAAATAATGTTTACCAATATTAAAATAATTTAGTGAATTTATGTTAAATCGTTAGGTCATACGTTAGTTAAGTGGGCTCCGATTTATGGGGTGAAATAGGGGTGGGGGAGTAAAGGGAGGTGGGGAGGGTGGGTTTTTTAGCCCCCCGTAGTGTGCATTTCACGTAAACCCCGTGGTTTCGAAGATTTCGTGTTTGAAGTTTTGGGGTTAACTTTACGTGATTCAGAGATATTACAATACCTTAGAGCTCCGTGTCTGACTCCACCTTAACTCCGGTGCAGCGGGAAGTGCACTCATATGCTCCATTCACCAACTTTCACACTTTATTTTCGAACAAATTTACGTAAAAACGATCTCGATTGCAAGATCAACAAACGATACGAACTGACGCTTAACGACTGACAAATCGACACTTTTAAACAAAATAACGCGTCGGACATAATATTCTAATAAAATTAGTAACATTGCGTGCTAGAATATAGGTTTAGAAATTCGAAAAATACCCAAAACCGAATCGGAGCACCTCACTGTCCACGTGGTCTTGGTCTGTCCTACCCCTAGAGTGTTTTTTTTGTGCCGCAGAGGCGCGGAGGGAGGGCAGCCCTCGCCCGCCGTGCGAAAGCGCGCGAACGAATGCGTAGAGGAGCGGCTGAGGCTGGTCGCCGAAGGCGACCAGCCTCCGCTGCGGAACGGAGCATGAGTGAGCGTGCTTTCGCACGCAAGGGCGGAAGGGCTGCACTTCCCGCAGCGCCGGAGCCAAGCGTTCCTCTAACTTTCGAAATTCTTCTTCTAACCTCAAAACTTTAACCATGGATATCTCCATAACCATGGGGTTCTGAGGTGTGACAGTGGTACCAGGGGTAGCGCCCCCCCCCTTCCCCTCACGGTCCCGAAATTCGGTTTTTCCTAATCTAAAGCTTTGTGTTTTAAAGGAAATGCTAAGTGACGCCTTATTTTGGTCAACGGTGTCTATTTGTTAGTCGTTAAACGTCAGTTCGTATCGTTTGTTGATCTTGCAATCGAGATCGTTTTTACGTAAATTTGTTCGAAAATAAAGTGTGAAAGTTGGTGAACAGAGCATATGAGTGCACTTCCCGCAGCACCGGAGTTAAGGTGGAGTCAGACGCGGAGCTCTAAGGTATTGTAATATCTCTGAATCACGTAAAGTTAACCTCAAAACTTCAAACACGATATCTTCGAAACCACGGGGTTTACGCGAAAAGCACACTACGAGGGGGGTAAAAAACCCACCCTCCCCCCTCCCTTCACCCCCTCTTCCCCCAGGACCCCATAAATTGGAGCCCACTTAACTAAAGATTTACCAATCGTTAAATGCCAGATAATGTATCATAATGTTTGTTTTCTTTTTTTACTAGGGCGGCAAAAAAGCGTACGGCTTAGCTGATGGTAAGCGATTACCGTAGCTTATAGATGTCTGCAACACCAGAAGCATTGCAAGCGCGTTGCCGACCCTATCCCCGATTCCCCTAGGAGCTCGTTCGTCGATGAGTACTTTCAGTTTATAACTGTCAAAATTTTTGTAACACGAGTACTATATAAGTTAATTAATGATGTATTCTTAACAAAAAAATCATGAAGTAATAACGAAAATTTAAGTAAATGTTCCTATTTATTGTACTTTAAATATTTTAAACATATTATGTTAAAATTAAAAATATATTATGTTATAATAATACATGTAAGTAATATACTCAAATTAAAATTATAACAATAAAATAAATTGCAATTATAATATTAGGTCCTGTGACTAGGTCTAGACAAGGCTACTTACCTACTAATAGAATTTTTAAAATTCAATAAAAACTTAACACTTAACTCTAAGCACAAAATCGCCAATATACAGATAAGATTTTATTCAAAATAAATTATGAAAAATAAATAATATGAAATAAAAAATTACAAGTTATCTTTTCGTTTTATTAAAATTATTTATGGCTTGAGATGAGTAGTACCGAATAATTGTTTTTGTTTGCAAATAAAAAAAAACCGACCAAGTGCGAGTTCACTGCGGATCAGACTTGCGCACCGAGGGTTTCGTTGAAACAAAATTATTTAAAAAAAATATTATATGATGTAACTAAAAATTTATGTTTTTCGCAATTGTTCATTATCTGTGCTATAGGACGTTCCTTCGTACCAAATTTCAAGATTCTCAGTTCTCGGGAAGTATCCTGTAGGTTTTGATTTCCTTACGAGTGTCGAAAATTTGCTGCATTAGCGGCTGTATCTTTTGATTGCGTTGGTTTAGAAGTTTGATTTTTTCACAGCTTCAAGGGACAGTAGACCTGAGTATATGATATGAATTTTAGCTCAATACCTCGCTTTCCTGTGAAAAAGGGTTTTGACAGACAGACGGCCAAGTGATCCTATAAGGGTTCCGTTTTTCCTTTTGAGGTACGGAACCTTAAAAACGATTTCGATAAACATAACTATCCCTAGAAGTAATAACAAAATAAAGTAAGAGTGCCACTGAGCTGTCATTTACCTGTATGACGTCATTTTAGCAAATTTTATATTTTATTTATTGATTCGCCCTGCAACATCCTACTGCTCGGCATGGGTCTTTATCAATGTGTGAGAAGGGTCGGAGCTTAATTCACCACGCTGCTTCACTGCGGGCTTGCCGATATATTTCCTACTATGAGTAACGATCGCATCGGGTGTCTATGATAACATTCCTGACCGGGACGATATACGGGACCGAGCTTAACGTGCTCTCTGAGGCACGGTGGGGAGACTAACAAGGACAGACGCCCAAACCGGATACAAATATTTGTAATCATGAATTCCTATTACATGGTTTTATAACATAAATCATAATTACAGCTTGAGATCAGGGTAAGGGTTACCTTTAGGTTGGCAGCGGGCGTCCATACCATCATACCATCAGATGGGCCGTATGCTTATTTACCATATTATAGTACAAAAATAAGCATGGTCTGCAAGTTCTTCCAATTTCATCGTTGGCTTTAGTAGATACACCATGTTTGTAAAATAAAATAATAAAACTTTAATCTGAAATTAAATTTCAATTTATTTCAAATTACATAATTTTTAGAAGAACATAATATTCCATAATAGAAAATTGTAACTATACTTCTTTTTTTCTTTTTTTTGTTAAATATTAACAAAAACCATTTCTAGTGTATGCCGACGACAAAAGAAAATGACTTCTTAATTATACAAAATCTACGCTTCTTCATTACATTACATTATTTACTGGCGGTGTATAAATTACATAAATAAACTGCCTTAGAAATATTCCAAAATTTTTGACAAATATTATAAATATAAATGTATACAAATATTTAATACAACCAAATAATAATTTACATTACAATAGAAAACACCGCCAATTGCCTTACAATAAAATTATGTTTAAATCTAAGTTACCTACTTACCTAGCATGTGTCTAAAATTATTTCAATTCTAAAGGCGTGTACATCCACAAAGTTTCACGAATGTGTAAGCCGTGCACATTTATGTGCACAGGCGCCATTTTGTTGATTTGTGTCACATGAGTTGATACAATATGGGCGTCATATTTTTAAGACACATCATAATCATACACAACATACAAGTTTTTGGAAATTGTTTATAAAGATAGTTATATGTAAATTTGATTAATTCAGTAGGTACAGATTCATAATTATGTTAGAAATATGATTCAAATATTTGGTATAAAAATTTGGAAAAAAGGTGTGATTTTAAATAAATTCTACATATTAGTGAGTCTTAAAATAAGTGAACAGAGATAATACATGCTGGCTTTTTACTTAAAATTTTGACGTGACAACGTCTTATAAATTGGTTTGCCGGGTGACACTTCAAGAAACTGCGTTACGCTCCGCTCACGTTATGCGCTCACAATGAGAGCGAGTGAGAGGCACGCGGGCATGGTTAGCCCGCCTAAGAGCGAGAGAGACAGACATAAAAAGTGAATGAAATTCAGTGCGAGATTCTTTGTATAAATTAATGTTTTAAATATAATTCTTTGTATAAATAAATGTTTTAAATTGTTACTATTATTTCATCCTTCTTCCTACTATACGAATGAATATTCACATTAAAATTATTTTACCACTCAAAGTCGTTGTCACGTAAAACTTTCGCCCGTATACCGACTTTACAGGCAACCAATTTTTTGATGTAAAAATTTAATGAATATTCCTGTCCATAAGTATCTAATAACATATATATACGATGACAGCTAAAATATAACTTAAATCCTATAAATTATGACGCCCAATTGATACAAGCCCATAAATATTAAGTTAAATAACTTAGTTAATTTTATTTTCATTACAAATTATTTTAATTTATCCTACACGGTTACCATCTATCTTGAATATTATGAAAATTACGAATTTGTGCATATTTTTTATACAGCGCTAGTATATGTATGACATTTGTTATAAATGATACATGTACATCAGGGATGTCAAAGATACGGCCCGCGCTCGTAATGTGTCACAGAAAGAAGATTCATGACTTCACACTATCTACGGAAGGTTTAAAATGTGTACACTTCATTATTTAAATCTGGCCCGTATTCTAAATTTAATATATGGCCTTCTGCAAAATTGAGTTTGACACCCTTGATGTACAGTGTGATATTAATTATAAAATTGTTATTCAGTCAAATTTAACATGGAAAAAATATTTACATAACTTTCAAATAATATACATTTAGTTATTCATGAGATGGGGAACTTGAAAATTTAGTTTGTTCGACTTATAATAACTAGACGGGCTTATTAACTTATTAGTTACTGACTTCGTTAAGAAAAATTACAAATATTAACTGAAATATGCATGTCTTTATCATTTCAAAGGCACATTTTAGTTTGAAAAAGACAGTTTATATTTTAGTTACAAATATCATTAGTATGCAAACGATAGGGGCATGACTGTTTCCTGATAAAGTTGATTCAGCACTCAAGTGATTGGCGTTATCAGCCGGAGGTAAAAATGACTCTTAACCTCTGTTTTATCTCAACTAATAAACCATAATCAGGATCCAAAGGTTGTGAATACACACATGATATACATATATGACAGACAGATAAAGATTTGATGGTAAAAAAGACAAATATATCATAATCTTCTATATGTTACATACCGTTATACGATAGCTTTATCAGCAAACAGTTAAACGTACCCCTAGTATAATTAAGATATTATGACATAAATTATGCAAAATTGATGCTTTTGCGCTTTATTTATATTTTATATTAAATTCCGCTGAGAAATGATCAATAAATTACAAAAAAAAAAAAAAAAAACATTATAATAGCGAAGATCCAGAATCAGGGATGTCAAAGATATAGCCCGCGGGCCGTATCAATACGGCGTATAAGAGACATGACTTCATTCGATTCCTCTACTTTTTAACTTGAATCTAGCCCGCCTACACATTCTAAATTTAACATATAACCCTCTGCAAAATTGAGTTTGACACCCCTGGTTTAAACACAAAAATTAACGAACTCATCGAAAAGCATGTTTTTCAGTATTTTTCACGTACAGATTATGCATTACTAGGCCTAGAGCCAGGATGAAAACTATCTTCAAGTGTAGTGTATGGCGCCGTATATAAATTAGGTCACACGAATTTCACAATTATTGGGCCCCTCCCCCGTCCTTGTCACAGATGGTCACATTTATAAGCCCACCACCTGGTGTGACGTCACATATTTTACTATTATATTTTGATATATGATGTCAACAAATTTTGGAACTGAATTTGGAAAAATTTGAATTTTGGAAACACTCGTCTACAGCCTGCCGCCCTTTAACGTGTGACGTAATTTATGCATGGCCTTTATTGATAAACTAGTTGTACCAACTTAATTAAAAACGAGTCAGCTTTAAGAGCACACGACTGAAGTAAAACTTTTTAAGTTGCCCTTACAGTAATATACGAAACGTAACTCTCTTCTATCTTCACTAACTTATTCTCTCTCTTACTTCAACGCCTCGCACGATCCCACTTTTCGTAACGCTCTCGTCACGCATTCACGTGCGTATAGAAGTTTTACTTCGAAAATTCCATTTTAATAAAATACACATAACAGTGATTAACCGAAATATATATGATAGGATTTGTTTACAGTGTTTCAAAATTTTAAAAGTAATTTTAAGTTATATACTCGAAGACAAAGAATTTAATAATGTTACTGGATAAATAAGTTAAATAACTTTTTACCATATTTTATTAATATGAATCATAGTTTTACATATTAATTATGAAAATTAGTTACTAGTTCTTATTATATGCTCCTATATATACAAATTAATTTACTAATGCACCATTTTCTAATTAGCTTAACCGTCAAAACAATTACATATTTTTTTTAAAACAAAAACTTGAAATTTTTTGCATATTTTGTGGTGTACTAAATATTATTTTTAATTTTCTGTTTATATCAAAACTAAGGTTTTGAAAAAAAAAAATTGCGATTCTTTTTTCAAATTTCGTTTACTGAAAAAAAAAACCTTTAAGATGAAAAGAAACTTCACAAAATATCGATTATTATTATAGTTTAAATGTTGAGACGGTTTTAATTAAATTTATGTTAAAATGCAACATGAGATTATTTATGCATATATGTACAATATGCGTATTGTACATATATCTAAATCTAGACTGAACACTCATTTTTATTAATTATTAATTCTTGGCCAGACTTAAATTAGCTTAAATTTTTGTGACATTACATTTCGTCAATCGCACGCAATAGCAACATGCCGTTACTTTTATAGTAAATAGTGGATTGTAGAGATGAGTTCCCCACTCATGAGGTGACTTATTTGAGGTACTCGTGATCGCAAATTGAAAGAGTTACTCGAATTTCAATATTGAACCACTTCACTCGTTTACGCGTCCTCACATTGACATTATTAATTCTCACCTCAATGAGGACGATTCTTTGAGGATGACGTGGAAGTACTTATTTATTAATTGAACAGCGAGTTAGAGAATGAGTAAGGTGAGGAGTCGAAATTTTGAAAACACAGTTACACACATTAAGATTTCGATATTATGTACCTAATGAAATAATGATGTTTGTGATGTTGTTTGGTAGGATGATTTTTTATTTAAATAACCAGTTCATATTTCTTATTATTATATCGGTAAAATTGAAAAATATTATTCATTTTTTATCAATATGTACTTCGTATTTAAATATGATTCCCAAAAAACACGATTTACTAAAAATACCGAGCTAAGCTCGGTAACCCAGGTACTCCAATTTAAAAAATCATTTAAAACGAAACATTATTTATGAATAAATATTTGGTTTAGTGTTAAATAATATGTAACGTTTAACAGCGCGCATCAAAACGCGTCGATCTAAGAAGCAAAGTGATAATTATAAAAAATAAAAGTAGTGTATCGTTTATAAGTTTAGCTAATCGTGAGGCATGCGTGACTCACGCTTGCCGATTCCTCGGACAATCGGATGAGTTCGGCTGTCTTCGTACGACACCTCGCCTCAAGTCGCCTCAAATGAGGGGTACCTCGTGAGGCCTCAAAAGAAATGACGAGTTACTCATCACTAGTGGATTGACTCAATATGTCAAAATACTCCTTTTACCTAGTAGATAAACTCATTGCTAGCCGTCATAAGGCCTACCCTAGTTACAAGAATCATAGTATGAATGCGAGTCTCACGATAAAGTAACAACATCAAACATTCTAATGTACCGCCTACTTGTGACAAAGTATAAATCGTCAATGCTTGTTTATGCACGATTTCTTAGCTTTGTTTAATCTGTCAACGTTTACACGTTTAGCAATATTAACACGCCTTTACCAGTATTATATCAAGTATACGCGGATTATCTCCACTAGTTAAGATTAGATGTCTGTACACAGTCTAACAAACTCTTTTGTACACTTTCCACCAATATCAATTCAATTATTAGTCAAAGAATCAGATAATTCTTGAACCTGTTCCTAATTTCTATTCATTTTGTTTTTATATTTTTTTTTTCTGTATTACAGAAAAAAATGGCTTGGCATTAAATGGCTTTTATTTTCGCAATATTATTACAAAACTTTAATTTTACTTGGCCATATCTGGAAGTTAAGTTTTTACAAATTATTAATGAACTATCTGGGCACACACTACATCAGTAAAAGAAGAAGAAAGACGTTTGTTGTTAGACAATAGTCTAGAGAATCGTTTTAAAATGAGATGCAAATTAATTGATCAGCTGTCTAAGCCTCAGGTGAAATAATAATAATAAAATCAGTGTGTGCTTAAGACCGCACAGCAGAAGTGAAAACTTGATTGTGAATATACTAAACACCCCCATTTAAAAATAGGATCCAATAGGATCCCATCATAAGCGACAAAAGGCTCTTCGAAACCAAGACAGCGACACAACAGCGAAGAACAGCTGACTGTGTCTTTTTCGCTCGGGTACACTCGGCGATCCCGAGTTCACCCGATCGAGCCTACGAAAAAATGTATGTACGGTGCGCCAAAGAAGTTTTCATTTCAATAATAACATGACATCCAATATAATAATAATAAACGCCACACACTTAACGGCTCCCACTAGCAACATTTACCACGTCGGGGTTCGGGGAACCCACAATACACGAGAACAAACGCCCAGGCCACGGCAAACATCTGTATGGCCAATGCAAATGTTTGACACGTGCAGGGATTTAACTAATATTATTTGGAGATTATGTAAAACGATAGTTTCCCTGGTAATTTTTTTTTTCTATTTTAGTATTGCTGGCATAGTTATTATTTCACGTCATGTTCCGATTATTGAAATAGTTGAGCAAAAGTAAAATTAAAGCATTGAAATTCAATTCAATCATTATATATAATATAAATATGTATGTTTTATTACACATATTGCATTTCAAGGATTATTTATTGAGCAAAAATGTATTATTCAATAATTTATCCAATTGTATTTCACTGCCCATACCCTAATTTGAAGAAAAAGGGGTTAAGTTTTGTAGAAAAATTCGTCTTTTAAGTTTTATAAACCAAATTGACTTTTATATTGTTTGACAATAAAGGCAGATCAATATTATTGTCAAGCGCAGTTTTTTCTGACAAGACTCGGAAAAGTCAAACTCGGAAGACAACTTTCTGAAGACGTCCATATTTAGATTTCTTATAATTATATTTTGTAATTTGTCAACATTTTCATTAATAGTTGACGGTAGTTCCAAATAAATCGAATATAGGAAACAGTAAAGCCTATGAGATGTTGTATCTCTAAAGAAAGAAGGCACTGTTTATCGTTTATTTGGATTAACCAGCTTTAAAATAGCTAGATGTGGCCTTTGATATGGCATTATTTAAATATGGCAAATAAGGTTATGTCCGGTACGTCAACCTTGTATCTGTTAGATAAGGTTATACACCAGGAAGCTCTATCAGTTATCAGGAAAAATGATTTTAAATTTCCTTTCTTTTATTTCTTAATATATATATTTCTTCTGTGCGTGTGTTTGTCACTGAACTCCTAAACGGCTGAACTGATTTTGTTAAAATTGTGCATATATATTTCTATAGGTTCATGGATGGCTTGAAAACAATAGGGCCTGGTAGGTGGCGCTGTTATCGGTATCACAGCAATCTTTGATAGCTGTATTCCGGACAGGACAACGTCTGCCGGGTCTGCCGGATCTGCTAATATTTTTATATTACTTTGTTCAAGTGCAGATTAATTACACATATACAAGTATGGTATAATGCAATTAATACAATTATATTATGTTCTAAAATCGATATAGTTGATAAGTACTGAGCACCACAGTCAATTTTTCATATTTTTTTTACATGGAATGTGGAGTTATAAAAAGTGTGGATTAAAATCTCGTTTCAAATATGCTATTTAGTTTTAATTTAGCTGTGATTAAAGTGTCTCACAGCACAAGTAACATACTTTGCATATGAGGTTTGGATGTTTACATTTTTATCAATAAATCACAAAGAAAGGAGTGAAGAAAAGATAAATTTCAAAGAAAAGTTGAAATTTGAGTAACTTTAAAATAACAAATCTTACATTAAAATTTAAATAGACATTAAAATTGAACACATTGACACGTGTAATTTGGTAATATAAATTTTGATTTTCACAATTTTATGGATTGTGTCAGTTACTGGTATTCCATTTGTAATATTATTCCAAGCACAATTTATTATTTTAATAAATGTTTCATATTCGAATTAAATGTCTTAATTTTAAAGTTATTCCCATTTAATAGTTACAGCTATTACTTATTATGCATTTTAATCCGGTTTTTTCCGTTACCTTATCAATAGTTATTTTGTGCATAGTGAGGTAGAAATTACCTCTCTCTACAAATGGCGGCACATGACTACTTACTAGCGATTTACTATACGTCTATCGATCAGTTAATTTGCAAATTCTTATAAAATTTTACAACTAAAATGTTTCTACGCTCACTGATGTAGATTTTAGTCCGAAATAGTGAGATCACAAGCACAATTTTAACGTAATTTCACACAGTATTATCACTAACTGTTGTAATCTTTGTCGCAGCGATCATCATGATCCCAATACTTTTGATTCCGAGGCACTTCGGTAACATGCCTCCTCGGAGGGGTTTTAGAATCCATATCGTTACTATTCCGTCTATTAAGTCTCGGATTGGACTGTCTAGATTCTCTAGAACTGCGGGATGCTGAACGGAATTTATCTTCTTTGTCGTTCTCATCGTTTATGTTATCTTGAGAATGTTGCCTTGTCCAGTTCTTTTTATTTTTATTTGAATCTTCTTTCAAATCACTTTTTTCTCTACGCCAGTTTTCAACTGGTCTCCTACTGCTAGTTTTCTGAACCTCATTGTTCACTCTTTCTGGGTTCAGGTTCGGTCTTTCGGCAGAATATTGCGGAACAAACTCCGGTGCATTAAAATTTGGTGTAGAATTAAAACTCTGTATATATGCACCGTCGCCTTGTTGTAAATAATTAGTATCATTTTCTTGATAATTATAATTAGGTGGGGGGTAGTCGTAGTTTTGGATGTTTGGGGGTAAAACGGTGGGATTGAAAACTGGTTCCGTCTCCTGCTTTATATCTTCTTCTGTTTGCCGCCAGGAATTTAGGTCATATCTCTTCGTTAGATTGTTCTTTGTTGTCCACGTGTCAAAGTTATCTTGAGCCATTTGTTCTTGTCTCAGAAGCCCTGCTCCGGCTCCGAGTATCGGTCTTAACTTAGGTTTAGTATCCTCATCGTGATTTAGGCTAATCTGGGATAGATTTTGACTAACTTTTTCCGTATCCCCACTAATGTCTGACCTATAGTCAACTTTTTTCTTCCAAGAACCATATGAAACTTCGCTAAAACTTTCATCAGTTGTGAGATCTAAGTGTGACGCATAGAATTGTTGGAGAGTGTTGGGTAGCGGTAGGAATTTGTTCAGACATAAATCTGCTGATAGTAACAGCCATATTATGCTAACTGGTGGCGGCGTCAATAATCGCAGTCTTATAGAAATTGATAGTTCATCTAGCTTCTCATCGTGGATTGATAGTAGTTCTCTGCCATTTTGCATCAGCTGAAAATGTAATAAGGAAAATTTTAGTCAATATATTATATTTTAATCATCATTTTTACCCGACTGCCAAGGAAGGGTTATTATATGCATGCATTATATATTTAGGACCATACTAATAAGCGTATTCTTTCTTACTTTAGAGAAAACGTTTTTGAGGGTAGATGGATTTTTTTTTTGTATTTATACAATAACTAAGCTACTGAGCTGGTATAAACGTAGATCTAAAGCAGTTAAAGTTACTTTTAAGTTACTTTTAACACACATACCCTCGTGACATACCCTCGACATTGTACAATACTTAGATAAAAGGATAGAGTTAGTAAATAAATATATCATCATTATCATCATTCCAGCCTATTGCAGTCCACTGCTGGACATGGATCTCCACAAGTTCGCGCCAAAAACAGCGTGAACTCATGTGTGTTGCCCATAGTCACCACGCTGGGCAGGCGGGTTTGTCGCACCTAAGACGCTGCTGCCCGTCTTCGGCCTGATACATAAGTAAATAAATACATAATATTTTAATTATGGAAATAATAGTAATAGTCAATAATATACCTGTGTGGCAAGACTGCGGTGAGCCCTCAAGTCATCACTTGCAAGCAAAGCCCTCATGTACTGTAGGAGCGGATTGGCTAGAATGTGTATTTTATTTCCATTGCACAACCGAGCCTCTGGAATGATAATATATTGTAAAATAAGCATCTATAATTTTTGGTGAGTTAGTTGTTTTCAAGTAAAGAAATTCAAATTTGTTTTTAAAGATTTTTGTTGGAGGCGTTAGTTATTAAGATTAAACTTTAGTATGCGTGATGATAAGAAAGAAACACATAATATATGTAAAGGACAGAACGAGATATAATGCATTAGGGGGCGTTTATAAAATACGTGAGATGTTTAAGGGGGGAGGGGGTCGAGTCAAATCTCATCTAATCTTACGTTGGAGAGAGGGGGGCCTCGGCAAATATCACGCAATTTTTTTTCTGATTGAAACAAAAAAAATAATACTATTTTGGTCCATTTAATCCAGAGTGTACATGCTTAAGATTAAATCTTAAGCGTAATCGTAATACGATTAAGATCATTCACTAATTCGTTCGAAAGAAAATAATTTCAGTAACATTCCAACGTGTTTACGTAAGAAACCCACATTTTGAAAAATGTCACGTGAGATTGGGGGATGGGGTTGAATTAAATCTCACGACATCTCACCAGGGAGGGGGGGCTTACAATCTTTCATGAGACTGTAATCATTGTCGATAGAACTAAGCTTAACGGCCTACCTTCCGATGACTTTTCAGAAGTTTCACATCTGTCATGTGTAAATTGCACACACACACACATTTTTTTTTAAATTATATAGTATATAAGTAAAATTTCTTTACGCACGCCTTAGGAAGTAAGCTGGTGAATGCGTGATGAGAGTGTTACGAAAACTGTGATTGGGCGAGGCGAACGGAAGTTGAGAGGGAGATATAAGTTAGATGGGGCTAAAGGAGTTTTACTTCAGTCGTGTGGTCTAAAGCACACTCGTTTTTTAAATATTGGATTATACCTTTATATTTGATTCGATTTTATGTGATTTTTTTTTTGTTCCAAGATGATTTATATATTTTATTTTAAGTTTATTCAATGCAATTAAATAATTCATTAAAAATTTTAAGGCTGAAAAAATTTAACTTTTTTATTTAAATTATATTGTTTTATCTCACCTGCAAAATAATCGCCCATCAAGTTAGCTGCATTTATCAAATATATTGGATTTGATCGCTCCAAAACATCCAATTCTGTAAATTTGATATAAACAATATTAATATAAACAATACTTATGTAATACATTCAATATATATTATTGCATTTCAGATGAGATTATTTGATACAGATAACGTCAATGTCAACTTGAGTTTTCTGAAAATTTCCTGCTCTGCCCTACCTCAGTTAATTAATGTATTGTATTATAATCAATAAGACTTACTAGTATAGGTTCCCTGCATCACATTTAGCAGAGTGGCTCTCAGTAACTGTTGGCGTTGTTGCCTTGTAAATGAAGCCCCAATGGCTGCCAGCTTTCTGGACGTCACCGAGCTCTGTAAGGCCGCTGCCCGGAACGTAGCGAACGCTTGACTGTTTCCGTACGATTATAATGATTATATATGATATTGCAAAATCCCAATATAAATTTGTATAATGTATCAAAAAAAAAAAAAAAAACAAATAATATTAAAATAGTTCGGGTTATCTGGAAGCAATGGCTAAATAGCCATAAGTCCACTCATCGTACTACAGTATACTATCAATAAAATACTTAAAAATGTAACAATAACTACCGGAAAATTTTACACAACATAGGTAAAGCCTAGAAAAGTTAAAAACAAGTCTGAAAACTTACAGTAACCGAGCTTCATCAGGGCACATGTTAGTGATTGTATTTTCAAATTGTCTTAATTTTCTGTTAAACTGTATGCCATCCTCACCAGGTGCAAACTGTTCCAGCTGAAAATCAGAAAGAAATTAAATTAATGTATGCCATTTCTGCCATTCTACAGACCATGTGATAATAAGTGGATACTGTAGCCTGTGGACACTTGCAATGCGTCTACTCTATCCCCTAATTTTTTTTTTTCTGATACAAATATTGCAAACAAGTGTACAGACCATGTGATAATAAGTGGATACTGTAGCCTGTGGACACTTGCAATCAATCAATCAATCACTACAGCCTATACAGTCCACTGCTGGACATAGGCCTCCACAAGTTTACGACAAAAATAACGTGAACTCATGTGTTTTGCCCATAGTCACCACGTTGGGCAGGCGGGTTGGTGACCGCAGTACTGGCTTTGTCGCACCGAAGACGCTGCTGCCCGTCTTTGGCCTGTGTATACTTGCAATAGCGGGAGCAATTATAGCGTCTACTCTATCCCTGACTGTTCCAGGAGTTCCCCTATTTTGTGTTTTGCCTTACCTCAATATTATATATCTTAAGACAACATTACAATTTATAATTTTATAGCACCAAGAGGACATTTGTAAAAAAATGGTTGTTTCCAGTCTGATTGTTCATGGTGATAGGTCTTCCTATAGAAGTTAAGGCACAAAACAGTTATACAACTGTATTTAAACAATCGATATGACTGATTATTAAAACGTTAAACTAAGGCAGGGCACAGTAAGAAATTTCCTGCCCAAATATGGAGAAGCCTGACTGGAGAAGTACCTGGACAGAAGATAGATATCAGAACATAGACGTCTGCAACACCAGAAGCATCAAAAGCGCATTGCCGACCCTATCCCCCAATTTCCCCCAGGAGCTCTGGTCACCTTACACCAACAGGTACACAATACTGCTTGAAAACCGTATTATTTAGCTGTATGTCATCTGTAATGTTGAGGCACTTCCCCAGTTGGGCTGCTGTATATTTTGAGCAAGATAGATCCTACTGTGCCTTAATAAAAACAATGATACAGTTATGAAATAAAACAATAAAACTCACCAGAACCAACAGCGGAGCAAACTGTTCATCCACGTATAAAATGTCAGCTAAGGCTTCGTCATCCTGTTTCAATTTGTCAATTTTATCCTGAACAGGTTTCTCTTCGACGTCGCTTTGTTCCATCATTTTTTTAGTGTCTGCAATGACGCGTTTTACTGTTTACGATAATTAATATTTTTTTCCACCGTCTTTCAATTTCTTGCCACTATTTTCTAACTACACTAATATTAATAAGCTATTGAGTTATTTAGACAAATTTCAGGAATTATTCGGTCGAATTTATAAGTGTTACCAATCAGTTTAGTTCAAGATTAACCAAAGAATACGTAGTGAACCAAAAAGACCGGATATATTTCTAAAGACCACGGGTCTGCACGGGTCTAAACAAAGGTTTGTTTAAAGTGACACTAGCTAGGGATGTGTAAAAACAATCGATATATGACTCTACTAATCGATGTAGAGAAAGGTGAAACGAAAAAACTTCGCACTATTGATGTGGTGATTTTGTAACCATAATAATATTTTTTACTAAATTGATAATTATTTATTAAATTTATAACTAGATTTCTAGTGCGCACTATTGTCCCCATTAACAGATCCTAAATTAAAAAAAAAAACACTTTTTGATGGCAACATTTAAATAACTGTATGCATAAATGTTGAAAAACTTTCAATTGTATTTCCCAAAACTGTTAAAATATATGTAAATTTGTCTCTAAATAAAAGATTAAAATTTCTATTCAATATTTACTCTTGTTTCATCTCCCATATAAGTAAAATTCCCCAAAAGTCTAGCTATTATTATATTTAAGTTATGGAAGATCCCTTTCTTGCAACGTTCTTATGTCAGTCAGGTTTTCAGTCAGTCTATGATACAAGTAAATAGGTACAAATTACATTTATGTCTCCATAGGAAACTTTTAAACATAACTCTGCACATAAAAAAAAAATCCATACTAATCTTAATATATATAAATCTCGTGTCACAATGTTTGTCCTCAATGGAATCCTAAACCACTTAACCGATTATAATAAAATTCGCACATCATGTGCAGTTCGATCCAACTTAAAAGATAGGCTATATTGTATTTTGATATATTATGTTATTATTATATTTCAGGAAAAAATAAGGTGATACGACGTTCGCCAGGTCAGCTAGTATTTTATAGATGTGAAAGAAATTCTGTCTGTAACTCTGTGACTTAAAACCACTAACTAGCCTAAAAAACTTAATGGATTTTGTTAAAATTTGGTATAAAGATAGAGCGAGCTACCTAGTTGTCTAGGATTAGGACATAGGCTACCTTTTATTGCGAAAATATTGATCTATTAATGAAATGCAGACAAACGTCACGAGTACTAGCTAGTATTACATAAACCTACCTGTAGACCTAGGACTAAGTTCTGCTAGGGTCCAAGCGGCTTTGATATCGTCTAAGTCCTCACCAGGACGAGTTTCCTTCTGAGGTAAGTGATGCCGCCCAGTGTATCCGCGACCGCGTCCAGAGGACATCGTGTTCTGTAACATTGTCAAAATAACTGATAAACATTCTGATACGGGAAAATAATATTCCTACAACTTATCTTCTAATTATAATAATAATATCGTCTTGGCAAACGCAGTGTGGGACGTCCTCCGGCCCGTTGGACCGACGATCTACGTAAGATTGCCGGTTAGGCTGGATGAGGATTGCGGAAGACCGGGATGTCTGGCGCGAACTTGGGGAGGCCTATGTCCAGCAGTGGACTGCAATAGGCTGAAGTATGTTATCTTCTAATATTACTTTTACGCTTCAGCCTGTAACATTCCACTGCTGGGCAAAGGCCTCTTTCCCCCTGTAGGAGAAGGATCAGAGCTTAATCTACCACGCTGCTCCAATGCGGGTTGGCGCATATATTCCCTACTATGAGTAACGATCGCCATCAGGTGTACATGATAACAACCGTGACCGACGGTATAACGTGTTGGTTCAGAAATCACGCGTGCAACGACAACTACCCGTGATATTGCTTATTCTTGTATAACACAACCCTTTCCCCCTTTCGAGCCTAACGTGATTAACGGGCGATTCCTATTATAGTATTTAATCGAGTAACAAGTAATTGAGTGCGTGATCTTTCATCCTAAACTTGCGTACCGTATAAAATTAGCGCCGTTCTTTGATTCAAAACTACTAACATCACCAGAGAAGCATCAAATCTTAATATATATAAATCTCGTGTCACAATGTTTGTCCTCAGTGGACTCCTAAACTACTTAACCGATTTTAGTCAAATTTGCACACCGTGTGCAGTTCGATCCAACTTAAAAGATAGGCTATATTTTATTTTGATATATTATGTTATTATTATATTTCAGAAAAAAATAAGGTGATACGAAGTTCGCCAGGTCAGCTAGTATGTTATAAGGTGATGTATGCATCGTAGAAATAAAAAACATAATAGACAAAAACGAGCGTGCTTCAGGCCACACGAATGAAATAAAAATTCTTTCGCTCCACCTAACTTATATCTCGCTTTCAACTTCCGTTCGCCTCGCCCGATCATACGTTTCGTAACGCTCTCGTCACGCATCCACCAGCTTACTCTTCAAGTCAGGCGTGCGTAAAGTTTTACTTAAAAAATACGACGGAGTATGAGGGAAGCAAGTACGGAGATATTGTGGTGAGATACTGTGCGCAATTGAACTACAGTTCACTTTTCTCAGTGTAATATTATTTTTAACTAAATTTGCGGAACAAGTACATATTTGCGTGTAAAAGGATAATTTTCGATATTTTCTCTTCAAGTCAGATCTTTTGATAAATAATGATAAAATGAGATCAAAAAATGTGACGTCAATAAGTATATATTAACATTTATCTAAACCAGGGGTATCAAACTCAATTTTGCTGAGAGCCATATATTAAATTTAAAATGTGTAGACGGGCCAGATTCAAATTAAAAAAAATGTAGTATGCGCATTTTAAAACTTCCGTAGAGGAATCGAGTGAAGTCATGATTCTGTGACACATTGCGATCGCGGGCCGTATCTTTGACATCCCCGATCTAAAGTATACAGACATTACCAAGATATTGTTTACACCGCTAACGTAAGAATAAGAAACAATTTGGTTTTGTCTTGATAACTCTAACGTTCTACTGCTATTGCTATCTAACAGTAATTTTTCGTTACTGCAATATAGGTACCACATTAAAGACCTCATTGTGAGGATTTTTGATTTGGTAAATCGAGAGAAAATTATATAAATTAACACGCTAAGGTTATCCCCTTTTAGGAAAAAACTCAGAATTATTCCACATAAATTATATACCATTTTATAGATAATAATAATTGCTTGCTCTACCGGCAGCAACAACTAAAAAATGTATAATTGATTTTTTGTAAATTAATTAATTATTAAATTTATATAAGTACATAGATATACATTGAGACACAATACAGAAATGCCAACATCAACATGATTGAGGGTCGGTAAATCTTTTGTTCAATTGCAAATCAACGCACAATACTTTTTTGTAATTTTGTAAATTGATAATTATTATACTTAATTAGTGAGAATTATTCGCACGGGTATAGTTAGTCATAAATAAGATACTAAACGTTTTTTTTTTTTTTTATTTAAATATTAGCGCTTAAACATTATTGAAGGTCGGTTAGAAGTATTTGTTACTTTATGCATTTGATGAGGAACTCAATATGGCAATACTTTGACCATAGAGTATGTTTAACAGCTATATTCGATCGATATATAGTCTAAGATTCGAACTAGACATGATTTTCACCCATTTGCTTAAAGGATAAAAATTAAATCTTATTTAGTGTGTTAAAGATAAATCGCGAAAGGATTGGTTGGAAAATTCCTGGATAGAGTATATTATATTCGGCAACCACCATTAAAACCAGACTTTTAGCAGGCAACCCTATGTCATCGTATTTGCAATGAAACAGCGCTCATTTCGATCTAAGATTTATTTATTAAACATGCGGGTGAAAATAACTGGTATCAATATAATTATATACCTATATGTATATTATTATACCTTTTTATAGTTGCAAATATGTAGTTATCCCAGAAAAAAAAACCCAACGTTAGCATTTTCTAGGCTTCATACTGTCAGTAAATTTTTATTTTTTAATGAAACATAGCCTGGCCTTAAATTTTTATTCAACCGTTTCGCGATTATTTTTCTTTTATTTTTGCTCTTTTAAATGTATCTTTTTTTTGCGTACAATTAAAATTTTATTTGTAGAATGTTTAAATTGTCAATCAACGATTTTTTTTTTTTTGTTGATTTATTCAAATTAACATACACTTTTTTTTTAAACTTGTAGTGGATGTCGGATGTTAATTAGTTATTACATTTTAATATTTTTTTTTTATACTAATTCAATAATTAACTTTATTGAAAAGTCTTTCTTTGTTGATATAAGTACGAAGCGAGATTTTTTATTTTATTTAATTGTGTGATATCCTTATTATAGGTTATGTCAACAAGCTTTTATTACTAGTTAAAAAATGTGGTGATAGAAATGAGTCTTTCTAAAAAGAACAAAAAAAAAAATTATATGTATTAAAAAAGGAATAAATTGAGAAAAATATATATATTTATTAAGGTATTTCTACTTAGCGAAGGTATGTAAGCGTAAGGTGAGGAAGGTAGGGTGCAAGGTAGGGTGAGTGAAAAAAAAGTGAATTAATAGTATATAAGTTTATTATTATGTAGGTATTCTTTTTTTTATTTATTTTTTAAAGATTTTTTGATGAGATTTTAAATTTGAATTTTACCGTTTTTTGGTAATAAAGGATCTGACACACATATTTATTACGTATTTTTTTTATATATTTATTTATTTTCGTAAGCATTTTTAAAGTAATATATTATTAAAAAAACAAAATCAACGCATGCAGAAATTTTAATTACATAAAAAAATGTTGGTTCAAACATCAATCTCCAAATGAAAATCTTATATAGATTAGTTATTTATTATTTATTTAATAGTTTCGAAAAAGATACACATTGCTACTTATATATTAATAGCAATTATAAACCATTAAGATATGAACGCGACGCCGCGTTAGCGCAATGGTTACAGCCATGGATTGTACCTGTTGCGTTGGCGGTTGCGGGTTCGGTCCCCGCACATGACAAACATTTGTATTGGCCATACAGGTGTTTGCCGTGGTCTGGGTGTTTGTGCAGTCCTTGTGGGTCTCCCCACCGTGCCTCAGAGAGCACGTTAAGCCGTCTGTCCCGGTTGTTATCATGTACACCTGATAGCGATCGTTACTCGTAGTAGGGAATATATCCGCCAACCCGCATTGGAGCAGCGTGGTGGATAAGGCTTTGATCCTTCTCCTACATGGGGAAAAAGGCCTATGCCCAGTTGTGGGATATTACAGGCTGAAGCAATAGCGAAGATATAAACTTCTATAATTTTATAAATTTAAGGTTGGTATCTTGTCATGACAAAAACGAACACACAAAAAGAATTCAAATACAAGATTGCTTTATCAAATATGCTTCAACCGAGACCATCTTAAAATAATCATCGTAAAAATTAAAATTTGTAGTACTGTTAGTGAAGCTACCACCGATGCGGAATGTTGATTCTGCAGAGAAGAACCGGCAAGAAACTCCATAGTGACTCTTTTAAAAAAATAAACTTTTTTTTTTTATTATGCGTTTTTGTCGATTTTTTTTTCATAATTCGGGTAGATAAATAACAAATTTCGTTCAGAAAATTATGAAATGTTGGGCGTTAGAACCTGTTGGTTTCACATTATGCATTTTCAAATAAATAATAGCCTTATTCGCAATAGGTTAAACCAACTCGGTTTAAAAAGAAAAAGATCTTTAATTTTATTGCTAATATATTATCTATATAATCTATATAAAAGCGAAAGGTCACTCACTCATCACGAAATCTCCGAAACTATAACAGCTACAAACTTCAAATTTGGCAGGTAGGCTCCTTATAAGACGTAGGCATCCGCTAAGAAGGGATTTTACGAAACTCAACCCCTAAGGGGGTAAAACAGGGGTTGGAAGTTTGTATGAAAGTCCTATGTTTTAGAAGTAAGAGACTTGAAATTTAAAATGTAAGCTCTATAGATGATGAAAAGGTGTCCGAATAATGTATCTTTAGAAATCAACTCCTTTTTGGGGTTAAAACGGGGGATGGTAGGTTGACCCACTCATCACGAAATCTCCAAAACTATAATACCTAGAAACTTGAAATTTGGCAGGTAGGTTTCTTATAGAGCGTAGACATCCGCTAAGAATGGATTTTACGAAACTCGACCCCTAAGGGGGTAAAACGCGGGTTGGAAGTTTGTATGAAAGTCCTATGTTTTAGAAGTAAGAGACTTGAAATTTAAAATGTTCGCTCTTTAGATGATGAGAAGGTGTCCAAATAATGTATCTTTAGAAAGCAACTCTCGATTGATTCACTCATCACGAAATCTCCGGAACTATAACAGCTACAAACTTGAAATTTAGCAGGTTGGTTCCTTATAAGACGTAGACATCCGCTAAGAACTGATTTTACGAAACTCGACCCCTAAGGGGGTAAAACGGGGGTTGGAAGTTTGTATGAAAGTCTTATGTTTTTGAAGTAAGAGACTTGAAATTTAGAATATATGCTCTATAGATGGTGAGAAGATGTCCAAATAATGCATCGTAATCTATATATATAAAAGAGAAAGGTCACTAACTCACTCATCACGAGAACTCAAAAACCGCTGGATGGTCGATCCATCCAGGTTGGACAAAGATAAAATTTGGTAGGGAGGTAGATTATAGTTAGCAGACGTTCGCTAAGAACGGATTTTATGATATTCCACCGCTAAGGGGGTTTAATTAGGGTTGATAGATTGTATTAAATTATACCAAATTGTGCCTTTTAAAAAGTTACTCAGTTTGATAAGCATTTCAAGTGACTGAAATAAAAAAATAATTTGCTTAAACATCTTGATAGTAATGCATATCTTCGTAACCACGCGGACGTAGTCGCGGGCAACAGTTAGTGTATTATAAAACAAAGTCCCCAAAAGTGTATGTGATCGATTCGTTCAAAATCTACTGAACGGATTATCATGTGGTTTCACCATTGGAGAGGGGGCTCCACCATTGGCAAGAGGAAGGTTTATGGAACGGCTAAGCCGATTTTGATGAGAGTTTCACTGGAGGTTTGCCGGGAAAACTTTGTTACACACTAATTTAAACGCGGGCGAAGCCGCGGGCACAGCTAGTATTATATATATTAATTATAAAAATAAAAATTATTATATTATAATATTTATGTGGACTTTGAACATTTGAGATTTAATTGAATTTTAAAAGGATGTTTTTTTTTTAAGTTTTAATTTAATTTTAAAAAATGACCTGGGTATTTTTTTGTACTATATGATAAACAAATTAGATCTTATAACAAAAACTAACAATTTTATAATGAATATTTGATAATATGGCATAATTATGCAAATTTATTTTTAAGTTATAAAAATTTACAATTGTAATTTATAATTTTGCTTAATAGAGTAAACAAAGGATTTATTTAAAATACACAGTAAGCATAAAATTGTACATTGAATAGATGATAATTATAATCATTAAAAATTTTAGTGTATTTCAAGTTAGTTATGGAATGACTAGCTGACTACAAAAGAAAAAAAAATACTGGTTGTTGGTAACATAAAGACCATATTATGAATATCTGTTTAGTAATTGTATGATTGTCTGTAAGGAATGGTAATCGGTAATAAAAGGTCGCATGACTTCCCGTATAGCAGGGATGTCTATGATACGGCCCGCGATCACAACTTGACACAGAAAGAAGAATCATTACTTCATTCAATTTAAATAAATTATATGTTATAATAATTTGGTACATTTTTTTATTTATTTGATTCTGGCCCGCCTACACATTCTTAATTTAATATATGGCTCTCTGCAAAATTGAGTTTGGCACCCCTTCTGGATGGTTGTCTGTAAGGGATCACAAGAAATCACTATTAGTGATAAGATTGCCTTTGTATATTAGTGTTAAAAACATTGTTTTAAGTTAGAATATTAATAATAATAATAATAATACTCTTTATTGTACACAACAATAATTAACACAATAACATATCTACTATAATATAAAAATGAGTCGCTGAATGTGTTGCTAAGCGCAAAACTCGAGAACGGTTGGACCGATTTCGCTAATTCTTTTTTTAAAATATTCCTTGAAGTACGAGGATGGTTCTTAAGGAGAGAAAAATTCTAAAAAAAAAAAAATTAATAAAATTAAAGAATCGACTGTTAGGCGATACGAAGTTCGCCGAGTCAGCTAGTTACAAATAAAGAAGAATGTACAAAGGCAGTCTTATCGCTAGAAGAGTGATCTCTTCCAAAAAAACCTTTGGGCATATAGGACACAGTGTAGTGAAATAATGTTATTTTCTTTAATATAGTTCTATGTGTGGATAAGCACATAAGTTGAGAATGAAAAATCAGTTCCTAAATGTGTTGTTAAGGGCAAACTCAAAAACTGAAGTTTGTTTACACAATGAAAAGTTAACACAAATTGTGCAGAAAATTCTCGCATTTAACAGTTCAAAATAAGCAAGCAGACAGGTCAGGACGATATCTGTCAGGTCAGACAGTAAAAATATAAAAAAATAATTCAGTAATACACCAATGGAAAAGTTTCATAACGACAAACTACTCATATTTTTACTGGAAATGGTTTTGTTTAAAAACTGTCTTTATTCTTATTATATTTAATTTCAGTTTACTGAAACATTTATGTGTTTTTTATGTATTGTTTCAAATTAGATGGTGGCAATGTCATAAGATTTATGGACTCCTGCCAACGTCCAGTCATTAATTAATCACTTCAAAGTAATTTTTATCTGTCATAAAAAAAAAAATTCGTAAAAGACGTCATTATTTTTTTTAATTAATAGTTTTTATATATGTCGTATATATCATACAAAGAAAAGAAGATTAAGCGTACGTTAAACACACGTTTTATAAGTAACTTAAGTTCTATTTTTACCGATATATTAATATAAATACCGCCCACGTATTCAAGATCGTAAACATATTGTAAGACTTTACAAAGTCAATAATCTTTATCTTATTTAGACAGCGTGACGAGTTAATAACGGTATATTTACTTACTTGTTCTTTAATTATAAGCCCTCGACGATAAAACTGTGATTGACGCTGTATGTCACCGTTTCGTACGATGAAAAACAAAGTGGACTACGTAATTTTAAATCGTTGTCACGAGAAAACGAGAATATCTTATTTGTAAATTATACATCTTTAATGTATAGTATATCTAATAAAACATTAGCATGTTTATGAAATTCAAATATTTTCTATAGAAACTGTTCACTGGTCCACATGATGACGAATTTTGAAAATTACATTTTCCTTATTGATTGACGCGCACCATCATCATTATGTACACGAGTGTATTGTGATTTGTATTAGTCCTGAAATATATGAATATTATTAAATGTTTTTACTCACCAGGAAGTTTAATTTGAAAACACTTTTTGTTACTTATTTATTTCCTAGTTGTTTCACTTAGCGGTTGTCATGCATTTCATTTCCATATTGACGACGCTAGTGATTCGAAACTATTGCCATCGATAAAATATAAGATGTTATTTTGTCATAATTTTACCGGTTTTAGTAGTCACTTAACATGAATTCTTATTTTTTATGGTAGCTCCAATACCTAATTTATTACAAACAATAAGTTACTGTTGTGAGTTATGTTTAATATTACTTTTTTTTTCAAACAATTCTTTTTTGTATAGTAAATAAATAAACATTTATTTTTTGTTATAAAAAAATATTATTTATAGAAAAGCTTAAAAAATACATAAAATAATTTGTAGTAGATTTATTTCTCTAGCGTTTGTTAGTTACTTAACATATATTGTTTCCGGTTTTTAATATTTCGATTTGATTTCGATCGACTAAATTGACATTCAGTTTCGGAATAGGAAATAGATGTGTGGAGGGGAGATTGTTTCGGCTTGTGGGAAATGTACGAATATCGCAGATTTTTCAAATATAATGTGAATTGAAAAGAACATATCCTTACTTAAACTTCAATGACACGATCCTTACGTTATCGTATTAGTTTTTGTTGCCCAATAATCAACATTTATTAGTAAATTCAAGTGTAAAATCCATTGAATATCGAAATATCGCCACTGCGTCTTCATGAATTGTTTTTATTATTGATATTTTTTTATTTTCGTATAAATTACGTAAATCGAAGCCTAATTTTGTTATTATTTAATAAAAAAAGTGCTTTAAGTATCTGTAAGCTCAATTAAGTGTTTATTTAACAGTAAAGTGTTAAAAAATAAAATAAAAAATATAGTCGCGTGTTGCGGTGATATTAAATTTGAAAATCGAATTGCAAAATGTCTGACGGTCATGGGGAACCAAATCAAAATAGAAAAGAGAGTGTCGCGAATGCTAACGTGGCAAGCGATAGTCCAGTTACCGATCCTGGTCAGGTCCGAGGCGGGAATACGGATGGATCAGCGGGAAAATTCGAGGGCCAGCGAGTGAAATCTGGTGCTTTGAAGAAGTCAGCGAGATATAGGAGCAGATCCCTATCAGCGTCATCTGCCGATTCCTACAGCTCAACATCTTATACTGGTAAGCATTTTAATATCTTTAGCCGTACAGTCGGAGCACAAAATATTTGACAAAGCCTTTCCGTAATATGCTTTAAAAATATATTGAACTCAAACATGAAAAAAAATTATAATTTTGAAAATACATAATTATATAGCTTGATTGTTATGGAACTAAGAAGACATTTGTAGGTGATTCTAAATTCAAGCTTTAGATTAAGTTATACAGCGGACTGTGAAATTCTAGAGCATGTAAAACATCTCAATTTATTGAATATTGAGCAATATTTATTTACAGTTATTTTGAAACCAAGATGAAGGGATTTTAGTTACTTTTCAGCATTCAAAAGTCATTTTATTATTTTAGTAATTTTTGTTTATACTATCAATACAGCCTAATCTCTTAAACTTTTTCAATAAATAATATACATAATATAGATATAATGTGCTTTATATAAGCTTTCACACCTGTGTGGCTACGGTACTAAAGAATATAGCCAGCCCCTCTCTTCCCGTTGGTGTCGTAAGAAGCGACTAAGGGATAACACAGTTCCACTACCACCTTGGAACTTAAAAAGCCGACCGGTGGCGGGATAACCATCCAACTGCTGGCTTTGAAATACACAGGCCGAAGACGGGCAGCAGCATCTTCGGTGCGACAAAGTCAGCCCTGCGGTCACCAACCCGCCTGCCCAGCGTGGTGACTATGGGCAAAGCACATGAGTTCACGTTATTTTTGGCGTAAACTTGTGGAGGCCTATGTCCAGCAGTGGACTGTATAGGCTGTAATGATGATAAGCTTTCATAAATACTATTTTTAGGTATTTTAGTGTAATATTCATATTAAAAATATAAATCGCTTGCTTGCTGCAGACTACTGATAGATATCTTAACTAATGAAAATTTAGGACAAAAAACTGCAATATTTTTATCAGTGCTTTGGGCGCTTAACCCTCGCAGGCATTCAGCAGTGGACTGAAATAGGCTGGAAAAGAGTATTGCAGCATTTTATTGATACATTTTTGAGTCAAAAAAGTTTCTGTTTCTACTTAAATTACTGATTTTATTATAAATTTTAATTTTTTCTATACCTCTTCCAAGGGACTTATTATCCAATTCAAATTTATCCAATAGTTACTATGTCAGTATGTTTAACGTAGACAAGCATATGGTCCATTTGAAGATAAGTGTAAACTGTAGCCTATGGATGCTGGCAGCACTCGAAGCATTGCAAATGCATTGCTGATTCAACCCCTGAACTTCCCTAGGAGCTCTGGCCCTTTACTCATCAGAGGATCACTATGCTATTTGAGAGCAGTATTAATTTGTCTGTGATGTTCTGTAGTGATGAGGTACTTCTCCACTTTTTCTTCCAGCTTCACAAGCATGTTACTGACCTTACCCTTACTATCAACACAGTGCACCCCCAGGAGCTCTGACTTCTTTACTTGTCACAGGACCACAGCACTACTTGAAGGTAGATTTTTTTTAGCTTTGGTCTTTTGTAAGATTCATTTGTAATTTCAAGCAAGATATTGCCTGCTAACATAGCAGGCAATATCTATCTATTCTACCTCTCAATACAATAACTCTACCTCAATACAATAAGGCAATCGTTCTGGTGTAGTTTTACGAAATGTCAATAAATGCAGACGATTGCGCGTTCTTAACTACATATATTTAATTTCTTAAAAACACATAGTTTTAACTCGTAAAATAGCGATGATTTTGATTTTTGTCGATCGGAGCAGATATTTTTATTAGTTCAATTTTTTTTTTGGTTCGGGGGTCATCTTATGGCTTTACTTAACTACAGAGCTTCGGAGAGCACGTAAAGCTTTTGGACCCGGTTGGCTTGCTTCTGTCTTCTTGACAGCGATGATCGTGCGACGATTTAAGAACAAGAAAGAAATTATCCACCAAAATGAATTGCAAAAAAAATAGCCTGTATGTGGCCATCAACGTAAGAAATGATCAATTGTTATTTATGGGTAAAATTAGACACATTTTTCCCGCGGATTCGATACGCCATTTGCATATGAATATATTGTTGTAAAACGACGATTCTGTACACTTGTTAGTGGTATGGAATTTTCCAAAACATTGAGGTTAGCGTTGTGTTATACCTAGGTTTAATTCGCAGTTAATGCTGACGCCGCTAGTTTAATTCCTTTTGTATATTCAATTTTCCATGCGGTCGAGTTAGTTGCCGTTTACCATCCAGCGAGTCACTAGCTATTTTTTTAATCCAAAAGAGGAAAGTGAGGTGTTTTAGGGACAAGTCCTACCCCCTCCCTCCCTCATCAACCTTTCGTGGTTATACGGGCCCAAACGTGGGAGTGCGCACCTTACTGTCTCGGATTAACTACTTGGGTTGTCTTATTTTAGGGACAGTTACTGTTAGTGCTTTGGACGATATAATAAACTAAATCAGTATTCAAACAACTTGTGTTTTTTTAAAGACTTCCGGGAGGTGCCGCGTTCACAGTTCGTTAACGTTTCAAAGTAAATCTCGAGCTTCTTACCGATTCTTCTCAGCAGAATCAACATTTCGAATCGGTGGTAGCCTCATAATTTATTACACATTAATATAATTATATTATTTTAAAATGAGGATTGAAACTGTCTTTTAAGTATCCCCGAATAAAGTAATTTGTGATGTGATTGTCGCTGGATGCAAACTTTTCTATTAGAAATGCACATGAAAAATATTTAATATGGTGTCTTGGTCATCCTGGTGTGTACCAATACATACAGTTATGTATGTGTAAGAAGTTCAATCATGTTCCACAAAGATGATAAACAAAAAGGCAAATAGTACCTTTTGGTTTTGTGGATTTCAGCTTGTTAGTCAGAACGGAAACGGGAAATCTTCAAATCCAAAAGCGGGATAATAAGCAATTACTCTCGACACCAGCTTGTATCTTTTTAAGAGAAGTGTAATCTTATAAAGGATAACATCCAAGATGTTTGCAATATAGTATCGGTTTTTAAAAAAAAGAATTTATATATTTAGTTACCGAAAATATAAAACGAAATAAAAAAAACGTGTGTATACTTATTTACGTAGGGGAGCGAGGGGCTTGTTGTAACATTTTTCATGAAAACTAATATATCTTGAAATCTATTGATTATATTGCTACTAAATAAAGATGGATGGATGCTGTAACTCTTCCTCTGCCCAATAAAGTAAAAATAATACCATAACTATTAGTCATTATTTTACAATCAATTATTTTCTAGAAGAAGTGCGGTGTTACAACTTACCTCGTGCTTGGGGCAAGTTGTAACATCTATCGGGGCAAGTAGTAACGACAAAAAAAACGACACTAATACCTGTAATCATTTATTCTTTGTTTATTTTTAACAAAATTGACACCTTTTTAAAGTAGGTATTATGTAATTCTTATCAAAAATCAACTCAAATAGACTTTTAAGTAATCAACGCCTAAAAATTAAATAATTAACTGTTTTATGTACTTAAACACTACTTACAATCAACATTGCACTTTTATATCACAGTAAGTAATTAAATTATTTATATGTAAGGTATGCTTCGTAATTATCTATTTTAATATCTATCTAACAAAGTATTGTACTTATATAAGAAACAACATTTGGTAGGTTTCATTATAATGAAATTCAGTCTTCATCTGAGCAACAATTAATACAAATAAAAGAAATAGTGTCTCCTGTAACACATCCTACATGTGCCCACATCTTACAAATGATACACTCTACCCAATCTTCTTTATTTGAATCTGTGTAAGCTTCACCACATACCAGACAATATGTATCTATAAAGAGATATGTGACATAATCCGAAAGTCTGACTAGCTTTTCGAATACTGCATTTTTTTTCTAAAACTTTAGCTGCCGCTAAATCGTACACTTCTTGGCTTTGTGTTGCCCGCTCTGACTTTCATTTATACACCCTAATTCTAGAAGAATATAACTTGGGGCATATTGTAACACGTTACATCAAGCCTGGAATTTTGTTACAACTTTTTTTTTTTTTTTTTTTATTTGTCAAAATACAAAAAACAAATAGTTAAAACTTATACATAAGCCTGCCACGAAAACTCACAAGAGCTTATCCGGACAAGCCGCCGCGTCGCATATCATATTATCATATGATATCTTTATCGTACCGTACCATGTTATAGCCATTAAATTAAAACTAAGGTAATTACCAAAATTTTGTAACTATTAAACGCTTAAAGATTTTAGTAAATGTTCTTTTAGTGATCTTCTATATTTTCGTTTGTCCAGGTATAACTCTTGTAGGTTTTCGGGAAGTTCATTAACAAATGCAGGTATAATAGTGTTTAACATTCTAGCTCCGTAAAAATTCCTAGCATTCGGCACAACAAATTTTTTTGAGTTTTGGATATTTCTTAGGATATTGGGTCTACATTTTTCGATTAGTAAAGAAGGATCATTAACTTCATTTAGGATATTGAATTTCACCAAAGTAAATACATCCATGACATTACAATATTTAAAAATATCACTTTCAATCAAGATACGTTTATTTTCAAATTTTGGGATAATGGTTTTTAATAAACGTAACTGTAAAGCATAAATACTATTTAAATGTGTTTTATAGGTCCTACCGTAGCTACTCAGTCCATAACTGATAACAGATTGAGCCAGGGCTAGATACAGTGTTCTACAAATTTTATATGGGAGCTTATGTTTCAATATAAACAATCTACTAAGTAGAGATCTTAATTTAGAGCAGACGAGGTCTATGTGAGGCTTCCAGCTAAATCTGTTATCAATAACGATGCCGAGATAAGTATGTTGATTTACTTTTTCTAACAGTGGACATTGACAATTCAAACTAATACGACTACTATGGAAACATTCATGAGTGTGGGCCATGATAGCAGGGGAGGTGATAGGTACGTTATGGGAAGAATGTATATGTATAAATTTAGTTTTTTGAGCGTTAATCACCAGTCCAACATCGTGGGCCCATTTACAAATAAGATTATAATTGTTTTGCATAATATTTTCAGCTTCAGATACTGATCTATGTGCCGCAATCAAACAAGTGTCGTCGGCAAATTGATAAATGGAGCCTTGTTTTATCAAATTACACATTTCATTAACATAGAGGAGATATTCAATTGGCCCAATTACAGATCCCTGTGCTGTGCCATTTGTGGTTGGATACATATTACTATAGCAATTGGCAACTTTAACGGTGGTAAAGCGATTTGCATGATAATCTTTTATTAAATTTAGTAAAGGGCCTTGAATTCCATTTTGTGATAGTTTACTGTATAAAGTATTGAAATCTAGCATATCAAAGGCTTTTGAAAAGTCTATAAATAAAGTAATTACATGATATTTTTCATTAAGATAGAAGTTTATTTCATCTGTAAATTCCCTTAACAAGTCAGTAGTGCTTCTGTTTTTCTGAAAGCCATACTGTTTGTGGTTAATGATATGATTGTTTCTCAGAAAAGATGTTATTTGATCCCCTAGAAATCTTTCAATAATTTTATCGATACAAGACAGTATAGTGATGGGTCGGTAGTTACTGTAATCATTATGCTTGCCCTTTTTGAATATGGGTCTTATAAATCCGACCTTGAGACTGCGAGGATATAATCCTGTATCCAGACAGCGGTTTATTAGGTGACATATAATAGGTACTAGCACATCAGATAAATATTTAATTTCGCGCGCACGGATTCCGTCATAACCTGGACTTTTATTTAAGTTGATACGTTTTAAGATTTGGGCAACAGCCTCGTGACTAGCGCGTTTTACTCTTAAGGTCATAGTGGGTTTTATTTCGTACAGATTTTGATCTAAAAGTTTAGTGTCACAGTAGTCAGTCAACTAGCCCCGGGTTTTTGCTACAACTAACCCCATGGTATGATTTTTAACATTTATCAACATAACTATTTAAACAATTTAGCAACCTTAAAAACTGTTACACATTATCAAAGATAGATAAATTTGTATGTAAATAAGATATAGAAAGTCTGAAATTAGTCGATATTAATAATGCAAACTAAAATTTTACGACAGTACAATTTTATATTACCTGGCAAAAATGATGCGCGTGCACAATTTCGCTCATTGCGCCGGCTGGCGGGACACTGGCTATGGCAACATGACGCAGCGCGGTTTATAGGTTAAATCGAGTCAAAGAAATGCGTTGATAAAGTTTAAGATCCTAGTGAAAAGAGCCTGTTACTACTTACCCCTGTTACAACAAGCCCCTCTCTCCCCTACGTAAGAAGCTATACTTCATTGGCTAGCTAACGTCACGTTGCTAACTTCCTCGTTGACTAGCTAACTTCGGGGTGTTGGTTTTTTTTCGTGACGTTATGCGTGCGCATCGTAAAAATTCACTCTCATAATTTTTCCGTAACGCGCCAAAAGAATTATAACTTTAAAAATGTTAAGTACACCAGTGAAGTCTTAATAATTTATAAAGTCTAAAAGTAGTCCTGCATAAAATACATAGGCGGTACTAATAAAATTACTACGTACTAATTTAAACGTAGCATAGCAGGATCTATCTTGCTCAAAATTAGGAGCATCCCGACTGGGGACTTCCCCAGGTTGAAGTACTTACTTCAACCTTACAGAAGATCACAGCTAAATAATACTGCTTTCAAATAGTGTTGTGTTCGTACTATGAGTAAGGTAGCCAGAGCACATGGGGAGTGCTTCGAGTAAGTCTTGCAGGCGTCTATAACTACCTACGTCTATAACTCTACCTCTTATACAGAATTAAAAAAAAAGTGTCACTAAAGAGAATGTCCCAATTAAAGAAATTGGCTTTTATTGGTTCGCGTATGACTTGTATCGTCAAATACTTAATTCAATGCCATTTCAGTTAATCGATATATTATCGTATCTATTTAGTAATATGTAATTAATTTAAAATACTTTTTTTAATTACCTGCACCTTTGAAAAAAAGTTACACTGTGTCAAGGCGGTTTACTTAAAGCGTTAACTTACCTATCGACGGTCAATAATTTGTTAAAAACGATGTGATAAAGTGATAATATCGAAACAAAAATGTACGAAGTCGACAAAATATGTCAGAGCAGTTTATTATTTACGTGTCTGCAGAAAGTTAATCAGAAGGAAGTGATGACGATAGTTTTTAAGATTACAAGAATTATATATGGGACTGGCGGGTCCACGTAGGACAAAAATGCATAAAATTAATAAAATAATAATAAAAAAAATTTATACAATAATGATTTTATTTATAAGTTCTTGTGTATAATATATTTAAACTATATCCAATTTTGTTTTATTGTTATTTATTTATGAAATGATTTTTATATAAAAATTGTTAAATTTTCCCTACAGTAAATTTTAGAACAATTCCCAATAGATATCGGAAATGTGCGAGAGGCATACTCTGTACTCGTTTGTTAAAAAAGAAACAAAACCGATTAGAGCGACGGAAATGGCTACTAAATGGCATCTCTGCTTTGATTATAGATATTTCAAATTTATATTTTATATGGTTTGAGATACACATCTCCTTATATACCTACATGCACACATACACATAAGTACTTCTTCATAAACTTGTTCTAAGTCAATCATTTTTTAATAAATTTGTAAATAAATCACTGAGGAGTAATAAAGCTACAAAGTTTTAGACTCGTGCTTTTTCGCGAGTTAGTTAAACCGCGGTTTTAAGCATGCTACCAATTAGAATGGGCAGTAAGCTGATGCCGGAGGTTGCGAAAACCGCAAAGCACGTGTGCACGAGAACTCTAAGAGTTACATTCCGCAGATACCGTGGGACGCCTTGAGAAACACCAATAAACACAGGTTCGAAATTTGTCGTTATATTGTCGCTACTTGTCTTATATACTCATTTATATTCTATGGAAGCCTGATAACGTTAGGGTCGCAACCCCCGTAATATACAAAAGCTGTAGTATGGTTTTGCGGCGACGGGGCGTAAAACGGACGATTAATTCCTTTTAAGTATAACTAATGGTAGCCAAGTAGGAGGAATCAAAAGTATAATTTTAATATGACAATTAAAAAATACTTTCGAAATCTTCTTAATTATAATATATATATATTTTTTTATTTTTAATCCTTCAAAAAAAAGAGGACGTTACTCAATTCGACCGTATATACCGTACCGACCGTATATATATATATATATATATATATATATTATTTATGTTCGGGGATAACTCCGTCGTTTATAAACCGATTTTGATAATTCTTTTTTTGTTGGAAAGGAGATATTCCTCCTATTTTAGTACCATATAAGGAAACCAGGATCTGATGACGGGATCTTAAGCCGATGTTTATCAGGTGGTCACATTTAAATTTCATCGAGATCTGATTACAAACTTGTGGAGTAATCTTTGATAATGCGAATTTACTTGACTATTTTTCGTCTACCTACGTTGTATCACTTGTCAATATAATTGAAGTCGGTTTTTCCTCGTTTGCCTGCAAACACAATTATGATTTTGAGTTGTTGGTGCTATGGCCACAGTGACTGTATATGGCGCTGGGAGTTTGGATCAGATACTCGCTCATAAAATATGTTTGTCCAGGTCAAGGCATTGTTGCTTTTTTGAGATTTTGCCTGCTATGCGCTACCAAAGTAAAAATGTAAATTGAAGTCGGTATTTTTTTTCGTTTGAGAACAAACTCGATTACTTTAATAATAAACCCTACGATTTGTCGCAAGCTTCTCGTGTCCTGTTCGTATAGTGTAAAGGACACAACGGATAGCAAGTTTTAATCAGTTTTACCAGTATCGCAGTTACGTACGAAATGGATTCCATTTTATAAATTGAATAACGAAATCGTACACGCTCGGTATGGCTTATGAATAATTTATATTTTTGTGTTATTGTTAAACATGGCTCATCTAAATGTAGATTGGTTATTGTTTAATAAGATATTTAATTTTGTTTTTCTATAAATTGACTGAATTGAATTGATTATGCTGTGTGGTTACGGCATTAAAGAATATAGCCATTCCCTCTCTTCCCGTGGGTGTCGTAAGAGGCGACTAAGGGATAACACAGTTCCACTACCACCTTGGAACTTAAAAAGCCGATCGATGGCGGGATAACCATCCAACTGCTGGCTTTGAAATACACAGGCCGAAGACGGGCAGCAGCGTCTTCGGTGCGACAAAGCCAGCCCTGCGGTCACCAACCTGCCTGCCCATAGTCATATGGGCAACACACATGGATTCACGCCATTTTTGGCGCGAACTTGTGGAGGCCTATGTCCAGCAGTGGACTGCAGGATGATGATGAGTGACTTGACTGTCAGTTTTGATTAGTTTTCGTGAAAGTACTAGTTCGAGAATTTTATCAGATTTTTTGAGGTTCAACGCATTTTTTGGTATTTGTTCTTGCTTTTTTTTGACCATTTAAAGAGATTACTGTAGATTAGTTTTTTTTTAAACACCAGAAGCATTATCAGCGCGTTGCTGACGCTACTCCCAACCATCTCCAGGATCTCTGATCTCACCTTACGGCTGTATGAACTTAGCTTCCGAGTTTGGAAAAATTGTCATTTTTGGATTCTTTTTTTTTCGTTTTATGGGTATTGGTTTTACTAATTGTAACATCGACAAAAGGTAAACTTAGAACTTGTATTTTGTCTATCAACTCAATCTTGGCCATTAAAGAATTACATTACGAAATATTACATGAATAATTCCAGTATTTTCATTAATAATGTAGACCAATAAATAATAAGTGCAAATTAATCATTCCAAAAGTTTTTAATAGACGTCCTTTGTAACTTATTTCTATGCCATATTTTTTTATTGAAGCTAGTTGCAATATCGAGGTCGTTATCTATACAAATAAATAAAATTGGAGTGTCTAAACATTTTTGAATATCATATCAAAAATTGACCGCTCCAGCGGGGTTCGAACCCGCGTCTCCGACTTACCGTGTCGGCGCTCTAGCCAATTAAGCTATGGAACGATGCACCCGCTTGAGCGAAATTTTCGATATGATAATTTTTTAATTTCGGTTTAAGCGAACCGTGGCGCCGTCTATAGTGAGCTCTTTACAGAAACCCGTAACTATTCAAAGTTTCATATTACAATGAAAATCTTTGACAGGAGACGACACAAAAATAAAAATCTTAGATATTGGAGTGTCTGTTTGTAATATTAAAATAACCGCTCATTACTAAATGCATATGGATATACACGGTACATATACGAAAATATCTCTTATTTTACCATTTTTGTCTGTCTGTTTGTTTGTTCCGACTAATCTCTGAACGGCTGGATTTTGATGGGACTTTCACTGGCAGATAGTTAGCTGATGTAATAAAGAGTAACTTAGGCTACTTTTATTTTAGAAATTTATTTATTGTATAACTAACTCTATTAACTTAAGTATATTATCAAATTGGTTATAAATTATTCATCATATAACCATTTCTGTACATTTGATTACGCGTGGTAAATGTGTGGATAAATTTTTTTTTCAGTTGTTAGGTTGTTATGTACCTTTTTCATGTTCACTATCATTAATCTGGGGGCACAGCAGTGCCCCCGCCAAGACGAGCCAAAAAAAAAATAAAATAACGAAAAGCACTACCTATCTTTTCTCGAAGCGCTTCGTCGTTTTTTTGAACCCTCATAACTTGGGTTTGGATTATACCAGATAAACAAAATTCTCAGGATATGATATCAATAGTGAACTTATTAAACATATAAAGTTTCAATTGAATAGCTCTTATACTTTAGATTTTATTGATATCTAAAAAACCCCGATTTCGTCACTCACTGATGATCATAAAAATTCTTAGAGTACTTCCTGAAGTCCCAGAAAGCTGAAATTTGGTATGTAAACTAGTATTAGTACACAAACAAAAAAAAAAAAATTCTAAAACTTGGAACTTTTACCGCCCAACCCCTTAAACTAGGGGATGGAAGTTTGTATGAGACTTCCGCAAATTTTGATGCTAGAGGTCTGAAAATTGATATAGGGACTCCTTGTTACTCCTTGTTATAAATAATAATAATAAAAAACATAAAAAAATCGGTTATTAGTTTATGTCGAAAATTTACATTTTGTAATATTGGTATTTAAGTTTTGGCGGAGGTCACCGTTTGCATATCAGTTCAACATAAAATCAAAAACAGCGTGCTTAAACCAAACATGGTAAAGATTGGATAATATTTATGGTATAAAATGTGTCGGAGGTAAAATGCAGCTATAATATTGTCATAAGCAACTTACAAAAAGAAGTGAAATCCCACCAAAAACATTTTCATGTAAAATGTTGCCAAGACGAGATCATATGGCTCGCACTGTCAAAAAGTTATCAGATCTCATGTAGAGCCAAGCTTCTAACTCTACACGCCCTAACTCTACAAGCCCTAACCTGACAAACTCTACACCTTAGTCAAAATATGTAGCTTGGCCGTTTGGAAGCAGCGTCTTCGGTGCGACAAAGCCAGTACTGCGGTCACCAACCCGCCTGCCCAGCGTGGTGACTATGGGCAAAACACATGAGTTCACGTTATTTTTGGCGTAAACTTGTGGAGGCCTATGTCCAGCAGTGGACTGTATAGGCTGTAATGATGATGATGATGATGAGACAACTGATAGCGATCGTTACTCATAGTAGGAAATATAACCAACATGCAGTAGAGCAGCGTGGTGGATTTAGCTGCGACCCCCAGGAGAAGGGTGTGTAGGAACACAGAGAAAGAGGCATGTGCCCAGCGGTTGCATGTTACAGGCTGAATCGTAATTTCGCCTCGTCAGATAATTATTGAAATTTCAGTCAGTCGTAAATAACCATTTATTTTGAAACGAACCTTTTTTCATGTTCAAATAAAATAAGGTTCAGTAAAAGGTTCAAAATAAAAATTTCGTATTCGATAACAGGTGTTCGCTTACGCTTTCGGCGTGAACTTTTTTCGCGCGTTTGAATTCATTTCACAATTTTATTAATGATCACGAGTTTTTCTCTCACTTTTGTTCCTCTTAAGTTTTTACCTTTTTTTTTGAATAGAGTTACGCTTCGTTTTGTTAATAATAAAATTTCTCAAATATTAATTAGTTTTATTAATATGATATATTAATTAGTTTTATTAATATGATAGGGCACAGAAGGTTATAATATCCTGCTCAAAATCTTGAGCAACCCGACTGGGGAAGTACCTCGACCTTACAGAAGATCGCAGCTAAATAAAACTGCTTTCAAGCATTGTGTTCTTGTGGTGAGTAAGGTGACCAGAGCACCGGTGTGGTTTTGGGGCAGGGTCGGCAACACGCTTGCGATGCTTCTGGCATTGCAGGCATAAGTTACGGTAATCGCTTACTATTAGGTGGTTTTATAAGAAAAATAATGAAATACATTTGAAATAACCGCCATCAGTACAATACAATCAGTAATATAATATGTGTACTGTACCAAAAACTCTTAATGAAATGGATCGCTAAATTACACACCGTCCTTGTCCGAGTGGTTAGTTAGCAAATCAACGTAATCGTACGCGATCGGAAGTTTACGTAACGATTGACATAATTCCTGTTTCCTTCGAAAGGTCACTCTTGTCTAGATAGACTGAATTGTAGACGTGGTCTGTAAGTGGAACTTTAATTTTATACAAGTTTACACCGACTGTCTGTTGTCTACGATGGTCTTGGGGAATTTCAGAAACATCGGTAAATGCGTTTTTAATTATATATTAAAAACGAGATCCTCCAAAGTATTACGAAAAAAAAAAAAAACGATAAACCAAATTCGATTTACATTGACAATAAATACAACATAGTCGAAAAAAATGTCAATAAAATACGCATAATTAGGGATAACCCAAAAAATACTCGTCAGATCTCGAACAAAATTAAACGGAACCACATGACAAGCACCCCCAAACTTGTCAAGGGCTCTGGTCACCTTACGCACCACAGGCACACAACACTGCTTGAAAGCACTTTTATTTAGCTGTGATCTTCTGCAAGGTTGAGGTACGTTCCAAATGGGACTGCTCCTGATTTTAGGCAGGATATTTTCTGCTGTGCCATACCTCAGTCTTGCGTTAATTTGAAGAAAAAAAAAATACCCTATAACCTCTCACGGTAAATTGGCTATCCAACAAAAAAAGAGTTTTCAATTCGAATATCTAGTTCCTGAGATCATCGCGTTTACACACAAACAACAAACTTTTAAGCTTTATAATATTAGTATAGATATACAAGACTCGGGCCCGCCCCGATCGTACCCATAACCCTAGAGCAGAAAGCAGGGTCACAATTGCGTTAAAGGGTATCCATAAAGTCGTAACTGCATTCTACTATCATGATTCTAGTTCGAGAGATAGGAAGCACTAATTTGTCAGTGTCGTACACTTAGTGGATCGTAAACGAGGAGAATTCATGCTTTATTAGTGAGTAATGAGAAAACGTCATAGACTTGTAACGGACTGGGTCATGCTCGGAAAACAAAATTTTTATTATTAAAATAAATCGATAAATTCATATTGTATTTTATTCAGGTACTAGTTCTGTAATTACAAGGAATAACGGTCTTTGCTAGAAAAGACGCAAAGGTCCATGGGCTCACTAGTGCCCCATGCCTTTGTTTTTATTTTATTTCGTTTTTGTAAAATATAGTTTTACCGTACGTTACAGGGAATTACATTCTTTCGATTGTAAAATCTGTTTTAGCGAAAATGATAATTTCTAAAGTTATTACTAAAGAATGTCTTGATATAGATAACAAATCAAACTTAAACACCGCTGTTTAGTTTACTTATGACTTTAGCAATATTTTACCAGTTAACGTTCACAAAACTAATATTTATATGCTAATAGAAACGTTTACTCAAATTGAAAAGAGTCGTTGGCATTTGTCTTTGCAACAAATAAAAATATCATAAATTTTTTATCTGACATCGCTAGACATTCATTAAAGGAAAATTTGTTTTAGATATGAGATTGGTCTACCACTCGTTTATTAGTTTATTCAATTTTATGAAAAAAATTGAGTGTTAAATTTATCTTGACTACTTTTAGTAATATTATTTGTGTTTATTCATAAACGGGGTGTTCATAAAATACGTGAGATGTTTAAGGGGGGGAGGGGGTCGAGTCAAATCTCATCTAATCTTACGTTGGAGAGAGGGCCTCGGCAAATATCACGCAATTTTTTTCCTAATTGAAACAAAAAAAATTATACCTTTTTGGTCCATTTAATCCAGATTGTACATGCTTAAGATTTAATCTTAAGCGTAATCGTAATACGATTAAGATCATTTACTAATTCGTTCGAAAGAAAATAATTTCAATAACAATCCCACATTTTGAAAATCCTTACGTGAGATTGGGGGATGGGGGGAGGGGGTTGAATAAAATCTCACGACATCTCACAAGGGGGGAGGGAGGGACAGAAAATTTAAAAAAAACACCTCACGTAATTTATGGACGTAACCAAACAAAAAAAAACGTCTTTAAGCTATGATGACAATTACTACTCTTACTAGTGAAATACATATTATTAAGGATAACTCAACAACTACTCGTCAAGTCTCGACCAAATGTAAATGGGACCGTACGACAATGACCAGCTTTCGAATAAAATCATTAAACTCCCAGTAAAAAGTTACGAGAGAACACACAAAATATGGGGTTGTCGTCTGGAAGAGATTGCTTAAAGCAATAATATCGCCTTTCCATACTGTCAGTGTATCTACTTTTTATGTTTTATTTTTTTACTGTTATGTATTTTTTTACTATGTTAATGTGTTTTACTGTCTATGAAACAAAGCAATAAAGAAAAAAATAAAAAATAAATAAAAAATAGTCAAATTGAAAACGTCCTCCTTTTTTTGCAGTCAATCAATAAAGTATATAGGTAATGTCGATGTAAAATATTTAAGAATGGCAATGATCAAATATGTCTTATGTTTAAGTATATATTATAACTAGCTGTTCCCCGTAATTTCACACACGTTAATCTGAGGAAAAAATAGACTAGCCTTCGTCGATAATTGGCTATCAAACACAAGAATGTTTCGATTCGAACTACTAACTCGAGTGGCTCGCAATTCGCCTTCGCAGGAATACTCATATCCTTAACCTACTTTACTCTATTCTATTTAATCCCTTTACCCCTTCCTATCTGAAAGAACGTTTCAAATTCCTTGATGATACCCATGAACGCTGTCTTCGTTCTGACAGTAATTTTCTTCTAGGAATTCCTTCTCACTCCTCTTCCTTTTACGAGTATGATAAATCTTTTACAGTTCAAGCGTCTCGCCTATGGAATACTTTGCCCTTGAATATCAGACGTGTACAAACACCTGCAACTTTTAAAAATAATGTATGGAAGCATTTTTTCAACTCAACAATAAACAAGTGATTTATAATTATAATGTATATATGTATTTATATGTATGTATGCATGTATGTGGGTATATGTGTATGTATATATTTATGTATTTATGTATGTACGTATCATCATTACAGCCTATACAGTCCACTGCTGGACATAGGCCTCCACAAGTTTACGCCAACAATAACGTGAACTCATGTGTTTTGCCCATAGTCACCACGCTGGGCAGGCGGGTTGGTGACCGCAGTACTGGCTTTGTCGCACCGAAGACGCTGCTGCCCGTCTTCGGCCTGTGTATTTCAAAGCCAGCAGTTGGATGGTTATCCCGCCATCGGCCGGCTTCTTAAGTTCCAAGGTGGTTGTGGAACCTTGTTATCCCTTAGTCGCCTCTTACGACACCCACGGGAAGAGAGGGGGTGGCTAAATTCTTTAGTGCCGTAGCCACACAGCACGTATGTACGTATGTATATGTTTAATGATTTGAATATTGATTATAAATTTGTTGTAGCTTGTACATCGATGCTGACGCTAATAATAATATATTATTATTATCTTACTGAATGTCACTCCGCCCGCCCAATACATAATAGATACATATATTATAATAACTACTTATATAAATAATAGGACCTGGGTGACCGAGCTTAGCTCGGTATTTTTAGTAAATCGTGTTTTTTGAAAATCATATTTAAATACGAATTACATATTGATAAAATATGAATCATTTTATTTTTTTTAGAAAAAAAAAGAAAAAAAAAAACGATAATCGATCTGGAATACGTAAGGATTCGAACCATGATCTTTTCGGCCGAGCGCGATCGGCCGATATCCCCTGAGCTATTACAACTTTATTGACAGATGCGAAATTTACCTTCTTATTCTAACGATATTGTAGCCATTTTTTCATTGCCTAAAAACAGGGATAAAACGACATTTTCTAAAAATGAATCCTAGCTAGATTTATTTATCTCCCCCGTAATCCCCTGTATACTAAATTTCATGAAAATCGTTGGAGCCGTTTCCGAGATTCAGATTATATATATATATATACAAGAATTGCTCGTTTAATAGTATAAGATAGTAAATTTACTTATACTTACATATATAAATATAAGCGGGTGGAGGAGTACGCCCCGGCAGGGAGATCAAACGGCCGGGGGTTAGGGCTGTAGGCTGAGAAACCGGCGGACAATCCTAGCCGAGTCAAGTAACACCGCCTTCTGCATCCTGGCTGCGAGCGAACCGTCCCGGATCCCCAGTTGCCTCAGATGGTGAGCGAGGCTAACCGGGATCAAACCGTTGGCAGATATTACGATAGGGATTATTTCAGCTGACCCCACACCCCACATGTCGACAATCTCGTGCGCCAGATCCAGATATTTACGTTTTTTCTCAGTCTCGGCTTTCACGAGGTTCTCGTCATGCGGGACGGTGATGTCCACTAAAAATACCCTCGACCGTGCCCTGTCCATCACCACGATATCAGGCTTGTTCGCCAGTATCGTCCTGTCTGTGGCGATAGGCAGGTCCCAGTAGAGCCGGACTCCGTCGCGTTCGAGTACTGGCACCGGTGAGTATTGGTAATACGGCATCCTCTGTTCCAGGAGACCGTACATAAGAGCAAGCTCTTGGTGGAGAATCTTGGCCACTTGGTTGTGTCTGTGCAAGTACTCAGTATTAGCAAGCGCGGAACAACCCGAAAGCACATGCCTGAGTGACTCACCGGGATGACGACAGGCTCGACAGAAGTCGGGAGTGCCATCCTTCAGGACGTGCTTTCGGTAGTTGTTCGTCTTGACCACCTGATCTTGTATTGCACAGACAAAACCTTCAGTTTCCCCAAAGAGGTCGCCGAATCGCAGCCACTGCACGGAGGCCTTACTGTCCACGTGTGGTGCGTGAAGCGCCTTGTAGAACCGTCCATGCAGTTCCTTCTCCATCCATACGGTCTCCCGGTCAGAGGTGCTCAGTACGACCGGTTTCTGCCAGTTCTCTTTGGCCAAGGCTAGGGGGGTTAGTCCTTTGTCACACTTTGAAACGTCACCATGCAAAGCGCTGTCCCGTCTCGTTTCAAAGTAGGCCCTGAGGCTGCACACCTCGCGGCTATGCATAGTCTTAGCGCTTAACATGCCTCGACCACCACACTTCCGCGGGATGTACAGTCTCATGACCGACGACTTAGGGTGGTGCATGCGATGGTGCGTCATAGTTGTGCGGACTCTTCTGTCCAGGGCGTCAAGTTCGGTCTGAGTCCATCTGAGTATGCCAAAGGTGTACAAGAGAGTGGGCATGACCCAAGCGTTATAGGCTCGGACCTTGTTGGCTCCAGACAAGTAGCTCCGAGAACTTTTGTCAGCCGTCCAAAAAAGATTTCACAAACTGCCTGTTTCATGTCCACTTCCTTCACCCCTATGCATTGTGACATACCCAGATACCGGTAAGATTCAGCTTCGGAAAGGGTCTTGAATGATGTTAATTCGAGACTAAGCTGCGACGATTATTATTATTATTATTATTATTATTATTTTTACGTTGTATAATCTCGGCTAGTAACCACTAAGCCGGGTAGTCGATGACCCCAGCACACCCTCGAGGTGTGCCCGAGATGGGCGGCGCTACGTCGCGATCTGACGACAGTCCTCGGAGGGGACTTGTCACTGCCGAGCATTATCACCGCGATGCTCGGTGACGACGAGTCCTGGAAGGCGATGGTCTCCTTCTGCGAGACAGTAATGTCCCAGAAGGAGAACGACGAGCGGATGAGAGAGGGGGCCGCCGACGAGGCCTCCGTCCGCAGGCGACGAACGGGGGTGCGTAGGAGGCGCTACTTAATGCGTTTCCAGTAACGCCCCTGTGCCCATGTCGGGCCGGGATAGGAACCCGGTCCTGCTAGACATGGCGTCGTCGGGATTGTTCAGAGGTGAGCCGGACAGTCCCATGGAGGAGAAGTCTGGTCTTTTCGCCGAGGCCAGCCTGTCGCTGGAGGGATCCTGTTGCCTGCAGATCCGGGACCCTCCAATTAAAGCGGCTGAAGGCTCCCGCAGGGGTTTTGGTCGGTAGTGCACCCCCAAGTGCTAAGCCGACATACGGTCTAGGAATGCCTACCCGGGCATCCTGGATATCACCCGTAAATGGGTTACCCTGCGATATAAAAAAAAAAGGGTAGTCGATGACACAATTTATATACATTATATTTTATTAGCGTTAGTGTTTGATGAGGTATGAAATTGAAGGATAAGTCAAATCATTCTCTCTTTGTGCATGTCTCCGATTGCATGTTATCTACGACGTTGCATAAAGTTTCGAAGGACTACCGTATTAATATATTTTAAATGTACAGCACAAAATGTTTGATATTGTTTCTATTTATTTCGCTGACTTTGTGTGCATATTGAATTTTTATCTTGTTCCAGCTTTTTCAGTTGATTTTCTATTAGTTGTTCTTCACGCAGGCGGGTTTTTTGTTTTTTTTTTTAATTATTATTTTATTTATGTCTTTTTAGTCAGACAAATTACGTAATCGGTTCAATTCATTAAAACAGTTTACATCATGTGGTTGATTAAGTATTTTTTTAGGGTCAAGAGAACTGATAGCAAGCCCGGAGAAAGATCTCACTCTGCTCAAAGCAACGTAAGCCTGACCTTTAGCAAATAGGTGACTGCTTAAGTCAACAACTATTAGTTTTAATATAATGAAATTATTATTAAAATTATTTGTTTGTATTTGGTATTATGTATTTGTCATTGATTTTATTAATGTAATTGTAAATTGGTGTGACATTTATTAATTTTTATTTGTAATTTTAATTGTATGTTTTTTTTAAACATTGTATTTTATTAGAAAGGCTACACCCCGAAGTTGATCGTCGCCTAGGAGGCGAGTTTGGCATGGCATAGGCGTGGGAAAGAGCAAAGTCCACATTTTTTAAACTTTAATATTGTATTTCTTTATTAGTATTACGGTAATAATAATCATGATATACCTTTTTAAAATCCTTGTATTGTGCCCTTCAATTTGATACCCATATTGTAGTATTCGAGAATTTTTTTTCCATTAACTACAATGGCTTCGCGCAGCCGCCATATTTGATTTTTTTTTAAATGTTACCTGTCTAAGAACACTTGGGCAGCTAAGACGAACCTAACGATACCTCAATTATGTAAATCCGTTCAGTGATTCTGGAAATAGGGGGTAGTAAAGAATATTACATACAAACAAACATACATACATACATACATACATACAAGATACGCGCGAAAAACATAACCCTTCCTTGGCAGTCGGGTAATAAAAAGTAAACGGCTATGTTCCGTCCCCTCCACTGTAGTTAGAGGTGAGTGTAAGACATGAAAAGGTGAGTGTGTGTTCGTGTAGGTGTGTGCGCATGTAAGACGAAGGTGTATTAGTGTGGGTTTGTGTATAAATATGTAGGTTCTGGTTTTGAATATTTTTGATGATACTACGAAAAATGCATCATTTTGATTTCTTTTTTAAGTGCCGTCTTCGTTCTTAGGTAAAACAGATCTAAGTTTGGATACTGCGTGTTATACGTATTGACAATACGGCAAAGGACCGAGTTACGTGCGTAATTAGTTCTTACTCGAGGTATATGGAACAATGGTTTAATATGTCTAGAGCGTCTTGATGGTATTCGGAATTCAATCTGGGATAAAAGCTCACTGCAATCTATTTTCCCATTCACGATATCATGTAATAAGATAATATCGTACTGCTTACGACGTTGGGATAGGGATTCAATTTGGTAGTGTTTACATGAATCAACATAGGTGGGACAGATTCTGTAATTTTTGAAATTTAAAAGTTTTATAAATGTTTTCTGTAGTGATTCAATCCTGTCGATGTGTACATTGTATACAGGGGCCCATATACTAAAAGCGTATTCCAGTATTGTTCAAACTGTTCTGTTCGGTTCTTTAGTATTTTTTCTTTTAATCTTCTTCTAACTAAGACAGCACCAATTTTTTCATACGTGCAAAAAAAAATTCAAATTAATGCTATTGGTTGAGAGGGTATTAGTACGAATCCTTTTGACAAGTCTATTTTCTTTCTATTTGTTTACATTTCATTGCGCACTATAAAAATACTGAACAAGAATTGCTACAGATAATTATCATAAAATTGTCTAGTACAATAGATGGTTTTATCGTTACTTAATCAAGTAGCTGTGTCTTTCAGATAACCCATTCCAACGAAGAATTTATTTCGGATATTTGTTATATGGTGTTGTTTTTGTGTAAATATTGACATATTTATACTAAATTGATTGATAATATTACTGGCCCGTTGGTGCAGTTACTAATGAACACAGCCAAATAATACTGCTCTGAATAGCCCGTGTTGAATAAAGTTTTTTTTTAAGATAGCACATAGTAAGAAACAGATTGAACCAAACTTGGAACACCTCGATTCCCCGATTGGGTAAGTAACTCAGCCTTATAGGAGATTAAAGCTAAATAACGGAGCCCCAAAGAAGCGGTCCATTGGTGACTAAAGTAGATAGAGTTCCTGGGGAGGGTTATGGTATAAGTTGCTAATGTTTTTCAATGCTCCTGCTAGTACAGGCGTCCATTGCCTACGGTATTCGCTTACCATTAAGTAGGTCGTAAACTTGTTTGCCAACATACTCTTATGAAAATAAATGATAACCTGCTGTCACAGATAAAAATACCGATATTTCGTTCTCACGGATACTCATACGAGTACATGGCAAAAAAATAATTTGGATGAGTATGCCTAAGAAACGACCATGCTGTCCGATCGTCATGGTACGGATATCCGGCACTAAAAGTAATTACTAATAATACGGATAAACGGATAATTATAGCAGAGATTACCTTCCTATAAGGTTTATCTATTCGAATTCATATGTATATTGATGATGTCATCAATCTTTACTTTGTATTATTTGATCCTGACTTTTCGGGTCGAGGAGAGAGTAACGCCGTCTCGCCGGCTGACATACTTTTATTAATGACAATGTCTTCAGTATGAGCGATGCCTGTATCATGTTTAATATCTCGTGTAGATAATTTGCTGTGTCATCTGATTCTTGTTTACTTAAAATGTCTAGATATTGTAGTAAAATCAAGTATTTTTGAAATATATTTTGTTAGGTATCCTTAAGTTACAATGTGGTATGATAGACTGACAAAAACAGGTAATTGAAACATTCACAATTCACACATGCATAGAACAAATGTGACTCGTGACTTCACTTTCGTTCAACTATAATAATACCCAACACTCTGCTCGTAACTTGGTTAGAAAATAATCGTGTTTGCCATCAAACAAAAAAAAAACGAGAAGACATACACTCATTATTAGGGAAAACTAAGTACTCATCGGGTTTTGCTCAAATTTAAAATTTAAACGACAACACAACACAGCACCAGCTTTTAAAGTATCATTAAAAATTACTACCATTCAGTGGGAAGTTATGAGGTAACATTCAGAAATAAATAAATAATCAGTACAGGCAAATTGAGAACCTCCTTTTTTAAATTTAGTCGCAACTTTGCCATTAAACAATGCGTAATGGCTCATACGAGTATAGTGGGTAGTTTTAAAACAAAATAGCTAACCGTAGCGTAGTTCAAGTTGAAAGATGGCAACTTCTAGTTTGACTTTACGATCTTTCCAACTCGATCTGCATTAAAAATATTTATATGATTTTTTTTAAAAATAAATATGTAATCAAATAAAAAACATTGTACAAATAAGTTTGTCTTATTAAATTTCGAAAGAAAATTCAGCACAACGATATTGTTTCGCCTTTTATTACCTTGAAGATCTTTTGAGCTCTTGAAACTTGAACTCGAGTCACGTTGTGCTAACAATACCTTTTTTGTTTTGAACCGACATCGAAAAAAGTTGTTTTGAATTTGGTTGTTCATTTTTTTTTGTTAATTATTTGATATCTTATGTAAAAATCACAGTAAAATGTAATTTTAGGCAATGGTTTATAAAGGCACGTGGGATTTCAGGTTCAATAAATTTGCGACAATTGCACAGTCATCGCACGATTGACTGCTTCCACGTCAGTTGTAGTTAAATGAAGTTGTACGAATACTTAACTTTGCTTGATTATCTTAATATATATAAATTACGCGTCACGTTGTTTGTCCGCAATGGACTCCTAAATCACATAACCTTGATCCAACTTGAAGGATAGGTATGTTGTTTGATCCTACTTGTATTTTATTTTGGTATATCATCGTCATCATCATTACAACCTATACAGTCCACTGCAGGACATAGGCCTCCACAAGTTTACGCCAAAAATAACGTAAACTCATATATTTTGCCCATAGTCACCACGCTGGGCAGGCGGGTTGGTGACCGCAGGCTTTGTTGCACCGAAAGACGCTGCTGCCTGTCTTCGGCCTGTATATTTCAAAGCCAGCAGTTGGATGGTTATCCCGCCACCGGTCGGCTTTTTAAGTTCCAAGGTGGTAGCGGAACTGTGTTATCCCATAGTCGCCTCTTACGATACCCACGAGAAGAGAGGGGGTGGCTATATTCTTTAGTACCGTAGCCACACAGTACATTTCGGTATATATAATAATTATATTCACAAAAAAAATAGGGCGGTACGAATTTCGCCAGGCCAGCTAGTAACATATATGGGGCAGTATACTGTGTCAATTGTTGGTAATTATATCAACATTAAAATGATCAATAACAAACGTAGTAAATGGGATTTTAGATAAATCATAGTGTATATAGTAGTGATCATAAAACTTAAAAAAAATAAGATCATTGCTTACGGTAGATGGTATTGTCATTCACTATTGCTTTTGAAATGCAAATACGTCAGCAATTTTTGCACAATTACAATCGCTCGACTAACGCGGTATACGTATTATTATTTAACGTTAGCTGATAACATTAAAACCAAACCCAATATCCCATTATCAGCTATAATAGTTCCAACAACAGTATTGTCTCAAATCTGATACTGAACCAAAATAAAGGAGAGTTTTAATTATCTGGTCGAAAGCAGTGAGGGGCACAATGGAAGGAAACAATAGCAGCAGTTTATAATGAGCTGGAATTATTTACCAAGTCTAGACTAAACTGTGAAACGATACTGATTGTGGTTTGTCTACTACAATATGTCTTTGTGTACGATGTTGCTTTACAGTAAATAAAGAAATAAATATCTTTAACATACATACGCGGTTGTCTGTTCCTAAGGTAGGCTACTTAATGCTTGTGTTATAGGTAACAGTAGACTTGTGTTAAATGTAGTAATGTAGTTATAAACATACTCCAGACTCGTTGAAGCAATCGAACCAACAATCCCTGGGGCAAAAGCATAGTCAATACAAACTCCGCCTACGGGATAGTCTATAACTCCATAGACATCAAGCATACAAATATAAACATCTAATATATAAAATTCTCGTGTCGCGGTGTTTGTAGTTAAACTCCTCCGAAACGGCTTGACCGATTCTCATGAAATTTCATGTGCATATTGGGTAGATCTGAGAATCGAACAACATCTATTTTTCATCCCACCAAATGTTAAGGGTAGTCCACCCTTAAATATTATTTATTTTTTATTTTATTATGATTCGGCGTTGAAAAATACATACAGTCCTAAATATTGCCCCTTCTACCACCAAACCCTATTTTTAAATAGCGTTTAGCGGCAAGATAACGTTTGCCGAGTCAGCTAGTATGTCTATAAGATATTTAAGGAGAAAAGCAATTTTTCCATGTAAGTTGTGTTGAGTTGATAGTAGATGGTTAAGCGTTGACAGTTGTAAAGTGATTTTTCATAATACTACTGTGACAAACAAATGCGGTTCACTTAATGTTGAGCGTCTAACCTAACCTAACCTTTTTTTTAACCTCGAGCGCCTGTAACACAAGAAGCATCGCAAGCGCTATGTTTTACTCGGCCAGAAGTACTGGCTATATTACTCACCACTGGAACATAATCCTACTTGAGAGGTATTATTTAGCTCTGATCCTACTGCCGACACTCCAGGAAACGTTACAGAGACGTACGTCGCCTCGTAGTAGAACTGATTACTAAAGATAACTGAGAACTGAAGTCGATTTAAACAGATAATAAGCAACGCACATCAAATTACGAGCTAGTAACGAAACACGGGTAAACAAGTAGTATTTGGTTTAAAAAATAAATTATTATAAATACACTTGGTTTTACATATATGGCCATATTCGTCTGTGTTGCTCGTGGGAATATTTTCTCAAGTGAATTATTTATTTCTTTTTTTATTTTTATGTCACTAGGTCGGCAAACAAGCGTACGTCTCACCTGATGGTAAGCGATTACCGTAGCTTATAGACACCTGCAACACCAGAAGAAACCCAACACTGCTAGAAAACAGTATTATTTAGCTGTGATCTTCTGTAAGGTCGAGGTCGACCCCAGTCGGGCTGCTCCATATTTTGAGCAGGAAATTCCTGCTGTGCCCTACCTCAGTTAAATGTGAATGTTTTGTTTAATCGCTGTAATTTACTTCCTAAAGCAGTTTAAAAATAATACGATTTTCTCTCACTTGTTTTAGCATTTTAAATGGAGTACGAGTTTTACCTGCAGCTACGTGCTGGCCATTTGTTTTGTTTGAGAAGTGTAAATGCTCTCCAAAAATAAATTGTTTAAGAATTATTACTCTTTGATAATTATTATGATTTTGAAACTTATTAGTGGATTTTTTTCCTATATCAAGTCAAGTTGCGTGTATCGTGTGTGTGTTGTGAAAATGATAAAATATAAGTAACTGAATCTACTTGATGAAATTTTGTGTTGCGTGTCGTAACCACCCAATACAAATAAATTCGCCAGATCAAAACCTACATCTGTATCTGAATCTGCGATCACTATAAGCACAGTCAGTAATAATTCCGCTAAATCCTTCGTACATCAAACACAGTATTAATATTGAATGCTAAGTATGGGAAATTGATTTGAATTATTTTATATAATACTTACTGTACCTACCTTGCGCGCGTTGGTACGCTTTTTTTTTAATTTTTTTTGGTCGTACCAACTCGAACACCCTTGCGGGCTCATGCGCAACACTTTGCTGAAGATCATGAAATGATCAAATGCATAGTTTACGATTCTATAAAGAACATACAGACAGACATTCGTATATATATATATATATATATATATATATATATATATATATATATATATATAAATCTCGTGTCACAATGTTTGTCCTCAATGAACTCCTAAACTACTTAACCGATTTTAGTCAAATTTGCACACCGTGTGCAGTTTGATCCAACTTAAAAGATAGGCTATATTTTATTTTGATATATTATGTTATTATTATATTTCAGAAAAAAATAAGGTGATACGAAGTTCGCCAGGTCAGCTAATATATATATATATATATATATATATATATATATATATATATATATATATATGCGGCTTGTAATATAATATGTACCATTACTTATTGGTTATATATTATAATGTTGAACATATAACAAATAATTTCGATCAAATAATTGCACGAAGTTTATAATTAAAATTTTCCATTGTTAAAACTATATATATGAAAAATGAGGATTTACCGATCATCAATATTCTGACTTATTAATTTTCTCAAAGCGTTTAATTATGCTTATTCAGATAAAAAAGCAATTTTTTTTTCATAGTAGAGCTAATGTGTTTGTTATATTGGCTTTGGGAAGACTGTAGGAATATTGTCTTGCAAATTAATAACCTCTTTATTATTATTTTATATTATTATTTTCTTTTCCTCTTTTCTGATTTATTACGAAATTGTTATTTGGCTGATGCAGATTTCTAATGAAATTTATATTTGTTTGCTACGAATGACGTCAAATGACGTCTGTACTTCTGCCTATATATATTCAAAACTAGCTGACCCGGCGAACTTCGTATCGCCTAACAGTGACTTTTAAGTATTATCACAAATCTTTTGTATGGGAGTATAGAAAAGTGTTGTTTTTAGACTTTTTCAGGAAATTAAAAATTTTTTTTTTAGAATTTTTCTCTCTGTAAGAACCATCCTCGTACTTCAAGGAATATTCTTAGCAACACATTCAGCGACTCATTTTTATATAATAGATAATCTTAATATTTAGTGTTAGATCGACTTTCATTGGTTTTGGTTTCCCTCATAACCTTCCCCCACATGTCATCTCTCACTCAACCATAGACTGTACCATACAAATATGATATTTTTATACAACTAGGGTGATAAACAAGTCCATGATCCGCTTGATGATAAGCGACTATAATAGTTGATTAAGATCCCACGTCCCCAGACCTTACCTATTTTCTGATTGATGAAATATTATTTAAAAAGCTTATTTGGACTATGGCCTCAGGATGCTCAAAATACTAGAAGCATAACAAGCTCGTTGCAGACTTTGATCCCGTTGTTACCACGACACATCCCCAGGACCCTTGGCTACCTTATTCACCAGGCACACACTACTCGAGAACAATATTGCTGTCTAGCTATTTAATTTATTTTATTTAAATTCGTTGTTGCACAGTAAATACACTAATACAAGTGTGTACAAAGGGCGGGCTTAACGCTAATGCATTTTCGACCAGCCAACCTTGGTATGTGCAAGAAAGTATAGTGTGTAGGTGTACAATAAAAAAAAAAAAAAAAAATAATAATACAATATAGCTATGAAGTTTAAGTTGTATTTCAGTCTGTCTGTTCAAAATTTTAAGCAAAATACAAAAAACACTATCGTTAGCCTATTTATTTGGATAAAGGAATAGTGAGTAAACGATATACGTATAGTGGCTTCAAACTAAAAGCCAAGTAAACTCCATCAAAATTTTATGAAATTTCCGAAAAGTTATAGTAGGTTAATACGGATTTTGTGATTAAAACTTTAGCGCACATCTGGCGTCAATAATCATAATATTGTGTAGATAAAAGATAATGCGTATTGTAATAATATATTGTATCAACCTATATTAATAAAAAATATAAAATAATTTTTTTAATTAAAATATATTTTTTAACTAATTAAATTTATTTTCAAGTAGGCGTCCACAGAACTTTGTCATTTTACTATTTGTAATGCTGGCATATGGATCGCCATGGAAAAGAAAAATTCGTCTTTATTCAACGATCAGCTTTAGTGTGTGAATAGAAATTACAGTATGCACATCGCTCGCTTCAGCCTGTAACATCCCACTGCTGGGCATAGGCCTCTTTACCCATATAGGAGAAGGATCAGAGCTTAATCCACCACTCTGCTCCAATGCGGGTTGGTAAATGCAGTATGCACATAAATAAAACTAAAAGAAATACTGCACCAAAATGAGTAATTCTCATGTTGTGTTCGTTATTAATAGGACAAGTTTGTATAAAAGAATATAAAAAAAAAAAACTATCTCCAGGAAAAGAATATCAGTACGAGATTCACCAGGTTAGCTGGCTTAAAATAAATCTGAAAGATTTTAATATTTTTAAAATAAGAAATCTTTTGTTAGTGTACATGATAAAGATACTTGAAGTAAGTAAAGAACTATTGCAACGAATACTTGCTGAATTCAGTCTTCTATAGAAGAAATATAAAATGCTACAAAGGAGTTCTATAGTAAATTATACCGTATGACGCCGCGTTAGCGCAACGGTTACAGCCATGGATTGTACCCGTTGCGCTGGCGGTTGCGGGTTCGATCCCCGCACATGACAAACATTTGTATTGGCCATATAGGTGTTTGCTGTGGTCTGGGTGTTTGTGCAGTCCTTGTAGGTCTCCCCACCGTGCCTCGGAGAGCACGTTAAGCCGTTGGTCCCGTTTTTTATCAAGTACACCTGATAGCGATCGTTACTCATAGCAGGGAATATATCCGCCAACCCGCATTGGAGCAGCGTGGTGGATTAAGCTCTGATCCTTCTCCTACATGGGGAAAGAGGCCTATGCCCAGTAGTGGGATATTACAGGCTGAAGCGAGTAAATTAAATAATAGGATAATTTAATACAAGTCTATGAGAATACAAGATGATGCACTGAAACTGATAGGAGTATGATAGGAGTATGAAACTGATAGAAGTATTTTTTATGAACGCCTAGGATGCCAAACAAGCGAACGGTCCACTTGATGGTAATCGGTTACCGTAGCCCATAGACACAACATCAAAAGCATCGCATAGGGAATTGAGGACCCCTACCCCCGATCCTGTCCATGAGCTACCTTACTAGCATAGGATCACTGCTTGTGAGCAGTATTATTTAGCTGTGACCTTCTATAAGGTTTGGTACTTCTACCCCAGAAGGGCTGCGTTAGATTTGAGCAGGATATTTCGTGTTGAACCCCACGTTAAGTGGTAAGCCAAATGTCAATAAAAAAATTCTTAATTGGTATAAATATGGATTTTAATAGTGCCATGATTTTTTTTTTATGTCACTAGGTCGGCAAACAAGCGTACGGCTCACCTGATGGTAAGCGATTACCGTAGCTTATTGACGCCTGCAACACCAGAAGCATCACAAGCGCGTTGCTGACCCAATCCCCAATCTCCCCAGGAGCTCTGGTCACCTTACTCACCAACAGGAACACAATACTGCTTGAAAACAGTATTATTTAGCTGTGATCTTTTGTAAGGTCGAGGTACTACCCCAGTCGGGCTGCTCCATATTTTGAGCAGGAAATTCCTGCTGTGCCCTACCTCAGTTAAACATATTACTCAGTTATTAAACAGGACCTGGGTGACCGAGCTTAGCTCGGTATTCTTAGTAAATCGTGTTTTTTGAAAATCATATTTAAATACGAATTACATATTGATAAAATATGAATAATATTTTTCCATTTTTTTTTTAGAAAAAAAAAAAGAAAAAAAAACGATATTCGATCTGGAATACGTGAGGATTCGAACCATGATCTTTTCGGCCGAGCGCGATCGGCCGATTTCCCCTGAGCTATTACAACTTTATTGACAGATGCGAAATTTACCTTCTTATTCTAACGATATTGTAGCCATTTTTTCATTGCCTAAAAATAGGGATAAAACGACATTTTCTAAAAATGAATCCTAGCTAGATTTATTTATCTCCCCCGTAATCCCCTGTATACTAAATTTCATGAAAATCGTTGGAGCCGTTTCCGAGATTCAGATTATATATATATATACAAGAATTGCTCGTTTAATAGTATAAGATATTACACAATTTTGTCAATGTCACGTGGAATAATGTCTGTCAACAAATCCTAAACGTGAAAAGTTAACGTTCAAAAGGAAGTGTCTTAAACAATAAATGGATTTAATTAAAAAAAAGTATATGTAAAAAATAACCACAAAAGTTGATAATTGTTTTATTTATGTTTTGTGAACTTGTCATATCTATACATATAATAAAATGCTAGGAAAGTCAAAACGGTTCATTGAATATTTTTTTAAAAGAATACTTGGGGTGTGACCTACAATCGATACCGAAGCCAAAAATATAGTTTTTAGAATATTTTCTGTTTGTCTGTATGTATGTCCGGGATAAATTCAAAAAGTACTGCATGGATTTACTTCAAATTTGGCACAAATATTATTAAGAAGTCGGGTCAACATATAGGCTACATATACATATCATCACGCTATCCCCTACGGGGAACGCAGTGAACCTTTATTTCTTCAACGCATTCTGTAGCAACGTGTAATCTAACGACGCATATTTGAATGTTGTTGTTATTATGTTAATAACCATGTCATAAGCTAGCTTCACACTATAAATAAAGACATTCTGTAATATATTTAGTATCAGCATTGCACCCATGCGAAGCCGGGGCGGGTCGCTAGTATATTAATACGCTAAGTTTTAAGATGTTTGCCTCCCTTTTTAGAAAAAAAAACCTCACAATTACTTCACATAGATTACGAGTACATATCATTTTATAGATAATTGCTTGCTCTACCGGCATCCACAACTAATAAATGTATTATTGCTTTTGTTTGTGTAAATTAATTAATTATTAAAATTATATAAACATCATTGACGGTAGGTCAATATTTTGTGAAATTCCAAATCAACTCACGTATACCTAAATACTTTTTTGTAATTTTGTAAAGTGGTAATTATTATGCTTATTTAGTGCGAATTATACGAACGGGAATAATTAGTTATTGATTGTAATTTTAGAGTTATTGTATTTGTTTGTTTCCAAAAGATATAGTACATACAAAAATAATAATACAGACAAAAATAATAGAAATAACGGATTTTTTTAAATGAAAAAAAAAAATCGTATGACATTGTCATACCCTCTAAATTTTGTATTATACCCTCGCATTAGATCCTCGCCCCATTTAATGAAATAAAAAAGGTAAGCCTTGGAAGATAGTTACCAACGATTTTTTTTCCAATTCCTTCTAAGAAGAATTTGTATGTTGAATTGTAATTCATTTTCATACTAAATTCAATAGTTTTTTTGATTAATGAATAAATATTTAAGAACAAAACTAATTGATATCAAGTGTAATCTACTAAAATAAAATAAAAAATACTTTTTTTTGTGAGTATAATAAGTATTCTATTAAGTGTATATTTATGTATGAATATTTAACTACTTCTTTATTTATTTATTATATATTTTGTATGAATTAGCGCTAAGTACTGTTTTTTTCTGGTATTTAGTTTATAATGGAAGAGCGACTCCATCTGGCTCAGGTGCTTTCTGCACCTAATTGAGGGAGTCAATCACAATGTGTAAAATAACTCGATGGTACTGAAATAAATATTTTTTCATTTTTTTTTTCATTTTTTAAAGTATTGAAAATATCTAAAAAAAATAATAATATCAAATCTATGTACGCTTATAACTTTCGGAGAACTGCACCAAATCGGAGTATTCTTTTTTTATTCGTTATTGTATTTCAGTTTGCATACCTAAACAAAAAAAAATGTTTATATTAAGAAAGATGTAGCGATACGTATTTCGCTGGTTCAGCTAGTATAGTATCAACGTAATTTTACATTGCATAAAAATATTCCACACATACGATAAGTAAACGATATACTTTATGAGTATACATATAGTTTCCATCAAGAAATATCAGTCACACATACGCGGTACGCGAGTGCAACACGTATTGCATTTAAAATTTTTTAAAACTTACACAAAACGGTCAGGGTCGATTAGGTTGTAACTTGTATCTTGGCCAGTACGTATATGTTATTAAAACTTTTAATTAAAAAAGAAACATAATCTGTGTGTGGTTTTTACATAATTATGTGTTAAATGTAATAAAAATAATAAAATAATTTTGTTTAAAAAAATAAATACGTATAAAGGACTTGTTACACCAAACGGCCAAGGCCGAACAGGTTGTAATTTGAAACTGGCCAGTACGTTTCATATTTGTAACTTTTCATTTAAAAAACACTTAGCCCTTTTGTGTGCTTTATGTGTGTTAAATTAATATTGGTCTAAAAAATAAAATAATTTAGATAATCATGAAGATTTAATTTAATAATATTTTTAAATGATATATATTTTATGACATTACGTCTACGTGTACATGTATTCTATTTTATAAATGAGTTTTAAGTGTTGACAGTGAGATAACCTAGGCTTTATTTTATACCTACGTTGACAAATGCACAACAGCAACGCAGTCTCTCTCGTGACCCCGAGCTATACAGAGGTCTGCTTTAAAAAGTTAATTTATTCTAAACGGTCCAATAAAATATGCGACCTCTTTCGTGTTTTAAAAATTGAATAGAAAATTTTTCGCGCGTTTTTTTTTATTAATTTTTAATGCGGGCGTTTTAACGTGACCGTTAGTGATGTGACTGCGGTTTTTTGTTATTGATTTATTGCCGGTGCTTGAGTGCGATTTGGCGAAGTTTATAAGTGGACTGACATTCGACCATGGTCTTAAATATGGAAAAAAATATTTAAAACGAGTTCGAAATTTAAATTTATGATAATTTTTTTAATATTGTTAGATTTAAAAAATATATATATGCTTAAAAAGTATCGCGTGAGTACCTATTAGGGTAACACATATGTGATGTTTTTACTTTTTAATTTCTTCCAAATTTAACTCTGGATTTATATTACGAATACAAATATGTAAATAAAAAATTAAATTTAGATAAATAGTATGCAGGTATTAGTGATTCTTTTATATGACAGCTTAAATAAACTGCTGTGGAGATTTTGTGTATGTTTCGTTTTTAATTATTGTGGGTTGTACATATCGATTTTTTTTTTTGTGTGATATTACTACATTTTTTTTACTATTTTCACGAAAAACATTCTGTGATTATTATCTGACATTGAAAATATTCCAAAATAAGGGTAAAATAAATTAAAAATGTCAGCGTTAATTCAAAATTATGGTACAACCACTTATTTATATAAATATTAGTCATTTGAATCGCGATAAAAATTAATCAGTAAAAATAAAAAACAATATTAAGATAATTGTTAGTTAAACTTATTTATAGCCTGTAAACGCTGCCACACATAAGCTACTAACATGCTATCAGGGAGTTTATCGCAAGATATAAAAATAACCCTCGAGGGTTATTATTATTATTATTTATTTGTCATCTTTATGACATATACATTTAAGAATGACGCTGAAAAAGATCTAAATTTTTAAAAATTAATCGGATACCGTTATACGTGAGATAACTTATCTGCAACTTTATCAGCAACCTAGAAATATTTACATAGTACTAAAAAAATAAAGCCAACATTTATGGGTTAAGTAACTAGTAAATGTTACGTATTGTGCCCCGGTCAGTCTTGTTAATGATACCTTGACTTGAAGCCAAATTGTGCGGCTTGGCTCTGACGTTATGTAAAGATTTACTACTATTTCTATAGTTTATTTGCGTTAAGAAAATAGTGACTAGTTTTTGAAGTAAAGCTTCTTTACGCACGCTTGACTTGGTGAGTATGCTGGTGAATGCGTGAAGAGAGCGTTACGAAAAGTGTGATCGGGCGAGGTGAACGGAATTTAAGAGGGAGATATAAGTTAGATGGAGTTAAAAAGTAGGGATGTCTGGCGCGAACTTGGTGAGGCCCATATCCAGCAGTGGGCTGGAATAGGTTGAACCGGCTGACTGACTGAAAGAAGTTTTACTGTCGTGTGTTTACAGTCGTGTGGTCTAAAGCGCACTCATCATCATTACAGTCTATACAGTCCACTGCTGGACTTAGGCCTCCACGAGTTTACGCCAAAAATAACGTGAACTCATGTGTTTTGCCCATAGTCACCACGCTGGGCAGACGGGTTGGTGACCGCAGGGTCTTCGGCCGTCTTCGGCCTCACACGCGAAACCTCAAAAGCGCACTCGTTTTTGTCAATTAGAAACGCCTCTTATAAGTTCTCAAACACCATCTTTTTGAGTTTTCAGATTGTCAGAACTGACATTCAGAAGTGTCTGTATAGCGCCTTAGACTTTCTGCCTTTAACCTTCTCTGTTTTCCAACTCTGTTTATGATACACAGATTTGTCAAATATCCATAAATAAATATGTTCAAAACTAGCTGAACTAGCGGTTTCATCCGCGTTAATGTGAGAGAAAAAAAATCCTATAGCCTCCCTCGGTAAATGGGCTATCTAATAAAATATTTTTTCAATTCTAACCAGTAGTTCCTGAGATTAGCGCATAAAAATATAACCAAACTTTTCAGCTTTTTAATATTAGTATTAATGCGCTCGCGTTTGGTTACTTCATATCTAATCAGGAGGGTAGGTACTCGGGCGCGGAAATATGGTTTTCCCGCGTAAATCCCGATTTTGCGGAATTCCGGGATACAACGAAGCCTATGTTGCTCAACAATCTCCTCTATCTTCTAGTGTAAGTCTTAAAAATTGGTTTAGCCGTTCTGAATATTGGTTTAGACAAACAAAAACAGACAAATATATAGACAGATAAACATCTTAAAATCGTTTGTTTGTGTTATAGTATCGTGTTAATAGCTATATGCACTTGAAAAAACAGAGTTATTTTAAATTTACAGACAGACAATTTTATTTATCTGTATGTACATATAGATTTCGTAATAATTTTTATTGATGTAAGGCAACAGAAAATATTATTAATATTTTGGTCAAAAATTGGATCAGCCCGACTGGGAAGTACCTCGACCTTACAGAAGATCATAGCTAAATAATCCTCCTATCAAGTAGTGTTGTGTTCCTGCGTGATTAAGGTAGAGAGCTTCCGGGAAGAGTCAGGAGTAGGGTCAGCAACGCGCTGGCGATGCTTCTGGTGTTGCAGGCACCTACATATAAAGCTCAGGCAACCATTTAATACCAGGTGGGTCGTAAGTTTGTTCGTCATTGTAATCGTATAAAAATAAAATATACGAGCGTATTATAACTTATTACAAAGAGAGTCTGAAATAATCTCCACTTCACTAGTGTCCCACACGAGCTCATAAGCCCCGCGTGTTGTATTGTAATCCGTTTGACAAAGAACAAAGAGTAATCTGAAAATTCACTCACATTTTTTCGCTTCGTACAAAGACTTGAAATGAAACATACGGAATAGCTAGAGAGAAATTTGTATGGTCTTATAACGCTGAAAGCTAGTTAAAATATTATGGTATTTTTTTTTAAATAAACTTATCTAAAATATTGAAATGCTATATACAATTTTTTTTCAGGGAAATAGTGTAGATTAACATAAACGTGGGCGTAGTATCAGCGAGACTTATTTTCTACTAACGTTCTTCAGATATCCAAGTCTCGCATTCCCTCAATATAACGATCGCTGTCTTTGAAGATTGTTACAACGGCCTTGCAGTTGCACTTAAGAAAAGCTTCTAGCGAGGCCTCAAACAGATGCACTTTTCTGACGTTCTGTTTTGAACGTAAACCGATCACATTAATTAATCACTCATTTCGTCCACGCATAGCTATGCTTTTACTACATGCTTTGACTTGTGGATTTTGAATTTAATTCACTTTTTAAACGACTTCCAAAAAAGGAGGAGGTTCACAATTCGATTGTATTTTTAAAAAAATGTATGTTACCTCAGAAGTTTTGACTGGGTAAACCGATTTTGATGAGTTTTTTTAATCGGAAGGTGGTGCGTATCATGTAGTTTTATTTTTATTTTTATTTATTTTTTTTTTTTTTTTATGTCACTAGGTCAACAAACAAGCGTACGGCTCACCTGATGGTCAGCGATTACCGTAGCTTATAGACGCCTGCAACACCAGAAGCATCGCAAGCGCGTTGCTGACCCTCTATACCCAATCCCCCCCAGGAGCTCTGGTCACCTTACTCACCAACAGGAACACAATACTGCTTGAAGACAGTATTATTTTATTTGAATATAATTGAGATCTAACAACTTACTTTTAACTTTTTGAGTTATATCTAATAAAGCCTCTTTAGTTGACAATTTTTTGTTGACCGACGTTGTATATTATACCAACTTTTTGAGTTATATCTAATAAAGCCTCTTTACTTGACAATTTTTTGTTGACCGACGTTGTATATTATACCGCATAACTTTTAACTGGCAAAACTGATTTTGATGATTCTTGTTTTAATCAAAAGAGAGAGAAACAAATGCTTGTCTGCTTGTCTTGTAATCCCATTTAAATATAAATTGACCGAGATCTGATTACTACTTTTTGAGTAACGCGTATTTTCTTGAATATTTTTTCGTTTACTTACGTTGTATTTACTTATCGATGTATTCGAAGTCGGTTTTTTTTTCGTTTGCGAGCAAACATAATTATGTAGATAAGTAATTTAGGACATATCGTCTCCTTTTTTCTACTACTTATTTTTTTCTAATCGGTTTTAAACTTTTAATGTTTATATTTCTTTTACATTTTTTTTTAAATCACGTGATTATCGATTTTTGTTATTTCACTCGAATGATTTATCGCCTGATTTTTCCTAACGATCAAACTATAAAATATACCGATTAATTAGCATGATGCTGAGTTATTTACGGGCATATTTTCAGTAAAAAAAAAGAATAAATTACAAAGCGTGACCTTTTTTGTGACTAAACATTTAATGTGTCCTAACAATGTTATTATTACTAAAGTTTGTGTGGCTGGATGAATGTTTGTTTTTTTTTCATCGTAATATTCCCTGAAGATCAAAAATTACTCGGATGTAACCGCAAGGCGCTGCTAGTATGCTATGTATCAGTTTTTTTAAAATGTATAGACTAGCGCTTGACTGCGATCTCACCTGAAGGCAAGTGAAGATGCAGCATACGGTGGTGCGCGCTTGCCTAGAAGATGCCTATTCACTCTTGATTTAAAGATACCCAAGTTATAGTTTGTTGGAAAAAATATATCAGTATAAATTCTTTAACATAAATTTCTGTATTTACATTTATAAAACCATATTTGGAAGCTTACCATTACAGGATCTACATCTGGTTTTTAACCAAATGTCTTCTGTTTTTAATAAAATTTATCTCGTCTTTAATAATTCGACTAGATCGTTAGCGCAGTTTGTAGTGAGCCCTGCTTTCTGCTCCGCGGTTTGCGGGTTCGATTCCGGCCTGAAGAAGTTTTGCTTCAAAAACGCGAAGAGGAATGATAGAATTTTAACCTCGAGTTCTCAAGAAAATTTCATTATTAAGCCCTAATCAATCGCATTTGGCAATTTAATAATCAGTCCCAACAATTAAAAGATTATTTTGAAAGTACTTTATTAGGGCAAAGCATATTATTCAATACAAGGTTATATAAAAGCAAATATGGGTTTAAGGTGCTGAATTTTGGCCGGGATATCATAATGCTCCAGTAACTTATTGACGAGTTTAAAAAGTAACTATTCAGTTTCTTGCTGATCTTTTTCAGCAGTATCTAATTTCGAAATCGGCGGTAGCTTCGCATTAATTATAATTAGTGTACTAAAGAATATTTTTATAAGAATATTTTGAAGTTTTTCTGAATATTTTTCTTGATTCGACTGGATTTCATACACTTCATACACTCAATTCAGAATGACTAAGGCGTTTGTAGTATTTTTTTAATGTTAAAGAAATTCATCACTCATCATCATCACTTCAGCCTAATACAGTCCACTTCTGGACACAGGCCTCCACAAGTTCGCACCAAAAATGGCGTGAACTCATGTGTTTTACCCATAGTCACCAGTCACCACGCTGGGCCGGCGGGTTGGTGACCGCAGGGCTGGTTTTGTCGCACCGAAGATGCTGCTGCCCGTCTTCGGCCTGTGTATTTTAAAGCAAGCAGTTGGATGGTTATCCCGCCACCGTTCAGCTTTTTAAGTTTCAAGGTGGTAGTGGAACTGTGTTATCCCTTAATCGCCTCTTACGACACCCACGGGAAGAGAAGGGGTGGCTATATTCTCACTGCCGTAATCACACAGCAATTAAAGAAATAAATTTAACTTAAATTAAGTTTTTATTATCAGTTACACAAGTTTAAGATCACAGCTGTATAAAACTGCTTACAAGCAGTGTTGTTTTCCTGTGGTGAGTAAGGTGACCTGAGCTGCTGGGGGGATTATGGGTAGGATCGGTAACGCGCTTGCGATGCTTCTGGTGTTGCAGATGTCTATAGGCTACGGTAATCGCTTACCATCAGGTGACGTGTACGCTTGTTTGCCGACCTAGTAGTACCTATAAAAAAAATAGAATATTGTTATTTTCTTTAATGATTACCCACTTCAGCCTATCGCAGTCCAGTGCTGGACATAGGCGTCCACATGTTCGCGCCAAAAATGGCGTGTACTTATAAGCTAGTGACCGCAGGGTTGGCTTTGTCGCAGCGAAGACGCTGCTGCCCGTCTTCGGCCTGTGTATTTCAAAGCTAGCAGTTGGATGGTTATCCCGCCACCGGTCGGCTTTTTAAGTTCCAAAATGGTAGTGTAATTGTGTTATCCCCTAGTCGCCTCTCACGACACCCACGGGAAGAGAGGGGATGGCTATATTATTTACTGCCGTAACCCCACAGCATTATTTAATGTTAATAAGTAGTAAATAAATAAAGTTGAAACAGTTATATAAAATGAGAAATATAAAGACCCATCTCGAACATGATCCTGACTATTATTTATTGTATAAGCACAGACGACCTACTTTCCTATAATAGATATTTATATATGTTTATAGAATAATATTTTCTTTGATATCTGTCTGTTTTATTATGAGACGGAAATGTTAAACAGTATAACTTAGGAAAACTTTGTGTAGATGAAAAAAAAAATGTGTTCCGTCTTCAAGTTGCCACAGTTAGGAGAGAGTAAAACTGGCAATTTTCAGTGGGATTAGCTTTGGGCGCTTTTGTATTTATTTAACTTGTTTGAGGTATATTTTGTAAGTTGTTTTGTTTTTAACCGACTTCAAAAAGGAGGTTATCAATTCAGTTGTTTTTTTTTTAATGTATGCATACCTGTTACTTAAAGATTTCTGATCTGATTCGCGTGATTTTTTTTTCGTTCGATGCTTAAATAAATGCCATTTGGTACTATAAAAAAATTTATTTAGTTACCACTTGACTCAGAAGTCATTTTATCGGGATTTTTATTCACTTGGACGATGTAATTTATTCGATACTTTGTATATGACTTTTTCAGGGGAAAACAATGAAGCCTACAACAGTCTAACTGATCTAATCTAACAAAGTCCTACGCTAGTTTACAAAACCATTATATTATAGACACTAACAAGTAAAAAAATATTGAGATTTAGTTCGAAAAACGTTTTCTTATTCAAACCCTTATCTTAAATAAAATACTGTCTAATAGATAGGCTTGAAGTAGGTGCCAAGTCAAATGTAACACTTGCCATGACTTCGTCTAGAACAAAACAACCAAAGCTTAGTAGGAATTTAATTACAGTCATTTACCGGTATTCATTTATGCTGTTTTTATTATGTTTTATTTTGTTTAGGACCCCTTTTTTATTTAAGTTTTTTTATAGTTTTTCTTATACTTTGTCGAAGATTCTTACGGAATGAATTATTCTCCAAAAGCTCGCGTAGATGATTGAAAATATTTCAGAAAACGCAACGTTTAAAAAAGTTTTTGTTCATATCACAGAGTTATACAATTAAATAACTGTCTAGAATTAAAGTATCCTTTGTTACTCCTTATTATATCAGCTATCTATTAGTAAAAATTCCGTCAAAATCGATCCAGCCGTTTCAGAGATTAGCCGGAACAAACAGACATACTGACAAAATCTGTAAAAAATGTTATTTTTGTATATGTACCATGTATATCTATATGCATTAAGTAAAAAGTGGCTATTTTAATATTATCAACAGACACTCCAATTTTATTTATTTGTATAGATAATCTTATTATTACATAGTGTTAAAACAAAGTCTCTTCCCGCTGTCTGTATGCTTAGATCTTTAAAAGTACGCAACAGATTTTTATGCGGTTTTCTTTAGTAAATAGAATAATTCCAGAGGAAGGTTTATACAGGGTGTGGCGTAAATAGTGGTCCACCGTTAAGGATTCGATAAACCAGGTAATTTCCTATAACATATTACAATTTTATCCATTTTTACCCAAAGGTTCCGGAAATATTTTTATTTTTTATTTTTTTACGATATTTGTACCCCTTGTTACAAATTTGGTTGTAGTTTTAACAAATACCATAATTTTTTCATTTTGATTACTGGCAATTACTGCTGAACACTAGAGCTATCGTTTAATAACATGTTTTTAATGTAAATTTAAGGCTTTTGAAGAAAAAAATTGGTTTTACTCTACTTTAAACCCAAATTTTTAACATATCATGCTAATTCAAGAGCGATTTTTGTAAAAAAAATGTACTAAGCTGTCAGTGCCCATTCATTTAAAAATATGCCTACTAAATACCAATTTCAAAATGGTATCACAATAGCAGATCCTATTGTTTAACAGAAAGATATACAATTTTAGTTGAAGAAAGGAAGATTTTCATTAAAATACATTTTAAAATTTAGTTGCGTTAATACTTATGATTTTTGTAAAAAAAGTAACTACACTGTCAGTGTCTGTTCATTTTAAAATATTCCTACTAAACACAGATTTTAAAACGATTTGCCATCCCATTAATAAAAAAAATTATTGCAACTTTAATTGAAAAAGACTTAAAATTAAAATAAAAAATTACTACTGTTACAGAGTGATCTTGGCCTAACTAGTAAATTAGAACAAGGCATTAAAAAATAATTGTGTTTGCTCACAAACGAAAAAAAAAACCGACTTCAATTACATCGACGAGTAATACAACGTAGATCGACGAAAAAATAGTCAAGTAACTATGCGTTATCAAAGATTACTCAAAAAGTAGTTATTAGATCTCAATAAAATTTATATGTGACCACATGATAAACATTAGCTTTCGATTAAATTAAAAATTATCAAAATCGGTACATCCAGTAAAAAGTTATTGCAGATTTTCGAGAGTTTCCCTCGATTTCTCTGGGATCCCATCATCAGATCTTAGTTTTCTTATCATGGTACCAAACTAGGGATATCCCCTTTCCAACAAAAAAATAATTATCAAAATCGGTACATCCAGTAGAAAGTTATGCGGTATAATACACCGTAGGTCGACGAAAAAAGCGTCAAGTAAAAACGCATTATTAGATATAGCTCAAAAAGTAGTTGTTAGATCTCAAATAAATTTAAATGGGCCCAATTGACACACACCACCTTTCGATTAAAAAAAAATTCTCGAAATCGGTCCACACGGTCAAAAGTTCGTCGAATTGAGAACCTTCTCCTTTTTGGAAGTCGGTTAAAAACAAGTCATACTGTCATCGTTTATTATTATTCTTTGACATGATTACAAACACTGTATATTCGACGTTGCAGAGCATGTATAGCTGCGAATGGGGGCCATTTCGAGCATTTGGTGTAATTTTTAGAGTGTTTGTAATCATGTCAAAGAATAATAATAAACGATGACAGTATGACTTGTTTTTTTTTAATACCTTGTTCTAATTTACAAGTTAGGCCAAGATCACTCTGTAACAGTAGTAATTTTTTATTTTAATTTTAAGTCTTTTTCAATTAAAGTTGCAATAATTTTTTTTATTAATGGGATGGCAAATCGTTTTAAAATCTGTGTTTAGTAGGAATATTTTAAAATGAACAGACACTGACAGTGTAGTTACTTTTTTTACAAAAATCATAAGTATTTACGCAACTAAATTTTAAAATGTATTTTAATGAAAATCTTCCTTTCTTCAACTAAAATTGTATATCTTTCTGTTAAACAATAGGATCTGCTATTGTGATACCATTTTGAAATTGGTATTTAGTAGGCATATTTTTAAATGAATGGGCACTGACAGCTTAGTACATTTTTTTTACAAAAATCGCTCTTGAATTAGCATGATATGTTAAAAATTTGGGTTTAAAGTAGAGTAAAACCAATTTTTTTCTTCAAAAGCCTTAAATTTACATTAAAAACATGTTATTAAACGATAGCTCTAGTGTTCAGCAGTAATTGCCAGTAATCAAAATGAAAAAATTATGGTATTTGTTAAAACTACAACCAAATTTGTAACAAGGGGTACAAATATCGTAAAAAAATAAAAAATAAAAATATTTCCGGAACCTTTGGGTAAAAATGGATAAAATTGTAATATGTTATAGGAAATTACCTGGTTTATCGAATCCTTAACGGTGGACCACTATTTACGCCACACCCTGTATGTATAATACAAGCATAATGTACTAGAGGAACACTGATAGTTTTAGAGGTTTCTAATTTGATGTCGTAAATAAACGCATTTTTTGCGCATTTATTATATATTATATATTTATTTATATTTAGTATCAGCATTACATTCGTGCGAAGCTAGGCGGGTCGCTAGTTATATATACAAATCTTCTGTACGTGTGTTTGTCACCTAACTTCTAAACGGCTTGACTGATTTTGTTCAATTTGGTCTGGACATTTCAATGGGTTCATGGATGGTTTGGAAACACAATAGGATCCGGTAGGTGGCACTGCAGTTGGTATGTCAGAATTTTGGTAGCTGCTATTCCGGGCAGGGCAACGAATGCCGGGTCCGCTAGTAATCATATAAGATTTATGCGTGTGATGTAGGCAATGTTTCGTTATCAATCGATTAAACCGTAGTCCGTAACCGATAAAGCATTTCAATCCACTCTTACAATTTTTCACGCGAACTGGAAACGTTATTCTGAAGGTCAGTAAACAATGAGTGATTCCAATCAATTGGATACCTCTTTTACTATAATCATAAATCGAGTATTATTTGTATTAAATGACATTTATCAATACATTTATTAGAATTGTAACGGGTCGCTGTCATGGAGGAAGTACATGGAAATCTGTATATGGAACTTTATTAACACAAATAGCACCAAAAACAATGATTGGTAGAAATTTGGTCTGTTCTGGCGTTTGTGCAAGCCAATCTCAGAAACGGCTTATCCGATTTAGATATGATTTTTACTAATATATTGTGGTAATTTTCACTTAACATCTAGTGTTTGTTTCATGTCAATCGGTTCATAAATATAAAAGTTATGCCAATTTAAAGAATCACGTTGAACATGTAAATACCCAAACGATTATAACAAACGAAATATTATTACACATTTTGATTTTCATTTTGTTTCGTAAAGGACTTGAACTGAAAATCGGCGCGTGCCGTATTATAACATACGTCTAGTACGGACAGGCGAACAGACGGACAAAAATTATTGTAGAATACCCTCCATAAGTGACATTAAACTATTCCTTTTGCTTTTTAAAATATCGCTATGAAGCGATAATAACACCAGGTGTATTATTAACTGTATGTTTATTTTGAGTTTTTGTGAGCATTGTTGGATACGCAGATGACAGTACGATTGTTGAGAGATATTTGTCCAGCGCAAAAGACAGCAGGGACCTAATACGTTCTCAGAGAGAGGCCATGGTGGAACGAACAAATTCAATACTGGGGCAAGTAATCCAATGGGGTGATTGCAACCTCAATCACGTCACGTTCAACGCCGCCAAAACGCAGGCCTGTTTATTCTCCACCAAACGGAGTCCTTTCAACTTGACTCCTACTTTCCGTGGTACACCTGTCCCTGTGTCCGACACCCTCGACCTCCTTGGCATAGAGTTGAATTCTAACCTCAACTTTGGCAATTACATTGAGTCCAAAGCGCAAACTGCGGCCAGAAAGCTTGGCATCTTAAATAAGGTTAAGCGATATTTCACGCCTAAACAGCTTCTTACGCTATACAAAGCTCAAATCCGATCGTGCATGGAATATTGTAGTCACTTGTGGGATGGCTCAGCTAAATATCAACTCGCCACACTCGACTCAGTGGAACGCAGAGCCAAGCGGCTTATCGGTAATGCCAGTTTGGTGAAATCTCTTCACACTCTGGCTCACCGAAGAAAGGTTGCCAGTCTAACGGTCTTTTACAGGTTGTACTTTGGAGAGTGTGCCCTGGAGCTGCACGAGCTCATACCCCCATCTCCTTTCTTCCATCGGACTTTCAGACGTACCGCAGGCTTTCATCCCTACCTGATTGATATACCTTTCATACGTACAAAGCGCTTCGAATCATCTTTTTTAATGCGCACAGCCAAGGAATGGAATTCCCTGCCGGCGTCTGTATTTCCGAGTTCATATAACCCGAACATGTTTAAAGCGCGAGTGAATAGGCTTCTTCTGGGCGAACTCGCTCCATCTTCGACCTCGTCTGTGCTCTAGAGCTAGACTGAGGTCAAGAGTAAGCCCATATCGTAATAAAAAAAAAAAAAGTTAATTGGTGTTGATTTGTATTTTAATTCGAACCCAATGAAACGAATGGTACGTTTAATGTAAGTAGAATGACGTATTGTATCCATCGGTGCAGTGATGTGAAACAACCAGCTATTAAGAGTGTTTGAATCGTTGAAGAGATGCGCTTTCCACTGGACCGGACCACTCGAACCGTGTTTGGCTGCAGTTGGACGGTGTTATGCAACAAAGAGCAATTTATAGTTTCGTTAATTATTTAATTGTTGCGTTCAATGGAACTGTGACACAAAGAAAAGGTCCAGAAAAGTTTTGGGATAAAACTGAAAGCATTCGTGCGTTTTTCGAAATTTCGGTGAAACCTATGCAATCTGAATCTTACAGAAAGTCTATTTCATAGAAGATGTTTTAATTTGACGATAAATATTTGATGGCCAGGAATCGACTGCAGGTTTTTTTTTTTAATTAATAAAAGGAGGTTTTTAACTGTGGCATATTTAGGCTTTACTAAACGTGTACTCATTTTTTTATGCAGTTAGGTCGGCAAACAAGCGTACGGCTCACCTGATGGTAAGCGATTACCTTAGCTTATAGACGTTTGCAACGCCAGAAGCATCACGAGCTCGTTGTATACCCAATTCCCCCCCAGAAGCCTTGTTCACCTTGTTAACAGGAATACAACACTGCTTGAAAACAGTTTCTGTAAGGTCGAGGTACTACCCCAGTCGGGTTGCTCCATATTTCGAGCAGGAAATTACCCGCTGTGCACTACCTCAGTTAAATAACCATAACACTGTTCTATTCTTCTTCCGCTAATGTTACTTAGCATTGTACCTTTAAAAACACAATAAGACCACTTACGCACCATCCGCCGCGAAACACGTAACCACGTAACATGCGATACAGGACCATTACGCGACGCTAGTACAAGCTTTATTTGATCAAGGCATTGCGTTATAGTAGTACAAGTCATAACATGTAGTAGTTATATAACAACTTGCTTACCCGACAGACGTTTATCTTTGAAGTAATTGTTATATTTTCTAAAAATTTACATTTCGTAAGAACTTTCTAAAAAGTATTGCGTTTGAGTATTATTTGCGTTTAATATTTAGTTACAAAACTTACAAATCTTAAAATTTTCGTAAGATTGCGGAAAAACCGGAATGTCTGGCGCGAACTTGGGGAGGCCTACCTCCAGCAGTGGACTGCAGCTGAACTGAAAAAAACCGAATACGAAATTTTTGGTAATTACTTTATTTATCGGTATAATATAGTACGGTATGGTATAAATATATGATAAATGGTATGCAACGCGGCTGCTTGTCCAGAGATAATTAATAGAATTAATATTAAGTATGTGTTTTTGTATTTTATAATAAAAAAAAGAAAACTGGAAAAAAACAGTAATGGTCAAATCGGCAAAGACGGTCTCGAGTTTAGCGATTATTTTTTATATTCATATATAGATATTTGATTGAAAAAAATATTGATGAATTTTAAAATACCCATTATTAAAATTAAATATCAAGATTGAATACCAAGTAAGAGTACTAGTAGTAATAATAGTTCGTGACTTTTAACGAATGAGCCACAAGTAATGGCTAAATTGCTACACTTATTTACTTAAAGGAACATTAAAAGCTATACTTAAATTATTTTTATGTTATTTTATATTATTAGTATAGCTTACAGCTTATTATAACTATAACTGTATCTGTATAAACAAAATATAAATAAAGAAAGCTAATAACAAGCTACTGGTTATTGAAACTAAACAAGACTCGTAAGACGCCGTAGACGCGTTACCAGCGCGAATAGGTTATATATTATATTATTTTTGTTCCGTTATAAAATTAAAGTCTTTAAGACTACTCTATTTAATTTTTAAAAATCAAATTGCGCCGCTCATAAGGTGGTTCATCTATTAATTAATCTCTAAGGCAACGTTGGTAGCCATTAAGACGATCAAAGAACATTATTTTTATAATGACATGCAAGAAAATGCAATTTGTAGGGTAATGTATCGTCAAAGGCGCAAATATAGCGTTTTTTTTTAAATATATATTCTACTAGGTTGGCAAACATGCGTACGGCTCACCTAAGGGATTATCCCAGTTTATAAACGCCTATCACACCAGAAGCATCGCAAGCGCATTGCCAACCTTACCCTCAACTTCATCAGGAGCTCTGGTTATCTTACTCATCACAGGAACACAAAATTGCATGAAAGCAGTATTATTTAGCTGTGATCTTCTGTAAGGTCGAGGTACTTCCCCAGTCGGACTCTATATTTTGAGCAGAATATTACCTACTGTGCCCTACTCCTACTGTGCCCTACCTCAGTGAAATAAAATGTGTAATAAATTATAAGGGATAAAATATACTAGATATTATTATTATGCATGTCGTTAATCCTATGATGGTCCTGAAAACCAGTGTTAGGACTAATGATCTGAACTTAAAGTGAGGTCGCACCTTTTTGTGAGGCATGCTGCGAACATGTGTAAATTATGTATTAGTTGAATACTTTTAATCAATAAGTTTATGTTGTATCTCTTTTTTGTTTTTCGTTTGCGTTCACTTTGTACTGTTATAAATTATGTACTGTGTTTTTTTTTGTATAATTTTAAATTAATGAAGCATGTTTTTTTCACAAATAAAATTTATTTATTATTATTACTAGCGATCCGCACGGTTGCAAAAACTATCAGTGTTCCTTTATTATATTATGCATGTATTATACATATAAACCTTCCTCTTCAATCACTCTGTCTATTAAAAAAAACCGCATCAAAATCCGTTGCGTAGTTTTAAAGATTTAAGCATACATAGGGACAGAGAAAGCGACTTTGTTTTATACTATGTAGTGATTATTACAAGTCTTTGCGAATGAGTAAACGTATGATTTTCTCAGTACATTCTTCTAAGACAAACCTGGGCCATAATTCCCCGCTAAACAGGATAATGAGGTCCTATGGTATTATAAGTAGGAGTAATGAAATTGACATATTTAATTCCAATGTGTTTAAATTTAAGAGAGAAATCATGCGTATTTTGAGCAGTCATAAATGTTAATTATTGATAATTTTTATTAACCTAGATTTCGTCAATTTTTGCTTATATATTTTTTTTCTTTTTAAGTTTTTTGTTTCATTTTTTGTTTTATATCTTGCTTGATTATTGATTGGTTTTAGTTTTTGTTTAATTTTTCTTATTTTTTGTTATTTTGGGTAAACTTTATGTAATTTTTCTTAGAATTTAATTTTGTAATTTTGTGTTGTAATTGTTTTATTTTTATTTTTTATCTAGTTACGATTGTTGCAGCCGCAGATGCCAAAAAAAAGGCAATTTACTTATAATAATTTATTAATCTACATTATAATTAAACTTAATACTAAAGAGAGGTGATTCCCTACTGATGTTAAGTAAAAGAATGATTTAATAAAACGAAGTTGAAGAAAGGTTTCCACGGTGTGGCCGTCGCTGGGGTGGTCTCTGCGGTGGTCGCTTTCCGTTGCTTGCCATCTTCGTCCGAAATGATGTTGAAATCTGGCACGTGTGCCGTACAGAGAAAATAAGGCTGTGGGCACACCTGGGTTTCTTATATTCAAATATATTGTTTAATTATCTTCGTATGAAGTTAAGTCGGAGGCACACTGATACCGTGGGATTAGGCTAGTGTAACACCTCCCCCCGTAGAACAGCGACTGTTGAAGACTGATGTCGTAAACTGCGCTGGAAGATTATCAGGATCCACCCTTCTGGTACCTGGGACAGCGTAGACAGCTTGCATTTCCGGATTATTTTCTTCATTTTCTTTCGTTGTTTTAGCTGGTGGTCTGGTACGACGGTTCCAATAGCATACGCTTAGAAGGGCGCATATACTTAATAGTATGGTTACATACATAGGTATCGTAGTGGGATAGATACCATAGTTTTCTTCGGTTTTTAACTTTATAGGTTGCTGCATAGAGATTCTAGTATTAATTTCTTGAAGGTTTTTTAAGCTTATTGAGTTAAGGGTGAGTGCAGGCTGTAAGCTTTGATCGGCAGTGGTGTAATTAGGCATATTCAATAATTTCAGCGCCTGTCCTTTTAAGCGATCCTTGGAATTAGAAATAGTGAATTATGGTGTCTCCATAATACATTGCTTAGGGATTATGACGAGATAGCTGCCGTGAAGAGTTTCATAGGAGTGTCGCTCGCAGAACAAGTGGACCTTTGTTGATTCAGGAAAACTAACTGTGTAATGCTTTTCATCCAATTCTTCATATGCTGCGTGGCTCAAAGTGACAGTCCTCTGATTGATTAAGAGGGTTCGGCTTTTCTATACATAAATGCCACTTCCTGGCCTTCGGGCATTCAGCCTCTATGTACCTGAATTCTTTCTTATGGATAACTAGGAATGGAAAGGTGGGTGATAGGACCTGCTGGTATTTATTGGGAACCATAGATAACTTATATAAATTATAGATATAAAATATAACTATTGGGAATTTTAAAACTAAAACTATCTCATTACCTACATAAAATGATCATGCCCTAATTATGTCATAGTATTCTCTTATGTCTAAATTAATTATATGCTCGCTGCCTTATATTAATGACAGCTTAAATAGAGCGCAAGGTGGTTTGATCTAAAGCCGAATGATGTAAAGTAGAAGTTTTAACAAACGCTAGAATATTCTGTAATTTAATTATCTCCTATGAAATATAATCTACATCGTCACTCAATATCAGTAGTGTTTGAGCAAGATAAGCATATTTCATTTTGAATTTAGCTTTATATTACTTAACCTACTATTCCTAATTTTTCGCAGATAAAAATTTTTTGAATTTATAAATTAACACAAAGCTATATAAATTATAATTATAAATATGTATAATAAGGCTAAAATTCACACATAAAAATTATGCGATATAATTTTTATGGATTACCTAAATATATTTGAATTTAATTTAACACACAGATATATAATTATGTATAATATGACTAAAATTCAGACATAAAAATTATGCGATATAATTTTTATGGATCATTTAATTATAATAAAATACTTATAGGATAGGTTTAGGTAAGGAACTTGAAAGATTCAAGGTACCTACCTTTGCATTTTTCTTAGCCGAATCGATTTCTAGATTCTCTTTGGCTGCAACTTCTGTAGATTCTTCGTATAGTACTCGATCGTAGTTCGAAAACCACACGGGTGGCACGCATCGTGATGATTTTTGATCCCGAATCTCGCGAACCGGCCCGCGAGTACTATGCTACCGACTGCGCCAGTTACGATTGTTGCAGCCGCAGATGCCAAAAAAAAGGCAATTTACTTATAATAATTTATTAATCTACATTATAATTAAACTTAATACTAAAGAGAGGTGATTCCCTACTGATGTTAAGTAAAAGAATGATTTAATAAAACGAAGTTGAAGAAAGGTTTCCACGGTGTGGCCGTCGCTGGGGTGGTCTCTGCGGTGGTCGCTTTCCGTTGCTTGCCATCTTCGTCCGAAATGATGTTGAAATCTGGCACGTGTGCCGTACAGAGAAAATAAGGCTGTGGGCACACCTGGGTTTCTTATATTCAAATATATTGTTTAATTATCTTCGTATGAAGTTAAGTCGGAGGCACACTGATACCGTGGGATTAGGCTAGTGTAACAATCTGGAACTCAACGTTATTCATTTTTTTTTTTGTTGTTTGTTACCAAATATTGTCAATGTTGTTATCACCTTTAATTAAGATACCACTAGCTTTTTTTTTTATTGCACTATTTATGTAACTGCAATGTTTTTAGTGTGTATTTTGTTGGTGATCTAATAAATAAATAAAATAAAATAAAAAATTATAAACTAACAAGCGTCTCCTGTAAAGACTAATTACGTTTTATTGCATAAAACTATCCAAAGCTTATGTCTGTGACATATCTAGGCCACGGCGATATACGTTGACTATTATGGTCAATCAATGGTAACTGAAAGAATGTGAAACAGAAACCTGATTTCAAAAGACGACCTTTGAGGTAGACTTGCCACTCTTAAATGCCTTTCTTTATAGCAGGGCTTTACTGCAGGGGTAGGATCTGTAGTTTGAACAAATTACTAAAAAAGAACAGTCATATATTTGTTTTTGTTTAAATAATGATGTTATATGTTATTTTATATTATTCCCACGACTTTGTTCGCCTGGAATTTAACAAAAAAAGTTAGTGTTCAGTTCGTAGACTTACAAAATAAATAAATTTCTAATATGAAAGTAGCCTAAGTTACTCCTTATTACATCAGCTATCTGTCATTTCAAGTCCCGTCAAAATCAGTCCAGCCGTTTCAGAGATTACTCGGAACAAACAGACAGACAGACAGACAAAAATTGTAAAAAAAAATATTTTGGTACGTATGTATATGTGCCGTGTATACCATCCACTGAACTTAGTAAAAAACGGTTATTTTAATATTACAAACAGACACTTCAATTTTATTTATTTGTATAATCCTGATATAGATGATATCAGATATCCTGATAGACATATGAAGACATAAAATAATTTGAGTGCTCACGTTCAGCCACATTAATTTATGGGAAAAATGTACTGAAATATTATCTAGCCCATAGACTTCTTCGGGAAAAGAACTATCCAACACAAAATCTAACGTTTCAATTCTGACTAGTACTTGTTGAAATTAGCGGTTTCAAACTAGCAAACAAACATACACTTAAATTTTATAATATTAGTATAGATAGATGTGCTCGTTCTTAGATAGATCGACGATCAATACAATAACTTATTACAAATAAAAAAAACAGTGTACAAAGGCGGTCTTATCGCTAGAGTAGCGAGTAGTTCTTATAGCACTGGATAAAAAGGACGCACTGCTTAATTCAATATCGGTACCTTTATAGGTATAAAAGTACTACAAAAGTACTAAATGGAGTGTTTCAAAGCAATTTCAACATAAGCCTGTCTCGTAATATTTAGATACAGAAACATCACCAAAATTAAATTTGAAAACAAATTAATTCTGTCGTTTAAAGTAATTTCGCACGACCACCTTTCGTCTCCTTAGCAACCGGTAAAGGTCGTTTGTATACGTTGTTGATTGTGGATTCAGTGTAGATCTATCTTGTCCCGAGTCTATCGCAAGGTAACAAAAAGCTTTGATTTTATTTGTTCAAAATAAACAAAAGATTTTCGATGGGGCTTATATCTGGCAATTGTGCTGGCCAATACAAAATTATTTGCTCGATGAACAAAAAAGAAAACACTAATTTTTGATTACCTGTATATTGCAGTTACTACTAATTACTAGTTACACGTACTGTGTGACTACGGTACTAAAGAATATAGCCACCCCCTCTCTTCCCGTGGGTGTCGTAAGAGGTGACTAAGGGATAACACAGTTCCGCTACCACCTTGGAACTTAAAAAGCCGACCGGTGGCGGGATAACCATCCAACTGCTTTGAAATACACAGGCCGAAGACGGGCAGCAGCGTCTTTGGTGCGACAAAGTCAGCCCTGCGGTCACCAACCCGCCTGCCCAGCGTGGTGATTATGGGAAAAACACATGAGTTCACGTTATTTTTGGCGTAAACTTGTGGAGGCCTATGTCCAGCAGTGGACTGTATAGGCTGTAATGATGATATTGCAGTTACATGTCTTGTAAATTTTAATACTTACTAGATCGTGATTTTCTTCCAATCAGAAAATCGAAAATTTTGAGTTTCCAACTTTTCCATAACCTAGACTCTGTAATATAAAATATGGTATAAGAATATTATGTAAAGATCGATTATTATAATTCTAATTTTCATTCAGCAATGTTGCCGGGAGTAATTAGCTGGTGACCCACATCCGGGGTCTGTTGAGCCAATCTAAATGTGTGTTGTGTGAACAGTGTTGTTCTAATGATATATATACAAATAAATAAAATTGGATTGTCTGTGTGCAAGATTAAAATAACCGTTTTATACTAAATACATATGGATATACGGTACATATACCAAAATAACATTTTTACAATTTTTGTCTGTCCGTCTGTCTGTTTGTTCCGGCTAATCTCTAAAACGGCTAGACCGATTTCGACGGGACTTTCAGTGGCAGATAGCTGATGTAGCAAGAAGTAACTTAGGCTACTTTTATTTTATAAATTTATTTATTTTATAACTCGGCGAACTGAACATAATTTATTTTGTCAAATTCCACGCGGAACACACGGCGAAGTCGCGGGCACAGCTAGTGTGTATATATACATACTAGCTGATCGGCAAACAAGCGTACGGCTCACCTGATGGTAAACGATTACCGTAGCTTATAGACGCCTGAAACACTAGACGCGTCGCAAGCGCGTGCCGACCCTATCCCCCAATCCCTCCGCAGGAGCTCTGGTCACCTTACTTACCACAGGGACACAACACTCCTTTAAAGCAGTATTATTTAGCTGTGATCTTCTGTAAGGTCGATGTACTTCGCCAGTAGCAGCCCGCTGCTCCGGATTTTGAACGGTATATTTTCTGTTTTGTCCTACCTCATTTAAATTGTGTCAAAAATCTAGCGCTAGTAGGCAAAACCTGAGATAGATAGAATATAGAAAACTTTTGCGAAATCGAGTATTGAATTTTATAAATTTAGTCTTTGAATTCTGAACTCAGCAAATTCAAATTAATAATTATTGCACGATACCTTCACCTATATTCCGCCAGGAAATGGTTTCATATTTACTCACGCCTAGTGTGTCTAATTTCGTCGTGGCTATAATTAGAAATGATGCATGTGCAACTGAATGCTCTGCCACTGGAAATATTATTGATACTTTAAAATAAATACCTTAATTTGATTTATAGGTTTTTCATTATTACCTTGAGCTTGGCGTACTGTTAGTATTACCGGCGTGCTGCGTGTTTAAGGAATTTAAATTTATAAATTTTTCGAGTCAGGTAGTATATTTCATGTACAAATCATCTTTTAGTATGTACCGATCAGAGATCAAATGTGTCTTGATCACGTTTGCAGATAACTGGTTATTGTAAGCTCTCTGAAAAGCGTGATATGTTTAACTCACTTTTTGAATATATTAAAAAAAAAAAAAATCAATAGACCTAGCGTATTATCTATGCTGTGATCATTACATCAACGCCTCTTCAAATACTAGTTTGTTTATTTGTTCGAATATGTCACACTCCGCAGTACTAACCGTTTGATGAATTAATTAAACGCTGTGTGATGATTAACGAGGAAACGCAAAGGCCGTAATATATCACATTATGAACCACTGAATATTTAACCAAATAACCCATACGCAATATAGGTGAAGCCGTGTTGATGCCCTGTTTATTTTTACTTGAAAAGAAAACAAAAATAAAAGGGCGTAAAAGTTTTCAAAGAAATTTCTTCCACCCTATTGTACATTTCTTGTAAGAGAATTGTTTTTCCCTAAATAGGGGTGCAGTAAATACAAAACGTTATTGTAGCCGTAAAATAATGTGTAAAAGAAAATTGTGAACGAAGTTACAAAGGGTCTTTTGTCTTGAAAGACTGGTGTACCTAAAAACTGATTGAGTTTGTAACGTCATACTGCTGGGCAGTAAGACACTGTGTTAACATACGGAGCCGAGATGTGGACTCTGATGAAGGGACTGGTCCACAGGCTTAAAGTCGCTCAACGTGCAATGTAACGGGCTATGCTTGGGGTTTTTCTCAAAGATAGGATTAGAAATGAGACTATCCGCGAGAGAACGAAAGTAACAGACATAGCCCACAGAATTAGCAAGTTGAAGTGGCAGTGGGCTGGTCATCTGTGTCGCAGGATCGATGGCTGTTGGAGTAGACGGGTCCTGGAGTGGAGACCGCGTCTTGGCAAATGCAGTGTGGGACGTCCTCCGGCCCGTTGGACCGACGATCTACGTAAGATTGCCGGTGTAGGCTGGATGAGCATTACGGAGAACCGGGATGTCTGGTGCGAACTTTGGGAGGCCTATGTCCAGCAGTGCACTGCAATAGGCTGAGCAGATGACTGCTGGGCATAGGCCTCTTTCTCCATTTAGGAGAAGGGAATATCTTATTTCAAGTGGTTCAAACTGGTATAGTATTCAAATTTCAATATTTCTTTATTACAACGTCATTATTAGTATAAAGATAGGTCAAGGATACTCGTATTTGAGTTAATTATTAGCGTTCCAGATTCAAAGGCGTCCTTATTGCTTATACAGATTTCTTTCAGTCATATTTCATTATGAGTAATTTGTGTGCAAACAAAATAATGCCTAATTTACTAAATTACTAATACTAATGTCGCCCAGTGGTCTAAATTCGACCATAATTAATTTAAATTATAAGTGTGTTAATACTTCTATAATAATAAATAAAATAATAAATATGCGTGTGTGTCAAATACATGGGAGTGTGTGAAGTTTTTTTTATTGATTTAATGCATACAATTTAAAAAATATTAGTATTCTGCACACCTCTATATAAACTATAAGTGTGCGAAATTTCATACACCTCCATCCGCGAAATTTTCTTAAAGTGGGGAACAAAGGTTTTTGTAAGACTGCGTTATTGATTTTAAAATATTTTAAGTCCATAAGGAATTGGGTACAATTTTCTTTATTAAGATACAGTATGGTAAATATTATTATCCTTTCTGCTATCTAACGCATCGAATGCTCTTGAAGTGCATATTTTATGGAATGAAAGTAAAAATACTATTTCTAATGTAGACAATCGTCACTACTGGATCTGAATGTGGATTCGAACGAGAGGAACTGGCGTAAACTGTAGTACTTACTCTTTACTCACTGATAGACTAGTAGAGTATTTACACCTACAGTGTTAAATGCCAGAAAGCATAAGCATAAGTAAATTATTCATTATTTATTTATTTATTTTTTCAAGGCTCACTTAGAGCAAGGTACATAGCAAACTATCTAGCGTACGTACATGTTGTTAAAATGTTGGTGTACCCGCAATTACAGGTGGGCACGGCATTTACAATACTATTCATCACATCACAGCAACCTTTCGCAGTCCACTACTGGACATAGGCCTCCACAAGTTCACACCAAAAATGGCGTGAACTCATATGTTTTGCCCAAAGTCACCACGCTGGGCAGGCGGGTTGGTGACCGATACAATACTATTATAAACTCGAATATATTATAAACTCAAACATTTATGAACGGTAAATATTAGTCATACCATTGTAAAGAATTCTCAGTAGGTAATTTTTCGTAGCACATAGGTCAAAGTACATACATTAATTCTTCAAAACTGTTCGACAAAGTATATGATATTATAAAGCTAGTCTTAAATTTTACTAACAATACATTCAAACCAGAGAAATTAGCCGAAAAGTAAATTAATTATAATTACCGATTGTTCTTAATTAGCTAGGTGCTTTGATAATAATTCTGAAGGTGACGCAGTTCCGTTATTCATCACTGTCAAATGTTTAGTTAACGTAGTTAGCGAGATTAATACGACCGTTAGTGCATTCCGTTTGTTTTCTGTTCTACTAGTATTCTCGCGTTTATGATTTTTCATACCAGCTGTTGAGGTACAACTTGGTTTGCGTGAAATTTTTTACCCAAAGGCAGTTGGGTCTCATCCATATTATCTTATCACGCCTCTCATACATATTTCTGGGATGGGAAAGTAGCCTATGTCCCATTTTTTGACATGTAAACTACCAGTATTCAAAAAACTATGGCGGTAAAAAAACGGTTTCCGCTAGATGACGGATGCCAAACCGTCCATTTCTTCTTGATGCAAAGTAGCCTTGTGTTATTAATTTAATTTTGATAATAATAGATACACGTAAAAAGTAAGTATTTTATTAATGTACGTAAGTACTGTACTTAAAAATATCTATATTGTGACAAAAAATATATATAAATATTATGTTTAACAATTTTAATTAGTGGTCCACCTAGGACTTGGATCCGTCGTTGGTTATTTCTACGGCAAATTTCATCCAGATTCGTTGATTCTGACGTGATCTAGGAGCAAACACCAATCCGACCGAAGATTCGATTTTACAAACATTTAAAAATAAAGAATTTGATGATAACCTTCAGAATTACAATAAAATAAAGAAAAAAAAATTAATGAAATCGGTTGATCATAAAAAAAAGATTTGTGAATATGATAGTATAAAGATTTGAATTGACGACGCGTTGACGTTTGGCGTTAGTTTTTTGTTTTTTTGGCGTTTGTTTTGGCGTCAATTTTTGATACGATATTATTTGGTTCTTGCATCATTACATAGTATAATACAAAGTCTTCCTGCTGTCTGTATGCTTAGATCTTTAAAACTACGCAACGGATTTTGATGCCGTTTTCTTTTTCAGAGGAAGATTTATATGTATAACTAGCTGTGCCCGCGGCTTCGTCCGCGTTGAAATTAGTGTGTCACAAAGTTTTCCCGGCAAACTTCCAGTGAAACTCTCATCAAAATCGGCTTAGCCGTTCCGTAAACCTTCCTCTTGCCAATGGTGGAGCCGTCTCTCCAATGGTGAAACCGCATGAAAATCCGTTCAGTAGATTTTGAGCGAATAGATCACATACACTTTTGGAGACTTTGTTTTATAATACACTAACTGTTGCCCGCGATTACGTCCGCGTGGTTATGCAGATATGCATTACTATTAAGATGTTTAACGCAAATTATTTTTTTATTTCAGTCACTTGAAATGCTTATCAAACTGAGTAACTTTTTAAAAGGCACAATTTAGTATAATTTAATAGTTGTTTTTATAAAACCTCTGTATACACATTTCGTTTTTAGTTTTATTTTCAGGCTGCATATGTTTCATACAAACTATCAACCCCAATTAAACCCCCTTAGAGGTGGAATATCGTAAAATCCGTTCTTAGCGGACGTCTGCTAACTATAATCTACCTCCCTGCCAAATTATATCTTTGTCCAACCTGGATAGATAGACCATCCAGCGGTTTTTGAGTTCTCGTGATGAGTGAGTTAGTGACCTTTCTCTTTTATATATATATATATAGATTACGATTCATTTTTTGGACACCTCCTCACCATCTATAGAGCATACATTTTAAATTTCAAGTCTCTTACTTCAAAAACATAGGACTTTCATACAAACTTTCAACCCCCGTTTTACCCCCGTAGGGGTCGATTTTTGTAAAATCCGGTCTTGATATTAATGCCCTATAAGGAACCTACCTGCCAAATTTTAAGTTTGTGGCTGTTATAGTTTCGGAGATTCCGTGATGAGTGAATCAACCTACCATCCCCCGTTTTAACCCCAAAAGCGAGTTGATTTCTAAAGATATATTATTTGGACACCTTCTCACCATCTACAGAGCATACAGTTTAAATTTCAAGTCTCTTACTTCAAAAACATAGGACTTTCATACAAACTTCCAACCCCTGTTTTATCCCCTTAAGGGTCGAGTTTCGTAAAATCAGCTCTTAGCGGATGTTTACGCCCTATAAGGACCCTATCTGCCAAATTTCAAGCTTGTAGGTGTTATAGTTTCGGAGATTTCGTGATGAATGAGTCAAACTACCATCCCCCGTTTTAACCCCAAAAGGGAGTTAATTTCTAAATATACATTATTTGAACACCTTCTCATCATTTATAGAGCATACATTTTAAATATCAAGCATCTTACTTCAAAAACATAGAACTTTCATACAAACTTCCAACCCCCGTTTTACCCCCTTAGGGGTCGAGTTTCGTAAAATCCGATCTTAGCGGATGTCTACGCTCTATAAGAAACCTACCTGCCAAATTTCAAGTTTCTAGGTGTTATAGTTTCGGAGATTTCGTGATGAGTGGGTCAACCTACCATCCCCCGTTTTAACCCAAAAAGGGAGTTGATTTCTAAATATACATTATTTGAACACCTTCTCATCATTTATAGAGTATACATTTTAAATATCAAGCATCGTACTTAAAAAACATAGAACTTTCATACAAACTTCCAAACCCCTTTTTACCCCCTTAGGGGTCGAGTTTCGTAAAATCCGTTCTTAGCGAATGTCTACGCTCTATAAGGAACCTTTCTGCCAAATTTCAAGTTTCTAGGTGTTATAGTTTCGGAGATTTCGTGATGAATGACCTTTCGCGTTTATATATATTGTAGAGGAACACTGATAGCTTTAGATGTTTGTAATGTGATGTCGTAAATAATCACATTTTTTGCGCATACATTGCAAATATTTATTTTATATTTTATATTTAGTATCAGCATTGCACTCGTGCAAACGCCGCGTTGGCGCAACGGTTTCAGCCATGAATTGTACCTGTTGTGCTGGCGGTTGCGGGTTCGATCCCCGCACATGACAAACATTTGTATTAGCCATACAGGTGTTTGCCGTGGTCTGGGTGTTTGTGCAGTCCTTGTGGGTCTCCCCACCGTGCCTCGGAGAGCAGGTTAAGCCGTCGGTCCCGGTTGTTATCATGTACACCTGATAGCGATCGTTACTCATAGTAAGGAATATATCCGCCAACCCGCATTGGAGCAGCGTGGTGGATTAAGCTCTGATCCTTCTCCTACTTGGGGAAAGAGGCCTATGCCCCGTAGTGGGATATTACAGGCTGAAGCGACCCGTGCAAAACCGGGGCGAGTCGCTAGTATATGATAAATGTTTGTGCAAGTCATAAAGATGTTGGTGAGGTTTGGGCGTTTTTGATTGTATTTTGTGTTATCAGATCTCGAACTGATAACTGTTTTATTTTAATACTTTATTGCACAGTTAGAATTACGAGTAAATTAAAGAAAATAACAATATTTTAACTTAACAAAGAGTAAAGGCAGTTTTAGTGATCTCTTAGACAACCTCTGACAATAGAAGAAATATTGACATCGTGACAACTAGGTAAACGGAACAAATAGCTTAGAATCTTAGCTATTGAAAGCAATAAAGGATAATATTTTTGATATGATATTCAAAAATGTTTAGAATTCCTAATGTGAGGGTAACACAAAAAATAAAAAATCGTACATATTAAAAATAGCATGGTGTCGTCTCCTGTCAAAGATTTTCATTGTAATATAAAACTTTGAATAGTTACGGGTCTCTGTAAAGAACTCACTATAGACGGCGCCACGGTCCGCTTAAACCGAAAAATAAAATCATCATATCAAAAATTTCGCTCTAGCGGGTACATCGTTCCATAGCTTAATTGGCTAGAGCGCCGACACGGTCAGTCGGAGACGCGGGTTCGAATCCCGCTGGAGCGGTCAATTTTTGATATGATATTCAAAAATGACTAGTATATCATATAGTAAATGTTGAGTGATCAAATAATAATAGCTACATCTTTCATGATCACTATTATCAAGGTGCTTCTAATTACGAAGATTTATTAATAATTGTAAAAAAAAAAAAACACCCAATAAAAACTTTTTTGGTAAAACATTCGAATTGAGATTTTTTTTTAAGTCGTTTATTTATACCGCTACTTTTCCAAGTTCTTGTAAAAGAATAAATATTGTTAGACAATTTATAAGGCCAAAAGAAATTCAAGTTACTTTTATTTTCGTTTATCTCATTTTAGTTTACTGTATGAAATTAAGAAAACCTATCTTCACCTGTTCGACCCTCGCTAACATCATTTTGTATAGTTTGACCTAACCTTTCGAACAACTAGAAAATGAGCGAATTTTTTTTTGGCTTCTGTTAGAACTATTTATTATATTTCTTGGAAAAACGAGCTAAGAATCAATATCATTATATATTCGACTAGCTGTTACCCGCGGTTTAACATGCATTTAGATGAGGGAAAAAAATAGCCTATATCCTCTTTATCCTAGCTATCCAACATAATAGAAATTTCAATTCGAATCAGTAGTTCCTAAGATTAGCGCGTTTTAAACAAACAAATCAACTTTTCTGCTTTATAATATTAGTATAGATTACCCGCGCGATTTTCCCCGCATTAACTATTATTAGTTCCCGTCATATGAAGCTTAACATTACACACCCTTATTAATGAAGCGGATTTTCTTACAAAGAATATTTTTTTTTAAATATCGAATGGATGACGTTTTTGCTCACAACATTTAAAATGTATTTGTTAAATTATTGTTGTGAGGTCTAAAATAAGTTAGATTTGATTCGATATTGTGCTTTCATGATTTAAGATTTGCATCTCCCGGTCAGCTATGTTATATTAATTACCATTTCTATATTATTCAATTATATTAAAAAAAAAAAAAAAAAAAAAAAACGCGTAACGTCCCACTGGGCACAGGCCTCTTTGTCCATGTAGCATCGCAGTTTAATTCACCACGCTGCTCCACTGCGGGTTGACGGATAAAGAACAATACAAGAACTATACCATCTCATAATCAATAACAATTCTGATATCACACAAATCAAAACTCTGAACTACCTAAAAGTAATGCACTTTAATATGGAGTAAGCAAATTTGAAAGCGATATTTATCATATTATAGTATTTTGTTGTAGATAGCCCGTGTCTATAAAGAAAATACTTATATTTTCCCTAGGGCTAAAAGGGCCATGGCCCAGGGTGGCATTCCGCGAGGGGCGACGTACTGGGGATGTGAAAAAATAATCGATTTGTACCTAAAAAAATAATTAGTTTCATCGAGTATTATATGAAAATTTTACGGAATAGGCGGCCGTAATTTTATTACTCATTTATATTTTTAAGAGCCGGCAAATATTATTGGTCTGAGGCGGGTGCTGAATCTTAAAATAATACCATTAGAAATTACTGGTAATATCGCAGAAACACTGTGCAAATAACTTAGTAATCTACAAAATATATTAAATTTAGCTGAGCCCGGTGAGTTCACTTGCGTTGAGAAATATTATGTACACTAAAGACTTTTTCAGGAAATGAACTAACCACTAACCCAACACAAAAATAATTTTTCAATCGGTTAATTTTTTTTTAATTTTTTTTTAGTATTAAAACCTTCCGTGGTCCCTAAGGAACATACAAAAAAAAAAACCGAATTGGTCGAGCAATTCTCGAGTTATGCGCTTAGCAACATTCATTTTTATTTATATAATTATGTAGATTAATAATTATCGTGCAATATATTATTAAAATAAAACGAAAACATCTCCAATATAAATGTCTTAGACGGTGTTATGCCATACAACTTTAAATAAAATTAAATAAATTAAAAATCTGAATACCCAATACCTAAATGCCGTCAACGGGTATACTGAAACAGCCAATGGAACAAGAAGTGAACGCTTCGTTGAAGAAACGACACTCGATCATATCAGGAAGGAGCGATTTTTGTAAGTTTCATGTATCGGTATTTTCCTTTTGTATTTCTGCAAATCTTCGATCTTCATTTATTTATAATGTTAACTAAACCTATATTTAGAATTGTTTTATCAATTTTAAATTTGACAGCATTCCAGTCAGGGATACTAATAACAGTGTGTGTATTGGAAATATAAGTGTATAAAATATATTATATTTGACACATGGTCACGGGAGCATATAAAAAACTTAATAAACTGCGACAAGATCCAAAAAAGTTGTTTCATTATCATGAGTGAAATTTGCGTAAACATTAGAAAACAATGTGTGTCACGACGCGTCATATAGATGATTGTCGTGGTTTGGGGGTTTGTGCTTGTGTATTGTGTGTGTGTTTTTAAGCCCTCGACACAGGTGAAAATCCTATTGGGGATAGTTGAGTGGAAAGCGTTTTTTTTTTACTTACGTTTCTTTTATGTCTTTGGACCTTGTTATATCTGTGATAATTTTTTTTGTTTACTATACTAGTAAAGAAAAAAAAGATTTTGAACTCTAAAGTCTCATATTATATTTTTTATTTAATTTGCTAGATATATTGGGATTACAAAGGGCCAAGATTAGTTGAACGGTCTATTCAAAAACTGACAAAACGTCACCTGAGTCGTGCCCTTGATCAGCGCTAAGAATATCTTAATTGATTTTTAATACCATATGCCATTTACCATACGCGATTCTAGCGATAGACTTTTGACGAATGTGTGGAATTTCAAAGAAAAATAACTGTACTCCCGTATTTAAGAAATTAAAGAATCTTTGATTCTGTATAGAAAATAACTATAAATTGACACTTCTATTTACCTGTGCTAATAATATTGTTAACAATATATACGTTAGATGAAATTTAGAATTGGTCGAAATATAGTCGCTATTTTGTTGTGTTCCTACTTCCTGAGGTGAGTAAGTTTACCAGAGCTCCTGGTAGAAGTTGAGAGTAGGTTCGGTAACGCCCTTGCGATGCGTCCGTTGCTGCAAGCGATGTAAGCTACATTAACCGTTTACCATCCGGTGAGCCGTAAGCTTGTTGGCAGACCTAGTTGTATAAAAAAAAACGTGTAATATAACTAACAGATATTAGTGCAAAATATGATAATGACACAAATATTTGATTTTCATTTATTTTCTCTTTTGTCACATCTAATTTTAAGTTTCCAATCAATATGATTTAAATGATTCACGAAAAATAGTAGAACGTTTGATCGGCAAGATATTGATTGTTACGAAAACAAAGTTTTATGTGTCTATTTGTATATATCAACGATAACATTACTATACTTTTTTATTTTTAAAAGCCAAAAAAGTTAGAAAGTAACCCGCTATAACCTAAATTTTCCACCCATAGTCCAATCAAGACTAAACCTCGGACTTGTCAAAAACGACGTCAGGCTTCAGCCATTTTGAAAAAATGGTTTCCTCTTTCCAGGGTCGTCCTCGGATGAAGATGAAGGCGTCCAACCCCACGAAAAGGCGATCGCAGCCGGACAGCCAAACCCACCGTACTGTGTTCGTAACATCGAGCAGCACGACCTCGGAAGGCGGGAGATACAGATAGCGGAACAGGAGATGCCTGGGATCATGGCGCTGAGAGCGAGGGCTAAAGATGACAAGCCATTGAAAGATGCTAAGGTGAGAAGTGATTAACGTGATAATAAAAAAAAATTATGTGGTGTCATGGGACACCAGGTACGAACGAAGTTCCTTCGGATAGAATAGAAGCAACACAATTTGAAAAAAAAAAATGTTGAATTTTATATATATTTTCTAGTTCTTGATTTTTTTTTTAATTTTGTTGATTGGTTTTTAAATAAGTACATAAAAGTATTTAGGAAATTTAGTATTTTAGAAAATAACAAATACCGTAAAATAAAATATCAAACAAAATAATAATAATTCAAACTATTAAGGGAAATAAAAAAAACATGTTTTTATTTATTTTTGTCGACGGTATAAAATTACATAAATAATTTAAAAAAAGTTTACTAGTAATATTTTAGTCTTACAAACGTCATATTATACAGTCGTGTGACTGATATTACGTCACTTCCGTTATATATTTTTCTTACGGTTTTAGTATCACACTTTTTTCAGTTCGATCGCCCAGCCAAATGTCAAGCCTGCCGTAAGGAACTTCGTTCCAATAAACATTTTTCACTGTTGTAATGTTATTAGAATCATTCTTTTATGTATAATGATATCTGGCGAAGGTTCTGATCTATATTACAAGAAACGGTACACTAAATTTTTGGATAGATCTCCAAGTCTGTCCAACTGTCAAAATTGCGTTAATTTTCATGCAGCACAGAGCATGATGTACAAGAGAAATAAATTATATAATGAGTATGTCACTTAATGGATATTTTGAAAAAAATCAGTTACCACAAAGCCGAACGTTTTTCTTTTGTAAGAATAGTATACCTGTGTTTCAATGACAAAAATACATAATTCTATTTTCGGTAATAATTCGGGACTTCTGTTCTAGATCGTAGGGTGTACGCACATCAACGCTCAAACCGCAGTCTTGATAGAAACTCTAGCTGCCCTCGGTGCGACCGTTCGCTGGGCGGCTTGCAACATTTACAGCACCCAGAATGAGGTTGCTGCCGCTCTGGCTCATGCTGGTAGGTATTAGCTGAAAATTAGAAATAAGTATACTGTTAGAAGAATAGCGAGGAAACGTCATCGTGGAAGGGATGTAGTGGTGGTGTCAGCGAGTCTAAGTAAGCCTGTGTACGCTTCATTTCGTGTACTATGAACTAGTATAAGGAGAACCCTTGTCCGTTTGGAAAGTCAACCTGCCTATTTTTAACCGACTTCAAAAAAAGGAGGAGGTTACTCAATTCGACCGTATACCGTATATATTTTTTTATGTATGTTCGGGGATAACTCCGTCGTTTATGAACCGATTTTGATAATTATTTTTTTGTTGGAAAGGAGATATCCCTAGTTTAGTGCCATGATAAGAAAACCAGGATCTGACTATGGGATCCCAAAGAAATCGAGGGAAACTCTCGAAAATCCGCATAACATTTTACTGGGTGTACTGATTTTGATGATTTTTAATTTAATCGAAAGCCGATGTTTATTATGTGGTCACATTTAAATTTCATCGAGATCTGATTATAACTTTTGGAGTAATTTTTGTTCATGCCTATTTACTAATTTTTTCGTCTACCTACGTTGTATTACTTGTTGATATAATTGAAGTCGGTTGTTTTTCGTTTGCCTGCAAACACAATTATTGTAATTCGGAATGGTATTCCTTAAAGTATTCATACGTTAGAACTCTTTTATTTTTGTAAATGATTTTGTTTAAATTTCTATTAAAAGTATAAATGCGTGTAAGTAGTCGTTATTATTTTTTTAATTTCAATATGACCTCTGGTTCTCGTTTAGCGATTTCACCTCTGGTTACTAAAAATATTTTAAATTGATCGTCTTCAACTAAGGTAAGGAGGTCTTGTCGATTCTTCTCCGAAGAATCTACATTCCGAATTGGTGGTAGCTTCAAATTAACAATAATTAATTTGTTGAAAGTGAATATAATTTTGTTAAATGACGATTCAAAAGTGATTTTAAAGCCTACTTGAAATAAGTATTTTTTTAATTTTTAGTTTTTTTTTGTAAATCAATGAAAAGGACATGTATTGCTTACCTTTTCTCTCATCTGAATCGTATTAAGACGTTGGTCACCTTCATCCCATAGCTCCTTGTTTCTCAATGTCCATGTCTGAAATATAAATAAATAATAAATATTTAACATACACACACAGTTATCTGTTCCTAAGATATGCAACTTAATGCTTGTGTCTCATATATATACCATAGCCAATGATGCATCATAGGCTCAGCCGTAGGTATTGCCAAATTTGGGCCTGCCTTCCTATTTAAAAAAAAAATGGTCACAATCCACTAGCTATTCCCAATCTTTTGAGAACCGACACTTGCGACCATCTACTTTCCCTAGCTGTGACCAATTTCCCGCCTTCGTGAATATACTGCCGTGTTTACGGTAGACACATGCCACTTTTTTGCCAAGCTATGCCTAGTGTCCACATCTCTTGAAACGTAGACATGTCTGATCAGGTTTCGCGATATTCGCGTGGCGTGGGGAAAGCGAGGAGGCGTTCTGGTGGTGTATCGACCAGTGCGCCGCGCCCTCGACATCCTGGCAGCCTAATATGATCCTGGACGATGGGGGCGACGCCACACATCTCATGCTCAAGAAACACGCCACGACCTTCAAGCAGATCAAGGGTAAGGGGCTTAGTACCTTATTATATCCATGAACGAAGATGGAGATGTAATATCCAGAATTCGAAGACAAAGTCAGATCGTAGTAAAAGTAGTAAAAAAAATCAAGAACTTGATTTTTCGAACTAAAAATGTGAAATGGAAACGGATAAGACATTTTCAGATATTTTTTTTATAGAACTAGGGTGGCGAATAATCTTTTGTTTTGTCTGATGGAAAGTGGTTGTAGGGGCTTTGTCCCTAGCTATACTAACTGTATATAGACTTCTTTTTTTGGAGTTGGAGAGAAATGACACTTTTTGCTTATGCAATGCATCCAACTGAGGTAGGGCACAGCAGGAATTTCCTGCTCAAAATATGGAGCAGCCCTACTGGGGTAGTACCTCGACCTTACAGAAGATCACAGCAAAATAATACTGTTTTCAAGCAGTATTGTGTTCCTGTTGGTGAGTAAGGTGACCAGAGCTCCTGGGGGGATTGGGGATTGGGTCGGCAACGCGCTTGCGATGCTTCTGGTGTTGCAGGTGTCTATAAGCTACGGTAATCGCTTACCATCAGGTGAGCCGTACGCTTGTTTGCCGACCTAGTGACATAAAAAAAAATGCAACATATGTGTAATGTAGGTAAACCCCACATGGTTACCGTAGCCTATGGGATACCTGTAACACCAGAAGCATCGCAAGCTCGTTGCTGACACTGAGATCTAGTTAATCTATTTTATACATGGACAGTACTTGACAGTGGTATTATTAGGCTGTGACTTACGAGAGCTCTTGGCGAGGGTTGAGGGTAGGGTTGACAACACCCGGGGCGAGGTGGCGAATGCTAGCGCGACCCCTATCTCGCCCCACCCAGGCGGGCGACTGCTCACACGTGGTGGTTTTTAGTCAGTAGGAGTCTGACATAACCCTCTGGCGCCCCCGCTCTGGAGGGTATCCATGATGAATTTTCCCCACGTAAAAAAAGGGTTGACAACACGCTTGCAACGCTCTTGGAGTTACAGACGTCCAAACTATGATGAAGACTGTACTATTATTTGGCACCCAAGTGTTAAAAGAAAATAAAAACCCCGTCTTTCATCATATCAATCTCCTTGAAATGGAAACCGTGCAGTAATTAAAATAATTTATTCCAGGTATAGTAGAAGAAAGCGTTACGGGAGTACACAGACTGTACCAGCTCAGTAAAGCGGGAAAGTTGTGCGTGCCCGCTATGAACGTGAATGATTCTGTGACCAAGACGAAGTTTGATAATTTGTACTCTTGTAGGTGAGTCTAATGAATAGATATATTCGTCAAAATATCTTAAATATTTTTAATTTAAATAAATCTGAAATCACTATCACTAACCTAGACGTGATTTGAGTTAAATCAAATTTTTAACTTTATATTCATTTATTTTTTAACCGACTTCAAAAAAAGGAGGAGGTTCACAATTCGATTGTATTTTTTGTATTTTTAAGTATGTTACTTCAGAACTTTTGTCTGGGTGGACCGATTTCCATAAAAAAATTTAATCGAAAGGTGGTGCGTGTCATTTGGTCCCATTTCAATTTATTTGAGATCTAACAACTACTTTTCGAGTTATATGTAATAACGCGTTTTTACTTGACTATTTTTTCGTCGACCTACGTTGTATTTATACCGCATAACTTTTTACTGGGTGTACCGATTTTGATGATTTTTAATTTAATCGAAAGCTTTCGATGTTTATCATTAAGTCACATTTAAATTTCATCGAGATCTGATAACTACTTTTGAGTAATCTTTGATAATGCGTATTTACTTGACTATTATTTCGTTTTCGTCTACCTACGTTGTATTACCTGTCGATGTAATTGAAGTCGGTTTTTTTTTCGTTTGCGAGCAAAAACAATTATTTTTATATTACTAGGTCGGCAAACAAGCGTACGGCTCACGTGATGGTAAGCGATTACCGTAGCTTATAGACGTCTACAACACCAGAAACATCGCAAGCGCATTGCCGACCCAATCCCAAATCCGCCCAGGAGCACTGTTTGAAAGCAGTATTATTTAGCTGTCATCTTCTGTAAGGTCGCAGTCAGGCTGCTCCTTACTTTGTATAGGAAATTTTCTACTGTGCCCTACTTCAGTCAAAGTCAAATAATAATAATAATAAAGAATGAATCGATGTCAATCTTCTGTCTGACCGCAGGGAGAGCATAATCGACGCCCTCAAGCGCAGCACGGACCTGATGTTCGGAGGCAAGCAGTCCGTGGTGTGCGGCTACGGCGAGGTCGGCAAGGGCTGCTGCCAGGCGCTCAAGGCGCTGGGATGCGTCGTGAGTGCCGCGCGCTTTACACTCTGTATTTAATATAGCCTGCACATTATATGGCCTACACCTTCCATGGCTTACATTTTATATGGCTGCATGTGAGATCCCACCTTTCACTCTGTATATAATATAGCCTATACATTATATGGCCTATATCTTACATGGCTCACATCTTATATGGCCTGCATGTAAGATATTAATTATGCTCGTTATGCTACATCTTGTATATCTTACGTTTATTTGTCCTGTATATTTGATATTCTAGACAATATATAGCCTGCAGAATATACATCCTACACCTTATATAACCTTATGTAATTTTTTCTTTTGTTATGAGGCCCGTATTACCAACACATTATATCGCCTACTTTTTTGAAGTCTACATTTTTTATACACACAGACACACACACACACATACACACGTATCAGCAGTCCACTGCAGATAGGCCCCAACAAGTTCGCGCCAAAAATCGCTGAATATAATTATATACATAAGTATAACCTTTACTTAAATAGCTTACTGGATTTAAATTTGCACTTGTAATCTGAACTTTGGCCCCTTTTATTTTTATTTAAAAAAATGATTCGTTTTCCATACGAATAATTACAAATATATCTCATGTTACGACATTTTTAAACTCACTCTTGAGACAAAGTTTAGATGTTTTTAATTTCTTTTAACTTTTTTGGCAATCATCATGTAGGATTTATTTTGAATGTTTATTACTGTTTACTTCATAGACAATATTAAATAATGTAGCAACGCTTGTTAAAATGATTAATTTTTTTTTAATATTATGATTTTATTGTTCTACTTGTCGACTAATAAATAAATAAAAATAAAAAAAACGACTTCGATTTGTCGGTGTAAATTAACGTCGATTTTTTTTTCAGTAGTACAACGGTGTCGAAAAAATAGTAATTTAAGTACGCATTGTTAGAGATTACTGAAAAAGTGCTGTGTGGTTACGGCACTAAAGAATTTAGCCACCCCATCTCTTCCCGTGGGTGTCGTAAGAGGCGACTAAGGGATAGCACAGTTCCACTACCACCTTGGAACTTAAAAGGCCGACCGATGGCGGGATACTGCTGATCCAACTGCTGGCTTTTTAAATGCACAGACCGAGGACGGGCAGCAGCGTCTTCGGTGCGACAAAGTCAGCCCTGCGGTCACCAACTCGCCTGCCCAGCGTGGTGACTATGGGCAAAAACCCCCATGAGTTCGAACTTAAAAATAAGGCCCTCAGTTCCCGGCAGCCCCACTATTCCCGGCTACGGCAGCGGCCGTGGTAACGGTGGGGTAGAGGGTGCCAAGAATCACCGGGGTACGGGAGGCTGCCATAGAAAAATATTCCTGGCTACGTATAATGGACGCACGCTACGGTTGGACCATCACTTCACCGAACTTGAGGTAGAACTTAGGCACATTAAGTGGAGCATACTGGGGTTGTCTGAAGTCCGAAGAGAGGGAGAGTACACGATGATCCTGGACTCCGGGCACTTGTTCTACTTCCGTGAAGGTGATGGGCTTTCCCAAGGTGGCGTCGGTTTTCTGGTTCACAAGACTCTCACTAACAACGTTGTGGAAGTCAGTAGTGTGTCGACCCGGGTAGCGTACCTTGTACTTAAGCTCACCGACAGGTACTCCCTGAAAGTGATACAGGTATATGCGCCGACCTCGGCACACTCTGACGATGAAGTCGAAGCCTTGTATGAAGATATTACAAGGGCCATACATGACACTACTTCGACCTTCTACAGCGTTGTTATGGGAGACTTCAACGCTAAAGTGGGAGTACAAGGCCGCGACGGATCGAGCATCGGACCACACGGATTGGGGCACAGGAATCACAGGGGGCAGACGCTTGTCAACTTCCTCGAATCGGAGGGGCTCTTCTTGATGAACTCATTTTTTCAGAAGAAGCCCCAAAGGAGGTGGACATGGCAAAGCCCCGATACTGTGACGAGGAACGAGATAGATTTCATCATAGCGGATAAAAGGCATATATTCAGAGATGTCTCAGTGGTTAACAGGTTTAACACCGGCAGCGACCACCGGCTAGTACGGGGCACTCTGAATATATGTCTCCGAAAAGAGCGGACCCGCTTGATGAAGTCTACTCTCCGACCTACGCTGCCCCAAATACTATGTGGCTCCGAGCAGTTTCAGTTGGAACTCCAAAACCGATTCAATTCGCTGGAAACTACTAGCGACGTGGACGAGATAACCGACAACGTGGTGAAGACGGTGTGTACACTGGGTCGCAGGCACTTTCCACCAACAAAGCCAACGAAGCAGTCCAAACTTTCTCCCGAAGCCTTGGATCTGATGCGGCAGAGGCGCGAGTTGCCGGCTGCTTCGCCAGAACAGAGGGCTCTTTCCAAGAGGGTACGGAAAATTATTCGCCGAGACCTCCGCTGCTCAAATACGAGAGAGGTTGCTACTCTGATTGAACAGAATAGGGGGTCCAAAGTTTTCCAAAGACCATTGGGGAGAAGCCTTCTTGCGAAGCTTAAAACAGCAGATGGCAGAACCGTCTGCTCTCGCCCTCAGGTCCGAGAAGAGGTTGAGAATTTTTATGGACAGCTGTACTCGTCGAGCGCACGCAAGCCTGCGACTTGGGACACCGAAGATCCACGGGCACCATTGTTGCGCCATTATTCGGAGTGTATCCCGGACTTCGAAGAGGATGAGATTGGTACAGCGCTCGGGCAGCTTAAAAACGGGAGGGCCCCGGGGGATGACGGAGTTACCACTGAACTCCTTAAAGCCGCAGGGCGACCTGTCCTGAAAGCCTTGGCAAGACTATTTAACGCCGTCATCCACCGAGGTACCACGCCGGAGGCGTGGTCCAGGAGTGTGGTGGTGCTGTTCTTTAAGAGAGGCGATAAGTCTCTGTTAAAGAATTACAGACCGATCTCACGTCTGAGCCACGTCTATAAGCTGTTTTCGAGGGTTGTTACGAATCGTCTCGCCAGAAGACTCGACGAATTCCAACCACATTAGCAGGCTGGGTTTCGAAATGGCTACAGCACCGTGGACCACATCCATACTGTTCGGCAGATTATACAAAAGACGGAAGAATATAATCAACCGCTGTGTATGGCATTTGTGGACTACGAGAAAGCCTTCGACTCCGTCGAGACCTGGGCTGTCCTGGACTCTCTACAGAGATGTCATGTCGACTGGCGATATATCGAGGTACTAAAATCTATGTACGACGCGGCGACGATGACCGTTTTCATGTCAATGACCAAAGAACAAGACCTATTTCCCTCCGGCGCGGGGTAAGACAGGGGGATGTAATATCACCGAAACTGTTTACCACTGCGCTAACTATGTCCAGCAGTGGACTGCGATAGGCTGAAGTGACTGAAAAAGTGCTCGTCAGATGTCGATCAGTTTTAAATAGACACGACAACCGCTAGCTTTCGACTAAAAAAGTATTATCAAGATTAATACACAATTACACTCAATAAAAAGTTATGAGATACATACATAAAAAATAGAATCGAATTGAGAACCTCGTGTTTCTTACACACTTAAAAAAATAAAATCGAATTGAGAACCTCGTGTTTCTTTGAAGTCGGTTAAATTAATAAATTTACAAATCATAACCAATTCTTTTTTTTTAAATATAATAATATATTAAATATTCTATCGTTAATTATTTCAAAGATTATTAATTTATAATTAGAGGAAAATAAATTTAAAACGCCACGCCGCGCTGCTCAAGTTCGGATTGGTGGATACAGAAATGATTTTTAAATGGGCGTGATTAGGGAAATGATAAATTGTTGATTACTAGTCTAATTACCTTTTTGACTGATTTTGATAAAATCTTAAATATTGATAATTTAATTTTGTCAGTCGAGACTCGAGAGTGATTGTGATATAAAAAAAAATGTACTTTTGGTGGAGTACAAACAGATTTTTTCATATTTTTGAATTAAAACTTCTTTGAGCACGCTTGAATTGCGGACTAAGCTGGTGAATGCGTGACGTGAGCGTTACAAAAAGTGTGATCGGGCGAAGCGAATGAAAGATGAGAGGGACACATAAGTTAGATGGAGTTAAAAAAGTTTTATTTCAGTCGTGTGGTCTAAAGCACACTCGTTTTTTTTTATTGTACTTTATTTGGTGATGAGAAACAAGCCTTAGGGTTAAGATCTTTTTCACCTTAACTAACCTAAGATTTTTTGTTTCAAAGGTTGCGTAGAGAAATATATAAAAAGACTAGCTGACTCGGCAAACGTTGTCTTGCCGTTAAACGCTATTTAAAAATAGGGGTTGGTGAAGGGTGAAAATTTAGGGTTGTATGTATTTTTCAACGCCAAATCATAATAAAATAAAAAATAAATAATTTATCTAAAAATAAAAAAAATATATATTTATAGGTGGACTACCCTTAACATTTAGGGAGATTAAAAATAGATGTTCGATTCTCAGACCTACCCAATATGCACACAAAATTTCATGAGAATCGGTTAAACCGTTTCGGAGGAGTTTAACTACAAACACCGCGACACGAGAATTTTATATTATAAAAGATAAAATTTATCCGAAACTTTTATATCGGAATGTTTTACTGTTACGGATAAATTTATATGATAGTCTGCCCGTGACCATGGTTGCTGTAGAGTATCCGAAACGTCTGGCATCTAAAAAACTTAATAAATCGCGATAAAATCCGAAAAAGTTGTTTCATCATTATAATAAACGATATTCGCGTAAACATTAGAAAACAATAGAATATTTTTGATATCCGATAGTTTCGGTTATCGGATACTCCATAACGACTTGAGTTAGAGTTGTGTCAAGTATAAACATTTATTTTGTTTTTCAGGTGTACGTGACAGAAATAGATCCGATTTGTGCGTTACAAGCCGCGATGGACGGCTTCAGAGTTGTTAAATTGAATGAGGTACGTATTTTTTTGTCAAGTTGGTGTGTTGGTGTGTGTTAGTGAGGGTAGTTTTATAAATTTCTGTAAATTATTATAAATAATTGTGTTTGCTCGCAAACGAAAAAAAAAACCGACTTCAATTACATCGACGAGTAATACAACGTAGATCGACGAAAAAATAGTCAAGTAACTACGCGTTATCATCAGATTACTCAAAAAGTAGTTATCAGATCTCAATAAAATTTATATGTGACCACATGACAAACATCAGCTTTCGATTAAATTAAAAATTATTAAAATCGGTACACCCAGTAAAAAGCTATTGCGGATTTTCAAGAGTTTCTCTCGATTTCTCAGGGATTCCATCATCAGATCCTTGTTTCATTATCATCGTACTAAACTAGGGATATCTGCTTTCTAACAAGAAAAGAATTATCAAAATCGGTACATCCAGTAGAAAGTTATGCGGTATAAAATACAACGTAGGTCGACGAAAAAAGCGTCGAGTAAAGACGCATTATTAGATATAACTCGAAAAGTAGTTGTTAGATCTCAAATAAATTTAAATGGGATCAATTGACACACACCACCTTTTGATTAAAAAAAAAATTGTCGAAATCGGTCCACCCGGTCAATCTGTTCTGATGTAACATACATAAAAAAATAAATACAGTCGAATTGAGAACCTCCTCCTTTTTTGGAAGTCGGTTAAAAAAGTAAAATCTATACTTGTAGTCATACCGACCCCAATTCTATTTTGTCTTTGGTTTTATTTTTCATTTTCTTTGAGTATGTTTTAATCAATAATAAACTAAAAAAGAATATTTTTCCATTTTTGCTATAGTCATTCATTGTATATTGATTGCGCATGCTTTTTTGAATGTGTTCCGCTGATGCGCCCTTTTCATTCAATCCTACCTTGCGGACTTGCGGTGCAGACCACCTCAGAAGAAATATACATAAATGATCTGGATATTTTATTGAAATAAAAATTCTTTACGATCGTTTGACTCGGGGGGTAAGCTGGCGGTGGACGGTGGACGCGGTCAGGCCGGTCCTCCGGAAGTGGGTGAGGCGGCGGTTCGGGCCGCTGACCTTCCGCCCGGTGCAGGTATTTTCCGGACACGCGTGCTTCGGTAAGTACCTGCACCGAATCGCGAGACGGGAGGCGAGTTCAGCCTGCCGCGAGTGCAGGGTACCAGAGGACACGGCGCTCCACACGCTGGAGTTGTTCGCCGCGTGGGACTTTTCTCGGTCCTCGGACGGAGTCTCGCTACCGAGCGTCGTACGAGCCGTGCTGACGGTGAGAGCTCGTGCAGGCGGCGGTCTCCCGGTCTCCTTCTGCGAAGAGGGGATGACGCAGGAGGCCGCGGAGTGGGCCGGGAGGGTGACGTCCCCGCTGGCCCACTCCGGCGCAGGCGTACGGGGGCAAGGAGGAGACGGTTTGCCCACCTATAGTGGGGCTCTCGCCCTCGTAATAGTGGGGTCGCAGGTCGATAGTCGGGGGACTTCGGCCAGCCGGATGACGCGATCCGACACGTCTGAAGAGTGGCCTTGATGTGAATGACGTCACTCCACCATTCTGCCGGGACCCGGAAGTTTCGTCCGGGCCTACCGACGGGGCGAGGTGGCGAATGCTCACGCATGGTGGGGTATAAGCTGGTGAATGCGCGACGAGAACGTTACGAAAAGTGTAATCGGACGACGCGAACGAAAGTTGAGAGGGAGATGTAAATTAGTGAAGGCAGAAAATTTTACTTCAGTCGTGTGATCTAAAGTACATTCATTTAATATGTATGATTTTATTTTTGCGTTACCCACACATTAGGAATTCTAAACATTTTTGAATATAATATCAAAAATCGACCGCTCCAGCGGGGATCTCCTGGGTAAACGGTCGCAATGTATACTTTGAATTCCTACTTTTCAATAACCTCTACGTTGAAACCGTTTAAAAAATATATCGTAATATGTGGAATATAATTTTTAATACAGTTGCTCAAAAAGTGGCGCATTGCAGGGAAGTATAGCGTTCGGGATGTGGGCCCGAACTCGTGCGTTCTCTTTCCTAACTGTCAAAATAATGTCTATTAAAAAGAAAAACCAACCATGAAGTTTCTATTAAAAAAATTCATAGAAGTTTTTATGATTCATGCAAATACGTATATTTCTAAAAAGAAGCTACTAATTTGTTTCAATATCAGATTTAATGATTTGATTGAATGAGTTTGGTTATGTTTCATTTCCATTAAGTTTCATTTTCATTTCATTCGCTTCAGCCTGTAATATCCCACTACTGGGCAAAGGCCTCTTTCCCCATGTAGGAGAAGGATCAGAGCTTAATCCACCACGCTGCTCCAATGCGGGTTGGCGGATAAATTTCATATCAATAAAAAAACTTCTACTGAAGACTTGGCTGTATGGGCATAGTTCCCCTTGCCTACCAGAATGGGTGAAGAAAAAAAAAACTCTGCTTATATTCTACGGTTGGCGCCATTTTTCAGTAATGTATGTTAAGTTAGTTGAGTTTAGTGCAACTTGCTCCGACTGTCAACCCTCGGCTCGGGTAGACATTTGTCGAAACTCTTTGCAATGACAGCCTTTCCACACTTGTAATGAAATATACTATTGTTGAATACTAGAACAGATTTTTATTCCATTTGTATCTCTATTAATCGATAAAAAAATTTAAAGTTACAAATTTTTTCCAAATAAGTACAATTTTAAAAGCGACATTTTTCTTAGAAAACTAAGAAATTTTAACGAACTATCTTCATCAAAGTAAACTTACATCATTAAGGAATACAAACAAATATAATTAAAATATGTAATTATTTTTAATACATTTTGTATTAAATAATAAAAAGATAGTATATATTACATGCATCAAGCCCAGTAAATCAGCGCCAGCGCTCTTAGAGGTAAGGTCCACGCCAAATTCTGCGCAGCCGTGTCTTTCGCTCACACGCGCCAAGCGCCTGTTGTTATAGTGTGATAAACCGCATTTGATACTTTCATAAAAATAAAAACATATTACGAAAATGACTGTAAATAATATAATGATAATTTATGTAAACAAATGTATGATTTATTTATTTTGTCTCACATTATTAATACAAATAGGCATTTTAATCTGTTTGTCTTGTTATTTGTTAATTAATATGTTTGTCGGTGTCATTGAGTTTATAAAAAAATTGAAAACGGCAAAATTTGATGGTCTACTTTCATCCAAAACTATGCAACTCACATTTACACACAGATTTTCTGGGGCATAATAAAATGCTATTTTATTCATATCGTAAATATTAGATTCAATCGTAAACTCAAAAAACTAAATCAATTAAAAAAAATTGTTTCATAAAATTGATTTTTTTTTTATTTTAAATGTATTAACTGTTGTTATATAACATACTTGAAATTTTTAATAAATTAATTATGTAAAAAACATTTTATACCATAGTTATAATTTTTATTATACATCAGAAAATGATCAAGATAGTCTTTTGGTTGTCACACTATACTTACTAGCACAAAGATCGCGCGGCTCGTACGACTGGCGCGATGCGACCAAATTGACCTAAACTTGCAGAGCGAAAAATTGTGAAATGGCTCTTAATGCCTATTAGGAACGTACCAGGTTACTGTTTATGCCAAAATTCTTTCCAATATTCGCGTAGTTAAAGAAAAGGCTAAAAAAGTAAGTTTGTACGACAAAGTAAAAAAACAAAATTGTTTCGCGCCAGGTGATAAGGCAAGTAGACATCGTGATAACGGCGACGGGAAACAAGGGCGTGGTGACTCGCGAACACATGGAGCGCATGAAGAACGGCTGCGTGGTGTGCAACATGGGCCACAGCAACACCGAGATAGACGTGCACGCGCTGCGCACGCCCGACCTGCTGTGGGAGCGCGTGCGGAGCCAGGTACACACACCGTACACACTCGCACGCACACACACACACACACACACACACACATGCACACACGCACACACGCACACACGCACACATGCACACATGCACACTCGCACGCATGAACAATCACGCACACTCACACACACGCACACTCACGCACACGCAAACACACACACTCACATCCACACACACGCAACACGCACACTTACACACACGCACGCACCGCACCTACACACATATACACACAACACACACACACACGTGCGCACACACAAAAACACCCATACACGCAAATCCTGCGTCGGCGCACACGAATGTGCAAAATTCACACATGCTAGCACGTTCAAACACGTAATTGTATACATACAACGTGTACGCGCACGCACACCCACTTTTCTGGGCACTTGCATACAAACAAGCACATACGCGTAGGTGCCATATTTGTTTGCAACCTTGGCCTTATCTTTTTCGATGAGGCCTAGATTTCAGTGCTTTAGAACATCGGGAAATGTTATTGCTGTAACCAACGCTGGCAATTTATTAATGGTAGTTAATCAAGCGTCTTTCAATTCTATTGTGTAAGCCCATGCCTCTGAATCTTATTGCTCTTTGTGTTTTACATTATTATCCATATGTTATTATTATATGTTATTATTTTCAGAAAACAGTTCGCCTTACTTACGAACTTTCTTGTTCAAAAATTTAACGATTCGTTTTCAAAACGCACCGTTTTCTCAATATAGTAAATCGACATAAGTGAGTGTTCATCCTCAGGTGGACCACATAATCTGGAGCAACGGTAAACGCATCGTTTTACTGGCGGAAGGCCGACTTGCCAACCTGTGCTGTTCATCGTTACCGTCCTTCGTGGTATCAGTGACGGCCGCAACTCAGGCACTTGCCCTCATTGAACTTTATAACGCCCCTAATCATAGATACAAGGTATTGTTACTGTTAGCCTTTTTATATTACAAAGATGACGTTCTTCTGTACGGCCCACCTGATAATGTAAGCGGTTACCGTAGCTCATAGACGTCTGCAACACCAGGAGTATCGCAATCGCGTTGCCGATCCTATCCCCAATCCCCTTAGTCTCCTTACTCATCACACTCTGGTCTCTCTTCTTACGTGTTCTCTCGTTCTCACCTTACTCACCACAGGAACACAGCACTGCTTGAGACCATGGTTATTTAGCTGTGATCTTCTGTAAGGTCGAGGTACTTCCCCAGTCGGGCCGCTCCAGACTTTGAGCAGGATATTTCCTGCTCAATAAAATTTGTTCGTTTGTTTTTACGTTTGCAGAAAAAAAAAATTCGAACATAGAAACCAGCTTTGACTGCTTCAGTAATTGAAGTCTCCCCATATCAAGTAAATGTATAAAGGCTACATACATATTCTTGATCAAAAACGAATTACGTACTAAGGTTATTTTTTTAATAGATTAATTATTTGCTTAGACAATTGAACTTCTTATATACCAAATTCAAATAAACATCCTGTATAAAAATAACAAACAGTATAAATAACAAAAATTAATAATTTTTTCAGGCGGACGTGTATCTCCTACCTAAGAAAATGGACGAGTACGTGGCAAGCTTACATTTACCGACTTTCGATGCGCATTTGACTGAACTAACCGACGAGCAGGCGAAGTACCTGGGTCTCAACAAAGTGGGGCCGTTCAAACCTAACTACTATAGGTATTAGTCTAGATCTAGGTGCCTATCGCTTCGCTTCTAGTGTTTCACGAGTACAAAGTATTGTTTTTTTTTTTTGAAGTTATATTTCTTTTGGCGCGTTAGGGAATAATGATGAGAGTAAATTTTTAATGCGCGCGCACATTGTCACAAAAAAACCGATACCCTGAAGTTAGCTAATTAACGAAGAAGAAGTTAGTTAGCTAACCAATGAAGTATAACTTCTTACGTGCGAACTACACACACAATTTTTTTTTGTTATTTTGTAAAAACATGTTTTTTGTGTATGATTTGTTTGGGTATAAGGTGTTTGCAGATTTTTTCTGGTGACTACAAAAAAAGTATTATGTTTTTTTTTTGTTATTATTATTTATGGAAATGTTTTTGGTTTTAATTTTATAATTATAAATGTGTAATATTAATAACTACTTACGTTATATTTTGTAATTTTAAGTTAAGAATTGAAGAAGATTTTTTATTTTTTCGATATTTGATTTTTAATAATATTTTTGGAAGTGAAAATTGTTATTGTTTGTTATTATTATTTACACAGACTTGTAATTTTTAATTATATTATTTAAGCTTTAAGAATATTTTAATAAATACGAAATATAATATGTTACCGAATATTTATTTAAAAATTATATTATTAAGTAACTTAATTTCTAAAATATATTTTTAATGAGGACAATTGTGTAATAATAATTGTTTTTTAATTTTATTCATTTGGAAATGTAATATAACGAAAACAATAAACTCAGTGTCCATGATTGTAAGTAGTGTAGTTATAATTTTACAAAAAATATATAATTGTATAAAAATATTTTATTGTTTATTTTACCTATTTTTTCAGAATTTATTCTCTGAGTGTAACTTTACATCTTATATATAAAATTCTCGTGTCGCGATGTTTGTTGCCAAACTCCTTCGAAAGGGCTGGACCAATTTTTATGAAATTTTGTGTGCATATGGGGTAGGTCTGAGAATCGGTCAACATATATTTTTCATACCGCTAAGTTACAAGGGAACTAAGGAGGTTAATAAAACAAAGTATGCTGGGTCAGCTACTATTATGTAATTTTGAATTTGTCTGTAAGTTTGTCAGCGTTTTGGTAAACATTATTTGGGTTTGAATGATTCAGCTTGTAACATCCCATTGCTGGGCATAGCCCATTTCCTTCATATAGGAGAAAAATCGAGCTTATTTCATTACGCGGCTACACTGTGGGGTGGATAGTAAACGTGATTTGGGATTCTGTATAATGTTACATTAAAAGCTATATTTTTATATATATCGCTTGACAAACAAGCCTAAGGTCAGCCAGATGAGAGAACGTAGCGTATACACGCCTTCAACTGCAACTTGCGTTGCCGACCCTCCCCGAGAGTTCTGGTCACCTTACTCACCGACAGGAACAAAACACTGCTTGAAAACAGTGTTATTTAGCTGTGACCTTCGAGAGAAGTCGAGACTCCAGTTGGCTGCTCCAGATTTTGAGCAGGAAATTTCCTACTGTGCCCTACCTCAGTTTTGTAATATTTTTTTTTATGTCACTGGGTCGGCAAACAAGCGTACGGCTCACCTGATGGCAAGCGATTACCGTAGCTTATAGACGTCTGCAACAGCAGAAGAATCGCAAGCGCGACCCAATCCCCAATCCCCCCAGGAGCTCTGGTCACCTTACTCACCAACAGGAACACAATACTGCTTGAAAACAGTATTATTTAACTGTGATCTTCTGTAAGGTCGAGGTACTACCCCAGTCGGGCTGCTCCAGATTTTGACCTTACCCTACCTCAGTTTTTTTATATTAATTAATAATATTTTGACGACACGTTGGCGCATTGGAGCAGCAGGGTGGATTAAGTTCTAATCCGTATCCTATATGGGGAAAGAGGCCTATGCCCTGCACTGGGATATTACAGATTGAAGCGTAGCGTATCCAGCCTTTGTCAAAGTTTCACTACAAATTATGCTTGTGTTTTTGTTTTGACCCGTGATTTAATCCTGGAGTGTCGCCCTAAGAGCATTTTACCATCCGTGGCAATCGTTTCATATAAGTGAGAATGCGATTTCAGTCTGTTAATGTTATGTTTAAAAAAATAAAATCAAAGTGTTAAGGTCAAAAACCGTTTTCAGACTTATTTCATTACGTGACTCCATCCTTAATAGGGACGGATCTGAATAATTATTTTTTTAAATCAGTGTTTAGAAACTTCATGAAACACTTAGTAGCGGTTTCAAATTCTGACTAGGCTTTGTGGATTATAGTCCTTTGTCTTTCGTTATTGGGGATAAATTTTAAAATAACAACAACTAAGTAGCGAAATTTTTTTTTGTTGCTATAAAATGAGTCAGTTCAGCGTTACGTAAGATAAATAAGAGAAATGAAACTTTTAAAACAGTATACTTACAATAATTTGATTTAAAATTTAAACTGTTAAATCCAATACTATTTTTCTGGAAAGGATTTCACACGTCACAAAGACCGCCTTAGTACGTTTTCTTTATTTGTGATAATTCTTTTTTGTTTATTTACAGTCGAAAATAAAGATAACATTTATTTTAGAAGCACAAAATTAAAAATTAAAAACTTGTAACGGTTAAAAGATAACTGTTGGATTAGAGTTAATGTAAAAAAGAAATCAATTTTTTTTAACGCCTTGTAACAAATCGTACTACCGGTTTAAGGTAGATCCACACTGAATGTTCTCGTATAAATAATAAGTTTATTTATTTTAATTTATTTTACTTATTTTTAGTAGTTAATTTTATTTACACATATTTGATTTTATTTGTGCTGTGTGGCTACGGCACTAAAGAATTTAGCCACCCCCTCTCTTCCCGTGGGTGTCGTAAGAGGCGACTAAGGGATAACAAGGTTCCACAACCACCTTGGAACTTAAGAAGCCGACCGATGGCGGGATAACCATCCAACTGCTGGCTTTGAAATACACAGGCCGAAGACGGGCAGCAGCGTCTTCGGTGCCACAAAGCCAGTACTGCGGTCACCAACCCGCCTGCCCAGCGTGGTGACTATGGGCAAAACACATGAGTTCACGTTATTTTTGGCGTAAACTTGTGGAGGCCTATGTCCAGCAGTGGACTGTATAGGCTGTAATGATGATGATGATGATGATGATGATTTTATTTGTTACGTATTTACTTTATACTAGATGGCTTAACGTATTTATTACCTTATGGGAAAAAGTTTCATAGACTTCATAAAAACAAGGGCAAATGGAGACGTTCATTCCCATAGATCTTATAGCATCTCACAAATCAGTATTCGAATTTGTTCTGCATTTGTCCATGTTTTTACGAGCTATATGAGATATTTTCCATGGGTTATATCTTATCATTTCGGATTTTTTTAGTTTTGAACGATGTTGGTTCATTAAGTTTGATCATAACTTTGTTTTCATAACCTAATGGCTTCAATGGTGCAAAAAGAGCACAGATGATTTCGTCAATGAGACGTAAAATGGAGAAAATACATTTGACATGGCCTTGTTAAAGTGATAACAAATTCTTCAGAAATCGTCAACGATGGATCATTAAATCATTTGATTGTTTGTGATTTGCTGCAAGATTTATTTCACGACTTTTACAAGCTTTATATTAAGCCATTTTTCAACTTCTTTCTTACGTTCATACACAGAAAACATTAATGTAGGAAACATTAGTAACAAAAAAGTCAATGTAAAACATCCTGAAAGATATAAAAATACGGGTCAAATCACAAGGGAGATCTAGCTTTTGATAAAAGCGTATAAATATATATAAAAAAATGAATTTCCAAAATATAAGGCGAGAATTTTGTTCGCCGTTAGTGTGGTTCAGTCTTAATGCGTACGTTGTCGCCCGGTAAACGAATAACTTCATATCAGTTTTAATCACGAACTAATGAACGTGTTAATGATTTTATCGACTTTTCCAAGAAAACTCAACCAATATCTCTGTATCGTACATCCGTGTACTGGTATAATTTTTTTTTTTACAAATTTTCCAATACCAATTTCAACTATTTCAAGGCTTCGAGCAATCTTGGAATTATTATCTGTATTGTTAATTATTATCTTTTTTTAACTTAAGCATATTTTAGCTACCAGCTGTTGGAAAGATATTTTAATAGGAATTTTTATAAATTTATTATCTATGTAGATGTTAAACTGGCCAGTTTCATGTTAGGTGGGTATTCAAGGGCACATATTTTTTTAACTATGTTTTAGTTAAAATATTATAAATTAATATGTTAAAAATATTATAAATATACAAATTTTAACCTGACTAAAGAACAGAAAAATTAAAATATTTGAATGTGAAGAAAATGACAAGTTATTTAAAAGCTTCAACTTTTATATAGCCCGTTTTCTGTATTCAAAAAACTATTCGTTTCCTTACGAGTTCTTCGATTTGAACTTCTCACAATCAATTTCTCTGTATTCTTAGCCAAGAGTAACGAGTTTCTCTACAGAATACTAAGATTCTGGAGGTGAAGTCAAATATTTGGAAAATCTACAAACCTATGTATTTCACTAATATTTGTGAGGTTTGTACCCAACCTTTTTATTCTGAAACATAGACGAAAAGTACATTACACTTACAGAAAAATGTATATTAAAAAAAATTTAAAACTACCTTCTGAATTATAGTTAAAAACAACTAAATATTAAGAAAACAGGACTTAAAATTAAACAACAAAAAAACTGGCCAAGTACGAGTCGGACTCGCGCACCGAGGGTTGCGTACAAAAATTATTAAAAATATTTTAATTTAATTAACCGACTTCCAAAAAAGGAGGAGGTTCTCAATTCGACTGTATTTTTTTTTTTATGTATGTGAATCATCATCAGAACTTGACCGTGTGGACCGATTTCGACAAATTTTATTTTAATCGAAAGGTGGTGTGTGCCAATTGGTCCCATTTAATTTATTTGAGATCTAACAACTACTTTTCGAGTTATATCTAATAATGCGTTTTTACTTGACGCTTTTTTCGTCGACCTACGTTGTATTATACCGCATAACTTTCTACTGGATGTACCGATTTTGATAATTCTTTTTTTGTTGGAAAGGAGATATCCGAAATTTAGTACCATGATAAGGAAACCAGGATCTGATGATGGGATCCCAGAGAAATCGAGGGAAACTCTTGAAAATCCGCAATAACTTTTTACTGGGTGTACCGATTTTGATAATTTTTAATTTAATCGATAGCTAATGTTTGTCATGTGGTCACATATAAATTTTATTGAGATCTAATAACTGCTTTTTGAGTAATCTTTGATAACGCGTAGTTACTTGACTATTTTTTCATCGATCTACGTTGTATTACTCGTCGATGTAATTGAAGTCGGTTTTTTTTTTCGTTTGCGAGCAAACACAATTATTACATTATGGAACTAAAAATGTATGCTTTTCGTAATTTTTCCTTTATCTGTGTGCTATAAGACGTTGCTTCGCACTAAATTTCAAAATTCTGAATTCACGGGAAGTTTGTATTTCCTTGGGATTGTCGAAAATTTTAAGTATAAACGGCTATATCTTTTGATTGCGTTGGCTTAGAAATTTGATTTTTTCAACAGGTCCTAGGGACAATAGACCTGAGTATTTAATTTGGATTACAGCTTGATACCTCTACGCGTTCCTGAGAAAAAGGGTCTTGACAGACAGACGGAGAACAAAGTGATCATGTAAGGATTCCGTTTTTTTTTTTCTTGCGGCTGAATGCGTGAATGGCTGATAGCTAAGAGCTGGTGAATGCATGATGAGAGCATTACAAAAAGCGTGATCGGGTGAGGCAAACGAAGTTGAGTTGGAGATATGTAAAAGTTAGTGAAGATAGAAAGAGAGAGTGTTACGTTTCGTAAGTTTTACTTCAGTCTTGTGGTCTAAAGCACACTCGTTATTTTTTACCAAATTTACACAATCATATTTGTTATTACCCTATGGAAAAATCACATAAAACATGGACAAATGCAAACCAAATTCTCATATAGGGTTATGAGAGTCTATGAGATCTGATGTCCATGTTTTATACGATTTTTTCCATAGGGTACAAATGTCAAAAAGGAACATAGCCTCAAGCTGAAAAATTTGATCCTTCTGGTACACCTGAACTACTATCCGTAACGTTTTGAGAACTAAACATATTCACGATACTGTCAGTGACATCCCACTGCTGGGCATAAGCCTCTTTCTCCACGTAATAGAAGGACTAATATTTTGGATAAAAAAATTGTGGTAAGGACAAGGAATTTCCTGTTCAAAATATGGAGCAGGCCGACCAGGGAAGTACCTCGACCTTACAGAAGATCACAGCTAAATAATACTGTTTTCAATCAGTGTTGTGTTACTGTTGGTGAGTAAGGTGACCAGAGTTCTTGGAAGAATTGGAATCGTCAAAGCGCTTTCGATGCTTCTGGTGTCGCAGGCGTCTATAACCTACGGTAAATAATTGCTTAGGTAAGCCGTACGTTTGTTCACCGACCTAGGTGTATTAAAAAAATATCAAGTAGGTGCCTAGGTATTACACGATATTTTTATCATAAACCTGATGATGATGATGATATATATCTACCGGAATATACATTAATCCACATGAAATAATGAAATCAACTTTTAATTTTTAGAAAATAATAGGAAAACAAATGACTATCAATCAAAATGGGGATATAGATGCGGGAAGACGATAATAAAATTATTTCTATATAAATAAGACATAATTAGGTCAATGTTTTAGTATTTTTTGATAAATATATAATCTTTTTCAACTTTCACGGTCAAAAACTATGATTTGATATTGTTTGCTCGTTCCTAGTTTTTGATATTTCGACACTGTTGCAAGCGGCGTGGCCACGGGTGCACTAACAACAACAATGGTAAATATCCTGTTTTATATATCTATACAAATAAATAAAATTGGAGTGTCTGTTTGTAATATTAAAATTACCGCTTTTAACTAAATTCATATGTATGTAAGTATACACGGTACATATACCAAAATAACAATTTTTATAATTTTTCTGTCTGTCTGCCTTTCTGTCTGTCTGTCTGTTTGTTCCGGCTAATCTTTGAAACGGCTGGACCGATTTTGACTGGACTTTTACTGGTAGATAGCTGATGTAATAAGGAGTAACTTGGGCTACTTTAATTTTCGACTTTTTTTATAAAACTGCGAAATTCCACGCGGACGATGTTGCGGGCACAGCTAGTGTACAATAACCAATTTGTATTGCCCAATTTGTTATATTCTGTAGGGATACTCGTTGCTCTCAGCATTGAGTCTCTCCAAAATTCAGACAGTCAATGACTCATCTGTTCACAAATTTAATACTTCAATATTGATAGTTTTTTTACGTACGCGAAGTGTAGTTAGTAGTTTTAATAATTTTTTCATCTACTTTCGACATATAACCGGTACTTTTATTCAAAAAAACGGTTCGTTTTCCTTACAAACCTTTAAATATAGAACATGTTTATAAATTTAACGGTTTGTGTATAAAAGTAATCCTTTAATAGGGACTGGTCCTAAGAGACATGTGCATTTGTAAGTATTTTTTTGTGCAAATACAAATGAAGAAGCAAAGAAAAAAAACCGAATTCTTCAAGGCACCGGCCTTGGATTAAAAAGAGAAACATCAAAACCGGTACACCTAGTAAACAACTAAAGGGAGGGAGGACAAAATAATTGTGTTTGCTCGCAAACGAAAAAAAAACCGACTTCAATTACATCGACAAGTAATACAACGTAGATCGACGAAAAAATAGTCAAGCAACTACGCGTTATCAAAGATTACTCAAAAAGTAGTTATCAGATCTCGATAAAATTTATATGTGACCACATGATAAACACCAGCTTTCGATTAAATTAAAAATTATCAAAATCGGTACACCCAGTAAAAAGTTATTACGGATTTTCGAGAGTTTCCCTCGATTCCTCTGGGATCCCATCATCAGATCCTAGTTTCCTTATCACGGTACCAAACTAGAGATATCCCCTTTACAACAAAAAAAGAATTATCAAAATCGGTACATCCAGTAGAAAGTTATGCGGTATAATACAACATAGGTCGACGAAAAAAGCGTCAAGTAAAAACGCATTATTAGATATAACTCGAAAAGTAGTTGTTAGATCTCAAATAAATTTAAATGGGACCAATTGGCACACACCACCTTTCGATTAAAACAAAATTTGTCGAAATCGGTCTACCCGGTCAAAAGTTCTGATGTAACATACATAAAAAAAAAAAAAAAAAAAAAAAAAAAAAAAAAAAAAAAAAAAAAAAAAAAAAAAATACAGTCGAATTGAGAACCTCCTCCTTTTTTGGAAGTCGGTTAAAAATACAGTCGAATTGAGAACCTCTTCCTCTTTATGAGAATTAATGCACAGAAGATTGTATGACAAGAGCATTAATTAGGTATTGTTCGATCATGGTTTGATACTTAAACTTAAAAATCAACTATCTATAGGTATTAATCTCTTTCTATCGCCAATGGTCTAATCGAGAATGGTGCACAAGATCGCGCAAAAATGGAGGAGCGCTAGTCGGAAGGCAGACCCTAGACCTAGCAATAAAAACTCGGAACTATCACTGCTGAAAATTTTAAATAAAAAACGGTCATTCGTCTGAGATGATAGATCTATCTGGAATCCAGATAGCCCAGATAAAAATTGTATGAAAATTTGCGAATCCCAAATTTTCATACAATAGTTTACAATAACTTCCCATAAATTGTATGAAAATTTTGGAATCCCGAATTTTCATACAATTTTCATACAATATCTTCCCATACAAATCATCGTTTTTTATTTCGAATTTTTAGCAGCGATAGTATCAAGGAGTTAGAAGTGTTATTTACAATTATTATAAAATATTGCTTGTCATATTGGTTTTATACTAAAATTTGAATATACAATTTGATTGTAATAGAACAGCATCATACGTTGGAAGGACAAGTGGTAAATGGCAAATGAGCATCTGTTTATAATTGTAAAAATCTGCTTATAATTGTAAAAATATAAAGGATGAAAACAGACCGTCACTCGTTTTATTTTTAAAACCAGTCGTTACTAAAATGTAATAACGAATCTTCAACTATAGAAACTCAGTTGAAATATAATATCAAAGGTGATTAGAAACGCTAAAGTTAAAGGTTAAGTAAGTTTTACTTCGCAAAATTTTACTGCGCAATACGTATTTTCGATGTAATTTTCTTTTGTTTAAATATTTTTTAAACATTAGAATTAAAGCGGATTTATTGATTGTGATCTCGCGATCGTGTTACTATCATGTTATTGCTCTGTTTCCGACTAATCGGTGTTTATAATCGTTCATGTGATTAAGGGTCGAAACTTTGAACATGGTTGAATAGAAGTGGCATGTTTACAAATTAGTATAGATTAAACAGTTTTAAATTTTTGTCTTTATCGTCTTTAATGTGTTAATATACGCAATTTATATTTACAATATTTTATTTTCTTTTACGTTGTTTATTTAAACTCTGTTTTGTACCATTACTTAAAGGAATTTAAACCTCAAATTGCAAGTGTATTTAATGTGTTACCTAAAATAGTATAATGTTATTATTAATTTTCAAAAAAAGAAATGTAGGATAAAAGATAACATAATTAAATACGAGATGCTAAAATTTATTAATTATTAAAATTATAGTTTAAATGAGAAATGAAATAACTTACCACGTATTTCGTGGATAACGATGTGATCCTGGCGTGCTCAACGCTTTAAAAATATTGGGAATTTTAGACTTACCATTGACAAATGTCTCATTTACACCTTGAAAATATTGTTAGTGGCCATGAAAGTTAAGAAATATGCTAAAAACTAATATGAAATTATTGAATAAAACTCGAATTTTATATCGAGACAGTTACTGCGTTAAATTATGGAAAACTCGTTATTATGTACAAAGTAGTAAATACTATTTTGGAAAAGATCTACAAAAATATAAATTAGTTTACACTATATAATTGTTACCTTGGAATAATATAGGATAGGCTTTTTACAAATAGATCAGCTTCAGATGGTACGATTATTTTGTTGTTTATGCTTCAGCCTGTAATATCCCACTGCTGGGTTAAAGGCTTCTTTCCCCATGTAGAAGAAGAATCAGAGCTTAATCCACCACGCTGCTTCAATACAAATAGGCTAATATATTCCCTACTATGAATAACTACCGCTATCAGGTGTACATGATAACAACCGGGACCAACGGCTTGACACTCCGAGGCACAGTAGGGAGACCCATAAGGACCAAACAAACACCCAGACCGCGGCAAACACCTGTATGGTCAATACAAATGTTTGCCATGTGCGGAGATTGGACCCGCAACCGCCAGCGCAATAGCCACAAACCAATGCTGTGTTCATTGCGTCAACGTGTCGTCGCGTTATTTGGTGTTTAACTATAGTAAATTGATTTATTGGGAACAAATGTACTTTTTGTAGTTTATAAAGGTTTAAAGGTTAATATTACCTGACTGTAGATATTCCTCTGATGAATAAATCTCTTAGTTAAGTTTTTTTTTACTTTATCAGAAGTTCTGATCATCTTAATCACGCGGGAACAAAACACTGCTTGAAAGCAGTATTATTTAGCTGTGATCTTCTGTAAGGTCGAGGTAATTCCCCAGTCGGGCTGATAGATATACATTTTATGGCTAATAAAGGTTTAAAGGTTAATATTAATTCTAGATTTTCCTATGGTGAACAAGTCTCTTTAATAAGTACAAAAAGAACCTACAATAAAATCTGCTATAATAATTCACAGGGGAAAAAAAATGTTTTTCGAAATGAAGTAAAAGATTGACATAATTAAGCAGTTCCTTTGCGTTTTCTTACCATTTCTCTCTTCTTAGCGTTTTCTTACCATCTCTCTCTTTCCTTTCCGATTTCTGTGCGTTTTATTAAACACATTTTAGACTTATAGATTAAAGATTCAGCCTGTAACATCCCACTGCTGGGCATAGGCTTTTTACTACACGTAGGGAAGGATTAATAGACTTAGTACACTTGAATCTACTTAACGATCGTAGTTCAAACACTAAACCCACTAAAGTGATACAGGGGCCGTTTTTGAATTTTTGCATAAGATTGTTATAAATTTTCATTTTCGATTTTTTTTAATATTGTATAGCTGCTGAAGTAATTTGTTTAAATACAATTTTACAATATAATTTTATATAAATATCGAACTTACTTTTTTACCTCCATTTAACAGTGCTGTGTGGCTACGGCACTAAAGAATTTAGCCACCCCCTCTCTTCCCGTGGGTGTCGTAAGAGGCGACTAAGGGATAACACAGTTCCGCTACCACCTTGGAACTTAAAAAGCCGACCGATGGCGGGATAACCATCCAACTGCTGGCTTTGAAATACACAGGCCGAAGACGGGCAGCAGCGTCTTCGGTGCGACAAGCCAGTACTGCGGTCACCAACCCGCCTGCCCAGCGTGGTGACTATGGGCAAAACACATGAGTTCACGTTATTTTTGGCGTAAACTTGTGGAGGCCTATGTCCAGCAGTGGACGGTATAGGCTGTAATGAAGAACAGTTTTGATTACAGTTTCAAGAGCGGACATTTGATCGCTCTGTTAGGTTTAGTGTTGCCAATTCAATTATTGGGTTTGATGGCTTTCTGTCGTGCCAGTAGGGTACAGTCAATTTTGCCAATGTCTCGTAGAATGGAGAAGACACGAAGGATCACTAAAAAGGGTCGATTAAAGGTTTAGTGTTAAATCACTATTATTTTCAAGTACTATATTTGTTCTAAAATTTTTCGTGACCAAGCCTGCATGTTTTTAAGGCTATAATTTTGTGTAATATATGTAGTTTGCATGGTAGAAACAATATTTCTATATGTTTAAATAGGGGGGGTATTTAGAACTTGTTTTCTGAGTGCGAATAAACGGTCAACTCCTCTCTTCCCGTGGGTGTCGTAAGAGGCGACTAAGGGATAACACAGTTCCGCTACCACCTTGGAACTTAAGAAGCCGACCGGTGGCGGGATAGCCATCCAACTGCTGGCTTTGAAATACACAGGCCGAACACGGGCAGCAGCGTCTTCGGTGCGAAAAGCCAATACTGCGGTCACCAACCCGCCTGCCCAGCGTGGTGACTATGGGTAAAATACATGAGTTCATGTTATTTTTGGCGTAAACTTGTGGAGGCCTATATCCAGCAGTGGACTGTATAGGCTGTAATAATAATCATTTATTTCAGAAAAAATCCATAATAAAAATTAAATTAAATTAGGTGTTAGTAACAAATAGACTTCAAATAAAATAAAACAAAAAGAGGGTTAGTAACAATTACATTATATAAATTAAATTAAAATTTGTGGTTTCCGGTGAGACTCCCGTACTAAAAATAGTAGTCCGCAGCCGGAGCATGGAGCTGTATCCAGCGATGAATCAATGGGGAGTCTCATCGGTCGGCCAACACACTCAGGACGGTGTTCGATGTTCCACGCACTCGCTTCCACAGTGAAGCGCACCGCTTTCTAATGATCGCGTAGAAGCAATTAGTATGCGCCTCGGCGAACATAGACGACGCACTACAGAAGCGTGGCAGACCGAACAACATCCTGAACGCGTTATTGTATTGGACGCGCAGTGCGCTGTAAGCTCGCCGCGTGAAGTCGACCCACAGACTGCAAGTGTAGAAAGATTGACAGTAAGCTTTGAAAAGCGTCAGTTTGACTTGTAAACAAGTGCGTGCAAATCTGTGAATCAACATGTGACAACGAACAGACAACGCCCTACGCTCTCTTTCAATGTCAACTGTATCTGACAAGTTCTCAGTGACCCAGTGACCCAGATATTTGAATCGGTCTACTCTTTTTAGCTGGGATCCCCCTAGTGTAACACAAGCAACTCTCCTACTCCTCCTTATCCTTAGCCTGAAAAACCATGAACTCACTTTTAAGCGCGTTATATTTGAGCCCATGCGCCACTGCGTATTCCTCACATAATTTAAGTAACTTAGTCAGGGCACCGATCGACGGGATCAGCAACACCATATCATCTGCGTAGCTTATGTTATTTATGCACGTCCCGCCTACATGGCATCCCACGTAAGTGCTGCTGAGCCCCTCGATCAGTTTGTTCATATACAAGTTGAAAAGCTTTGGTGAGGTCAACCCCCCTTGCCTCACTCCACATTCTAGCCCATACTCATCCGACCTCGAGCCAGCCCATTTAACGCAATTCCTTTGGTTGTCATACCAATATTTAAATATTGATATGACATCCGAAGGTAGACTGGTTTCACATCTTAGCTTATTCCACAATAAATTATATGATACTAAATCGAATGCCTTCGACAAGTCCAAAAAACAAGCATAGACTGGAGTTTTTCTAGCCATGTAGTACTGCACGGTCTGCTTGAGACAGAAAATGGCACTCTCTGTGGACAGACCTGGCTTAAAACCGAACTGTAAGTCATGGATGTCAATGTTTTCGGTCAGTTTTCTGTCAAGCAAACCGTCAAGCACCTTGGCTATAACCGTAGCCAATGATATAGACCTATAATTGGACACGTCGGAGGCATCCGCAGTTCTATTTTTTATAATAGGCACAACAACAGTAAACATCAATTCTTTCGGTAAGTAAGAATGGCTTAAACATAAATTAAATAACATAGTAAGCACTCGAGGCAAGTGCACCCCCGCGTACTTCAGATGCTCGATGCTGAGATCGTCGTGACCGGGAGACTTACCTCCGATCATTCCTTTGATAACCGAGGCGACCTCGAACTCAGAAAATTTGATAGTAAGGTCCCCGTCGCGACACCCAGCATCGAACTCCTGTGACTCCAGAGGGAGGGGACACTCCACTTTAAAGTGCTCACAGAAGGCATTCGCTACATCGGTAGGATTAAACTTACCATCTACGCTCACGGGGAGACTCGAGTTTGGATTAAGTTTATTTGTATTTTTCCAAAATTTGTTAAAATTTTTGTCAGCATGATTTTGTGCAATTATATCCAATTTTATTTGTTTCTCGTTATTTTGACAATATTTTAACTTCGTTTTAAATAGCTTTCTCGATTCACGCATCTTATCATAAATAAAACCATAGTATGGTTTACCATATAGTAACCAAGACTGATACCAAAATCGAGCCTCCCTGTGAGCAGCACTAACGTGCATATTCCAGCCCGTTATACACCTGTGCCTCTTAACTCTTTTATCTTTATAGCTACATTTTGCTGAGTCTCTCAGAATACATATAATTTCATCATACATAGATGTATTTTAATTTTATGGTCGACATTGGAACACTTTTTATCGGTACATGCACAAAGATCCGCTGAGATTCCACTGTGCGTAGCTTATTATTACAATAATCGGTATATTTCTGTACTTGATCCAGTGATCAAGTACAGAGTTTTAAATTGTATATATATAGTTTTGTATCATCCCTTTCTCCCCATTTTATTTTATTATAAGATTGCGTGGGGGTCACAATTTTACACTGGATATTATTAATATTACACTCAATTAATAAGGGAAAGTGATCAGACCAGTAAACGTTATGATACAGAACAGAAACATTAAATACAGAATGCCGCGCGGCACTGTGTAACGTTATACGTACATTATTTGTGCTGCTAAATAATAAAAAAAAAAAAAACATTAGTTATTATAATTAAATGAAATGAAAATCTACAGTAATTTATGATACACTATTTTTATCATAAATTATTTTTTTCTACAAACAAATTATATAAATTCATCAACCGGCATTTATATACTCGCGCGGGCAACATTTTATCTTTTTTTCAAAAATTCAAATGAATCTTTTGTCTCTGCTTATAAAAACGGCAGTACTGGTCGCCGCTGCGTCATTCATTTTTGGAAATTTGTCTCAAGAAATAGTTAACGCACATCACCTGTTTTATTACGGTCTCTTAATACGGTGGCTAATATATATTTTAGCATCGTAACCGTACTTTATAGAACTGTGTGATCCTTGCTTAGCGTTGTCTAGATTCAACAAATATTATAGTGTCAGTGTTTATCGCCCCCAAACTGGGGTTCAACGTTTGGGTCACCAAGTTTGACGTTTGGGTCACCGATTTCGACGTTTGGGTCACCAATTTCGACGTTTGGGTCACCAATTTCGACGTTTCCACCTAACCCCAGCGACGAGAATACACTCCGCCGGGTCTTGAACTACCCGTTCCTGCCGCCCCCGGTCGAAAGCGGAATCCTGCCACGCGACTCCCGGGAATATCACCTGCACGGCGAACCAGGAGAGTACCTGAGCCGAACTGCATTTGGAGCTTGTGTGAATTGAGTGCTCGACCCCGCCCATATACGTATATATTTTATTCTACCTCACCGGGTTAATATTAATTTAATAAATTTTTTTAGTTCATGGTACCCTGGTTTTATTTACATCTCTAATAGACCAGGGGAACCGTGACAACTGGTAACAACACAATGGTCAAGCCATCTGCGAGAGCCGTGTGAATCACTAATATATGTATAGGTGTCGCTAGGTAATAGTTCCATATCTACACATGACCACATATTTTCGCTACAGAAAGTTAAAAGTTCTATCGAAAATTGCTCACCTGGGTGTGCATTGAAGTCCCCAAGTATAAAGACAGTCTCGACACTGTTCGTATCCACTATAGCACTTATTTCGCCCATACAGTTTGTAAAATCCGTAAGATTCACCGCCGAGTCTGTAGGCATGTACACAGTAATCACTACCATCGACTTACCGCTGTCGAGGTTAATTTTAATAGCCGCCACACGCTCACTATGACACTCAACTACCGACACACGCGGGAACGCAGACTTCCTCCACAATAGTGCCACTCCTCCGTGGTCGTCCACGGAGGATACCCTGAGAAGTGTCTACAGCTGATTTTCCCGTAAACGCGAAGTCATTGTCTATACTTCCCAGAAAGTCGATGTCATGTGGTAAGAGCCATGTCTCTTGTAAGGCAATTATATCAGAGTTTCGACAGAGTGACCTCAAGCAAGCAACAGACCGGCGTACATTTTTACAGTTGAAGCTAATTATTCTAGTTGAAACAGCCATTATTGATGTTGATCATATGTACTCCTTGGCACTTGGCCACTTTTATGTCGTCCTTTAAAGTCTATAAAACGTCTAAACGAGACTCCTTCCGGCCAGAATTCATCCTTTAAAAAGTATGTTAACTTACTTTTAGGCACATAGACTTTGTATGCGTTATATTCCTTTGGCGTTTTCATAATAACTTTTTCTAAGTCAACATAAACGTCTGTTTTATTTTTAACATAAGTTAGAATGTCATCCTTCGTCACATCTTTCGCTACGTTATAAATATACAATGGGACTCGTATGACCGCAGCCTTAAAATTTTCATTGGATTCGACAACGGCTTTTCCTTTGTTTCCAACAAATTTATTTTTAAATTTCTTTTTTTGTACTAATATCCATTTATTTTCTTCTTGGGGCTTCCATTCACCGTGATTTAAAACTCGAGTGTAAGTTTTTATCTCCTGCGACCTGCGGTCATTGTAGCACGGCCCGTCTTTCGGTTTTGTAGGCAAAGGAGTAAACGACGTACGAGTCATGCTCTCGCTCGTCACTGCCATCGCGTTGTTTACCTTTTCGAACGGTTTGCTCACAGCTGACTCAATGACGTTCACCGGCGACATAGCATTATTCACCTGTTCAGTCGCTGACGTTTTTTCCTTTCTACCCTCATCATGGTGTATATTTTCGTAACGGTTTTTTGCTTTCGGTGATAATGAGTAAACACCCTCACAAAAATCCATCTCACGACTAATAGGATGCAATCCCATAGGTCCACTGTTACATTCAAAACTTTCTAATCTACAGGCTCCCCTCTTCGGATTCATATGTCTAGACAAATTGTTTACAAACGATACTCCTTTTAGTGTTTCAATATCCTTTTTCAATTTATTTAAATCTTCCTTACTTGCACAGCACTGAGAGATATTATTGATATCCTGGCGCATTTTCACCAAATCCTTAAGGATTTGCGTTACATCTACATGGTCGAAAAGAACCGGGGGTAGTTTTTGCAACTCCCGAGCGACAAATATCGGTAAAACTTCAGGATCAGCTGAGAGACATAGGATGTCATCTATGTCTCTCAAAGTCTTCCCATCACGCTTTCTGGTCTTCATCTGCTTCGATAGGGACTCATACAGTAGACGTTTAGCAGTCGTAATATCACTTTGAGAAAACGCTGTGACGCATATGCGGCTGATACTTTCTTCGTCCATTACGTCCATTTTATTACAAATGAAGGCAAGCACTTCATTAATTACTATATTACATGATACACATTTTACAGTTGACGACATTTTGATAGACATGTCACCTAGCTCAGGAATTAACAACCGTCCGCTTGCGCGTGTCAAACCGAACTGAAACGGTAATGATGAAACGGTCAACCAAGTGCTTACGTGTGTTTCCTTTGTCCCAGTTAATTAATATAGTATATACGGCTCTCTACTGGTTTTACTACTACGGGTGGTACTACTACGGGTTTCTCATTTCGAAATATGTGATATTCGCCTACCTGCAATAGACCAGAATGGTGAATTTTGTTTAAAGCCTTCCTTCACAGAAGACGAGGAAGTGTTATGCTATTAAAATAGTTCTTTTAAATGATAGTGAGGAACTCAAGATATTTTTAATTATTTTTCTTGTTGGTAAATTTAAAGTAACTCAGTACAATAGCTTCTAGTAGTCATTATTTGGTTAAATTTTAATAACTGAAACTGTCATTGATAATATAATATGATTAAAATACCGAATCAGAACTCAACCAAAGACAGGATTTTTATTTGTATTCAAATGAAATGTCAGCCACATCATTTCCTAGAGCCTATGTTTTGGAAATTATTTTGCTTACCATATTTTTTAGAATTTTTAGTTACTAAAAGTATCTTATTTTTGAAAAACTACAATTCTCATTACATTTTTTATTTATTTGCTCCGAATTTTCTGGAACACAGTCTTTTTCCCAAAATTTTGTTTTTTGAAACAAAACACAACTATGCTTAAACAAAAATTTCAAAAACTTTTACAGTGTTTATTTTTTCTATAAAACGAATCTTTAAAGTTTATTAATTTTGTATTCTACAGTAATCAATGTCCCATTTGTGTAACCTATAACTGATTTTATTTAATAAAGATAGAATATTGACATTAAATACTTAAAAACCAAAATGAAATTATGTTGTTTTCAAGAAGGCTTCAAGGTACTTTGAGTCATCATTACACGTCATAAAAATATATGACGTTAGTTAGAAGCTAGATTCAGATTCGAAATTTAAATTATGCATAATTAAACGTGCAAGCTTAAAAAACTGTTACGTTTTCTGAAATCATCATGTCTAAAGCTTTATTTTTTTTGTTTTTTTTTGTTCTGTAAGAATTTTCTACAGTTATAAATCGGAAAAAAATATCGCCGAATTATTGCAGTCATTTTCGAGTTTTGCGCTTATCAATATACCTATTTAGCTATTAATTTTTATTTATATAGATATAAAATAACTGAAAAAAATGTTATGTAATATTATAATAAAATAACATAATATTATAGCTCCATAAATAACAAATACCTAACTAATGCTGCTATTTTGGAAATACGAGTATATAGAATGTAAATGTAGAGGTAGAATGTAAATGTAGAGGTAGAATATAAATAAAGATGAATAAAACGAACAATTATAAATGCGCCTATGTATTAATTCTGTTAAAAATTGATGTATAAAACTAACTAGACATATTATCGCTATTTTCTTTCCGAAGTGTCAAAGAACTACAAAAGGCACTTCTATAAAAACTCACGTTCTTAGTCAACCAATCATCATGACCTTGCATTGGGCGTGGCTTATTTAATAATAACAACTCAGACGTAAGTATCTTTGTTTCATCATTATAGCCGATATTTGCGTAATACCTACTCTGATTTTATATTATAATCAATTTCTACCTACTTATAATATTATACCTACGTATTAATAATTGTGTTTGCTAGCAAACGAAAAAAAAAAACGACAACGGCAAGTAATAACAACGTAAGTAGACGAAAAAAAAATTAATAACAAACGCACTAGTTGTCACTACGACTTTCGAGGGCTCCTCTCGATTTCCCTCAGATTCCATTATCAGATCCCGGATCTTTTAGCTTATCACGGTGCCACCTTTGGGAAATCTACTTTCCAACAAAAAAAAAAAAAAAAGAATTATCAAAATCGGTTCATAAACGACGAAGTTATCCCCGAACATACATAATATATATACTAGCTGTGCCCGCGACTTCGTCCGCGTGGAATTTAACAAAATTATGTTATTATGTGTTATTGTTCAGTTCGCAGAGTTACAAAATAAACAAATTTGTAAAATGAAAGTAGCCTAAGCACATAAGCTATCTGCCAGTGAAAATCCCGTCAAAATTGGCCCAGTCGTTTCAGAGATTAGCCGGAACAAGCAGACAGACAAAAATTGTAAAATACATAATTTTGGTATAGGTACAGTGTATACATGAGTGTCTGTTTGTAGTAGTTTAATATTACAAACAGACACTCCAATTTTATTTATTTGTAAGTGTGGTCAAGGTGTTTGCCTCCCTTTTCGGAAAAAAAACCTCACAATTACTTCACATAAATTATATATCATTTTATAGACAATTGCTAGCTGTGCCGGCATCCACAATTAAAAAAAATATTTTTGCTTTTGTTTTTGTAAATTACTTAATTAATAAAATTATACATACGATGGTTTTCATTTTGAAACAACCGCAACATGATTGAAGGTGAGACGTACGCTTGTTTGCCGACCTAGATGTATAAACAAAGGTAGCCAGAGCTCCTGTAGAGAGATTTAACAAATTTTACGGCAGTAAGAATATAGCCACCCCCTCTCTTCCCGTGGGTGTCGTAAGAGGCGACTAAGGGATAACACTGTGCCACCATCACCTTGGAACTTAAAAAGCCGACCGATGGCGGGATGACCATTCAACAGCTGGCTTTGAAATACACAGGCCGAAGACGGGCAGCAGCGTCTTCGGTGCGACAAAGCCAGCCCTGCGGTCACCAACCCGCCTGCCTAGCGTGGTGATTATTGGCAAAACACATGAGTTCACGCCATTTTTGGTGCGAACTTGTGGAGGCCCATGTCCAGCAGTGGACTGTAATTAGGCTGAATAAATTAAATTACTTTTTTTAAGCTTGCTTTTATCCACGCTCAAAAAGCTTTTATTGTTGTTTTATATTTATTTTATTTCTTACACTAAAGTTAAATAAATAACTACTTTATTCAAGTAGGCTTCAAAAGCACTGAATCGTTTTTTAGCCGACTTCAAAAATAGGAGGAGGTTACTCAATTCGACCGTATATATATTTTTTTATGTATGTTCGGGGATAGCTTCGTCGTTTATAAATCGATTTTAATAATTCTTTTTTTGTTAGAAAGAAGATATCCCTAGTTTGGAACCATGATAAGGAAACCAGGCTCTGATGATGGGATCTCAGATAAATCGAAGGAAACTCTCGAAAATCTGCATAGCTTTTTACTGGGTGTACCGATTTTAATGATTTTTAATTTAATCGAAAGCCGATGTTTATCATGTGGTCATATTTAAATTTCATCGAGATCTGATTACAACTTTTGGAGTAATGTTTGAAATGCGTATTTACTTGACTATTTTTTCGTCTACCTACGTTGTATTACTTTGTCGATATAATTGAAGTCGGGTTTTCTTCGTTTTCCTGCAAACACAATTATACAAATTAAAATTATATTTGTTTACATTATTTAATTATTGTTAAAAGTAAAGCTACAACCGATTGGAAATGTAAACTCTACTGAATCAGAAAGAAAGTCTTAAAAATATGTTTTTATTATAAAAAAAAGAAAAAAAGTACCTACAATTATATCAATTGATAAGTACCAATGATATGTTATTATTAAATCTATATAATTTTGTACACGTGCGTGTATGTATATTTCAATATCTAATCATAAATGTAATCTTTTATATATTAAATACGTCAAGCGAAAACTTTGTACCCCTTTTTACGGAAATTTCGCTAACGGAGGAGTATCATATTTCGTACACTTATAGTTTATATAGAGAATGAGTGCAGAATGCTAATATTTTTTTTATCATGCATAAAAATACATTAAATCAATAAAAAAAACATTATGCATACTATTATGTATTTGACATACAAACACATACATATATATTCTTTTCTTACGATTTATTTTTGTGTTACCCACACATAAGGGAAATCAGAACTTTTTTTTTTTAATATCATATCAAAAATCGACCGTTTATTAAAAAAAATGTCACATATTCTTTTGTTTATTTATTATTACAGAAGTATAGTCTTTGACAACAGAACCTTAACAATATTCAAAGTTATAATTTAAATTAATTATGGTCGAATTTTGACAATTAGGCGATAACTAGTTAGCTGTAAAACGACGATGCGTTTTTTTTTTTTTTTATGACAAATAGGCAGGCATTTGACCACAATCTCACCTGATGTTAAGTGACGATGCGGTCGAAGGTGGAGCATGCGTAGTGCTTTTGAAGCTTATATGAATAAAGACTATTTTGATTTTGATTTCACATCTACCAATCTATACATTTCTAACTTAATTTGTGTTCAATTTTTTTTCTGTTTTAATTAGTAACTTGTCTTTTATGGAATAAGATGTTGAAAATTTGATATGTTTGTTACGCTTACTCATGTAAGTGATAATGATGATGATGTATTTAAGAGATTGAATGTCTTGATATCAAGTCTAACCTTAATTATAACTAGCTGTGCCCGCGACGTCGTCTGTGTGGATATTTAACAAAGAAGTTATTGGTCAGTTCGCAGAGTTAAAAAATAAACAAAATTCTAAAATAAAAGTAGCTTAAGTTACTCCTTTTTACATCAGCTATCTGCTAATGAAAGTCCCGTCAAAATCGGTGCAGTCGTTTCAGAGATTGGCCGGAACAAACAGATAAACAGACAGATAGACGGACAAAAATCGTAAAAAATGTTATTTTGGTATACGTACCGTGTATACATCCGTATGTATTTAGTAAAAAGCGGTTATTTTAATATTACAAACAGACACTTCAATTTTATTTATTTGTATAGATAGATGTATAGACATTTATGCATGCACCCCAGAATTCCGTGTTAAATTTGTACGTGACTGTTCCGCTGACTTTGCATTGCTACCGGGCAGCTCATAGGATTAACTCTCTGAGACAAAAAATAGACATTAATTGATTCTTAGGCTTGTTTTGAAGAGATATGAATGTAATAATAAACTGTGTGAGACTCAGAAATATACCAGCCTCCAAATCGGCAACACGTTTGTCGTTTTATTTCTAAAGTTTAAATATAAGTAGTTATTTAAAAATCCAAAGGGGAAAGACTAGATTGTACTTACTTTACAATACAATACTCTTTATTGTACACAACAATCAACACAATAACACATTAGAAATAAAAAACAGTGTACAAAGGCGGTCTTATCGCTAGAGGAGCGATACTTTATTTATTATTTACACTCGATATATTTACTTCAATGACAAAGTTGGGTTGTAAGCTGATTTGGGATCGTTCACTACGTTCTAGACGAGAGTTTCTCAAGCATTGTTCTGCCATGGCCCGGTAATTTTCGCACTGCCCCTTCGTACCCCACTTAATACTTTTAAACCCAAGCTCACGGCGCCGCTCACCGCATACGAATATTTACGATGCGTCGATCGATAGCAGGTTTTTTTTAAGGCGGACATGCTGAAAACCGGTATTTTACTTTAAATGCCCGTCACGACACGGCAAATGGGAAGCCCTATTATAGACACTTTATTTAAGACCAGCTGCCAACTTCCTGTATAGCTTGACGAATTTACATATTTTATATATTTATTTATCGTATCGTTGCGGTCACATGACCGTGGTTAGATAGTCGAAGCAAAAAATTGCGAAGGTCAGTTCCTAACGTCCCTATCGTTCTGGACAGTAGGATGTTTCCTACTTTGCCTTACCTTACTAATATAATATAGTCTGGCGAACGATTGCAAACGAAAATTATAAATTAAAAAAAAATATGATAGATAAAATAAAAAAATAGATAGATAAATAAATAAGAATCATAGTAATTTTTAATGGCATCATTATTTTGACAATCTGGCGCCATCCAGTAATTAAGATTGCACAGAAAAATGTAATCTTAATGAAAAATATGAAAGAACATATTTACATTATTTTATCACATCATCACTTCAGTCTAATGCCAGCAGTTGGATGGTTATCCCGCTATCGGTCGGCTTTATAAGTACTAAGGAGGTAGTGGAACTGTTATTCCTTAGTCGCTTCTTACGACACCCACGGGAAGAGAGGGGGTGGCTATATTCTTTAATTCCGTAGCCACACAGCAAATTATTGATTGTTTTATAGTTATAAATAATATTTAATACGATTGCGATTTATTGTAAAAATATGTATTTCATTAATTATCTAAAAAAAATCACACTGGGGATAAGACATCAAACCGAAGAGAAATATTTGTAGATACAAATATCCATCTCAAGCGGGAATCGAACCCGCAAATCACCGGTATGTAGGCGGCGATACGGCACATGCACCACAATAATGTTTTTTTGTAAATTCCACGCAATGACCTATCAATACATTAAAAATGTACTTTTGACAATGAAAACAAGAAAGTTCAATTACAATGGATAAGATAAAAAATGACTAAAGCACGTCTGGTGAGGTACTCACAAGTTAATTAATGTTTGCATACACATTATATTTAATATAATTGAGTTTGCAGGCAAACGAAAAAAAAACCGACTTCAATTATATCGAAAAGTAATACAATGTAGGTAGACGAAAAATTAGTCAAGTAAATACGCACTATCAAAGTTTACTCCAAAAGTTGTAATTAAATCTCGATGAAATTTAAATGTAACCACATTATGAACAACGGCTTCCGATGAAATTAAAAATTATCAAAATCGGTACACCCAGTAAAAAGTTATGCGGATTTTCGAGTTTCCCTCGATTTCTCTGGGATCCTATCATCAGATCCTGGTTTCTTTATCATAGTAGCACACCAGGGATATCTATCTCCCTTCCAACAAAAAAAAAAGAATTAAAAGAATAAGGGCTGGTGTATTTTCACCCAGATTGGCACAGCGATTCAACGGGGAAATGCTGCCAGCATTCTTGGCACCATTGACCGCGAACATGATTTATACCGGAACTATCTGTAATTGAGTTTTTAAGTGGTGAACTGTAAATATTTTAGAAGTAGTAATTTATTTTCAGCAGCGTCTTTGGTGCGACAACGCCTGCCCAGCGTGGTGACTATGGTCTAAACCCATGAGTTCACGCCATAATATCTGGCGCGTATGTATTGGGAGCATGTGCTGAGGTTTTAGCTTTTATGAAATGACAAGTTTCTCCCTCCCGGGCTTTTGGGATATATCGCCTACACAAAACAAAGCATATGTTATTAAATTTATCGAGAGAATTCCATAGACATTCTGTTTAACAAGGAAGTATATATAGCAAAATAAAAATAGTAATAATGCAAGAAATTACAATTATACTTTTAGTTAATTTATTATAGATTAGATAATTATAAAAACATGTTCGGAAAAGTAATTTAATAATTCTGTTACCTTTTGCATAGCATTAAGTCAATGTCTCACTGAAGATAAAAACAAATAAAAAAACACATTAGTTAATATTTATAATTATTGGAAAGTTAGAAATCAATAATAAATTCGAGAGTGGATTCAGCCCGTCACATTCTCCATGTAAATGAAGCCTCGGAGCTTAATCTACTTCGCTGTTCGACTGCGGGTTGCCGGTTATATTCCCTACTATGAGTAATATTCGCTATCAGGTGTACATGATTAACAACTGGGACTGACAGCTTAACGTGCTCTCCGGCACGAGGCAATCTCCTTCTCCTACATGGGGAAAGAAGCCTATGCCCAGCAGTGGGATATTACAGGCTGAAGCTATAAATATATATTACAAAAACAATGATTTACCACCACTGAACCCCACTAACCCCAGTCCCCCCCAAGAGCTTTGGTAAAGCTAAGCTGTGATCTTCTGTAAGGTCGAGGTACTTCCCCAGTATCTGCTCCATATTTTGAGCAGGATATTTCCTGCTCTGCTCTACCTCATTTGCAACTTATGGACGAGTTAACTACTATTAGACAAAAAAACTACCTGAAACAATTTAGGATCTATCCTGCTGTGCTCTACTTCATTTGTAACTTATGGACGAGTTAAGTACTAGTAGACAAAGAATCTACCTGCAAAAATTATCTAAACCACATTGAACAAACAAACATTTATATTATTCATTAGTATAATATATTTTTTAAAAGACCCATTAAGATAATATTGATACAGGAAACACAATTATGTTCTTAACATGGACAAATATTTTAAATTAAATTTAATGGTTTTAATAATACCATACATTAACAGCTATTGATATCGTAATCAGTTACATGCGACGTCAGACTGAAATCGATATATCGTCACTAAATTAATTACTTTTGAAGTTCAACTGTCAAGGTTTTTTGCGATTCTGTTCAGAAAAAAATATATTCGGAAACCGTGGTAGCTTCTTACTATACATGAGACATTTTTTCCCAGATAAATATAACTATGTAATTTTAAAAGAACGATTCAAAGAGCTTTTGAAACCTGCTTAAGTAAAGAGTTTTTTTTATTTGACTTAAAGTTTGATTGAATTTTTTTAATTGTCGGCGAAGACATCATAAACTATATTTAATATAATCTGTAGCGTCATTAACCAAACTAGGCGCCAAGTAGGAGATTAAGGAAGAAATATGGTTGGCAGAAATTTTTTACAATCACCGAATGAAGAAGAATTTTCTGGGAATTCTTTTCCTTGGGGAGTAAAATAAAAACTACAAGTTTCTAAAACCATTTTCAAGATAAAAGTAAAATCATTATTTTTTACTTGTTTGTGTGGTGTACTTTATTCCTGAAACGGGAATTAGTGGAGGTAAATTTTATATTTGTCAATCTAATTCGTGTTTTTTCCAATTTTACGTGACATTGGCGAAATCATTCGTACCATTTGTACCATCTTCGAAATCCAAGAAATCGAATGTGTGAAATGAGAAGGACAAACACGAGCAATAAAATGTACAGATTTAGTTATTGCTCTTTTTACTTTTTTTTTTAACAATTCGATTGGTGTAATGATTATGATGATTCTTATTTTATGCGTATTTAATTGATAATTTTTTTCACATACTTACGCTATATCGTTTTTTTTTTTCCTTTTGCGAGCAAATACAAAATAAAATAAGATACACTGCTTGCTTATTAGTTTTTTTTAAATCAACGTATTTCACTCAACGGGCCTCACTTGTATTTACACCTGTGTAAAACAACATTTTAACTGTACAAAAGTTATTTAATTACAATGTCAAAATGTGATATATTGTCTTAGATAAAAAAATATTCCACGAAAAGATAACCGTGCACAGTAAAAATAACCATAACCTTACTTTTGTGTTAGATAAATTTTTATCATCAGCTTAAACCGTCTTTGTTTAAGATATTATGTTACTATGTGACATTGGCGAAATAATTAACACAATAAATGTGATTATTGATCGATGACAGGACTCTATATATTTATTTATTTATTTTCTAGCTGACCCCGCAAACGTTGTTGTGCCATATGTTATAAAGCCACTTAATCCCCCCCCCATCGCTCTTATAACTTAGGGATATAAAAAATAGGTGTTGTTCGATTCTCAGACCTACCCAATATGCACACAAAATTTTATGAGAATCGGTCAGGTCGTTTCGGAGGAGTTTAACTACAAACATCGCGACACAAGAATTTTCTATTTTAGATATATTTTTTATTGTACACCAAAATACAAACACATAAAACGGGACATTTTTGCGTCGCGCGGGGTTACGTGGTTATCACTTCAGCCTATTGCAGTCTATTGCTGGACAAAGGCTACCACAAGTTCGCGCTAAAAATTGCGTGAACTCATGTGTGTTGCCCATAGTCACCATGCTAGGCAGGCGGGTTAGTGATAGTCATAAAACCTAATAATTGTGTTTGCTCGCAAACGAAAAGAACCGACTTTACACCGACCAGTAATACAACGTAAGTACACGAAAAAAAACGTCAAGTAAATACGGGTTATTAGAGATAAATCAAAAAGTACCCATAATTTTTTCTAATGTTTACGCGAATTCACTAATTATAATGAAACGACTTTATCAGCTTATATCGCAGTTTATTGTATTTTTTAGATTTCCGACGTTTCGAATACTTTACAGCAACCATGGTCGCGGGAGGGCATTTAAAAAATTTAATAAATCGTAAAGATTTAATCCCATCATTTTTCAAACACAAAAACAAGCATGCACACACACTCAACGAGAATTGTTTATATTATGTTATTATTAGTTATTTTAATATTATAATTTTATTATTCTGCCTTAGTTTTGTTTACTATAGTAAATTAATAGCTGTTTGTCTGGTCACCTACGATACTAGCTATGCTTAGAGCAGAGGCCAATAGTGAAAGGTTTCGTTGTGTATTATATTGGCAATAAAGATTATAATTATTAGCAAGCATTCAGCCTGTAACATCCCCCTGCTTTATTTTGAGATTATTACTTGTAAAATTAATTTTCGCTAATTATTTTTAAGACTATAACTACCCACTCTTTTTTCGTGAGTGTAGAGGGATAAAGTTCCACTACCACCTTAAAACTTAAGAAGCCGACCGATGGCGGGATAATGCTGGCTTTGAAATACACAGGCCGAAGACAGGCAGCAGCGTCTTTGGTGCGACAAAGCCAGCCCTGCGGTCACCAACCTGCCTACCCAGTGTGGTGACTATGGGCAAAACACATGAGTTCACGCCATTTTTGGCACGAATTTGTGGAGGCCTATGTCTAGCAGTGGACTGTAATAGGCTGAAGTGGTATAGTAGTATTATTAAGACAGACAATCAGGCTAGGATGTAAGCAATAGGCAAATTCTTTTACTAAAATATCAAATAGTTAGTAGATAAGAAGACATTTTGAAGTATTATCATAGTTTAACTCTTGTAAAATTGATATGAAATATATTATAATACGTCCACTTAAAGAGAGGCATTTTCTGATCACGTGCATATTTTCTATCAGTTATGATTATGATCTGAGGCTTTACTGTAATCTGTAAAAGTATATTATTTGACATCAGAAATAATCTGGATAAAATCTGGTAAATTCTAATTAGGAAAATACCTGGGCACTGTATACTGACTGTACATTTAGACCATCTCTATATATACAATTTCCCCTGCCCAAAGGTTGCCTGGAAGAGATCGCTCATTAGCAATAAGGTCGCCTTTTGTACTTATCTGCAATTTTTTTTTTAATTATGCTTATTATTTGTGTACAGTAAAGAGTTTTATTATTATTATTAATATGATGGACATGTAATAGTTAATGTGAGGTTATTAAACATTATACATATTTACAATTCACAACTTAAGAACTAAATATTTACAGATAGTTTTGGTATAAATGATGTCCGCGTGGAATTGTGCAGCATTTCCCCGTTGAATCGCTATGCCGATTCTAACGTGAGCAGTTAATTCAGGATATTAGATTTTTCCACCAACAAAATTCAACAAAATCTATTATGTCCAAAATGTCAATAAATTTTACTTATTGACGATTTTTAAAATTTATCTTAAACCAATTTTATATAGGTCTTAAGTATACGAGTTACAAATGGCGGATGTCCAGTATTATGTTACGCATAGAGAATGGTATAATTGCTTTTATTTTATGTCATAGTTATGGATAGGTTAAATTTATAAAAGATATGCAAAAAATTTTGGGAATATTGTATATTTAATAATGTATTGTTTACATTATCCAAGTTTATTATTTTTCCATCAACTTCAAAAATGATTGATGATCAGCCAAGGATACAATATCATCAAAATCTTTATATACCTATATTATAAACAAAACAAATTCCTTTATTAATATTAATTACGATAAAGGAATAGTCCTTAGTAGGATACTCAAATTACATACAAATATTTACTGACTAAATATATTGGATTGACTGATAGATCGAATTTTCGTGGAAGAATTCCATACAAGGCAAGACATAAAATTAACAATTATAAAGCTCACAGCGAAAACATGTACATAAATTTCGTATTTGTGTAATGTTATGCAAAAGATTATCTTATTGATAAAATATAAAACGTTGTTTTAGATCTTTAGATTACAACATTCTCAGAAGCTACAATGATTACTTTTTAATTGTTATTTATTAATCGACTTCAAAAAAATGAGGAGGTTACCCAATTCGACCGTATATATTTTTTTATGTATGTTCGGGGATAACTTCGTCGTTTATGAACCGATTTTGATAATTATTTTTTTGTTGGAAAGTGGATATCCCTGGTGAGGTACCATGATAAGGAAACCAGGATCTGATGATGGGATCTCAGAGAAATCGAGAGAAACTCTCGAAAATCCGCATAACTTTTTACTGGGTGTACCGATTTTGATAATTTTTAAGTTAATCGAAAGCTGATGTTTATCATGTTACTACATTTAAATTTCATCAAGATCTGATGACAACTTTTGGAGTAATCTTTGATAATGCGTATTTACTTGACTAATTTTTCATCTACCTACCTACGTTGTAGTACTTGTCGATATAATTGAAGTCGGTTTTTTTTCGTTTGCCTGCAAATACAATTATGAGTATATTGTAACACGATGTTTAATTAAAGGCAGTTATGAAACGATTTGGACAGAATATTTTACTATTTATTGGAATACATAAACCCAAGCAGTTGGTAAATTATTTAGTTATTTAATTTAATATAAGCTATTGTACAAATAAAATACGTATAATAAAAATGTAACAGATCGCTGTCTGTACATGGAAGATATATGAAGGTAAATATTATTGGGACCAACCCAAATAGCACCCAAATGGAAGCAGAAACGGCTAATCCGATTTAGATGTAGTTTTCACTTATATATTATGGTAAGCTTCACTTAACATTAAGTGTTTGTGTCATGACAATCGGTTTGTTACGAAACGCTCTATGCCAGGATTTGCTGACCGGAGTCTGCCGAATCGTTAGCCGGAGCTTGTTGTGAAACTTTCCCACCTGGGCATCGCGCCTGAGCACCGTGTGAAAACGACTCAACACGAAGAATGCATCACAACCCGATGTCCCCACTGAACGATGCTCCTATAATTTTCAGTCACTCTTGTTTCTCACATCGAATAATTGTCGCGTAATATTAATTATACTTTTGTACTAATAAATTTAATTTTTAATTAAACTTTGCTTTTTTTGCTACATTCAGCTGTCGCTTTTGTAATTGGTTCATAAATAAAAAAGTTTTGCTAATTTAAAGAATTACATTGAAAATGTAAATACCCAAAACGCGCATAAAGTCGCAGGCACAGCTAGAACTTAATTTGTCAAACTCTCAAAAAACCACTCATACTCATTTGCCTTCAGTTGAATGAGATCCTGTGACAGGGTTTCAAAATCATCGTAAAATCAACACATTAAGCACCCACACGAAGACGAGAGCTATACGAGTAGTAGGAAAAAGCCCGAGTAGAAAAAAAAGTCAGGCTCAACCAGATCATGTATCTGGACCTGATCAGGATAGAACAAGGCATGCCTGATCCGGCAAGCTCTATCAGGACCAGGTCTGGTCCAGACAAGGATAGCCTGATCGGATCCAGATCAGGAAATCTCATCTCATCCTGATCAGGTCCAGACCAATCATCTGCGTTACATGTGCCTTATCTAGTCCTGATCAGGCATACCTGGTCCGGTCTTTCTAAGGAAGACGAAAAAATTTCTAATCGGGTAAGGAGTAACTTGGGCTACTTTTATTTTAGATTTTTTTTGTAACTGCGAACTAAACAATAACTAATTTGTTAAATTCCGCGCGGACGAAGTCACGGGCACAGCTACTATACAAAAAGTGTAAGTAAAAGTGTAGTAACAATTAAATAAAAATTGTGCCATGCAATTCTTAAATAACGGTCATTGATATGTATCAACTTTTAAATTGCTTAGGCCTCTTTTCACATGTAGGAGAAGGATCCGAGATTAATCCACCGCGCTGTTCTACTGCGGGTTGGCAGATATTTTCCATACTATAAGTAACGATCACTATCAGGTTTACATGATAACAACACCGAAAGCTTAACGTGCTCTCTGAGGCACGGTGGGGAGACCCCTAAGTACTAACAACGAGACTGGAAATAAATATTTGTATAAACACAAATATTCACTCCGAGCGAGTAATCGACCCTCGTGACCGTCGAGTCGGTGTTTATATGTAGCAGATACGGCTGCAGACGTACCATTACACTAAAGCGATCATCTGCTTGTGCTTTTAAAATAATTTCTGTGCAAACAATGGCTATAATACTATTACAAATTCTGAATTCTTAGTGTTTAAGCAAGAATTAAAAAGTTAGTGATAAGGCTCGTAGCAAGTGATGATTTTTTTGCATCTAAAACAAGTTTTAACTGTGCGTAATACGTTAGAAAACTCGTGTTATTGTAATTTCACGGAAGCTATCAGTAATTTAAATTATATTCAATATCACGGATTAAATCTCGTTACAAATATTCATTCCAGTTCTGATCAAATTGTTTTTTCAGCTGGGTAGTTAGTGTTGGCGACTGTGATATCGGGGTGCTACTTTTCGATGATATCCTCGTTTGCACCCTGGGCGACGGGATGGGCAGTTTCACAGTTGTGGAGTTGTTGTCGATCACAGCTAATAACAAACTTGGGAGCAATGTACTCTAACGTTCATGGCTTGAAACAATTCATCTCTTTTTCGAGGTCAAAGAACCATGCGTTTTCAACTAGAACATTTTACGAAGTATTGTAAACGTTTTGTTACAATATATCTTCAGGCGTTTAAAGTTATGTTCTTTAGAATTATATATTTTCAAACATCCATAAACAAAATACGATCATTCGTGTCAGTAACACAACTATGTTATCTTCCGTTACACGTGGTAAAAGTACATTGCTTCTGTTGTGTTTGAGGTCGGAACAGATCGCTAGTCTGTGCATCTAACTGATAATATTTATATATGGAGAAAATATTTAATATCATTTTGCTTATTTCTTTGCAGAGCAAAAACGCCCGCATCCCGATCATCAGAGTGACTTGCATGGGGACTGGGCTCGTCAGCACGAATCCTCCTTTTAGTAAAGCTCCACTTTTTGGCCCTGGAGCTCTTGGAAGTCTTCAGCTCTTCTTAGACGAGTGCTTTATGCTTGGAGTTTTCAGATATATGTTTTTTATATAAAATTCTCGTGTAAAAATGTTAGTTAAAATACTCCTCTGAAACGGCTGGACCGATTTTTATGGAATTTTGTGTGCATATCGGGTAGGTCTGAAAATCGGCCAACATCTATTTTTCATACCCCTAAGTGATAAGGGGGGGGGGGATTAAGGGTGTTAGTAACATATATGGCAAAACAACGTTTCCGCTACGTGTCATTTGTATATATACACACATATATATATTAATAAGTACTAATAACATTTATATATGCAAAAAGGGCTTAATTTTGTTCAGCTTATTTGTTTGGTTTGCTATTGATATTTTTTCTTCTACAATTACTCACATTTCGTGGTTATTAATATAAAATTTATTTATGTACCTACATTTATAAATAGTTCACATATGAGAAATAAAAAATTTTCTAACCACAAAAGGGGGACTTTGGACGTGACCATGGTTGCTGTAAAGTATTCGAAACGTCGGGCATCTATAAAACTTAATGAACCGCGACAAAATCCGACAAAAGATGTTTCATTATAAAAAAAACACAAATACTAGGTACTGAACCCTTTTTAAAAAATGACAGAAAGGGCAAATAAAAAAATCCTAAATAAAATAGTCCACGCAGGAGAAGCAGTGGATGAAAAGCTATTATTATATTAACTGAGGCAGGGCGCAGTAAGAAATATAGCCCGACAGAAGAAGTACCAACCTTACAAAGGATAACAGCTGAATGCATGAAAGCAGTGTTGTGTTCCTGTGGTGAGTAAGGGTAGGTCGGGAGGTATCTGAAGCATGAAATTGAATAAATAAACGTCTCACTATCAACAGTCCCCACTAGGGTTTCCATTTGATAGACAACAACAAACGCGTAGAATACAGGCAATATCTCTATAGGGATCAGATTTTACCGAGAGTTTTGGAAGCTTAACTTCTTTACGCACGCTTGACTTGGAGAGTAAGCTGGTGAACGTGTGACGAGAGCGTTACGTAAAGTGTGATCGGGTGAAGGGAACGGAGCAAGAGAAAGAGGTGTGAGCACGCATTTTTTTTCTCATTTTCTCTCAGCCAGTTACGTTTCGTATATCTAAGACACAGTGCAGGCCTATTGCAAAAGAAGTTTTTACTTCAGTCGTGTGGTCTAAAGCACTCTCGTTTTTTTTTTCCTTCAGCCTCTTTTTATCTCGGCCCATACTAGGGTACATTAGGCTAAATAATTTGGTGTAATGTTCAATGAACCTGATGGACATAATAAATAGGCGATGTCTACCAATTATTGCATAACCATATTACTTTGATTTGTGATGTACCTAATGTTAAATTATAGCAATTTTGACATTGTTATTAGATTTACTACCATTACCCTTTTTTATTCGAATTTTTTTACTGATCTTATGGCGAAATAAATATTTTCATTTCATTTAATTTAATTTCATTTCATCGAACCCGCAACTAGCAGCCTATAAGAACTATACTTTTTTTTACGTGGGGAAAATCCTTCATGGATACCCTCCAGCGCGGGGGCGCCAGAGGGTTATGTCAGACTCCTACTGACTAAAAACTACCACGTGTGAGCAGTCGTCCGCCTGGGTGGGGCGAGATGGGGTCGCGCTAGTATTCGCCACCTCGCCTCGGCGAATAATAACTATACTAATTTAGCCATACTAATAATCATAAGCCATGCTATGACCGTCGCGCTAAAGCGTCCTCAAAGTATGAAATAAAATGCGGTTTACATGACTATAATCCTGGAGATCGAATTTAAAGTCAGGTGTGCATTTCATCTTAATACATCGTGTGGAAGTTGAATTATTACTATTTAAACCATTATAATGAAATCGTAACAGACAAAACCGCGTGACAAAGCCAGTACAGTTATAAATTCAATCAATTAGTCCTGCATGAAACTCTGGATAATGCATTCGACGCGTCGATAAATTCAAATATCTTTAACATACACACACGGTCGGCTGTTCCCAAGTTAGGCAACCTTGTCTATGTTTTAGGTAACAGCTGACTCATGTAGATAAATATTTGTAGTATACCAGCTGACACGGTAATTTTTATATCGCGGTTTTTTTTCTGTTACATAATCGAATTTTTTAATTTTTCAGCTATGCAAATCTTGTCTTAATAATAACGGATACAAAAAAGTATCGTAAAATTTAGTGCAGTCATTCGAAAGTTACGCGTGTATATATATTTATATGTATATTTCGGTGATTAATTTTTTATTATTGCCCTTAGAGCCCAGATTGTGGATCAGAAATACTCCCACAAGAGTTGAGCAGGTTGTCAACTGTGCCAATGAACGTCATATAAAGAAATAGTATGCAATTTTTTTTTGGTTTAAGCTCCGATCCTTCCCCTACATGGAGTATTAAGGCTATGCTCAGCAGTCGGATGTTACAGGTTAAATCAATCAATTTAGTTTTACCATGGTCACGGGAGGACAGGTTGCTGTAAAGTATCCGAAACGTCGGGCGTGTAAAAAACCTAATACACCGCGATAAGATCCGAAAAAGTTCTTTCAATCATTTTCGTTTGAAATATTATCACAGTTACTGAAATAAACAAAAAAATCATAATGTTTGACGTCAATTTACACTTAAACACTTAAATACACTCGTCAACATAATTAATATTACAATTTAATCAACATCTATAAAATGTATAAAATTTCTTATTCTGATACCACCGAAAAATGTTTATAATTTTGTTGCCAATTGTACAGTTATCAAATTGAATTCCTATCGTGTGAAATAATAGAAATTCGTAATTATTTTACTTTACGCGTATCTATATTATCTGTTATCTTATGAAAATCAATCAGTTTATATCATTTATAATTATGATATTTCATATAGGACGCTCAGTTTTGAAATAATGTGGTGACAGTTTACAGTTGAATTGTGAAAAAAAAAATACATTTTTAGTGCATGCGCAACTGGTAAGTTTTTTTTTTTTTAATTTTTTACGTTTAAACTTGTGTTGCTCACATAATCTGTTGTTATTTTATTTTGTTTTATTAAAAACAGTTTAGTACGACCTCCTTTTAAAAGACAAGACAATGTTATTTACAAACGTGATGTTGATAAGTTTTTTTTTTCTTTTTGATTTATTTCATTTACTTTTTGAAACATTGAAACATGTAGAAAAATTTAAATGTCACGTTCAATCTAATATTGCCTTGCATAATTATTTATATAAGATATTTTTAAAGGTATTTTTTTTTACCATAGAAACGCTACACACTCGACAGCCGAATAAGGTTTTCTCCTGTATCGGGGGTCCCAAAACACACACAAACACAAACGCCCAGACCACAGTGTACGAATTAATACAGTTGTCCAACTTTTTCCTTTGATGTTTGACGATAAGCTGACACCACAGGACGTGGGGCTGTCACTATTTTTTTTTATTATAATTTAGTCGAAATATATTATTATTATTTAGGTTTTTCCTGGAGACAAATCGAAATAAAGTTTTACAATGTTTTATATAATACTAGCAGTCCGCCTCGGCTTCGCATGGGTATTAACAAAATTTTCAAAATTAAAAATTATAAATTCACACACGTAAACCCTTCTATTTACATCAGGTTACTAAAAAAATAAAATTATTAAGAAATGGCCCGTACCCCAATGGCGACCACGCAACTTTTTCTTATACTTAAATTTTTAAAATCGTGATATTTTTCGAATGGTATGTCCGAATTGAATAATTCAAAAAGTTATATAAAGGTATTGAAGCAACCTTGAATATGTAGTAATTTATTTTGATAAGAATCAATACCAATATACAAATAAAGAGCCTTTCCTTGCGGCGGCATTTCAATTAAAATTTTAAAATGAAAGAACACTTATTGTGGCATAACTATAATAGTTAGATATGCTATCACGGCACCGTTTGTGTAAATAATGATGTGTTCTGCAAAGTCGTAGTACATTACAATATTCTATCATCAATAGTTTTCGCAGCGCACGCGATGTTAGAATATTTTTGGTAATTTTTTTTACACCTTGGGTTACATTGTTTGAGTTTTAGAAAGGAGTCCTTATTTGAAAATATAATATAGTCTGTCACCCGCAGACAGTGTAGCTTCCCAATAGTGAAAGAATTTTATAAATCGGTTCAGTAGTTTCGGAGCCTATTCAATGAAAACAATCAAATCTTTCCTCTTTATTAGTATAATATGATATATTTAATGAATGATTTTAGTTTCGACATATTATTTACTTTCATTTAATTTAAAATTAGACATAGGTATTCTATTTTTAAATATAATGTCAAGAATTTTGGGAACTCCCCACCTCTTGTAACACAATGTCACATATTGCCGACTACTACCCCCTTAACATATGATGTACATAGTATATTATAATGTGTTGTAATATGGCGTGTGTGCTACAAAATACTTTATTTATGACGAGTTTTGTAAGTCTCATAATCAGTTTTCTAAGTATTGTAACTTCTTGTTGTATTTGATTACAGAAATTTAATACTATTTTATTATTCAAAGCACATTTGAAGGCAGAAGCTTTGTTAGAATATGCTGAATATTTAAAAGAAGTGTATTTCTACTATATTATTATATACTAGCTGTGCTCGCGACTTCGTCCGCGTGGAATCTAACAAAAAAGTTATTTATCTTAAGTCACTCCTTGTTACATCAGCTATCTGCCAGTGAAAGTCCCGTCAAAACCGGTCCAGACGTTTCAGAGATTAGCCGGAAGAAACATACAGACAGACAGATGGACAAAAATTGTAAAAAATGTTATTTTGGTATACGTCCATATGAGTTTAGTAAAAAGCGGCTATTTTAATATTACAAACAGACACTCTTATTTTATTCATTTGTATAGATGTATAGATTTCTACGCATACATAAAAAGTATTGAATCTAACACGCATAGCTATGTTAGTGCTATTGGATCAGAAAGTCCCACAGCTGTGCATAACCCTTTTTGCAAATAGGAGAAAGACTAAAGTTCAATCTACTAAGATTCTCCATCACAGGCTGATGTGTAATTATCCTATCATGAGTAATCATAGCTATAAAGTATATGATAATAATTGGGTTCGACAACTGTATTGCTGTTCAAAGCAAAGTGGTAAAACCCGCAAGATACATAAGCAGACAAAAAATAAATATTCTTATAAGTATATAGAGACAGACTACCTGAGGTAGGGCACAGCAGAAATTTCCAGCTTAAATATGAAGCAGCTCGACTGGGGAAGTACCGCGGCCTTACAGATGACCACAGATTAGGGAGATTGGGGATAAGGTCGGCAATGTGCTTGCGATGATTCTGGTGTTGCAGGCGTCTATAAGCTACGGTAATCGCTTACCAGGTTACCAGGACGCCGCGTTGGCGCAACGGTTACAGCCATGGATTGTACCTGTTGCGCTGGCGGTTGCGGGTTCGATCCCCGCACACGACAAACATTTGTTTTGGCCATACAGGTGTTAGCCGTGGTCTGGGTGTTTGTGCAGTCCTTGTGGGTCTCCCCACCGTGCCTCGGAGAGCACGTTAAACCGTCGGTCCCGGTTGTTATCATATACCCATGATAGCGATCGTTACTCATAGTAGGGAATATATCCGCCAACCCGCATTAGAGTAGCTTGGTGGATTAAGCTCTGATCCTTCTCCTACATGGGAAAAGAGGCCTGTGTCCAGTAGTGGGATATTACAGGCTGAAGCGAAATCGCTTACCAGGTGAGCCTGCGCATGTTTGCCGTATAAAAAAAGACAGTTACAGAACATTTGTCCAAACATCCATACCATTGTCCAACGTCGATACCAGAATCATTGTCGCGATGAATCATCTAGATATGAGTCACTGTATTTTGATTACTCAGTACATTATTTTAATCAAATCTAAATATATTTTTTACTAAAGTAGGCTTCAGATATTTGTTGAATAGTTACTTATTAATCTACGAAATGTGATTAATAATAAAATTAATTTGTAAGTAATTTATAATACCCACAAAGTTGAGTAAAATCGCTAGTAGTAATCCGTTCAAAGGTGTTTACGCGAATTTCATTTATAATGAAACAAATTTTTCGGATTTTATCGCGGTTTATTCAGTTTATTCAGATCAGAATTAGCAAGTTGAAGTCATCTGTGTCGCAGGACCAATGGCTGTTGGAGTAGGGTCCTGGAGTGGAGACCGCGTCTTGCAACCGATTATATGAGTAAATACTCATTGTTATGTTATTATGTGATGTAACTAAAAATTTATGCTTTACACAACCTTTCCTTAATTTGTGCTATAAGACGTTTTATACTATACTAGCTGACCCGGCGAACTTCGTATCGCCTAACAGTCGATTCATTAATTTAATTATTTTTTTTTTTTTTTTAGAATTTTTCTCTCCGTAAGAACCATCCTCGTACTTCAAGGAATATTTTAAAAAAAGAATTATCAAAATCGGTCCAACCTTTCTCGAGTTTTGCGCTTAGCAACACATTCAGCGACTCATTTTTATATTATAGACTAGACTATACACTGAGTTCATGGGAAGTACCTTGTAGGTTTTGATTCCCTTGCAAGTCGAAAATTTGTAGCACAAACGGCTGTATCTTTTGATTGCGTTGGCTTAGTAGTTTGATTTTTTCACAGCACCAAGGTGCAGCAGACTTGAGTATTTGATATAATTTTCAGCTTGATATCTTTACGCGTTCTTGAGAAAAAGGGTCTTGAAAGACGGACAACAAAGTGATTCTAGAAAGTTTTCGTTTGTTTTCTTTTTGAGATACGGAACCCTAAAAATGGAAAAATAAACGCGATAGCGTATTAAATGTCAGCATAAAGTACTTGGGTGATCGAATCGTGTATTTTGGAAATCATATTTAAATACGAAAAAGTACCTGGGTGACCGAATTTTGGAAATCATATTTAAATACGAATAACATATTGATAAAATGTGAATAATATTTTCCGATTTTACCAACAATAATAAAAAATATGAACTGGTTATTTAAATAAAAAATTATTAGTGCAATTAGAAAGAAAAAGAAAAAAAATAATGACATTGGGATTTGAACCGTGGTTTCACCGATTCCAACCGGTATTTCCCACCTAAGCTATTAAAACTTTCATAACAATTATTGTGAAATTTACCTTCCGGATAAAACGACATTTTCTAAAAATGAATCCTAGCTACATCATTCATTATTTCATGAAATTCGTTGGAGCCGTTTCCGAGATATAGATTATATATACAATCTATATGCAAGAATTGCTCGTTTAATAGTATTAGTTGTTAGTCAAGCTTGCTCGATTCACACTTGATAAATATTTGTACATCTCAAACATATTTGTTACGCTCTAAGTGTTTGTACAAATGAAATTAAATGAAAATATTTATTTTCCTCATAAGGTGACAAACTCACAAACGTCAAAAAAAAATACATTCACAGATAAAACAAAAAAAAAAAGTTAGGGTAGCATCAAAGTTAGGTAGCAAAAAAAAAAGTTTGTAAAACATCTTTCAATAAAAAAATTTACGTCTTAACGTTAAGTATATTAAAGTAGAACGACCGCTCTGGTGTAACGGTGCGTGTGCCGTGTCGGCAGAGTCTAAACAGCGACGGTCGCGAGTTCGATTCCCGCTCGGAGTGGATATTTGTGTTTTAAATATTTATTTCCGTTTTGTTTGTTAGTCGGAGAGCACGTTAAGCTGTCGATTCCGGTTGTTATCATGTACACCTGATAGCGATCGTTACTGTGTGATGTCTATAGATGTGTAGCCTAAACTTAGTCATAATATTTATTTATAATTTATATTATTATATTAATGCAATTTATTATTATATATTATTATTCTATTAACTCAAAATCCTAATGTCTCAGTTGACATTACGTTTTCATTATATCCTCGGCTTTATTAAATAATACAACAAAACAAACTTTAAAAATTTGAAGTCATATACAAGACAAAAAAATAAACTCAATAATTCGGAATGTAGATTCTGCAGAGAAGAATCGGCAAAAAACTCCGCAGTTACCCTTTTGAAAAATAATATATAAACAGTGTTTTAGTACAAAATTAGTAATATGTTGCATAAAATACAGCGTCACTAAGTCCACAGATCTTTATCAACTATGTAATCCTGCACCGAATAATAAGCTTTATCTATTATTTTTTTTAAATAAAAACTTTTAATTTATGTTGAGACAATTCCAAATAAAAGTTTCTATTGATAATGTTTTAAATCCAGGAATAGTGAGTAATGATTATAAACAGTATTAAATATAATCAAAATTACGTAGATAGCGATGATTACAACTATTAAATAATTAGGTTCTTACCTAATAGCTTGTATACTTATCTGTAAACGAAAAACATTTCCAATGTTAGTAATTTTATGAAGTTCAAGGCGAGACAATAGTTCCATGTTACAAATAATAGGAAGAATCGTAAATGCAATTAAAATACAGTATTTAATAACAGCAATAATAAAGCTATTATTGTTAGAAGTAGATAATTGGAACTAGCTTACAATAATATGCATATAACGTAGCGTTTGTTTGTTAATCTATTTGTTAAAATACATAACTCATTATATTAAATATTATAAAAGCAAAAGAGAAATACATTGTTCAGGCTTTTATTTGGTGTAATATTATAAGAAATATTAGACTTAAGGTGTGGTCACGACATAAGCTTTTCGGAACAAGGAAACGAGAATGTTTAAAATATCGAGATATGTATAATTTTGTACATGAATAGAGTGGCAAAAATGCTTAAAATTCGCTTGATGATGTTACCGTAATCTATAGATACTTACAAAAATAGCAGCACACAAGTGCTTTGCCAATCCTAACCTCCCTGTAAATGCAGCACATCTTCAAGATATCTCGCTACCAATCCTACTGCGAAAAACACCTATTTGAGATTCGAGTTATTTGTCTGCAAATTTCTTTAATTTATTTTTATTATTAAGTTTTTCAGTTTGACTAGTCCAGGTATTTAGCGAGATATTTCCTACTGTGTCCTACCTCCATGAACTCAAATTGTAAATGTCACCAATCCTTAATAAGTGTGTACTATTAATATTATTCGTAAATAATTCTAAACAAAGTACGCAAATGATGAACTAAACTGTATTGGAGTTAACTCATTCAAATCATATACATAAGCATCGTAAAGAAACGGCCCCATTAGAAAACCCTGCGGGACACCTGTAATCATAGCAACTGCTTATCATTTAGATATCTATCTTTCATTAAAAAACTATTAACGCGATAGGAGTTCAGTCAATCTTAATGTAAAGCACTGAAACTAAATAAAAATCTTAACCGAATACTATCAAACTAAATACTAATAAAATTCGAAAAAGTTGTTTCATAAAAATCTTAACTTCCGAAATTTCTTTATTAAAACCTACATAAAGAGCACTTTGAATCGTTATTTTACAAATGAAACAATAAAGAAGTTGAAAATATCACCGATTCGTTATATACAGGGTTACAGGAAAAGTCGACCTAGATCCGTTAAGGGCGTGTAGTACACACCATTTCTGAATGATTTCACTATGGAACCCCCCATCCTAAACTTAACCGTTTTCGAGATATTCGAGTTTTAATTTTTTTTATGAAAATGCCCAATTTTTCGGCTATTGAATTGAATATTTTGAATTTTTTTGACTCTTATGATTATTTTTTTGGTTTTTTACATGAAGAATGAGATGCTTAATGACCTTAATGACTAAAATTGCACGTAGGTTAACTAAATAGGTCGTTGTAGACGATCGAAACTTAAGAAAATAAGTACAAATTAAAAAAATATATTTTTCTTTTCTGGATATCTCAAAAAATTATTATGGCACTTGCTCTGCAGATGTGCTTAAGAACATCTACATTTTATCAGCTATCCAATGAAGTATAACAACCTAGGGTTGTATTTAAACTCATAGAAAAAAACATAGTTGAAAAGGTTCAGGTAGTAGGTCTAACGTAGGTCGGCTATTGTCCTTCAAGTTAATCCGGTGCGTGTGAGCGAGACAACTTAAGATTTATGCAGGTGAGAGTGAGAAAAATAATGTGCAAAAACAAGATCTGAATGGTGATACTTATGAAATTTTCTTAAGAGGTGACTTAGGTGACCTTCTAGATGATCTCCCATTAAAATTACTGCGGGACATGTGGTTTCAACATGATGGCTGCCCTGCTCATTTCAGAAGAAGCGTTAGGGAATGGTTGGACACTAACTATCCTAACAAATAGATTGGACGAGGTGGGCCTTTACCCTGGCCAGCCAGATGTCCCGACCTGACCCCCATGGATTTTTATGTATATGGGCACATGAAGAGCCTCGTTTACAGTGGGCCCAACCCCATATCGTCAGTGGGAGTTCTCATAAGACGACATAAGAAGAACATTGACCATTGGTGTAGTGAAAAGTGGACTACGTGAAAGAATGAGAAAATGTGTGCGAAATAGAGGTGGACACGTGGAACATGAACTTCAAAAACATTAGGTGAATAAATGTTATTTTGAACTGATTTATTGTTTCATTTAGCTTACTACAATCACCGATGATCTTGTAATGATGATGATGCTGAACTTAAGTCAAATTAATTAAATAAGCGCTATTTATTCTGACTGCCACGTAGCCTTAGAAACTAAGTTTCACCTTTGAGGTTAATAAATAACCTAGAGTGTTATACTTCGTTGGATAGCTGATAAAATGTAGATATTTTTAAGCACATCTGCAGAGCAAGTGCCATAATAATTTTTTGAGATATCCAGAAAAGAAAAATATTTTTTTATAATTTGTATTTATTTTCTTAAGTTTCGATCGTCTACAACGACCTATTTAGTTAACTTACGTGCAAATTTAGTCATTGAGGTCATTAAGCATCTCATTCTTCATGTAAAAAACCAAAAAAATAATCATAAGAGTCAAAAAAATTCAAAAAATTCAGTTCAATAGCCGAAAAATTGGGCATTTTCATAAAAAAAATTAAAACTCGAATATCTCGAAAACGGTTAAGTTTAGGATGGGGGGTTCCATAGTGAAATCATTCAGAAATGGTGTGTACTACACGCCCTTAACGGATCTAGGTCGACTTTTTCTGTAACCCTGTATATATACTAGCTGTGCCCGCGGCTTCGCCCGCGTTGAAATTAGTGTGTCACAAAGTTTTCCCGGCAAACTTCCAATGAAAAATCGGCTTAGCCGTTTCTTAAACCTTCCTCTTGCCAATGGTGGAGCCCTCTCTCCTATGGTAAAACCGCATGAAAATTCATCAAACTTCCAATCCCCGTTTTATCCCCTTAGTGGTCGAATTTAGTAAAATCTGCTCTTAGCGGATGTCTACGCCCTATAAGGAGCCTTTCTGCTAAATTTCAAGTTTGTAGGTGTTATAGTTTCGGAGATTTCGTGATGAGTGAGTGAACCTACCATCCCCCGTTTTAACCCCCAAAAGGGAGTTTGTTTCTAAAGATACATTATTTGGACACCTTCTCATTATCTATAGATCATACATTTTACATTTCAAGTCTCTTACTTCAAAAACATAGGACTTTCATACAAACTTGCAACCCAGTTTTACCCCCTTAGGGGTCGAATTTCGTAAAATCCGTTCTTAGCGGATGTCTACGTCCTATAAAGAGCCTACCTGCCAAATTTCAAGTTTGTAGGTGTTATAGTTTCGGAGACTTCGTGATGAGTGAGTGACCTTTCGCTTTTATATATATATATTAATGTATGTTCGGGGATTACTTCGTCGTTTATGATTTAGATAATTCTTTTTTTTTGTTGGAAAGGAGATATCCCAAGAGTGGTATTATGTTAAAAAAAATCAGATCTGATGATGGAATTCCAGAGAAGTCGAAGGGAACCTTCAGAATTCGTAGTAACGACTAGTGCGTCTGTTAATTTTTTTCATCAACTTACGTTGTATCACTTGTCTATGTAATTGAAGTCGGTTTTTTTTTCGTTTGCGAGCAAACACAATTATCGAGAGAAGAATGGACAAGAAACTTCGCTGATACTCTTATAAAAAATTGTCAATCATTATAGCTATGTCTGACATAACAGGTGAGACCGCGAAAAACGTTTAGTTAATTTTAGACAAAAATTATGTCAGATAAGCTTAACTTTTGACACAAATGCTATTAATTTTTTGTGATGCTCTGAAGTAACCAAAAAAAGACAAAATAATTAAATTCAATTATGTTTGTTTATTTTTTAACTCATTATATACGAATTAATATGTAAATGTATTTAATTTTTATTATTAAACTGTTATTACGATGTTTTATTGTATCAGGAAACATATTTCCAAGAATCTAGTCTTCTTGTAGTTTTGGCGTCATTATTTTATTCTTCCTTATTACTGTTTTTGTCAAAACAATTAGTATTAATTTATGTAAACTATAGTTTTGATGGGTTTATATTGCGATTATTTCAACTTCGGGATAATGTTTCAAGAATATTTTTATCAGTTACGTTGACAGAAGTTCAATCTTCTGGCGATCAATGATCAACACCAAACAATGAAAATAATGAGTTATAGAATGAGATATTAACTTTAATAACTAATCAAAAATTATTCGCTTTTAAGGATACTCTTTGTAACTTTTTTTTTATACAAAATTACAGAGGTTGAATCAACTGTCAATACAGCGCATCCTCAGATCTGATTCCCTAACATCATCACAGTAATAGAACCCTACAAAAGTAGTATTATTTCCCTGTGAGCTTCTGTAAGATAGAGGTACTTCATCAGCAATATATTTCCTACTGTGACCTACCTCATATTAAATTCCTATAAGGGCTTATTTTTCAAGTCTCTTCAACTCCTTTACTATTAAAAAAAAAATTGATTTATTGGCAAAGTAAAACATACACAAAATATAAATTGGCTAATAATCCCGTAATTAATAAACATGAACAATAAATTCATTAGCAAAATCTTAAATTGTTTATATTAAGTTTATTCTGTCTAACAGATCGATATTTAGCAGTCGTAGATGAAGCAAACGTATACATACATTTTTAATTGTCCATTATTATAAAGAATCACAGATAGAGAGATATATTTATACGAATAACAGTGAAACAACTTTCGAAATAAATATTAAATATTTATTATTTTAAACGGAAAACTGTGAAGTTATGCTTTGATGTTCGTTTTTTGGGTAAGTACTTTTTTTTTTAAACTATAACTCTATAGTTTTTGGTAAATGTACTTGTTACGTTATTTGAATCTCAATCCACAATAGAAACACAGTTGTTAATAAAAGTATGGATTAATATGAGCATTGGATTCAAGTGTCATATTGAAAGAAAGCTTTTTTTTGCTTTACCCTTGTACACTATATCGTTATCTTTTTAATTCGAAATAAATGTCTCAGAATGAAATTTGCTGTTTAATATATTATTGCTATTTAAAGATTTTGTTCAGTTTAATTACGATACTGACAACAAATTAAAATGAATAAAGTTTAAATATTTTTAAAGTGCCCTAATATGACAACAATTCGAAATATAACTAACAGTTTATCACAAAATCTTAGTAAAAAAATAAGTCATTGTTAAACTACGTAGACCTTCAATCCTGTTATTTTTCGAGTTGATAACATTGTCATAATATTTTTTTCACACGGTAACATTATAAAAATATACAATTAAATTATTTTAAAACTTATTCTTAATCTTTTTTTTTTTTTAGTACAAATGTAACACTGTAAGATTTGTTTTTTTTTTTTTTTAATTTTTTTAAATAATAGTCTAAGATCCGAACTAGACACAATCTTCACCCACCTGCCTGCTTAATGGGTAAAAATTTAATAATTATCTTCTTTAGTATGCTTAAGATAAATTGCGAAATGTTGAATACAAAATTCCTGGGTAATATTATTCGCCAATTGCCATTCAAACCTGATTTTTAGTAGACCACCCTATGTCATCATATTTGCAATGAAACAGCACCTGTTATATTTTGGTATAAAAATATAAAAAAAAAAAAATAGAAAAGTTATAAAATATATAACTTTACTGTAAAATATGCGAAGCTACCGACTCGGAATGAAGATTCTGACTGAGAATCCGCGGTTACTCTTTTAAAAACCATTAGTTACATTTGTCATCTATACAAATAAATAAAATTGAAGTGTCTGTTTGTAATATTAAAATAACGGCTTTTTACTAAATGCATATGGATGTATACACGGTACATATACCAAAATGACCTTATTTACAATTTTTGTGTGTCTATCTGGTTGACTGTTTGTTCCGGCTAATCTCTGGAACGGCTTGACCGATTTTGACGGGACTTTCACTGGCAGATAGCTGATGTAATAAGGGGTAACTTAATATGTACGAATTTATTTTTGTGTTACCCACACATTAGGAATTCTAAACATTTTTGAATATCATATCAAAAATTGACCGTTCCAGCGGAGATCGAACCTGCGTCTCCGAATGACCGTGTCGGCGCTCTAGCCAATTAAGCTATGGAACGATGTACCTGCTAGAGCGAAAGATTTGATATGATGATTTTAATTTCGGTTTAAGAGAACCGTTGCGCCGTCTATAGTGAGTTCTTTACAGAAACCCGTAACTATTCAAAGTTTCATATTACAATGAAAATCTTAGACAGGAGGCGACGACACATTACATACATTATTCTGGATTTCCAGTTATCTATAGTTTCATAGTAGTTTGATTACAATCGGTTAAGAATTTTTTCATTCTGCGATTTTTTTTTTGAAGTGAAACTTCTTTATGCGCATTAGGGTAAGACTTTTACGGATGAAACGCAATAATAATAATAATATTAGTGTCATGAAGATGTGCAACAGTTATGTTGAACAACAGAGCCACCTGGCGTGTACTATAGAAACTACAAAGGTTGTCACATTAATATCGATAGTATTACATTGCAAACTAACTAGATGGCGCTGGAACGGAAATCTAAAGCTTTAGATTTGTATAAATATAAATGAAACTTAAAAATTAGTTTGCAAAGAATTTTCCCTTCTGACGTGTGTGCTTTGTACGTACGCACTTTTTTATATAATAGGGAATTATCTGCACTTTTTACTTTTAGCGGATCTATTGTGAGAATTTAGGACATGTACAGTGTGGCTTCAGTGAGCCATCTACCGCTTATTATTACTATCTTTTTTTTATTGTAGGATAATTTTTCTGTTTAACTTTTTTTTTGTGTTGACTTGTCGTCAATTTCGAGGCCTCCGTCCGCAGGCGACGAACGGGGGTACGTAGGAGGCGCTACTTAATGCGTTTTCAGTAACGCCCCTGTGCCCATGTCGGGCCGGGATGGGAACCCGGTCCTGCTAGACATGGCGTCGTCGGGATTGTTCAGAGGTGAGCCGGAGAGTCCCATGGAGGAGAAGTCTGGTCTTTTCGCCGAGGCCAGCCTGTCGCTGGAGGGATCCTGTTGCCTGCAGATCCGGGACCCTCCAATTAAAGCGGCTGAAGGCTCCCGCAGGGGTTTTGGTCGATAGTGCACCCCCAAGTGCTAAGCCGACATACGGTCTAGGAATGCTTACCCGAGCATCCTGGATATCACCCGTAAATGGGTTACCCTGCGATATCAAAAAAAAAAGTCTTGTCGTCAATGCAACAGCTAGTTCATTGGGGATCCAGAGATTTTAACGAAAATTGATTCAGAATATGTTCATTCTGCGAAATAGGACGTAAGACGAGCAAAAAGAAAGGACAGCTGAAAATTTAATCGAAAACAATCGATTATTAATCGATACATCCCTAATAAACACGCTGCTTTTCCAGTAATTTATGGAGCAGCAAATTGAAATCTTAAAATACGCCGCTGGAGCGGAGTAATTTATTCAGTTACAAAATGTCCACTGTCTTCTGTCTCCTTGCCCTGCTATATATCTAATTATCTACAGTCAGTGGCGTAGCGAGCTTAGCTTAGGCACAATACCTTTTTAGTGCCCAATTCAAGAACCATATTATAAAAAGTCCCTAAAAGTCCAGCAAATTTTGTTTGTAAAGAATATAGCCACCCCCTCTCTTCCCGTGGGTGTCGTAAGAGGCGACTAAGGGATAACACAGTTCCACTATCACCTTGAAACTTAAAAAGCCGACCGGTGGCGGGATAACCATCCCACTGCTGGCTTTGAAATACACAGGCCGAAGACGGGCAGCAGCGTCTTCGGTGCGACAAAGCCAGCCCTGCGGTCACCAACCCGCCTGCCCAGCGTGGTGACTATGGGCAAAACACATGAGTTCACGTTATTTTTGGCGTAAACTTGTGGAGGCCTATGTCCAGTAGTGGACTGTATAGGCTGTAATGATGAATTTTTGTTTCGGAGACCATTTGGCGCCCCGTTGTGAGTAGCACTCGGGGCATTATTGCCCCCCCTCGCTACGTCACTGTCTGCTGTCAATATGAATAATGCTATTAAAGTAATTAAAATTGGTATTGTAAAATATCATATATGATAAAGAACATGTGATCTAATCGATTAAAAAAATGATAATTTTATCTTTTCCAATTAAATCACTGCTGAATAAACAGTAAAAAGCAATAATTAAAGAGATTTTATCGAAGTTACATTAAGGCATGGCGCTATATCACCGCGCGTAGCGTTATCGAATGAAAAGTTCTCGATAGTGTTCCAAATAAATATTATTTTGTAATAACTATTATCTTCAAATTACTATTATCTTATATATATAAAATTCTGGTGTCACAATGCTAGTTAAAATACTCCTCCGAAACGGCTGGACCGATTTTTATGAAATTTTGTGTGCAAATCAGCCAACATCTATTTTTCATAACCCTAAGTTATTTGGGGGGGGGGGGGGAGTTTGCGGAGTCAGCTAGTCTATAAAAAGCTGACTAGTGAACTTTTTACCGCTACCTTTTTGTTGTTGCTGTGATTTTCATATTGTTGATCCGACAATATACATTTTTACATATATATTTTTGTTATTGTAGTGTAACAGTATTATATTTTTTTAATGTACAAAACATTATTAAGAAACAAGTCTATATTACAAAACATGTAAGCACAAAGGTCTGTAGGGCTTATAGCAGTATATTTAACTGAGGTAGGGCACATCAGGAAATTTCCTGTTCAAATAATGGAGTATCTCGTCTGGGGTAGTAAGTACCTCAACCTTACAAAAGATCACAGCTAAAAGCGTTATGCGTTTTTGAAGGGAAACCAGAGATCAGAGCTAAATATTACTGTTGATAAGCAGTGTTGTGTTCCTGTTATGAGTAAGGTTACCAGAGTTCCTGGGGGGAATTGGAGATAGGGTCAAAAACGCGCTTGCGATGCTTCTATTGTTCGTCTACAAGCTAGGATAATCGCTTACTTCGCTTTTTTGCCGACCTAGTTATATACAACAAATACTTATGTCATTTACGTCAATCGAAACAGCGAGCGCTAGCGTATTTTTATAGTTAGTTATTGTGACAGTTACGTCAACGCATCTGTTCAATTTAGTTCAGTACTACCTACTTTGTTTGTTGTTATTAATAAATAAATAACTATGATAAGGTATTGAGGATTTATTCTTAATATAATTATTGAGATTTGGCACAGTTAACATCTAGTTAAAACTTAACAGCAACCCGCAATACCTTACACCCTTAAAGAAGTTTTGTGTTCATGTAGTAAGGGAGCCAGAGCTCTTGGTTATGCGTTGTGTTAATAGCAGAGGATTGGAAACGCGTTTGCGGTAACCAAATACTATCAGGCGTTTGTCTGCAACCACAGCGACATAAAATCTAATATATAAAATTCTCGTCTCGCGGTGTTTGTAGTTAAACTCCTCCGAAACGGCTTGACCGATTCTCATGAAATTTTGTGTGCATATTGAATTGGTCTGAGAATCAAACAACATCTATTTTTCATCCCCCTAAATGTTAAGGTTAGTCCACCCCAAAATTTTTATATTTTTAGATAAATTATTTATTTTTTATTTTATTATGATTCGGCGTTGAAAAATACATACAATCCTAAATTTTCAATCTTCTACCACCAAGCCCTATTTTTAAATAGCGTTTAGCGGCAAAACAACGTTTGCCGAGTCAGCTAGTATATCTATATTATTAAAATCCGTGTCAGAACAGAAGTCTGTTGCAGGAGTTTAGTCGCTTATTAATTTATAGATAAGATTAAGCAGGTATAATAAATATTTTATAGTAAAAACAGTAAATCTTAAATTGGTATTGTCCTTATCAGAATAATTTATTTGAATTACGTTTTTATTCAATTTATACAAGTTCACATTCTCACTGTATATTACATCTTGTTATAATTTTCAATTGTCAATAAATTCATTTTTACTCTCTCACTCACTTCAGCCTATCGCAGTCCACTGTTGGACATAGGCCTCCAGAAGTTCGCGTTAAAAATGGCGTGAAATCATGTGTTTTGCCCGCTGCCCAGCGGCAAGCGGGTTATTGACCGCAGGGCTGCCTTTGTCGCACCGAAGACGCTGCTGCCCGTCTTATTTTTACACATCCACACAAATTCAATTACATTTTTTTTAATTGTAGTTATGGATGATGATGACGATTGATGGTTAGTGAGATTTCTTTCGATTAAAACATTTAGCACTGAAAGCGACCGAAGCAGGAACGAAGAGTCAGTGCCAACAGTACCAACCATATTGAAATTTATTTAACCTGACTCAAACTCATGTTTCAGTCATTAAGACGATAATGTTAGTAGCAGTTTTTGAATTGAATTACGTATAATCATTCTCTCATCGTTATTATATAACATTGTGGTGGTCATATCTAATAATATAGTCACGTATAGTAACGTAAAATGGTTTTCGACTAATCATAAAATAAATAAAAAAAACAAACAACATGTGTATGCATTTCTACTAACTCATGCCACTTCCAATTCTAATCAATCTATGCTTTTCTATAAAACTAGTTACCAACAACAACACAAAGTATTCACAGATACCCTCTTTAAGAAATATTATTTTCTGTATTCTTTGACGGTTCGCAGGAAAGTGGACAGAAGGTGCCAATCAAACCACTAATTGCAAATTCATGCGACGTTTCGATCCTTTATTGGACCATCATCAGGCGTCTAAAATACATACAAACATTGACGAAAGTTGTACAACTAATTAATCCATACAACAACAAAACAAAGAAAACCAAACCATTAGTACCTTTACATGTAGCAGTCAATCGACATCTCTTCATTAAAGTTCTAAATCCAAATGCATTATATATTATTTCTAAGTTACGCTTAAAGCTGTATTATATGAATTTTGAATATTTATACTAAAACATTTAAATTTAAATAGGTAACAATATGCACAATTTTAAGTTATTAAGTTTTTTGGTTTGTACATTTTCAAGGCATCAAATTCTCAGAACTTGACTATTGAACTGCATCTAAAACATCAATCATATATGTACATATAAAACTATAAAAGACTGATAATGCCTAAACAACGATCACAAACAGAATTTTATATTACCTTTACATATATTTTTTTTATATATAATCTTTCTTCCTATTTTAATTTTTTCTACATGTTATCATTATCCTTCAATGTTATATATAATTTTTATTATTAATCATTACAATTATTAAATTAAAAAAAAAAAAAATCTTTTTTCATTTGTTATAAAAATATGTCATTTAAATTAGTTAGTTAAAGAATTTTACGTTACGATTTCAATTTAATAGTTGTTACTTGTTGTATTGATACCTTGTTCTCAAAAATTTCTTCTATTATCGTGTCTACAACAGCAATTATAGGTATATGAGATATAAACGAACAAGCTGCATTGTTTTGATCTTTTACAATTTTTGTTACAAATATTTCGATGATAGTTATAAATTAGTTTCGCTTATATTTCGGTCTTCCGTCTATAGCTAACGTTATTGTTGTTTGTGTTCTGCGCGTTTGTGTTGTGTTTAGATCCCAAACACAAAATTTCACACCGGGGTTTTGAATGTGATTTGTTTTAGTTAGTAACACTGTTAGCATAGTCTTGTATACATACGCGATGATATTATATATACTCAATCAAGATAACAGCTTTATATTGAACAAATGTGGTGTTTACAATGTAATAAACAGTTCATTAAAGATAGTCTCATCAAATAGAAATATATTTAAGACTCAGGTGTCATTCAATTCGAGAAATTATCTTCGGGCTAATGACGCATATGGCTATGGAAAGAATCCCATATGTATATGGAAATTATAGGTGTTTTAAAGTGTACATATAGATTTTCAAGGTACGTACTATTAGTTAATACTAGAACTCAGTATAAGCGATACATTTTAAAATATTAATCAACTTGATAATCAAAATAAAAAAACGCTATTGTGGTGTGTGTGAGGAACAACGTGGTGTGAAGTCCCTCGTCCGCCATCGCAAAGGGAAGATCTTCCGACAAGACGGGTGTTGTGTCTGGCGGGCTACTGATCTCAACGGTTGTAGGCGGGTGTTTTGTGCTTTGATAACTTTGATAGCGCGATGTAGGATATGTCAGTTCTTAGTTCGTAGTTCGTATGTTGTTCTATAGATCTCGCTACACTATCTTCAAGTAGCCTTCAAAAGTGCTTTTAATTCGGCAAATAATTACAGTTAAAAGTTCACGTCATAATGACGTAATAATTTGATTATCGCGCCAAGTCCGAACGTATTATTAGCGGTCATATAAAAAAGTATTAGAATTATCTTTAAGATATTATCAGAAATGAAATCAAAGATAGTCACGGCATATTCACGGGTAATGAATATAGATACACATATACATATATATATGATTAATACTGATGTTTTTATGTAGATGTAAAGATATTGCGTTATCATCTTTTAAAACATTAAAAATTGTGTTCATTCTAATGTTATCGCGATGATATAATATATAAATCGAGATTTCGGAGAATTTTTTATTTTTTATATGAAAGATATCAATATCATGTAGGTTGTCGCGTTTATCGATACATATAATAAAAATGTAACCGGTCGCTGTCTGTACATTTGAGATATATAAGAAAAATATATTTTATTGGGATCAACGCAAATAGCACCCAAATCAATGATTGTCAGAATTTTTGTCTGTTTGTCTGTGCGTTTGTACACGATAATCTCAGAAACGGCTTATCCGATTTAGATGTGATTTGTACTAATATATTATCGCACGTTTAGTTTAACATTTAGTGTTTGTTTCATGTCAAATTGTTCATAAATAAAAAAGTTATGCCAATTTAAAGAATCACGTTGAACATGTGAACATGAACACGCGGACGAAGTCGCGAGCACAGCTAGTTAGTAATAAATCAGATTTTGACGTCAAAAATTAATCTTTGAATTGGAAAATTTTAATAAGGTAGGGTCAGCAACGTATATGTGATGCTTCTGGTGTTGCTGGCGTTGCTTAAACTTCTTAACGCACGCTTGAGTTGGGGAGTAAGCTGGTAAATGCGTGACGAGAGCGTTACGAAATGTGTGATTGGGCGAGGCGAACGGAAGTTGAGAGGGAGATATATGCTAGTGAAGATAGAAAGAGAGAGAGTTACGTATAGAAAAAAATTGAAGGCTAGTGGACTTATTAAAAAAAAATCTTACAGAAAGAGAATGCTACATTATGAGAGTACGTGTGTGTGACAGAGGTCTATATTTTAATAGAATACGGATTACTAAAACTGCGAATGAACGTCTATTTTATTTGTTAATGTTTTTATATGTATACTTTATTTACACGATGATGCAATTGTCACAGTAACTAACGAAAGCGTTTAGTCACAATAATTCGCATAGGCCATAGAGATATTTCTTTTTTTCTGATGTGGGCTTTTGTGCATATATATTGTGTTTGTTTCCGGACCCCCTGCACAACACATATCCTAGTGGAGGTAGTTGTGTGTGAAGCGTTTATTTGTTACTAGCGACCCGTCCCGGCTTCGCACGGGTGCAATGCTGATACTAAATATACTACAGAATGTCTTTATTTATAGTGTGAAGCTAGCTTATAGAATGGTATTAACATAATAACAACAACATTCAAATATGCCTCGTTAGATTACACGTTGTTACAGAATGCGTTGAAGAAATAAAGGTTCACTGCTCGTTCCCCGTAGGTGATAGCGTGATAATATCTATCCTATATGTTGACCCAACTTCTTAATAATATTTGTGCCAAATTTGAAGTAAATCCATGCAGTACTTTTTGAGTTTATCCCGGATATACATACAGATAAAAATTCTAAAAACCATATTTTTGGCTTCGGTTTCGATTGAAGATCATAACACAAGTATTTTTTAAAAAAAATATTCAATGTACAGTTTTGACTTTCCTACCTACCTGATTTTATTATATGTATAGATAATATTTAAGCATGTTCACATACAAATCATCTTAATCTAATATTTTTCACAGATATGTCAATTTTAATATTTATTCTTCTGCTCGGCTATGGCTGGGCGAGGGTATTGCCCAACGGGTGCCCAGGAGACTTCAGCGTCTACAGACTGCTACCCCATGAGACGGATTGCTCAAAGTTCTACCAATGTTCTAATGGAAGGAAAATTGAGATGCAATGCGCGCCTGGTACTCTGTTCGATGGCGTGAGACTGGTAAGTGATAGCGTAACTAAAAGAATGCTTAGCAACTAAAATGGATTACAGAGTTTTTAAAATTTGAAAGCAGAGCAAACAGAGGCAACTACTATTTTTGCTTCTAATGGTTCGATGCGGTAACGTTATTTGAGTAGTTATATTATATACGTGAATATTTTATTAATAATACTAGCTGACTCGGCAAACGTTGCCTTGCTGCTAAACGCTATTTAAAAATAGGGGTTGATCGTAGAGGGTTGAAAATTTAGGATTCTATATATTTTTCAATGTTTTATCATTAAAAAAATAATAATAATTTATCTAAAAATTAAAAAATAAAATATGGGTGGATTATCCTTAAAATTTAGGGGGATGAAAAATAGATGTTATTCGATTCTCAGACCTACCCAATATGCACACAATTCATGAGAATCGGTCAAGCCGTTTCGGAGGAGTTTAACTACAAACACCGCGACACGAGAATTTTATATATTAGATTGTCAGTAGTTAGACTATTCTATGTATAAGATATTACTTACTTTCTTATGACTATAACTCGAAACTCGAACTATAACTCGTAGGCGTCCATAACCTATTATATGCCGTTTACTACCATGCGGGCTGTGAACTTGTTTTTTTATAATAAAAAAAAAGTTACTCTTTTTGACAACTTTAGTTTTGTTTGACACATTTAATATTTCTATTTTCGCAGTTAGCTTTGAATCTCAGATGTTTTTTAACGTGACAACGTCTAATAAATCGATGAAGCCTGCGACATACACGAAAAGGGATGACTCATTGCGTCATGCTCATCGTCCCGTTACGCTTAGTATCAGGGATATAGATATCTTCCCTATTATATCACTCGATTGGCCTATACGCCGAGGAGATGTTTTGTTATGACGTTGTCACGTTAAACTATCGTCCGTAAACCAACTTTACAGACAACCAATTTTTTATTTTTTTTTATTTTACTAGTTCGGCAAACAAGCGTACGGCTCACCTGGTGGTAAGAGACTACCGTAGCTTATAGACGCCTGCAACACCAGAAGCATCGCAAGCGCGTTGCCGACCCAATCCCCCATCCCCCCCAGCAACTCTGGTCACCTTACTCACCAACATGAACACAATACTGCTTAGAAACAGTATTATTTAGCTGTGGTCCTCTGTAAGGTCGAGGTACTACCCCAGTCGGCCTGCTCCATATTTTGAGCAGGAAATTTCTGCTGTGCCCTACCTCAGTTATATTTTTCCCAATTTTTCCAATTCATTTCTATCAAGTTCCGTTTGTCTTTTTACACGATTAGCGAAGAAGCGGACTTAAGCCTATTGCAATTAAAACTAGTCGTTTATCTTTATGTCTATAATCTATTCAAAGAATGAGACTGAGACTTAGACTCCTTTGACTATAGCCCGTTGGCGTAGTTTGTAGTGACCCTGCTTTCAGCTCCGAGGGTTGTGGGTTCGATTCCCACCCCGAGTCTGGGTCTAATATATATATTTACTTATATATTTATAAGTATGTTTATCCAAAAAAAACATTTGTAGCTATATACCAGTCGGCTGTTACCTATACCACAAGCATTAAGTTTCTTACTTTAGGAACAGACGACCGTAGGTGTATTGTGTAGATTAAAAAAAAATCTTATCGTTTAGTCACTATCGTAGCTTTAGCGTATCAAACATTTTGTCGTAGCAATGATAAAGGTAAAAGGCTTCTGTGAGAGCCCAAACTTTTGACAAACTCTAAGGGTGGTATAATAGGGGTTGAAAGTTTGTATGAAATTATGTTGTATGTAGCGTTCTTTGCAATAAAAGATAACTGACAATGCCTGTATCCTTATTATACGTCGTTTTTCTTCTCTAAATACTTCTTTATTATACTAACCTTTTGAACTAATTTAAATTTGACGTCAGTTAAGGTAATTGAGCGTCCACTGTATTCTATTATTATTTTAGATATGCGACCATGCACATCTTGCTGATTGTAGCAGAGGGAGCACGTCCACAGCTCCCACAACAACAACAACAACAAATGCACCATCATCAACAACAACGACTGCGGCTCCATCAACAACAACAACGACAGGGGCCCCGTCAACAACAACGACAACAACAACGGCGGCCCCACCAGTACCACCCAGTGAATGCCCAGCAGATATTGACGTGATATTAAAACTGCCCCACGAAGTTGACTGCTCAAAATACTACAATTGCAGTGACGGAATAAAAATATTACTAAAATGTCCGAATGGGAAATTTTTTAACATGACTATGCAGGTAAATTATTCGAAAAAATTTGATTTTAGAACATAATCTAAAAAGTGACGTCGAAATTTGAATAATGAAATAGGGATGTTCTTACCGATACTTTCGGCGCTTAATTTTATTAATTTTTTTTCGTAACTACGAGTAACTTACAACTCTCTGTCACATGTCAACATTGTTTCTCATTGTTTTTCAGTCACTAACATTTATTACAATTTAATTGGCAAAATGTATTCCCTATTTCTATAATGGATATCCGATTATTCAATTTTTTATTGTAGGTAAATCATAAAAATTAGACTCAAAAAGATACGTAATTTTTATTAATTTGAACAAATTAAAATATATTTATTTTAATTATTTGTAACATATTGCGCATTCAGCCTGTAACGTCCCACTGCTGGGCCTCTTTCTCCATGCAGGAGATGGAATTTGTGACATATATTATACATAAATATTTTTATGTGTCACATTATGCACATTCAAAAAACCATTTTTTCAGCACTGCCAAGTCATCAGTGAACTTTGTATTTTACGTTTATGCATTGTCTCCATTAATTAGCAACTGAGGCCTAAAATTTCTTAATTTTTATGTTCAAATATAATCAATCAATATAGCGATCTCATCAAAAGTACCGATGTAATACGTCGACTAATATCACATAATGAAATAGCATTATTCCTATTAAACACGGAAATCATGAAACACGTAATTGAATTCTTGATTTTATCGCTATTTAATCTTGGGTAATTATTATATTTTTGATAAAATTATCATTTCAAATACATTTAGAAAGAATTGAATGCGCGGAATTTTTTGACAGTTATTTACCACAGTTAAAAAAAATTGGAGACAAGAACAAAGATGTGGCTGTGTTTTGAAATTCAAAATCAAAAATTTGACGATTGAATTACTTGTAAGCGCATTATTAAAATCATTATTGACTGAATAGTTAATGATTGAAAATTATAAAATTGATTTTGTACGACAAGAAAAGTTTATCTTGCTGAGCCGCCCGAAAGTTTATGTTACTGAGCGTATGTTATAAGTAAAAATTCGTGTTCTTTTTCGAGATTTTTGTAGATGAAATAAAAATTTTCGTGTTTTGTAGATTGCTATTTTTAAATTCTATATATTATGTTTGTATTTAGTAATAAAGCAAATTTCTATAAAATTTCGTGTCTTATTATCTAATTATGTGATTTTATTAATATTATTTAAATACATAAATAAATCAACTTGTATAAATATTACGTAGTAACTATTTAAATAAAAAAAAAATATTTTTTTTGTTTGTAATTAAAAATATTTTAAGTTGTACTCTATCCTAATATCAAAAAAAAAAAAAAAATTGTGTTAAATTGCAAAAAAAAAAAAAAATTAAGAAAATATATCACGCTTTCCTATCAGGATACTTTTTTTATACCGATAAGCAGGTTTTAAGAAATATCTGCAGAAGCCACTTCTCAAGAGTCGATGGGTGTTTAACCCATCAAACCTGCAGTCGAGGTAAGTGTTGCTTGAACCGTGTGACAGATATTTTGGAGCTTATTTCCAAAATGATTTCGAAAGAGTGTGAAAAGCTGATTGCATACTTTTTATGCAAATGTTTGCGCATGTAATTTGTCCTGATATGTCTGCGTGATTTTTTTTCTTTTGGTATTAGTTTAGAAGTGTTTTGAGGGTGTTTTTTTGGCTTATGGTGTAATCTTATGGCACGTTGAGAATGGTTTTGAAGGGACCGTGCCATTCGATCCAGAAATGGTGTTGTAATTGTATCATGGTTGTAGACTCATAATTCTCATTATGCTCGGTTTAGATAATTTTGGAAAATTATTAATTTGATTAACTTATTATGGTGCTTAAAAATATATTTAGCTACATCAGTCAACTGTTACCTATATCACACATATTACGGTCAGTTTCAATACTCTATCTTCCTTTGAATTGGGTTACTAGAGATAGAATTTTGACGTATACTCCATATAAATTGTATCAAAATATGTCGCTGGTATGCAAAATCAGAGGCCGATAAATTCTTGAAAACAACTGTAATAAAGTTTTATTTATTTATATTATTTATAATATTCAAGATAAATACTTAATTTACTGCATTTTTTGATATCTACAATGTTTGATACAATTACGTCAACATGGACGCTGTGATTTTATTCTTTTTTGGAGATTTTTTAGCGCTTGTAATATTTGACTGATTTTTCATATATTTAGGATTGTGACTGGTCTGAAAACGTGGACTGTCCCCCTGGTAGCGGCACTGGTGTCTTGCCCAACGGCTGCCCGGTTAATTTCCACATCCACAAGCTGCTTCCCCACGAAACCGAGTGCACCAAGTTTTACCAGTGCAACTTTGGCGAAAAAGTTGAGAAGACCTGTCCGGGGAATTTGCACTTCAACCCTAATTTGCCGGTAATATGGTCTTTTCTATTCTATTTTTTACTTTAATTGGAAAGAACAAAATAGGGTAGTTAAAAAAAACTACAAGATTAGATTTTCGATTGTTTTTTAAAATGTGCGAGTCAACTAAGCGAATGCAACGTCGTCATAAAATTTATAACTTAGATAAATTGATTAGGAAAGCATTGATGTTTACAAAGTGTTAATTGTACATTGGCTATTGATAAAAAAATATTTACTTACTTTAAATTGTTATCAATTTGCTGTTTTTGTATGAATTTTTTAGTCCATGATAATATGAATTGTTTGCTAAAATTTTAATGTATCAACACGATTGTATACGAGATTAGCTCTTCTTACGTCTATAACTATGTTTTAGGGATGTGACTATCCATCAAATGCTGGTTGTGAACACGACAGTGGTGGCGAATGGCTGCCCAATGGCTGTCCATCAGACTTCAGTATCAACTGGCATTTACCACATGAAACGGATTGTACTAAATTCTATCATTGTGAATTTGGACGAAAAACTTTAAAAGATTGTGCCCCTGGAACTCACTTTAATCCCATACTACAGGTAAGATATGTGTTTCATATTGATTGTTAGATTTAAAAATTTTCTAAAACTTAGTTAATTTTATTTTAAGCCTTGCTATAAAGTATAAGTGTATTATGTGGAAAGTGACTCCTGGTACGAGAGGACACGAAATAAGACGTCAAACTTCGAATAATTTACTATCTGTAGATAAGTTTTTTTTTTTGAGTAGTGAAGAAGCAAATCAGCCTTTCGCAGTCCACTACTGGACATAGGCCTCCACAAGTTCACGCCAAAAATAGCGTGAACTCTTGTGTTTTGCCAATAGTCACCACGCTGGGCAGGTGGATTGGTGACCGTAGGCTGGCTTTGTCGCACCGAAGACGCTGCTGCCCGTCTTCGGCCTGTGTATTTCAAAGCCAGCAGCTGAATGGTTATCTCGCCATCGGTCGGCTTTATAAGTTCCAAGTTGATAGTGGAACCGTGTTATCCCTTAGTCGCCTCTTACGACACCGACGGGAAGAGGGGGTGGCTATATTCTTTAATGCCGTAACCACACAGCATAATTACATCATGTAATTTAGGGAGATACAGACACAAGTAGAAATAAAGATTACAGATATATAGAAATATTCTTCTTACATGAACTTAACTAATTACTTACTATGGTCTGTTTTTTAACAAATGAGTACAGAGTATATCTATCGCACATTTCTAATATTGACAGTGAGATGGGTCATTGTTAGGGCTGAGGCCAACGACTTTGTTATTGTTTTGAAATTATAAAGGCTCATTCATATTGAATACTTCTAAATTTTACTGTAGAGATTTTTTATATACAACAATATTCAATATAGTATAAATATATCATGTACAAGAGCTTAGAAATAAAATAATTAATAATATCCTTGTAATCTTAAAAACTATCGTCATCACTTCACATGAACTTTCTGCAGACACGTAAATAATAAACTGATCTAACATAATATGTTCTACGTAATTGTCGACTTCGTACATTTTTGTTTCAATATTACCTATCTAGTTAAGCTATCCTTGTAACAAAAGAGTTCGAACTTCATCAATTTTATAACTTTTGTTATTAGCTGTCACATAGCTATTCACTAGAGCCCAAAAAAGTTCAATTGGGTTGAGCTCATAGTGATACGGTGGCGAACGTATGACGCGATACTGTCTGGGCAATGTCATTATGTATTATTATTATCTATTATAAACAGAATCTTAAGTGACTTAAAAAAATTGTACATTTTTTTTCTGATAATTGCAAAGCGCGCTTTGTACGCTTAACTACAGGAAACATGTCCGCCAAAATTCACGGACATACAAAACCGTCTGGTTCACTCACTAAAACACATGATTCGCGCAGGTACTCGGCACGTAACTACAGTGTTTGTTTTAAACGGACTCTATGTTTATTACGTGGACCAATAATAACGCAGTCAACGTTTTCGGTACTCGTTTGTAAAAAAAAAACTGACCATAACATAATATTCTAAAATTTCAAATTTATTTGAGTCAGCTGTATAATTTTGTGTTTTATTAATAAAATAGGTTAACTTTCGCTGTTACTGACAATTCTACAATCATATAACAAATTATTTAAAATGTATTGTTTGAGTTGAGGATTCGTTTGGATTGTGCTAACTTTTTCTTTAATATTGTGGTTTAGTCTTATTTTTTAGATGGCATAGCAAGTTAAATATTATTAATAATAATAATAATAAAACACTTCATTGTACACAAAAAACAGAAATAAAACATAGCAAAGAAAAAAAATATTAACAATATATTCATTAGGTACAAAAGGCGGCCTTATCGCTAAAAAGCGACCTCTTCCAGGCAACCTTAGGGCAAAGGAAATGGTCTAGCGTCAGCATAGGTGTACAAGTTATAACAAATTATTATAATATAATTGTTTTTCTTCCCTTTTTCTCATTCGTATTTTTCGTATTCGTATTCGTATTATTCGTATCTCATTCGTATTTGAAGATATTCAATAATTTTAATTAATTTGCAACTATGAAACGTTTATTAATGACAACAAAAACTTAGTTTGTATGTAAGAAAGGACGACCTAAAAAAGTAATTTTAAAACTATTCTTAAAGGTATGCGATTGGCCGTATAACGCAAACTGCAAATCTACAACAACAACCGCAACCTTTTCAACGACTACTGCTTCAACAGTGACTTCAGCGCCTACAACTGCCACACCATCTACAACGACTACGAAGTTTACAACAACTGAAGCCCCTACGTCAACCACACCTTCAACAACAACCACGGAATTTACGACAACTGCAGCCCCTACGCCGACCACACCATCAACAACAACCTCAACACCCACAACGACCGCAGCATCAACCACTACCACAGTTCCTATAACAACCGCAGTTCCTACAACGACCTCAGCACTTACACCTACCACAGCTTCTACAACGAATCAAGACACAACTGAAAACCAAACTACTGAACCATCAATAAATACAACAACGGAGTATTATCCCACAGCAGAACAGTCAGTAGATACAACAACTGAATATAGCCCCACCACTGTAACGTCAGCAGAGACGACAACGGAATATATTCCTACGACTCATGAGCAAACTACTGAGCCTCCAGTAGAAACGACAACGGAATATATTCCCACGACTCAGGAGCAAACTACTAAGCCTTCAGTAGAAACGACAACGGAATATATTCCCACGACTGAAGAGCAAACAACCGAACCGTCAGTTGAGACAACAACGGAGTATAGTACCACAACTGAACAGTCAGTGGAAACAACAACTGAATATAGCTCAACTACCGTAACTTCAGAAGAGACGACAACGGAATATATTCCTACGACTCAGGAGCAAACTACTGAGCCTTCAGTAGAAACGACAAAGGAATATATTCCCACGACTGAAGAGCAAACGACCGAACCATCAGTTGAGACAACAACGGAGTATAGTACCACAACTGAACAGTCAGTAGAAACAACAACTGAATATAGCCCCACCACCATAACTTCAGAAGAGACGACAACGGAATATATTCCTACGACTCAGGAACAAACTACTGAACCGTCAGTAGAAACGACAACGGAATATATTCCTACGACTCAGGAGCAAACTACTGAACCTTCAGTAGAAACGACAACGGAATATATTTCTACGACTCAGGAGCAAACTACTGAGCCTTCAGTAGAAACGACAACGGAATATATTCCCACGACTGAAGAGCAAACGACCGAACCATCAGTTGAGACAACAACGGAGTATAGAACCACAACTGGCCAGTCAGAAGAAACAACAACTGAATATAGCCCCACCACCGTAACGTCAGCAGAGACGACAACGGAATATATTCCTACGACTCAGGAGCAAACTACTGAGCCTTCAGTAGAAACGACAACGGAATATATTCCCACGACTCAGGAGCAAACTACTAAGCCTTCAGTAGAAACGACAACGGAATATATTCCCACGACTGAAGAGCAAACAACCGAACCGTCAGTTGAGACAACAACGGAGTATAGTACCAGAACTGAACAGTCAGTGGAAACAACAACTGAATATAGCTCAACTACCGTAACTTCAGAAGAGACGACAACGGAATATATTCCTACGACTCAGGAGCAAACTACTGAGCCTTCAGTAGAAACGACAAAGGAATATATTCCCACGACTGAAGAGCAAACGACCGAACCATCAGTAGAGACAACAACGGAGTATAGTACCACAACTGAACAGTTAGTAGAAACAACAACTGAATATAGCCCCACCACCATAACTTCAGAAGAGACGACAACGGAATATATTCCTACGACTCAGGAACAAACTACTGAACCGTCAGTAGAAACGACAACGGAATATATTCCTACGACTCAGGAGCAAACTACTGAACCTTCAGTAGAAACGACAACGGAATATATTTCTACGACTCAGGAGCAAACTACTGAGCCTCCAGTAGAAACGACAACGGAATATATTCCCACGACTCAGGAGCAAACTACTAAGCCTTCAGTAGAAACGACAACGGAATATATTCGCACGACTGAGGAGCAAACAACCGAACCGTCAGTTGAGACAACAACGGAGTATAGTACCACAACTGAACAGTCAGTGGAAACAACAATTGAATATAGCTCAACTACCGTAACTTCAGAAGAGACGACAACGGAATATATTCCTACGACTCAGGAGCAAACTACTGAGCCTTCAGTAGAAACGACAAAGGAATATATTCCCACGACTGAAGAGCAAACGACCGAACCATCAGTTGAGACAACAACGGAGTATAGTACCACAACTGGCCAGTCAGAAGAAACAACAACTGAATATAGCCCCACCACCGTAACGTCAGCAGAGACGACAACAGAATATATTCCTACGACTCAGGAGCAAACTACTGAGCCTTCAGTAGGAACGACAACGGAATATATTCCTACGACTCAGGAGCAAACTACTGAACCTTCAGTAGAAACGACAACGGAATATATTTCTACGACTCAGGAGCAAACTACTGAGCCTTCAGTAGAAACGACAACGGAACATATTCCCACGACTCAGGAACAAACTACTAAGCCTTCAGTAGAAACGACAACGGAATATATTCGCACGACTGAAGAGCAAACAACCGAACCGTCAGTTGAGACAACAACGGAGTATAGTACCACAACTGAACAGTCAGTGGAAACAACAACTGAATATAGCTCAACTACCATAACTTCAGAAGAGACGACAACGGAATATATTCCTACGACTCAGGAGCAAACTACAGAGCCTTCAGTAGAAACGACAACGGAATATATTTCTACGACTCAGGAGCAAACTACTGAGCCTTCAGTAGAAACGACAACGGAATATATTCCCACGACTGAAGAGCAAACGACCGAACCATCAGTTGAGACAACAACGGAGTATAGTACCACAACTGGCCAGTCAGAAGAAACAACAACTGAATATAGCCCCACCACCGTAACGTCAGCAGAGACGACAACGGAATATATTCCTACGACTCAGGAGCAAACTACTGAGCCTTCAGTAGGAACGACAACGGAATATATTCCTACGACTCAGGAGCAAACTACTGAACCTTCAGTAGAAACGACAACGGAATATATTTCTACGACTCAGGAGCAAACTACTGAGCCTTCAGTAGAAACGACAACGGAATATATTCCCACGACTCAGGAGCAAACTACTAAGCCTTCAGTAGAAACGACAACGGAATATATTCGCACGACTGAAGAGCAAACAACCGAACCGTCAGTTGAGACAACAACGGAGTATAGTACCACAACTGAACAGTCAGTGGAAACAACAACTGAATATAGCTCAACTACCATAACTTCAGAAGAGACGACAACGGAATATATTCCTACGACTCAGGAGCAAACTACTGAGCCTTCAGTAGAAACGACAACGGAATATATTTCTACGACTCAGGAGCAAACTACTGAGCCTTCAGTAGAAACGACAACGGAATATATTCCCACGACTCAGGAGCAAACTACTAAGCCTTCAGTAGAAACGACAACGGAATATATTCCCACGACTGAAGAGCAAACAACCGAACCGTCAGTTGAGACAACAACGGAGTATAGTACCACAACTGAACAGCCAGTGGAAACAACAACTGAATATAGCTCAACTACCATAACTTCAGAAGAGACGACAACGGAATATATTCCTACGACTCAGGAGCAAACTACTGAGCCTTCAGTAGAAACGACAAAAGAATATATTCCCACGACTGAAGAGCAAACGACCGAACCATCAGTTGAGACAACAACGGAGTATAGTACCACAACTGAACAGTCAGTAGAAACAACAACTGAATATAGCCCAACTACCATAACTTCAGAAGAGACGACAACGGAATATACTCCTACGACTCAGGAGCAGACTACTGAACCTTCAGTAGAAACGACAACAGAATATATTCCCACGACTGAAGAGGAAACGACCGAACCATCAGTTGAGACAACAACGGAGTACAGTACCACAACTAAACAGTCAGAAGGAACAACAACTGAATATAGCCCCACCACCATAACGTCAGTAGAGACGACAACGAAATATATTCCTACGACTCAGGAACAAACTACTGAACCTTCAGTAGAAACGACAACGGAATATATTCCTACGACTCAGGAGCAAACTACTGAACCTTCAGTAGAAACGACAACGGAATATATTTCTACGACTCAGGAGCAAACTACTGAGTCTTCAGTAGAAACGACAACGGAATATGTTCCCACGACTGAAGAGCAAACGACCGAACCATCAGTTGAGACAACAACGGAGTATAGAACCACAACTGGCCAGTCAGAAGAAACAACAACTGAATATAGCCCCACCACCGTAACGTCAGCAGAGACGACCACGGAATATATTCCTACGACTCAGGAGCAAACTACTGAGCCTCCAGTAGAAACGACAACGGAATATATTCCCACGACTCAGGAGCAAACTACTAAGCCTTCAGTAGAAACGACAACGGAATATATTCCCACGACTGAAGAGCAAACAACCGAACCGTCAGTTGAGACAACAACGGAGTATAGTACCACAACTGAACAGTCAGTGGAAACAACAATTGAATATAGCTCAACTACCGTAACTTCAGAAGAGACGACAACGGAATATATTCCTACGACTCAGGAGCAAACTACTGAGCCTTCAGTAGAAACGACAAAGGAATATATTCCCACGACTGAAGAGCAAACGACCGAACCATCAGTTGAGACAACAACGGAGTATAGTACCACAACTGAACAGTCAGTAGAAACAACAACTGAATATAGCCCCACCACCATAACTTCAGAAGAGACGACAACGGAATATATTCCTACGACTCAGGAACAAACTACTGAACCGTCAGTAGAAACGACAACGGAATATATTCCTACGACTCAGGAGCAAACTACTGAACCTTCAGTAGAAACGACAACGGAATATATTTCTACGACTCAGGAGCAAACTACTGAGCCTTCAGTAGAAACGACAACGGAATATATTCCCACGACTCAGGAGCAAACTACTAAGCCTTCAGTAGAAACGACAACGGAATATATTCGCACGACTGAAGAGCAAACAACCGAACCGTCAGTTGAGACAACAACGGAGTATAGTACCACAACTGAACAGTCAGTGGAAACAACAACTGAATATAGCTCAACTACCATAACTTCAGAAGAGACGACAACGGAATATATTCCTACGACTCAGGAGCAAACTACTGAGCCTTCAGTAGAAACGACAACGGAATATATTTCTACGACTCAGGAGCAAACTACTGAGCCTTCAGTAGAAACGACAACGGAATATATTCCCACGACTGAAGAGCAAACGACCGAACCATCAGTTGAGACAACAACGGAGTATAGTACCACAACTGGCCAGTCAGAAGAAACAACAACTGAATATAGCCCCACCACCGTAACGTCAGCAGAGACGACAACGGAATATATTCCTACGACTCAGGAGCAAACTACTGAGCCTTCAGTAGGAACGACAACGGAATATATTCCTACGACTCAGGAGCAAACTACTGAACCTTCAGTAGAAACGACAACGGAATATATTTCTACGACTCAGGAGCAAACTACTGAGCTTTCAGTAGAAACGACAACGGAATATATTCCCACGACTCAGGAGCAAACTACTAAGCCTTCAGTAGAAACGACAACGGAATATATTCGCACGACTGAAGAGCAAACAACCGAACCGTCAGTTGAGACAACAACGGAGTATAGTACCACAACTGAACAGTCAGTGGAAACAACAACTGAATATAGCTCAACTACCATAACTTCAGAAGAGACGACAACGGAATATATTCCTACGACTCAGGAGCAAACTACTGAGCCTTCAGAAGAAACGACAACGGAATATATTTCTACGACTCAGGAGCAAACTACTGAGCCTTCAGTAGAAACGACAACGGAATATATTCCCACGACTGAAGAGCAGACGACCGAACCATCAGTTGAGACAACAACGGAGTATAGTACCACAACTGGCCAGTCAGAAGAAACAACAACTGAATATAGCCCCACCACCGTAACGTCAGCAGAGACGACAACGGAATATATTCCTACGACTCAGGAGCAAACTACTGAGCCTTCAGTAGGAACGACAACGGAATATATTCCCACGTCTGAAGAGGAAACAACCGAACCATCAGTTGAGACAACAACGGAGTACAGTACCACAACTAAACAGTCAGAAGAAACAACAACTGAATATAGCCCCACCACCATAACTTCAGAAGAGACGACAACGGAATATATTCCTACGACTCAGGAACAAACTACTGAACCGTCAGTAGAAACGACAACGGAATATATTCCTACGACTCAGGAGCAAACTACTGAACCTTCAGTAGAAACGACAACGGAATATATTTCTACGACTCAGGAGCAAACTACTGAGCCTTCAGTAGAAACGACAACGGAATATATTCCCACGACTGAAGAGCAAACGACCGAACCATCAGTTGAGACAACAACGGAGTATAGAACCACAACTGGCCAGTCAGAAGAAACAACAACTGAATATAGCCCCACCACCGTAACGTCAGCAGAGACGACAACGGAATATATTCCTACGACTCAGGAGCAAACTACTGAGCCTTCAGTAGAAACGACAACGGAATATATTCCCACAACTGAAGAGCAAACGACCGAACCATCAGTTGAAACAACAACGGAGTACAGTACTACAACTGAACAGTCAGTAGAAACAACAACTGAATACAGCCCCACCACTGTGACGTCAGTAGAAACGACAACGGAATATATTCCCACGACTGAAGAGGAAACGACCGAACCATCAGTTGAGACAACAACGGAGTATAGTACCACAACTGGACAGTCAGAAGAAACAACAACTGAATATAGCCCCACCACCGTAACGTCAGTAGAGACGACAACGGGTTACAGTCCTACGACTGAGGGGCAAACTACTGAATCTTCAGTAGAAACGACAACGGAATATATTCCTACGACTGAAGAGCAAACAACCAAACCGTCAGTTGAGACAACAACGGCGTATAGTCCCACAACCGAACAGTCAGTAGAAACAACAACTGAATATACCCCTACCACTGTAACGTCATTAGAGACGACAACGCAATATAACCCTACAACTGTGGAGCAAACTACAGATCTTACAACTTCTCCTGAATCCTTAGAAACAACTACAGTTTCAATTATACAGTGTCCACCTGGATCATTTGGGATCTTCCCCCATCCAGAATATTGCAATGCATTTTATGTCTGCCTTGTTGGTGTACCAACATTACACTGGTGTGAGGAGGACAAGGAATTTGACCCAAGTGTGAAAGTAAGTATATTTTGATTAACACATATATATGTATAATAACTTATTTTATTTATTTAATTGAATAGAGTATAAATTGAAGTTAAGCCGTATAATTAATAACGAAAATTATCGAGTTATTAGGATAATTTTGAATCCTTTGTAACATTACATTGACTTCAGAAACGAATATGTGCATAACTTAAAAAATCAGCCCGTAAGGGAATCAAATTCGCTACTGATAGCTTTAATAGAAGTATTCACATCAGAACGGTTTCATTAACATATAAAACTTCCAAAATTACATCCTTATGTTGAATTGGTCTGTTATAGGATTGATTAAAACAATGCACATAAAGATACCTATACCTATAATATTACTACCTATATATAATATTTACCCACTATTGCAGTAGTAAAGTAGTATCTTCAGTAGTATATTGGAAGTTTGCTATTAGACATTAATTGTATTCACAACCTTTTTTTTCAAAGATATACATTTATCACTGATTATATTAAAACAAATAACGATGAAGTAATACTTACATAGTAATAAAGCTTTGTTACAAATTTCATTTTATATGTTACAAATTGTATAGTAATGAAATTTTTTGTAGACATGTGTTGTCATATCAGAAAATGGCTGTTTTGCCTCACAAGGTAAATGGACTCCAACTACACCTGGAGATACAACAACATTATTCAGTCCAACTACTGAGGTAGAATCGACTGAAACATCAGTAGATACAACGACGAGATACTCCTCTACAACTGAAAAACAAACAACAGGAACGTATGAAGCGACAACAACTGAGTATGTTTCGTCAACAGCGAAACAAACAACAGAATCGTCAACAACGACAGAATCGGTTCCAACTACTACGAAACAAACAACTGAAACTTCATTAGAAACGACTACTGAGTCTGCTTCGACAACCTCAGGACAAACAACTGAAACATCGTCGCAGACAACTGAGTATATTTCAACAACAGAGAGTGTGACAACAATATCACCTACAACAACCACAGTGACAACTGGTAAACCCGATACAACAACTCAACATAATATTTGTCCTCCGGACTATTATGGTAATATACCGGATCCCCATTATTGTGACAGATACTATCTATGTATGTTTGGAATCGTGAACCCTCTGCGTTGCCCGTCAGGACAAGAATTTGACCCTGATACTGGGGTGAGTTAAATATTTTTATTTTTAACCAGACAGGTTTGAACCAAAAAAGTTTGAATTTGGTTGGTTTTTATTTTTATGTGTGTACACCGATTACGTTGAAATATCAGATTCGATTTACATTACTTTTTTTTCGATACGCAATATTTGCCATTTGGTCACATAAAAATTAAATCCAGTTTGGCTGAGTAGTTATTAAATAATAATCAGAATCATAAAATAATAAGCATTTTTGTTAATTTGGACGATATATTTTTCACGATACTTTGTTTATATGTACATTGATTGATTAAAATTTTTTAATCGGATTCGCGTGAATATTTTTTTTTCAATGCAGAATAGTTGCTATTTGATAATGTAACAATTTAAGTTCAGTTTGACCAAGTAGCTTTCATTTTATGACTATTTTTGTTCACTTGGATGATGTGATTTTCACGGTACTGTGTTAACGGCTATTTTTAGAGCCAAACAACGAAATCTACTGTAGTCTACCTGATCTAATCTAGAAAAGTTTAAATATAGTTTACAAATTACGTATTTTCTTCACGAAAAAGTCAAAAAAACTTCTTTAAAAAAACGACTTCATAAAATAAAGATCAAAGAATAACTTAAAAAAAACATAACATACAAATAATAGTATTTTATTACCGGTAGTAGGTTTACATAAGACGACGTGTTTCAAATTAAATCTTTACTAAGTTATTATTAGCTTTTTAGTTTTTGAAGACGGGTTTTTTGTCGTTTTAAATTAAAAATACAAATATAACATTTGAAGTTTGGTAATACGTCTATTTCATAGAAGTCATGAATTATAATTTATTGTTTTTTTTTTAAAGGTTTGTGTTGATATATCAGAAAACGGTTGTTTTGCCTCACAAGGTAAGTGGACTCCAACAACACCTGGTGAGGTTACAACAACATTCATTCCAACCGCTGAAACGAAAACAACGGAGACATCAATTGAGACTACCACAATTCCAACAACTGTCGAACAAACGAGTATACCATCAGTGGAGACAACCACGGAGTCTGTTTCGACGACTATGACTCAAACCACGGAAACATCACTAGAAACAACAACAGAATATGTTTCAACTACTGTGCAACAAACAACTGACACTTCTGTTGATACAACTACAGAATTTGTTTCAACTACTGCACAACAAACAACTGAAACTTCAGAAGATACAACGACAGAATATGTCTCAACTACTGCGGAACTGACTACTGAAACTTTAGAAGATACGACGGACTATGTCTCAACTACTGAGCAACAAACAACTGAGACTTCAGAAGATACAACTACAGAATTCATTTCAACTACTGCACAACAAACAACTGAAACTTCAGAAGATGCAACGACAGAATATGTTTCCACTACTGCGCAACAGACAACCGAAACTTACGAAGATACAACAACAGAATATATTCCAACAACTACGCAACAGACAACTGAAACTTTGGAAGATACAACGACAGAATATGTTTCCACTACTGCGCAACAAACTACTGAAACTTCAGTAGAAACGACGACTGAGTCTGTTTCAACAACCTTAAGACAAACAACTGAAACATCATCGCAGACAACAGAATATATTTCAACAACAGAGAGTGTAACAACAATATCACCTACAGTTACAACAACCACAGTGTCAACTATTAAACCTGATACAACAACTCAACATAATATTTGTCCGCCGGATTATTACGGTAATATACCGGATCCCCATCATTGTGACAGATACTATCTATGTATGTTTGGAATAGTGAACCCTTTGCGTTGCCCACCAGGACAAGAATTCGACCCTGAATCTGCGGTGAGTTAAATATTTTTATTTTTATCTTATTAAACAAACAACGAAAGTATAACATTTAAAACTTGGTACTAGCACGCCTGTCTGATCGAAAACATAAATAACATTATGTTGTTTTTTTTTAGGTTTGTGTTGATATATCAGAAAACGGTTGTTTTGCGTCACAAGGTAAATGGACTTCAACGACACCCGGTGAGGTAACAACAACATATATTCCAACCACTGAGACGAAAACAACGGAGACATCAATTGAAACGACCACAATTCCTACAACTGTCGAACAAACGAGTATACCATCAGTGGAGACAACCACGGAGTCCGTTTCGACGACTATGACTCAATCCACGGAAACATCACTAGACACGACAACAAAATATGTTTCAACTACTGTGCAACAAACAACTGAGACTTCAGAAGATGCAACAACAGAATTTGTTTCAACTACTGCACAACAAACAACTGAAACTTCAGAAGATGCAACGACAGAATATGTTTCCACTACTGAGCAACAGAGAACTGAAACTGACGAAGATACAACAACAGAATATATTCCAACTACTGCGCAACAGACAACTGAAACTTCGGAAGATACAACAACAGAATATGTTTCCACTACTGCGCAACAGACTACTGAAACATCTGTAGAAACGACTGAATCTGTTTCAACAACCTTAGGACAAACAACTGAAACATCATCGCAGACAACAGAATATATTTCAACAACAGAGAGTGTAACAACAATTTCACCTACAGTTACAACAACCACAGTGTCGACTGGTAAACCTGATACAACAACTCAACATAATATTTGTCCACCAGATTATTACGGCAATATACCGGATCCCCATCATTGTGACAGATACTATCTGTGTATGTTTGGAATCGTTAACCCTTTGCGTTGCCCATCAGGACAAGAATTTGACCCTGACTCTGGGGTGAGTTATTATTTTTATTATTTTTAAACAAACAACAAAAGTATGACATTTGATATTTGGTACAAACACGTCTATCTCATAGAAAATATAAATTTCATTGTTGTTTTTTTTTTAGGTTTGTGTGGATATATCAGAAACTGGCTGTTTTGCCTCACAAGGTAAATGGAATTCAACAACACCCGTTGAGGTAACAACAACATATATTCCAACTACTGAAACGAAAACAACGGAGACATCAATTGAGACGACCACAATACCTACAACTGTCGAACAAACGAGTATACCATCAGTGGATTCGACGACTGTGACTCAAACCACGGAAACATCACTAGACACAACAACAGAATATGTTTCAACTACTGTGCAACAAACAACTGAGACTTCAGAAGATACAACTACAGAATATGTTTCAACTACTGAGCAACAAACAACTGAAACTTCAGAAGATACAACAACAGAATATGTTTCAACTACTGCGGAACAAACAACTGAAACTTCAGAAGATACAACGACAGAGTATGTTTCAACTACTGCTCAACAAACAACTGAATCTGCAGAATACACAACTACAGAATTTGTTTCAACTACTGCGCAACAAACAACTGAAACTTCTGTAGAAACGACGACTGAGTCTGTCTCGACAACCTTAGGACAAACAGTTGAAACATCATCGCGGACAACAGAGTATATTTCAACGAGAGAGAGTGTGACAACAATATTACCTACAGTTACACCAACCACAGTGGCGACTGGTAAACCTGATGCAACAACTCAACATAATATTTGTCCGCCAGATTATTACGGTAATATAGCGGATCCTCATTATTGTGACAGATACTATTTGTGTATGTTTGGAGTAGTTAACCCTCTGCGTTGCCCATCAGGACAAGAATTCGACCCTGACTCTGCGGTGAGTTAGATATTTTTATTTTTATCTTTTGAATAAACAACATAGATAAAATATTTGATGTTCGGTACTTAAACGTCTATCTCATCAAAAATATAAATTATATTTTGTCTTTTTTTTAGGTTTGTGTTGATATATCAGAAACCGGCTGTTTTGCCTCACAAGGTAAATGGAATTCAACAACACCCGTTGAGATAACAACAACATATATTCCAACCACTGAAACGAAAACAACGGAGACATCAATTGAGACGACCACAATTCCGACAACTGTCGAACAAACGAGTATACCATCAGAGGAGACAACCATGGAGTTCGTTTCGACGACTATGACTCAAACCACGGAAACATCACTTGATACGACAACAGAATATGTTTCAACTACTGTGCAACAAACAACTGAGACTTCAGAAGACACAACGACAGAATATGTCCCAACTACCGAGCAAAAAACAACTGAAACTTCAGAAGATACAACAACAGAATATGTTTCAACTACTGCGGAACAAACAACTGAAACTTCAGAAAATACAACGACAGAGTATGTTTCAACTACTGCTCAACAAACAACTGAATCTGCAGAATACACAACTACAGAATTTGTTTCAACTACTGCGCAACAAACAACTGAAACTTCTGTAGAAACGACGACTGAGTCTGTCTCGACAACCTTAGGACAAACAGTTGAAACATCATCGCAGACAACAGAGTATAGTTCAACGAGAGAGAGTGTGACAACAATATTACCTACAGTTACACCAACCACAGTGGCGACTGGTAAACCTGATGCAACAACTCAACATAATATTTGTCCGCCAGATTATTACGGTAATATAGCGGATCCTCATTATTGTGACAGATACTATTTGTGTATGTTTGGAGTAGTTAACCCTCTGCGTTGCCCATCAGGACAAGAATTCGACCCTGACTCTGCGGTGAGTTAGATATATTTATTTTTATCTTTTGAATAAACATCAAAGGTAAACCATTTGATGTTTGGTACTTATACGCCTATCTCATAAAAAAACATAAATTATATTTTGTCCTTTTTTTAGGTTTGTGTTTATATATCAGAAACCGGCTGTTTTGCCTCACAAGGTAAATGGACTCCAACTACACCCGGTAAGGTAAAAACAACATCTATTCCAACCACTGAAACTGAAATAGCGGAGACATCAATTGAGACGACCACAACTCCTACAACTGTCGAAAAATCAACTAATCCACCTGAAGAACAAACAACAGAAACTTTAGAAAATACAACTACAGAATTCGTTTCAACCACTGCGGAACAAACAACTGAAACTTCAGAAGGTACGACGACAGAATATGTTTCCACTACTGCGCAACAAACAACTGAAACTTCAGTAGAAACGACGACTGAGTCTGTTTCGACAACTTTAGGACAAACAACAGAAACATCATCCCAGACAACAGAGAATATTTCAACAACAGAGAGTGTGACAACAATATTACCTACAGTTACAACAACCACAGTGGCGACTGGTAAACCTGATACAACAACTCAACATAATATTTGTCCGCCAGATTATTACGGTAATATAGCGGATCCTCATTATTGTGACAGATACTATTTGTGTATGTTTGGAGTAGTTAACCCTCTGCGTTGCCCATCAGGACAAGAATTCGACCCTGACTCTGCGGTGAGTTAAATATTTGTATTTTTATGTCAAAACGAAAATTATTAATACTAATTAATAATTCCGATAGACTTCAAAAGCACCTTTGAAGCATCATCTTACAAAATACACTTATGTATTTTAAAGGTAGCCAATACAATATACAATGAATAATATGTTTAAAAAAAAATACAAAAATTATAAATTATTTGGTCAGAACAATAATTCGACCTTTGGTTCGTAGTTGGTTATATAGATTGACTTAATTTTACTTAAGTTAAATTTCTTTTCTAGACTTGTGTTTATATATCAGAAAACGGCTGTTTCGCATCTCAAGGGAAATCAACTACAGTAAAAGAAACAACACCAACAGGCGTGGTCACAACAGATGAAAGTACACCAGAGAACGTAATCTCAACGACAATATCTGAACCAACACCATCGCCCCCTGTTTGCTCTTCTCTTGAGACTGAATTTTTCCCTCATCCAAAGCATTGTGATCAATACTACATGTGTATAGTCGGTCAACCTCATCTTTTGAATTGCCCCAAAGGTTTCGAATTTAGCCCAGAATCTAGGGTATGTATTATTTTATTGTATTCAATATTCTTTAGTGCTGTGTGGTTACGGCATTCAAGAATATAGCCACTGCCTCTTTTACCGTAGGTGTCGTAAGAGGCGACTAAGGGATAACACAGTTCCACTATCACGGGATAACCATCCAAATACAAACTTTGAAATACACAGGTCGAAGACGGGCAGCGGCGTCTTCGGCGCGACAAAGCCAGCCCTGCGGTCACCAACCCACCTGCCCAGCGTGGTGACTATGGGCTGGTGTTTTACATGAGTTAACGCCATTTTTGGCTCGAACTTGTGAAGGTCTATGTTCAGCAGTGGACTGCGATAGGCTGATGTGATGACGATGGTGATTCAATAATCAAATTAATTGATACAAAAGGTGCATTAATTACGAAATAATTTTCAATGATATTTAAATATTTTATTATGAGTGTACTGTTTAATTTTGTTGTAATCAGAACAATTAAGCCTTATTTTTTTTAAACCTTTATAATAACGTTACAGGGATGCGTTGTAATATCTGAAAATGGTTGTTTTGCATCACAAGGTATATGGACACCGACAGAACCGAACGATATAACAACTGATGTTTCTGGAACAACGGATAATTCTGAAACGTCTGTCCTTACCGATCCTACAAGCACAAATGTTGATCTTACAACGGAAGGTAAAACTACTGAAACGTCAACTATTTTGAATCCATCAACAACTGACAGTCAAGTAACAACAGAATCAATAGAAACAACCACAGCAAATATTTGCCCTCCTAATTTCTCGGGAATGATTCCACATCCTGTTCACTGCGAAAAATTCTACCACTGCGTGAATGGCATTCAAATTCCGCTATTCTGTTCTGATGGAGAAGAGTTCGATCCCGATTCACTTGTAAGTTTGTCATATTTTTTTCTAAATGTGTCGTATTTTTTTAAAAATTTAAAATGAGCTCGTTTCAGCCCGTAATAAGCCTCTTTCTCCTTGTTTGAGAAGGATTTGAGTTCAATCCACCACGCTGCTCCAATGCGGGTTAGCGAATATATTCCCTACTATGAGTAAAAATCGTTATAAGGTATACATGATAACAACCGGGACGGACGGCTTAGCGTGCTCCAAGCCACAAGGACTGCACAAACACCCAAACCATGGTATTGTACCCGCGACCGCCAGCGCACAGCCACACACCAGTGCTGTGACCGTTGCGAACACATCGTCATTGAAAATTTAATTGAGAATATTGATGTTTTTCAACTCATTAAAAAAATTAACAATTTTTTGAATACAATCACCGTGCCGTAATTAATCACAGATTGTGGATATGAAAGTAAGACAAATTATGCTTTCAGCAATGCGTTCCAAAATCAGAAAGTGGGTGTAAAAGATCATGGACACCTACTGAATTGCATCCAGTAACAACCGACAATGCTTCTTCAGAAAACGTAAAACCAGTAACGGAGGATGAAAAACTTAAAGACGAAAATAATACTAACTCTACAGTGGATGTAACAACGCCGAGACTATGTCCAATAGAACATTTCGGAAACATACCTGATCCGAAACGATGTGATTGGTTCTATATGTGCACAGCCGGAACTGCTATACCGTTGTATTGCGGAGAAGGATACGAATTCGATCCGAAGAGCGAAGTGAGTGTAATCAATTAATAAATAAACAACTTTGCCTACTTAAAAAAAACATTTTACATGAAATTTAGCTCTGTCGCAGCATTAATACAATTTCATAAAGATAATTTAGTAATGCTGCGACTTATCACTATTATTACAATTACAGTTTGTTTTTTTTAACGCAAATGTAGTTAGTGTTGAAATATAAAAACACGATTAACTTAATAACATTAAATATCATTTTAATCGTATAAATAAAATAGCAATAATTATAAAATATTCCAATACAAAGTATAATAAATATATATAAATAAATAAAAAAATAATAATTACATTATTTCTAGATACATATAAGTACAGATATTACGAATAATTACTTATTTTTTCTATAAATATCTGTTGTTACGTCTTTATTTTAGAAATGCGTTGAAATATCTGAAAACGGATGTTTTGCAAACTCAAATAACAACCAATCGGTTACAAAAACGACGAAAAGGAACGTGAACTTGTCATCAACAGAGACCATGAGAACAACAACTCCAGCAATTTGCGCACCGGAAGATTTCGGTAACGTGCCGGACCCTGATAGATGCGACAGGTTCTATTTGTGTACCGGTGGTACAGCTATACCATTATATTGCATTGAAGGATACGAATTTAATCCCGAAACTAAGGTAATTAAAATCTAGATGTATATAATGGATCAATTTTTTTCGGATTTTATCGCGGTTTATTAAGTTTTTTATATGTCTAACATTTCGGATACTTTATAGCAACCATGGTCATGGGAGGATGAAAAAAAAAATTAGATCTATATTTAACCTTAAACTAACCCTAGATAGTATAAATATATTTTTTATTTTATTTATTTATTTTATAATTTATTTTACACCAGAAATATATTACAAACAAAGCATAAAGATAGTTACAGACAGTGAAGTACAATGGGCGGACTTATGGCTAATTAGCCATTTCTTCCAGACAACCCATACACCCTTTAAACCAAATATACCCTTTTGCGGTTCGATTTATTTGCTTGTAAATGATAATTATATTAATACCAGTCAAACAAGCGACTGATATTATCTTGTCGAGAAATAAATTAAAAGAATAAAAAAAAAAAAAAAGATTTGAGCAAAAAATTATGCTAAGATGTTTTTGAGTTAATACACTTTTTTTCGGATTTCTGAAATATTAAAAACTAAATCATACAGTTTTGGCTGATTTATTTATTTATTTTAGTAGGCATTAAAGAGAAAAAGCAAATAAGAAACAACCAGTGCTTTAGTATTTCGCCCTAAAAACAACTATAATATGAATATATTATACAAATAAAAATAAGTCCATAGTCAATGTTGATATACTTTATATGTATAAGTTATTTATTAAAATAAATTAATAAACCCATCATAGTGAAACGGTAAAGTAGAATAAATGGCCGATGTCAATTTTCCAGAAAGTTACTGATTTTTTAAAAGCTTCAACTGTCAACAATATTAAGATGTAAAGCAGAATTTTGACTATGTTTGTCATTAGTTATCAATTAGTCAGTATTTAAATACAACAACTAAATTAACAATTAATATTACATTTTCAGGATTGTCGCCCTATATCAGACAACGGTTGCACGGCTACAAGACAATAAACTTGGCGAGAGAACGGAAACTGGATGTACGGCCTAAAATGTACAAAAATAAAAATAAAAAACGTCATGTTACATAGGTGTCTTTGTACAAGCGATTACTATGATAATTGATAAAGTTTTAATGACATTTATTTTTGCAAAGGAAATGCGCTTATATTTTGTACGATTAAAAAAAAATATTTATTAATTTGTTGACAGCTGCCAAAATACATCCAATAAAGATAAATATTCAATAATAAGTATTTTACTATCTCGCACTTTTTTGTAAAAACTCTTTTCTTTCGCCTGTATTTAGAAATGAAAATATTACGTTAAAAAACCTACCTCTTAAAATATAGCTATTTTGTGAATGTTGTCAAATTATTTTAAGTTGCCCTTGCTGGTTCTATTATCTATGGACCGTTTGTTTTAGGTTTTTAACATCAATTACTGCGATGTAAAACAGTATTGTTATTAAATTTAAGTTTTTTGTATTTCTCTTGTATAAAATAAAATAAAAGTATTTTCTTTAAAAAACCTTCACCTGATGCTTACTAATATTTATTTGTAACATGACGTTCGTACGTTTGTGTACATTCAAATAATAAAAAAAGTATTAATATGAAACTAAAAGTATTAATAAAAAGGCTGTGTATTATTTATTAATATATTTAAACGATTTTATTTCGTCGTTAAATAATTAAAATATAATAAACTTTTACAATTTTAATTAAGTTTTTATGTCTTTTATCATCATCATCATCATTGTCTCTTCTGTTTTCTCTTTCCTTTTCTCCTATCAACCGTCATATCAAATCATTCATTTTTAACAAGTCAACACATTTCTTTATTGATCTGCATTTAACCTTCTTTCATTAAAACTTCTTTTCATTTAATCTTCTTTTTTCTTATAAACCTAATGCTAATTATTAAATATTATCAATTTGCTTTTCGAAAACTTAACATCTTCTAAGCCTCTGGTATAATTAGTTTAGAATATAAATGTGACTAATGGCACGGTGAGGTCATTCCATTTAAACAAAAACAGTAAAATTGCTAAGCTACATTTAATAATTGCAAATGATTATAAAATAGTCATCATTTAACTGTAGTACAGGGAGAAGAATATTAAAAACGATTTAAAAAGTGGGAAATTACCAACAACAAACACCTTTTTTTACTTTTTATTTAAGTACGTACAAAATATCTTGAAACGATAATTACAATGCTCGTTTTATGTGTATTTGTTTTAAATAAATAGCGAAAATTATTTATATTATTGTTACATAGTTTATTTTAAGATACATATTACAAAGCATTATCTGTACAAAAACTATTATCGAAACTGTTAAGCTTAAACGTTAAAAATCACATTTTTACTGACTACACTTGACTACAGTATGTTATTTATGTTCTCATTTTGTACTTTGAAAGTACTTATTTTACTTTGTTGTTATTCTCAGCAGCTGTCGCGAAGAAAAGTGAATAAGAATCTGTTAGCTCTTGTTGTTGTCTTGTTTTATGAGCTTTGTTGTTTTCGATTCTCCTCATAATTATAATTTTTCGTTAAATTATTGATCAAAACGAAATAATCTAAGTATATCTTTTTTTCTTTTAACGTCTTTAGAACTTTACACTTCGCTTCCGATTCCGGCACGCATTTCTGGAATAAATTAATATAAGTCAAATTTAAGAATCAAGATTCGAAAATGTTACTATTTCTACGTATAATTAATTAAACTTCTAACAAGTTGTAATGTAATTAGATATTATGAAGATATTATGAAGTAAGATCGAAATAAAATTGTTGAAATCACTGCTATTATAAAGTCATCAAATAGTATGACATAAGCTCCTCCGTGAACCTTGAAATTATTCATTAATTAGTGCACGTGAAACCATTGTTAATTGCTTTTGCGTCATTGAAAGAAATTGATGATTTTATTGACGAGTGCCTTTTTTTACAAAGTAGGCAATGATAAATAGTTACCATAGCATATCAACGCCTTCAAGCTAAGCAGCATTCCCAATACTTTGCCGACCATACCCTCACCCCAGGTTGGTGACTAATTTTGTATAAGGCTAGGTCGGAAAACAAACGTACGGCTCACCTGATGGTAAGCGGTTACCATAACTTATAGACGGTTGCAATACCAGAAGCATCGCAAAAGGGTTTTAGACTTCTACGCCTGACTCGTTGAGCTACTTCCCCAGACGGGCTGCTCCAGATTTTGAGCACATTATATCTTGCTGAGCCTTACAAGCATACCGTCCTCCTGATGGTAAGCGGTTAGTAACCTAAGCCCAATAACCCAACCTACCTAAACCTAACCACGAGGATCGCAAGCGCAATTCTGACCCTAAAATATCTGTATAATTAATACTAAATGCATTGTTTTTTCGATCCATTAGGTCGTCTTTGGTGTCAGAAAGATGGCAAAATATTTTACATAAGAGTAAATATAAAAAATATAATAATTCCATAATTATATTATTAATACTTACGAGCGTCTGAAGACTGAATTCAAAGTTATCGTCACATGCGAGTTTCTTTATTTTTCCTTTGATGCATCTGTAGTACAGACTGCAGTTGTCAAGATCGGGATACGAAAAATCATCTATTTCTCTACACATTGGTAAGGTTGCGAGCTTTCGTAGCCTTTCATTTTCGTAATATTCACATGGAGATTCGGTAGGCGGAATTGGGGGTAAGTTATTATTTTTTTTCGTTGTTGTTAAAACAGTTTCTGTTGTCGTGTAAGCAGAATGTGTAGATGGGTCGGAAGAAATCGCTGATGATTCAGTGTCTAGATCAGTAGGTATAATACTAAATATGGTAGGTGTCACATCTGGTTCTGGTTCCTTTGTTGGTACTTCATTTGTTGTTGTTTTATAAGTATAAAATGTGTGATGATTAGAGGATGTGCTATGAACACTTGGTGATTCAGTTTTACGAGAACTATCTGTTGTCGCGGTCACGTCTGTTTCTATTTCTCTTGTTGGTACTTCAGTCGTTGTTGTTTTATAAGTATAAAATGTCGACTGATAAGATGTGGTACTTAAATCCGTTATTGGGTCAATTGTACTAGAACTACGTGCTGTTGACATCATATCAGGTTTTGATACGTTTTTAATCAAATCAGTTTCTGTTGTTGTGGAAATAGCATGTGTAAGGGGATTAGATGACGTTATTGACGGATCAGTTACTAATTCAGTTATTATAGAAGTATACGGTGTTGATATCACATCTGGTTTTGTTTCTTCTGCTGTCGCTTTAGTAGTTGTTGTTTTATAAGTATAAACTGTCGGATAATAAGATGTTGTACTTGAATCAGTTACTGGTTCCATCGTACTAGCCCTATATGTCGATGTCATCACGTTAGCTTCTGTTTCTTTTGTTATCAATTCAGTCACTGCTGTTTCATAAGTAGAAAGGCTATGGTCAGAAAACGTTGTAGTTGTTGGTACAGTTTGTGGTCTGTATGGAGTAGTACTGGATTGTATGTGTTCACTGCTGGAAGTAACACTAGGTACAGTTGTTAAAACAGTCTGTTCAGTTGTTATAACATGCTTGTTTTCTTGTGTTGTCGATATCGAGTCTGTTGGTTCAAAAGTTTCAGTTGAAAATACTACAGTTGTTTGAGGTTCTTCTACCGATGTGTATGCAGTTGTTTTATCATTAATATCAATTTCGGTTTCTACTGTTTCTGGGAGTTCTGTTATAGTACTTAACTCTGGAGTTACTGAAGTAGCTATTGATGAAATGGGCAAAGAAGTTGATAAAGACGACAACATTTCGCTTGTGGTACTTGTAACAATTGATTCTGAAGCACTTTTTGTAGTTGGTATTTCTTCAGTCGTTACAAAAATGTCAGTAGTTGCTTCAGTTTTTATTGTAGTTGGTATTTCGGTTGATTTTGAAAAAATATAATCAATCACTTCTGTCGTTGTAATTGATGGTAATGTTTGGATAGTCTGACTTGTTGTTGAATCTGTTAATGATGTTGTTATCTGATTTGGAATGGTAGCTGGCGTTGGTTCTGTCGATGAAACTTTAGGTACGTTTATTGTTGATTGATCATCTGAGTATGTAGTTGTCGTTCCGTTGGTTGTATCATCAAACAGTATTTCTGTAGTAGATTCGGTTATAAATGGCGGTAATGTATTTCGTGTTGATTGATTAGAGTCTCCCGTTACACCCGTCATTGTATTTTCTGCAGATGTGAATTGAGTGCTAGTTCTTTGCAAAGTAGACCGTGATACCGTTTCACTTGCTGTTGATAATTCTCTTGTTGTTGATGATTCTGTAGTTATGTCATGTTCAATTGTAGACAAAAATGTTGAAGTATAAATTTCAGGTTGGTCACTAGATTCGCTTTGAGATCCTGTTAATGCTGTAGGAGATATATCGGTGCTACCGCTAAGTGTTGTTGAAGAAGGAACATTCGAAAAATGGACTGTAGTAGATTCACTAGTTACAGTCGTTTTTTCTGGTGATAAAGAAGTTGCATCGCTTGTTATTAATGGATTCATTGTTGTAACTGTAAAATCAGTACTTATTGATTGGGTAGTTGAAGATTCTGTTGGCGTAGTTATATCGACTATAGAGGCATTAGGAGAAGGATCAACTGTAGACGAGGTTAGATCAGGTACTGTAGACACTTTACTTGTTTCCGTTTCTGGATTGAGTGTGGTATATAGTAAATCTTCTGATGTAGTTAGTTGAATTGTAGCTGTTTCTTCAGTCATTTCTGTATATCCTTTAGTAGATACTGCTGTAGTGACAGATGGTGACGTTTCGGTTGTTATCGTTGATTCAGTAGTAGTTAATTGTTTAGCCGTACTAACTTCGTTATTTATTTCTGTAGTAAAATGTTCTGTTTCAAATACCGTTGTAGTTGTTACCGGCAATTCATTGGTTGATTCTTGTGAATCAGTGACTGATGAATTTGTAGGTGATGAAGTTGTACTTGCTAATGTTGATTCTGTAGTTGGGTGAGTTGCGTTGGTAGGAGTTTTTGTTATAACAACTGTTGTTGATGGAGAAAAAGTGCTATTTGGAAGAGGGGATAAAGGTCGTCTAGATGTAGGATGCCCGGGTTTTGTTGTTAGGATATTTGGAACATCTGGAACGGGTGGTAAAGTTGGTAAAGTTTTAAATGGGAAAACGAAAGGTATGGATGAATTACAACACACAGCCACTGTTAACGGTTGACAATTCTGAAAATAATGTAATTTGACTGTTATTTGTATACACGAGTAGAACAATAATACTGTTATACAACACTTCAACCTATCGCAGTCCACTGCTGGACATAAGCTTAAACAAGTTGGCGCTAAAAATGTCGTGAGCTCATGTGTTTTGCCCAAAGTCACCACGCTGGGCAGGCGGGCTGGTGACCGCTGGGCTGGCTTTGTCGCACCGAAGACGTTGCTGCCCGTCTTCGGCCTGATATACATAGCAAAGATAAAATATTTGCCAGTTGTTGTTAAATGCCTCACACTCTAGTAGGATATTTTGTGTCATGTGTCCGAAACACACATAACGTATACACAAAACCCGTGTTGCTCTGTGCACAAAACGCACAATTACAACTTAATATGAGTAGCATCCTTATTTATTTATTTATTAAATGGCAACCAACAGAATATACGATATAAATGTTTTAATATATAGTAGTTAGGTAAACAGTGATCATTGTACTTCTTTTTATAGGCAGTGACTACATTCTACTGCTCAGTGTAAATTAAATATAATATATAAAATCACAACAAAATTCATTTATAAACAAAAAAATAAAATAAATAAGCTGTTTGAAAAGCAGTGATGACTGCGACAGCCCATGCTAGGGTAGGTACAAATTGTAGAATTTGTAAGTAACTTCGAACCGATTTCATGTTAATTTTGAAAATGTGTTGGGATTTGTTTCATTGTTATTATTATTTTAATTAAAAGTTTTTTTTAATTCTATTTGTCGTTCATGAACATGCTAAAACGCGCGAAAAAAATTGAGTTTAACATAAAATGTTTGATTTATAACTAGTCGGAAACTTTTGGGAGTATTGTTAAACTTTGTTAAATTTGTTGACACCTGTGACCATGGCATTTAACATGGAAAATAAGTTTATTATATTACAGGTAATGCATAATTACTTAAATCATATTAGAATAAGAATAGAATAAGAATATATTTATTTATTTCCGTATTTACACAACATATTCAAGTAACAAGTGACAAAAAAGGAACAATCAGTTTCTAGGTGTAATTTGAAAGCAATTACTATTATGATCTCTACTTCTCCTAGCTAGGTAGCTATCTGTATTAAGGAGAAGCTATATATATATATATATATATATATATATATATATATATATATATATTAATAGTCGCATTGAAATCATAAAATCTATAATACTTACATTCGATTTCATATCATAATAAAGTTGATCTGGACATGTCCCTAAATACGGTTTTGAGAGCCAGCATACTATAAACGTTTGACAGTCTCCTGGATGAGGTAACGAGTTCAATGTCATATTAGCACAAGGGTTGCCTAAAATTCTTGGTATGCATAACAGGAGCAAGATTAGTAAACGCTCTGTAACAAATTATATAAAAAAATATATTTACCTTTGTATAAATTGAATTAGTTGTTTGGAGAAGCAATAAAATTGTTTAAATAATTATTTTGTAATTTATTTCTTTTTATTATAATTTATATAAAGGTTAATAACAATAATAAAGCTATAAAGTTATTGTCATATATACCTACATTCGAAATTAGTTACATAAAATACATATATACTTAATTAAATACACAATTACATACACATACATACACGCATACATAAATTAAGTGTACATTGCGTGTTTAAACAGAATATTTTTTTGGAACGAAACAGTTAAAAATTCGTGAGTGATTAAAAAACTCTAAAAAAAAAAAAAACTGTCAAAAGGAATTTAAAAAAAAAAAACGTTGAATTCAAAGTACTGTCACACAAAGCAAAAACTACTTGTTTATACTTAATTGTAAACAAATATATTAAAAAGCAGTTTTAAGATAGTTACAGATCATATTGTACAATGGGCGGACATGTATGTTTAGACATTTCTTCCGGACGACCTAATAATAATTTGGTAATTACAAAAAAAAAAAAAAATGTGCACTGAGGAAAATGTATCCAATTTTCTTATGACACGCTTTCTTGTGATTTAGTTTAGTTTTTAAGATAAAATCCTATTCATATACACCTTAGTTTAAAGATATTTAATTTTTTTTTATTAACGTACCCATAGCCACGACCGCTCACACTCTGTAACATAATAAAATAAAACTAATTGCAATTTATTGTAATTAGCGGTAAATCGATCTTAATGACTGATAGCTCACTTTTTCTCCGTAGAGGAAAAAAAAACCAATAAAGCTAATTAAACGAAACAAATTATAATATAAACATCAGTGACAGTTTTATATTTTCACGGTCATTATTAAGGGCCTGTGTCACCAGTAGTCGATAACAGCTATTTGATTTGATTGGATGGTGATTAAAAAAAAGTTTTAAAGGAAAAGTTTATATATTATTCTTTTTAGTGCAAAAATAAAAGCTTGTTTTTTCAAAAAGTTTTACTGCGGCGTTTCTTACCGATTCTTCTCTGCAGAATCTACGTTCTGAATTGGTGGTAGCTTAAAATGACAACCGCTCTGGTGTAATGGTGCATGTGACGTGTTGGCGGCGCCTAAATACCGACGGTCGCGGGTTTGATTCCCGCTCGGAGTGTATATTTGTGTTAATACAAATACTTACTTCCGGTCTGGTTGTTAGTCCTTGTGGGTCTCCCCACCGTGCCTCGTAGAGCACGTTAAACCGTCGGTCCCGGCTGTTATCGTGTACACCTGATAGCAATCGTTACTCATATTAGTGAATATATCCGCTAACCCGCATTGGAGCAGCGTGGTGGATTAAGCTCTGCTACTTCTCCGACATGTGGAAAGATGCCTATGCCCAGCAATAGGATATAACAGGCTGAAGCGTAGCATAGATATTTTATACTGCTCTCAAATTGTTTAGTATTCCTGCAGTGAGTGAGGTAGTCTTAGATCCTGGGAAGAGTCAGGGGTAAGGTCAGCAACGCACTTGTGATTCTCCATTTTTGCCAACATCTACAACCCGCTTCGCATCAGGCTGACCATATCAAAGCGCTTACCAAAAATATAAATAATAAAAAAAGACAACTTTGGCCATCTCTTTAATAATTAGTCATTAATCGTTGTGACGAATTCACAATGTGTAATGTGTGTGAAGTTTTAATTTAGCCGAACCATTGTTATTTCCACGTGAACGGTTGGAAGGAGTCATCGCATGAGATCACAGTTTACTTAAAACAACCGTAAGTTAGAATTGGTAGTGCAAGATGGAATCGTTTTAGCAAGTATGCCTTTTTTACGTGGGGATAATTCATCATGGATCCGGCGTGGGGGCGCCAGAGGGTTATGTCAGACTCCTACTGACTAAAAAAACCACCAAGTGTGAGCAGTCGTCCGCCTGGGTGGGGCGAGATGGGGTCGCGCTAGCATTCGCCACCTCGCCCCGGCGGTTAGCAAATATGCCTAAGCCAGCTTTTTAGACTACATCACTATTTGTATTAATGAAACAACGCTTTCGGTGTGAGTAAGCGAATGAATCACAGACTTTATTGAAGGAAAACTTCTTCATCATCATCACTTCAGCCTATCGCAGTCCACTACTGGACATAGGCCTCCACAAGTTCACGCCAAAAATGACGTGAACTCTTGCCCATAGTCACCACGCTGGGCAGGCGGGTTGGTGACCTCAGGGCTGGCTTTGTGCCACCAAAGACGTTGCTGCCCGTCTTTAAGCACACGACTCCCAAATCCCACTATCAGTCCCAAATACACGTCACGTCATTGTATCTCAAAATGCAACGCATTTTTTAGTAAAACTTTTTTACGCACGCTTGACTTGAGGTGAACAGAGCAAAAGAGGTGCGAGCACATATTTGTAACGAAGTTCCTTACGGCAGGCTTGACATATGACTGGGCGACCGAACTGAAAAAAATGTGATACTAAAACCGTAAGAAAAATATATAACGGAAGTGACAAAAATAAATAAAGACACATGTTTTTTTATTTCACTTAATAGTTTAAGTTATTATTATTATTATTTTGTTTGATTTTATTTTACTGTAATTGTTATTTTCTAAAATACTAAATTTCCTAAAAACCAATCAACAAAATTAAAAAAAAAAAAATCAAGAACTAGAATTTTTTATAAAATTCAAAATTTATTTTCAAATTGTGTTGCTTCTATACTATTTCTTTCTTTCTCTCATAGTTACGTTTTGTATATCTGAGACGCAGTGCAGGCCTATTGTGCAGAAGTTTTACTTCGGTCGTGTTGTCTGAAGCACTATTTTTTTTAAATACGAGGTAAAACCGAGAAGGAAAACTTTTGGAATTAAAACAAGATAATTTCATAAAAAAATTTAATCATCAATCATCATCACTATCATCATCATCACCACTATCACCCCGTGCCTTCATCTTCGCCTCCAGTTCCTTAGCGGGGTTGAACACTCCGCTTGTTTGAGCGTTACAGATGAAACATCTTGTACTTTTTTTGTAGTTCTCTAACGCGCATTTCTCACAGAAATAGTGTTTACACCTGTAAATAAATGCCGTGGATTAATTTTGGCATAAAACTTCTTGACTTGGGGAGTAAGCTGGTCAGTGCGTGAAGAGAGCGTTACGAAAAGCGTGATCAGCGAGGCGAACGGAAATTAAAATTTCATATAAATAATATTGTATTTCATTGACGGGTACCGCCCCTTAGTGATGTGCCACACATAACGATTACTACGATTGTGCCACAGATTACATATAATCGGAAGAAATAAATGCTAATATGTAAATAAGGTGTGATATGGTATTTAATAGGGAAGACAAAAAAAATTGAGGTCAACCTCCAACCAATAAATTAAAATATTAACATTGTATAAAATTTTACTTCGTTCTTTCTTGTGTAGAGCATACAAATAAAACAACTAAAATTGTTTAATTCATTTTATACTAGATTCGTTCGATGAGGAGTTATTTATTTTCATTTTAATAAATATGAAAATAAATATTATACTATATTTTAAACAAAAAAAAAAAATATCGTTAGGTATTGATTATTACGTCCTAGGACATCACTAAAACTTGTCAATCGACGAGTTGTCAAAAGCTATTAATAAAATAGACAACTATAGGTATTTTTATTTTGTGAAATTACGATTCAAAATGTGTTATGTACTTGAATAAAAAAAAAATATATATATATGTATATATATATTTTGCTAGATACCTGGTGACAACAGGGTCTTTAAAACTCCCCCTACATATAAAGCATTTGAAGGGCAGCTCATCGTCACTGTGGATCTCGTAGTCTGAATCCCCCCCTTTTTCCTGTGTACCCTCCATTTCTAACTGCCAACCGTGCTTATAATCTGATCTGTCGTGCAGGAACTTACAGGAATCTGTAACAAAAAAAAATATATATATTAAAAAACTTTTTTCAGAGCGAGAATCGAACCCATAATCCAAGCGCTGAATCAGCTCAATGGCTCAGTCATGTAAAATGTATATTGATTGCTTATACATAATAAATATAGATATGTTTAACATACACACACGGTCATCTGTTCCTACAGTAAGCAACTTAATGCTTGTGTTATAGGTAACAGCCGATTGATATAGCTACATTTTTAAATAAATAAATAACATTATATTACACCCAAACTCGAACGGAAATTGAACCCTCAAATCTAATAGTAGTTAAAAATGAAAATAAAAACAACCATACCTCCAAATCCACAGAATCCCGTCTCCTTGTAATCTTTACATATATCTGGCTGATAGTCCCATCTGTAAGATATATAACAAAATTATTATAATAACTATACCCTACAGACCACTTCTAAGCTACACACACAACACCAGTCCACCAGCAGCAGTGTAGACACGAGACAGGTTCAAAACTAAATGTTAACTGCTGCGCTGTTGGACTGGTACTTTATATATAAATAATATAGTTCCTTATTTTGTCGGTTATGATTAACGCTATTCGACGGATAACGGTATCCATCGGATTACGTGACAAATTGGTGCCTTCAGTTAAAAAAATAATCATTAAATAAATATTTATAACATTCACACAAGGTCGTCTGTTCCTAAGGTAAGCAACTTAATGCTTGTGTTACAAGTAACAGCCAACTGTTATAGGTATATATATATATTTTTTTTCGATTAATACATACATATATATATCCCACTCAGACTCGAGGTGGGAATCAAAACCACCATGTCTCAATTTATAATATAATTAAAAAATATTTTAAAATCAGTGCACACAACAAAATTATGATATAACAAACGTAACAAAATAAAATGAAATTGACAACTCCTTTTTTTAAAGTCGGTTTAGAGAATGTTATTTTATTTAATCCATTACTAAATATTAAATAGAATAGTTAGTAAACGAATAAAAGAAACTAAAATGGTAACACAAGAAATAAACAACAAAGGAAAAATGTACAAAGCCTGCCGATATCACTATGTCATAGCGAAAGTTGCTAGAAAGTGTACAAATATTTTTATTGTATGGGCATAACAATTTAACACAGACCTTAGATACTCTTATATAGCTTAGAAATGGTACAGTTTATTGACATTTCTAGCTTTGCCCCGCTGTGCAAATTAACCGGCGGTGATTTGAGGAAAAAATTGCCTATAGCCTTCCACGGTAATTAGGTTATCCAATACAAACATATTTTTTAAATTCAAATTGACCATTAGTTCTTGAAATTAGCGCGTTTCAATAGATCAACAAACTTTTTAGCTTTATAATAGTATGTACGATTTTATTTTTGTGTTACCCACACATTAGGGATTCTAAACATTTTTTAGCAGGGTTCGCTTAAACCGAAAATAAAAATCATCATATCAAGAATTTCGCTCTAGCGGGTACATCGTTCCATAGCTTAATTGGCTAGAGCGCCGACACGGTCAGTCGGAGACGCGGGTTCGAATCCCGCTGGAGCGGTCCATTTTTGATATGATATTTAAAAAAAAACTGTTTATAATAGTAGTATAGATCTATATAAATAAAAATGAATGTTGCTAAGGACATAACTCGAGAATGGCTCGACCAAATCGGCAATTTTTTTTTTTTTTTGTATATTCCTTAAGACCCACGGAAGGTTTTTTTACAAAAAAAAAAAAAAAACAAAAAGTACTATTAACATTTGACAGAACGAAGTGTGTCCAAGCAGCTAGTAATAAACGAAATATCTTAATAAGGCAAATCAAGACTTGCTCAAAATCAGGAACAATCCGACTGGGAATGTACCTCGACCTTACAGAAGATCACAAACAAATAACAGCTACCAAATAGTGCTGTGTTCGTGTGATGAGTAAGATGGAAAGCTTCTGGACAGGGTAGGAGGCAGGGTCGGCGACACAGCATTGCTTCGGTCTTGCAGGCATCTATATTAACATCATCGAACTCACCGTACAGTTGATCTTAAGTTTGCCGGAGCTCTGATGGGACCTTTTCTCACAAAACCAGAACTAGCATTACCGGCGGCCGTGTCCTGCTTCTTATAATATTGGGCATAATTATTTATACCTCTGTAGACCTGGAAACATACATTACATTAATAAAAAAACACACACACTTTTTTATTTATTCATTATTTTGACTATTAGACGCTAGCAGTCGCAGGATCCCCTCACATTCCAAACATTTGTGTTGGCCATATAGATGTTTGTCGTGGTTTGGACGTTTGTGTATTGAGTGTTTCCGGAGTGTGAAACATTTTTTTATATACATATGTTACGCTCAGACTCAGGACGGGAATCGAATTCACAAGCCTCGTAACAGACTGCAGACTCACTGCAAAACTGTGCTAATAAGCTAGGCGTTGTTAATATAATAAAGATACGCCATACCTTGTCGTCAGCTTGTCCCTCTAGCTCGGCATTGATTTTTTGTGCCTTTTCAAATATGGCCTGAGCGTCTTTATCCTTCTCTGTGTCTAGTTCGTATGTAGCCGTTGCATTTTCACGTTGCTGCTGTACTGATAGCGTTGTAGTTGGAACTTTCTGGAAGAAATATAATTTTAAGTCAAAATATTAATTTGAATAATAATGATTATGTATTTTTTTTTTTTTTATAGAAGAGGGGGCAAACGGACAGTTGGCTCACCTGATGGTAAGTGAAAACAACACCCACAGACACCCGCTACATCAAAGGATTAGCAGGCGCGTTGCCGGCCTTTAATTTTGCCATGTATTTTAATGTCCAGATTTATTTTCTTGTTTAACAAACATCTGATAATTTTAAAGCTAATATTATTAGCCACTTTAATGTTCCATGGTAAAATTATGTCTTATGGCGAAGAAAAAAACAAGATTTATAGTATGTAAATACAAAATCTGGATTGTTTAAAAATTAATAACCACTTTATTTAAGTAGGTTTCAAAATCACTTTTGAATTGTCATTTTATAAATTTATACTATGTTTGTTTTAATAACTAATTTATAGTGAAGCTACCATAGATTCAGATTTTTTTCAGATTCATCGCCAATCTGCAGAGAAGAATCGGCAAAAAACTCCACACATACAAAAAATCGAAATTGGTGGTATTTTCACTTTTAACTGCAATTAAGTAAGATACACACACGGTCGTCTGTTCCTAAAGTAAGCACCTTAATGCTTGTGTTATAGGTAACTAATTAGATGGCGAATGCTAGCGCGACCCCATCTCGCCCCACCCAGGCGGATGACAGCAAAAACGTGGTGGTTTTTAGTCAGTAGGGATCTGACATAACCCTCTGGCGCCCCCGCGCTGGAGGGTATCATGATGGATTTTCCCCACGTAAAAAAAATCTAACTAATACAAAATTAATTTATAAAAACGATTTGAAACTGATTTTGAAGCATATTTGAATGTAGTAATTTTTTAATTTAGATTTTTAATTTAAAGTTTAAGATATACTTACAGGTTCTTCATCATCACTGCTGTTATCGTTAATTTCAACTCTTTGTTTTTTCTCTCCTCCTGTACTCTGTATGTTAGGATTCGCTTTTTGAGGTCTCTTTGTCGGCAGAACAACGGCTGGCTCATCGGAGTCGGAACTATTTTTTTCTGTAACAATTTTAATTCTAAGATTACGCTTCAGCCTGTAATATCCCACTACTGGGCAAAGGCCTCTTTCCCCATGTAGGAGAAGGATCAGAGCTTAATCTACCACACTGGTCCAATGCGGGTTGGCAGATATATTCCCTACTATGAGTAACGATCGCTATCGTCATCACTTCAGCCTACTGCAGTCCTCTGCAGGACATAGGCCTTCACAAGTTTGCACCAAAAATTGCGTGAACTCATATATGTTGCCCACAGTCACCGCGCTGGGCAGGCGGGTTGGTAACCGTAGGGCTGGCTTTGTCGCACCGCAGACGCTGCTGCCTTCTTTGGCCTGTGTATTTCAAAGTCAGCTGTTGGATATTTATCCCGCCATCAGTCGCCTTTATAAGTTCCAAGGTAGTAGTGGAACTGTGTTATCCCTTATTCGCCTCTTACGACACCCACGAGGAGAGAGGGGGTGGCTATATTCTTTACTACCGTAGCCACACCGCTAACTGGCTGGTAACGCCTATCAGTAACTTATGTACATGATAAAATTTAACAATAACTCATGGAACAGGTTCGAAAAATATTACAATTGTTTACACTTTTAAAGACTGATTGTTTTATTTTACTATCTTGCTGTAAATTGTGTATTACAGATATATATTCAGCTTCAAATTTGCATCAAATATAGCAGAAACGATATGAATTAATGAATTATGAGTTGATTTTTATGCAATGTTTTTAAGCAATGCAGTAGACCATGTAAGGAATAACTATAATAAGCGAACAAAAAGCTATTAACTTCAATTATTTTATACTTATACAATACTGTTATTATAAAAACACTTAATTTTTAATATTTAGTTTACCTTCAGAACTAGATGTTTTACGTTTTCTTCCACCTCGGTTTTTGAGATTTCGTTTCTTGAACGATGTTGGCACTTCGACTTCCACATCAGACATTATTAACTCTTAGTAATTATTTAAAATTATTTTAAATTACAACTACTTCTATTTGTAAACAAAAATTGTAAAGAGGTTATGTTCGAATACGTGTACAATTTTGAAGTTTATTACAAAATCTTAGCAATGTATCGATACCATACAATCGATTATTTTTATTAAATTGATTGATTAATATAAATGTATTAAAATGTTTTTTCCTTTTCATTATTTTGTATAACTACACTTATTTACTACTGTAAAATATTTTATAAGAGTTTTGTGTACTTAAATGAATACAAAATGCTATAAATACATATGTAAAGCTTAAAAAAAATTAAAAAAAATTCTCACAGAAATGATTTTTACAATTTATATAAATATTTATAGTTTTTTTTATATGTGATCCAAATATACTTCTCTAATTATATTAATATATATCCAACTATCCAGCTAAAATGATTCTCTGATCTGTGATTTATTTGCAAAACACTTTTCATCTGTGTTTGTTAAAAGCAGCAATGGTAACTTGCACAGTCATCAGTCTTACGAGTCCAAAAACTATATTGGTAATATTTACCTATCCAGTGGTGAAGTTGAATAAAAACTAAAAAGAATTGATAAGTCTAAGAATACTGATCCCGATAATATACCCCCAATATTTTTATTTCACTGCGCAAATTCCTTACTATCTCCACTATCTATTATCTTCAACACTTCGCTCAATACGAGCATTTTCCCTAAAAGTGGAAAGAGGCACGAATTGTTTCTGTTTTTAAAAATGACAATCATAATATTATTGAAAACTATAGACAGATTTCGATTATTTCTACCATGTCAAAGGTCTTTGAGAGTTTGATTTATGAATCTATATTTAAAAGGTTAATAACTACAAACGTTAGCTGTCGCCAGCATGGTTTTTTATCTGGTAAGTCAACAACAACAAATTTATTCGAATATATAACTAAATTAATAAATAACGTCGACAATAAGATGCAGGTGGATGCTATATACACCGATTTCTCTAAGGCCTTTGACAGGGTAAGTCAAAAATTTCTTGTTGACAAATTGAGGGATTTTGGTCTAAGTGATTGATGTGTTGCTTGGTTAGTGCGCATCTTACCTGAAAGATAGATTATTCACGGTAGTCATTGATGGGTATAAATCTACACCTTTTATTTCTTACTTTGGTGTTTCACAAGGCTCCATTTTGGGACTTTCGTTTTTTAATATTTTTGATAATGATATCGCCGCAATATTCAAACAGTGTTTTCTGTTTGCGGACGATCTTAAGATAATTAAAAGTATCGTGGATGAATCTGAAGTTGAACTACTGCAACAGGATCTTAATCGTTTAGTTCGGTGGTGTAAGGAGAATTGATTGTACCTTTGTGCCAAAAAGTGCCATTTGGTTAGATTCACCAGGAAAAAACATTTTGTGCACAGCCAATATTTTATGGCTTCTGAAAAGTTGAGTGTAGTTGGTTCGATACGTGATCTGGGAGTTATTCTCGATAGTCAATTAAAGTTTACAGCACATATTGACAACACAACAAGTCTTATGAGCAGAAGCTCAAATTATTTAATGTTATGTTAGTGGAGTCCCGTAGAGCTGTTTCAGATATGATATTTCTATAGAAATCTTTGAATAATTTAGTTGATAGTCCGGTTATAGTAGAATTATTTAATTTCAACATCCCTAGAGATCTGCTCAGGCAACCATATCCGCTTTTCAAAGTATCGCTTTATAAAAGTAATTTAGGAAAGTACTCAGCACTAGCTAGACTGCAAAGACCCTATAATGATATGTCATCGAAAATCTTTGATTTGGACGTAAATGGTAATGATTTGGGTGTTTTTAAATCAAAATTGATATGCTTTTACAAAGACAATTGACTGATTTATTCAAATTTAATGTTTCAACTTTTAATTTTATCAATTTTATTCATGTTAGTATTTTGGTATGTTTCCTTTTTTATTTTATTTAATGATCTCCTGTGTAAAACATATATGTCAAATTAGATGACTCGTTAGCATTTTTAAAAACGGCAGAACCGTTGGATTTAGGTAAGCCTACGGTTCTGCTAGTACTATCCATAACGTTAAATGAAAGGCGAAAGCAAAATGGAAAATAATGATTTAATTATAATACGGATTTAACTATAAAGGATAATATGTTTCGTGGGTATATTACACTTTACTTTTTACACTACGTCACAAAGAAAAAACAAAATAATAAAAATAATCTAAAACACTAAATCGGTGATTGCTTAAATTTCACTTTAAACTAAAACTTTAAATGTCTCAAAATATAGGACAGAAAATGGACAGAGTTTCCACTACTTAACAATGGCTATCGTTCACTAGCTAATACCAAAAGGAATCTGCCTCTTTACCGATCCAAACACGCTTACGTCAACTCGATTTCCCGCCAATGCACATTGCATCAAGACATTGTCTTACTGCATTCCTATTGGTCGAGGGAGTACACGCATTAGGATCGTTACAATATTAAATTAAGTTATTAAACAAATAAATCAAAGTAGAAATGCATAGAAATCATCATCATCATCTGAGGCATTACAGCCGCGGGTGGGCCTTAGCCTGGTCCAGCAAAGCTCTCCAGTCCGATCTGTTAGAGGCTTTCCTTCTCCAACTTGTTATTCCCAAGGTCTTGATGTCCTGTTCGACGCCGTCCAACCATCTGAGCTTGGACCTTCCTCGACTTCTGCGGCCCTCCGGTCGGCCTTCTAAAAGGCGCTTGGGTACTCTGGCCTCGTCCATTCGCAATACGTGCCCTGCCCAACGCAGGCGCCCAATCTTTATGGTCTTAATTATATTTGGCTCATCGTACATTTGGTATAGCTCGTGGTTATAACGCGTTCGCCATCTCTCATTTTCCATCACAGCTCCGAAAATGCGTCTTAGTATTTTCCGCTCAAATACCAACAAGGAATTTTCGTCTTTTTTGCTCAGCACCCAACATTCGGAACCGTAGGTGAGTATGGGCCTTAGTAAGGTTTTGTACAAGAGAAGTTTTATGCTTCTTGAAAGGAGTTTCGAACGTAAGTATCTTAGTAGTCCGAAGTAGCACTTGTTAGCCGCCATTATTCTTCTACTTATTTCTGAAGACACATCGTTGTTATCGGTTACCAAGGATCCCAGGTATACGAAATGATTGACGCTAGCGAAGGTGTTATTGCCAATATTAACTCCTTGTAGTAGGGTTTGCTGGTCTTTTGACGCTTTCAGGTACTTAGTCTTAGCCATGTTAATTTGAAGACCGGCCTCCACAGCTGATTTTTCAAGAGCAAGGTATGCACTCTCCATTGCAGGTAGAGATCTTCCTATCACATCGAGGTCATCCGCATACCCTAGAATTTGAACAGATTTGTGGTAGATAGTGCCTTTGGTCTCGATCTTTGAGTCGCGAATACACTTGTCGAGAGCGATGTTGAACAGTAGGCACGAGAGCACATCCCCTTGTCTTAAGCCGTCATTGGTTCTGAACGGTTCTGATACACTTGTTTGAACTCTGACAACGCTCTGAGAGTTTCTAAGAGTCATCTCCGTCAGGCGCACGAGCTTTGTTGGGATGCCGATCTCCATCATAGCCTGGTACAGGAAACTTCTGTGCACATTGTCATAGGCAGCCTTAAAGTCTACGAAAAGGTGGTGAGTGTTCACGTTGTATTCAAACGTTTTCTCAAGGATCTGCCTAAGCGAGAAGATTTGGTCTATTGTGGACCTGTTTGGACGGAACCCACACTGATACTCCCCCAAGCTGGATTCTACATATGGCTTTAGTTTATTGAAAAGCATATTGGCAAAAACTTTATAACCGGTGTTCAAGAGAGATATGCCTCGGTAATTATTGCACTCCAATATGTCGCCTTTCTTATGTAGGGGACAGATAACAGATGTATTCCAATCATCAGGCATTTTTTCATCATTCCAAATCTGGAGAACCAGGTGGTGAAACTCCTTCTCGAAACCAGTTCCGGCATACTTTATAAGCTCGCCTTGGATATCATCTATTCCCGGAGATTTGTTATTTTTACTGAATTGAATGGCTCGTATAGTATCTTCTATGGTGGGGTACAAAGATTCATCTGTCTGTTGATCGTTTAGTAGAGCCTCAGGTACTGGTACAGAAAGTGGACGAGTCTGCACTGAGCTGTTAAGGAGTTCACGAAAGTATTCAGCCCATCTTTGAACGATCTCATCCTTATCATTAAGTAGCTGTCCAGTCTTACTTCTACACGCTGTGGTTCTGGGTTTGAATTCTTTCCGTCCCCTATTCACTTGGTTGTAGAAGTTTCTAGTTTCTTTTTGCGTGTAACTAGATGCAATCTCCCGCAGTTTTTGTTCTTCGTACGATCTTTTCTTTTTCTTATGTAGGTGTTTTTCTCTTCTTCTTAGCTCCTTATAATCTTCTCTACGCCTGCGAGTGTACTTCTGTTGCATTAATCTGTATGCATCATTTTTCTCATTAGTGACCTTCTGACATTCATTATCAAACCAGTCGTTACGCTTCAGTTTTTCCTCAAATCCCAGAATCTCACCAGCGGCCTTATATAAAACCTCCTTAAGTTTCCGCCAGGTGCTATCAGGATCGCCAGTGTTGTTGCTATTTCTTTCGCCCACTTTCATAAGTTCCCTGTTAACTGTGTCCATATATTTGTGTCTGACATCCTGCTCGCTCTTTAGCCTTGTTGTGTCAATCTTTTTCGTTCTTACAGTTTTGGTGTACTTGTAGCGTGATATTCGTGCTCTTATTTTGCATACAACAAGATGGTGATCGGAGTCGATGTTTGCTCCTCTATGGCTTCTGACATCTAAAAGATTAGAGCAGTGTCTCCCGTCTATCAAAATATGGTCTATTTGGTTTCGGGTGACGTTATCCGCGGAGACCCACGTTATCTTATGGATATTCTTGTGTGGAAAGCGTGTGCTGCCGACGACCATTCCTAGGGAAGTTGCCAAATCAATGAGACGTATGCCATTGTCGTTAGATGTTTCATGTAGGCTGTGGGAGCCTATCGTTGCTCGATACATACTTTCTCTTCCTACCTTTGCATTCATATCTCCAATTATAATCTTGATGTCACCTTTGGGAGATTTAGAATACACGCCCTCCACACCAGAATACCATCTTTCCTTCTCTTCTAGGTCAGTATCTTCCGTCGGAGCGTGCACATTAATGATTGTGTAATTTTGAAATTTACCTTTAAGTCTGATTTTACACATACGTTCATTAATTGGTTGGAAATCAATTACAAGATGTTTTAGGCGTTTGCTCACGACGAAACCCGTTCCAAAGGTATGGTGTTTTTCATTACAACTATAATATACGGCGAAATCTGATTTATTAACAATGCCATGTCCCAACCATCTAAGTTCCTGAACCGCTGTTATATCAGCCCTGTGATTTGCAAGTTGTTGACATAAAAGTTGAAGGCCCGCTGGTCTGTACAGTGTTCTTAAGTTCCATGTACATAAGGAAATTCGTTAGCCATTATTGAGTAGCCAGGTCGTTGGTTTAAAATCCGGTCCGTAAGTTTTGCTTTTCCTTTCATAATCGTTTGTGTTCAGACGAGTGGGTGATTAACCCCCTGCGTCCTAGGCCTTTAGTGGGGCTGCCACTTTTGAGCTCAAGACCTAGCTCCGTTTATTTTCAGGTATCGTCCCTTCCGAGTTGAAACCAGTTTTAAGGCGCCGGTTGCTCGCCTTCGCCCTTTGTCCTTAGCATCTGCGCTCTGAGAAAGGGATGGTGATCGTACTTAGAGTACGGGCGCAGAAGGTCCCAGGGGGTACGACGTGGACGTGGACAGATCGGACTGGTTGGTACCTGCATACTTATGCTCCACCATCAGAGCACTGCAGTCAGAAGACGGGCTTTTTATAGAAGACACTAAGCTCGGTTCTTAGCGCCCCCACCCGTACCTAATACCAACTTCACCCCTCAAATGCATAGAAATGACTTCTAAAATTACAATAATAATTTCATGTTAATCATTCAGCAATTTAAACAGCGAAAGCATTACATAAAATAAATAGTAACTAAACAGGTACTTACTTCAAAAAGTTACAAAACAGATAATCAATTCACTAAGATGGCGTTCATTAATTAAAAACATTTAAAAATTAAATCTTAACTTAATAATTTGAAAACAATTTTATAACTTTCCGCGGCGACATATATTAAGTATATTAAATTTGGAATGTGAATCTATTTCATTTTACGCATATGGTCTTGGCTAAACTAGCTGCGCTGTTTAATATTTTTATAGTTGTCTTTAATGAATTTCTTATATTATCTTTATTTTCCTTATAAATGCATTTTTATGATTTTTTTTTTATTTTAAATTTAATTTACACAATAATATAGCATGTAGTGACTGCCTATAAAAAGAAGTACAATGATCATTGTTTACCTATTAAGTATGTATTAAAACATTTATATTGTATCTTCTGTTGGTTGTCTGATAAATAAATTATTCGATTATATTATTTTGAGGTATCGATAACATGAATTCGATTATTTATTCTTTAACAAGTATCCGATATTTTATGACAAAATAATTTGAAAAAAAAATCGTAGTGTTCTCTACTCTTCTATATAAATAATAATTGTATTTGCTCGCAGACGAAAAAAACCGACTTTAATTACATCGACAATTAATACAATGTAAGTAGACGAAAAAATAATCAAGTAAATACGCGATATCAAAGATTACGAGAAAAGTTGTTATCAGATCTCGATGAAATTTAAATGTGACCACATGATAAACATCAGCTTACGTTTAAATTAAAAATCATCAAAATCGGTACACCCAGTAAAAAGTTATGCGGAAAAAAAGTCAAGTAAAAACGCATTATTACGAGTAGATATAACTCAAAAAGTAGTTGTTAGATCTCAAATAAATTTAAATGGGACCAAATAGCATACACCAGCTTTCGATTAAAAAAAATTGTTGTTGAAATCGGTTTACCCAGCTAAAAGTTCTGAAGTAACACACATATAAAAAAAAATACAGTCGATTTGATAACCTCCTCCTTTTTTGGAAATCGGCTAAAAATGAATGTTGCTAAGCGCATAACTCGATAAAGGCTCGACCAATTCGGCTATTTTTTTTTTATATGTTCCATATGGCCCACAGAAGGTTTTTATAGCAAAAAAAAAAAAAAATTAAAGCCATCAATTATTGACAAAACGAAGTCCGTTCGGGCAGCTAGTAATTGAATATTATTGTTTTTTAAACGTACCTACTGAAATTTGGTTTTAAATTTTTTTTCGTTGAGAACCCCCAGTTCTACTTCTAAAACCTTATTTAAGCTGGTTTTATTATTTTATTCGACTACAAAATAGGAAACGATTACTTAAATATAAAAGAATTCTAGAATTTTAAACAAAGCAAATTTTGAGATGATGGCGTTCCTTGCACTCTCTCCTTGGCTCTCTTATCCTTGTTTTATGCGTCAATCTCAATGGCCCTTTCCGATTTGGATTTATATCTCAGACATCCACGTAAAGTACAATCATGAGTATAAAGCACGCTGTCGAGTTTTACACGAGCAGAAGGACTCCTGTTTATGACTTCTTGGATCTATCGAAAGCATTTGATCTGGTCATGTACAACATTCTGTGGAACAAGCTGTAGCAGGTGGGAATATGTAAAGTGAGCACACTAGTACTCGAAGCCAAACAGGTTGGAACGTGCGGTGAGACAGGTGAGCTTGAGCTCACCTAAGCTTTTTAACCTGTATGTTAATAAGCTGATCGAGAGGCTAAGCAACATGAGAGTCGGGTACCATATTAGTTGCGTATGATACAATAATATCAGCTACGCGGATTACATGATGCTGCTTGCCTCATCTGTCAGTGCGATCAGGAGGATGCTGGCTTTTTGTGAGTCATACGCTGAAGCGCTTGGATTGGTAAACAGTAACAAGTTAAGTTACTTACCTAGTCTTCAAGGCTGACAATAAACTATCGGAAAATGTACCCCAACTAAGTAAAACGGCTCACATCGTGTTAGAGTACATCAGTTTATGTACGTAGGTATTATAACATTGTCACACAAGGCCTAAATGACGATGTTGATATTGAACAAGAAGGCAGGGCGTTGTCGATCTGAGCGAACATATTGGAGATTTACTTCTTGCTCGGCTCCAGTACTTTCTTTTATACGAACAGTGTCACCCACAGGGTTTAGCTATACTTAGAGGTTAATATAACAATTCCAAATATCATAATAATGGGATTACGTTGTGAGTTCATAGATTTTTGTTTAAAATTATATGTAAAATTATTCTATACAAAAACTAAGTTCACCTATTTCTTATAACACGCAATGAATGCTAATATAATTGACACTTTGTAACATAACTCCAAAAGAGCATAAGGCGTAAGTATGAAATAAGACTATTAAGTCGTGTGTTTGTTCGTTGATACAATTTATGAAGAAGAAAAGGTAGTATCTTTTGATACAATTATCTATAATATAAAAATGAGTCGCTGAATGTGTTGCTAAGCACAAAACTCGAGAACGGTTGGACCGATTTCGCTAATTCTTTTTTTAAAATGTTCCTTGAAGTACGAGGATGGTTCTTACGGAGAGAAAAATTCTAAAAAAAAAAAATTTTTAAATTTCCTGAAAAAGTCTAAAAACAACACTTTTCTATACTCCCATACAAAAGATTTGTGATAATACTTAAAAGTCAATTTGAACTTTAATACCATACGATAAAGTTTGTGTTAGGCGATACGAAGCTCGCCGGGTCAGCTAGTTTATAATAATTTTAGGTACATCTGTGCTGTGACTTTGTGCACGATACTCGCAAAAGTATAGTGCCTGTGTGTATGTGTCTAAAGAGTTTCAGTTATACGAGTCTTTTCGATTATGACATTTCAAAAAAAAAAAAAATTGTCTGTAAAGTCTGTTTAGTAATTAGTCATTTAGTAAAAAGCGGTTATTTTAATAATACAAACAGACACTCCAATTTATTTGTATAGATGCTGTATTTTGTGTGAACACATCAAAAAATTTGTTATTCAAGTAGGCTTCAAAGGCACTTTTGAATTGTGAAATTGTCATTTTAGACAGTATTTTCAAATTTATATGTATATATATATATATATATATACATTTAACTGTAATGTAGTTGATTTTTATTTAATAAACATTCCTTTAATTAAAATTTAAGTTTAAAATTATTTAAAACCGTTTATACATACAATTTACCGTAATTTAAAAATTAAGTAACATCTCAAACCAAATCACGGTGTAAGGGAAAACGCGAAACAATTTTGCACATAAGACCTTTTAAAGATTAGATGTTAAAAATAGTATACTACTTTTACGAAGCCAATGATTTACTTGCAAAACGTCCTAAGTCACACTAAAATACAACAAAGATTTGCTATTTTGTAAATATGATCAATTTTGTGTTGGTTTTAAAATGGTATACCACTTATTTTGAATCAGAATCAAAACGTCGTATGTCCTATGGGAATCTTAACGAATACGACTTTTTCGCGATTTGCCAATTTTTTGGAAAGTTTTTAGATATTTGACTTTCGTTTACGAGTGCATAATTTGTAATTTCACGTTCGATTTATCTGATTTCTCGATAAAATTGTTGTTTTTGGTATTGACATTTTGAAATCTTAGTAAAGTTTCGTCACATACGAACCGAAGGCATCTATCATTTAATTTTATGACGTACCTATTACCAGTCTGCAGCTCAATAGCTGGGCTAATTAAGCTTCGTTACTTCTCCTCAATATACTAAAAATCAGTTTCACCATTTGTTAATAAAGTTTTCTTTAACAATACTTGAACGATAATAGACTTTGCAGGAGGTAGAATAAGCCATTAGGACCTGTTACCCCTCAATGAATAAACATTAAGATTCGCAGTTGTAAATAGATATACCCTATAAATAAAGTGGGTGTCGTAAGAGGCGACTAAGGGATAACATAGTTCCGCTAACACCTCGGAACTTAAAAAGCCGACCGGTGGCGGGATAACCATCCAACTGCTGGCTTTGAAATACACAGGCCGAAGACGGGCAGCAGCGTCTTCGGTGCGACAAAACCAGCCCTGCGGTCACCAACCCGCCTGCCCAGCGTGGTGACTATGGGCAACACACATAAGTTCACGCTATTTTTGGCGTAAGCTTGTGGAGGCCTATGTCCAGCAGTGGACTGTATAGGTTGTAATGATGATAAATAAATTGGAATTCAATGGTAGAAAAGAAAAATAGTTTATAAATTTTAGCTGAGGTTGGGGCACAGCAGGAAATATTCTGCTCGAAACTTGAAGCACCCTATCTGAGGAAGTAGCTCGTCTTTACAGAAGATCACAGCTAAATGATACTGGTTTCAAGCCGTGCTGTGTTCCACATACCATAATATCATTATTAGCCTCATTCCGTCTATTGCAGACGATTTAGATAGTGTCAGACAGACACTGTGTCGCCTAGGACACTCTTCAGGAAAACGCAGAGTTGCCTAAGCTCTGTGCCACCTTCGCGACCTCACTGGCTAGGCCCACAGGAACGACGACGAGTCGATACGTGTGGAGCCAGTTCGGCTGCAGGAGTCTTTCGCATTTTAGAGCTATGCCACGAATGCTTGACGGAGACTCCCGGGTTTCAAATGAAGTTTTCCTTCTCCAGGACTCTGATGATTTTGAGCCAAGTTTATCCCTCGGTCGTCTTTTACGACCCCCACGGGAAGAAACGGGGTGGTGTTATTCTACTCAGCTGACAACACACGGCATATAATATCATTGAACTGTACTGAATTCAAAGATTCTCTTTAATGGTCTATTTCTTAAACGTCCTATTTTCCTATAAATAAGAGTTAGAAATTTAGAACTCTTAGAGCTTAGAGCTTAGCAGTGACGTACCAAGCTTAACTCTCGCTCAGGGCAAAATACCCTTTTTAGCCCCCCCCCCCCCCCCCCTTATCTAAAAACCTTTCATTTAAAAACCATATAATATGTCCAGCAATTTTTATTTTCGGACCATTTGGCACCCTTTTGTGTGTGACTCCTGGGGCGTGATGGCCCCCTCGCTACGCCACTGAAGCTTAGTATTATTTTTATTAAGTCTGGCAAATACTTACCGTACAAGGTGAAGGTGACAATCATAAAAACAATACCTTTTGTGATTGCAACTGGAATCGAGATCTCTATGTGGACATACTAGACTAGTGGACTATGAGCTGTTCTGAGCATGTCTTTTATTTTGGGTAATCATAAAACATGAAAAAGAAATGTCGATACACGATTAAGAGTAGATATCGAGAATTAATAATAAATACTCTTTATTGTACACTACAAAGAAACGTTACAAAAAGGAATACATACGAAGAAACATGTACAAAGGCGGTCTTATCGCTAAGAGCGATTTCTTCCAGACAACCTTAGGGTATAGCACAGGGCGTATAAAATGAGAATTGTTTACAGTTTTAGTTATTGCCCACATACAGTGATTTGGATTAGGATTATATTATTCTATTAATAGTAATGTATTATAATGAAACAAGTTTTTCAGGTTTTATAGTGGTTTATTAGCTTATTTACATGCCCGACGTATCGGATACTTTACAGCAACCCTGGTCACGGGATGGTGAGACTTCAAAGAAAAAGTTGTTCATTATAATGAGTGAAAATCGCGTAAAGATTAGAAAACAATAGTAATGTTTATTATTAAAATTGGTTTTTTATGAAAAAATATTTTATAAAAAAAATTAGTGATTTAAGAGTGTGATAAATTTATACAAATTTTACATAGAAGTGTTTCTTAGTTTTTACATTTATTCTAATGTTAGCCCTATATTTTAAGATTGTTTTCTAATATTTACGCGAGTTTTAAGTTACTTCAAATAATAAAAAACTGAAATTCTGGGTTTCATTTATTAACGGACTTCAAAAAAGGAGGAGGTTACTCATATATATATTTTATGTATGTTCGGGGATAACTTCGTCGTTTATGAACCGATTTTGAATATTATTTTTTTGTTGGAAATGAGATATCCCGAGGGTGGTACTATGATAAGAAAACCAGGATCAGATGATGTAATCCTAGAGAAATCCAGGGGAATCCTCGTAAATCGTAGTGACGACTATTGCGTTTGTTATTTTTTTTTTTGTCTACCTACGTTATATTACTCGTCGATGTAATTGAAGTAGGTATTATTTAATACCGTGTTAATTTTTTTTATAACAAAAGCATATTATAAATTTTATTTATAAAATGTGTTGATAATTTCGAACTTGTAGTAATTTTATGTTGTTTTTTTGTGTTAATTAAATAAATATCGTGTGTTAAATAATTTATGTATCAAATGTTACGTTTCAATTATCATTTGTTAATGACCGACATTGATATTTACTATGTAATCGTGTTAAAAGAAATAGTTATATATATATATATTTTTTATTTTTTATTTTTTTGCGTGTGACATACATTATACAACGTAATATATGCATACCGATAATTACAATTCGTCTTTACCCGCGAGAACATAAATTGATTATAATGTTTTTTTTTTTTAATTTAAATTCTAAAACCTTCTGTGCTGTGTGGCTACGGCACTAAAGAATTTAGCCACCCCCTCTCTTCCCGTGGGTGTCGTAAGAGGCGACTAAGGGATAACAAGGTTCCACAACCATCTTGGAACTTAAGAAGCCGACCGATGGCGGGATAACCATCCAACGGGCTTTGAAATACACAGGCCGAAGACGGGCAGCAGCATCTTTGGTGCGACAAAGCCAGTACTGCGGTCACCAACCTGCCTGCCCAGCGTTGTGACTATGGGCAAAACACATGAGTTCACGTTATTTTTGGCGTAAACTTGTGGAGGCCTATGTCCAGCAGTGGACTGTATAGGCTGTAATGATAGAAACCAGGGCATTTGGTGCAGCGGAGGATCGGTATAACGATTAAACGGGAAAATGATGCCAGCAATCTTGACACCATTGAACGCTAACATGGTTTATACCACAATTACTTTAATAATAATAATAATACTCTTTATTGTACACAATAACATATTACAAATAAAGAAGAGTGTACAAAGGCGGTCTTATCGCTGAGGAGCGATCTCTTCCAGACTATCTTTGGGTATATAGGACACAGCGTAGTGAAAGCTGTAGGGAAGTGGACACAGAGAAGTGACAATTTGTGTTACTTCTGATTTCGAAAATAGGATAAGTTATTTATTTAACTGTATTTTTTGTCTTACATCATTACATTGTTTTTAAATTTAAATCTATCAGCGTTCCTCTACTATATTATGTATGTATTACACATGTAAACTTTCCTCTAGAATCAGTCTATTTACTAAAGAAAACCACATCAAAATCTGTTGGGTATTTTTAAAGATCTAACTATACAGACAGCGGGAATAGACTTCGTTTTATACATACTATGTAATGGTACCGTCTTTAAAATAAACAATAATTTATTAAACATTATACATATTTACAGTTCACAACTTAAGAACTAAATATTTACAGATTAGTTTTGAGACAAATCATGTCCGCGTGGAATTGTGCCAAGAATGCTGGCAGCATTTCCGAGTTGAATCGGTATGCCGATTTTAATAAATAATAAAATCATATTGGCCACAGCATCTATAGTAGATGATTGTTGCAGTGCTAGTGAGTTGGTAGGATCCCACATCGTCGTTGATGGTTATAGAGCCCTATTGCGGCCCGGCATTTCTTGCCACATCGATTGCAAAATCGCGAATCTGCTGGAGGAGATGAGGCACAGAGCAGTTTTTTCTACTTAATATTCTCGAGCCAGTCTTCGTCATGCTTGGCAACTCCAATTTTGATGTCATGGCACCATTCAGATCTCATTTCAGCGCGATTTTCCCAGCATTCGGTCGGGATTCCAAAGCTGATCACATCCCGCCTGCAAGAGTCTTTAAACCGTAGTATTGGGCGCCCTGCGGGTCTCTTCGCGTTCGCTATCTGACCCAGCATTACTTAGCGTGGAAGTCTCTCGGGGGCCATTCGATGTACGTGGCCAAGCCAACGCAATCTACGTTGTTTAAGCATTGCGGTGTTGCTACAGCAGCCTGTCTTTGAGAGAACTGCCTCGTTGCTCACTAAATAATAAAATAATAAATATAAATAATATAATAATCTTTAATAAATCAAAACTAAAAATATATTTTTTAGTTACAGAATTCGTAAGTTACTATTATGTATTTGACTTTATAGGAGACCTTAAAGGACAGAAAAAAAATTATTATACATAAACTAATTTTCACAACGTAAGTTATTAGTTTGATGACAATATGATAAAAAAACGTTTTTTTTATGTTAGAGGTTATGTTGGGGCATCTCAAAAAATCAAGACAAGTAATTCGTATTTCGTAGGTTTCATTTACTCATTGAATGGCAATTTTTAATCGCTATGCAATTAAAAAAAAAAAAAGATAAAAAGTACATGTCTTATCGCTCCACCCTAATATATATCCAGATGCTCATTTAGGTACTGTAACGACAACCTTATGCTAGAAAGATCCAAAAGAAACATCGGGAGCGGAAACATATAGTAGGACAAATAATAATTATCCTACTAACAAATAGCTATTATGTAATTTATTATACAAATAATGTACCTAACACACATCTATTACTCGTAGTTCAAATGTTCGGCATAGATAGATAAAAATATTTGTTATTCATGAATAAATTAAAAATTACGAGTTAGACTAGGACTGTCACGCGATTTTCCCTGGATTGGTCCTAGATTAGAGGGAATCCTGGGACTTTGAGAAGATTTGGTAGAAAATAATTAGATCTGGACACTCTCTACGTATAGTAAGTCTTACAGTAATGTTATCACAACTTATGATATTTATCTCTTTTCTACTTTATCTACATATATAAAAATGAATGCTTGTCTGTATGTCCTTTATTGAATCATAAACTATGCACTTGATCATGTCATGATCTTCAGCAAAGGGTTGTGCATGAGCCCACAAAAGCTATAGAGTTGGTACAACTAAAAAAATAAAATAAAAAAAGCGTCGCAACGCGTGGGGAATACAACTAGTTTTTAATAAAACTAGGTGGTAAGAGGTTACTGTAGCCTATAGACGCCTGAAACCCCAGAGTTATCGCAAGCCCGTTGCCAACCTTACCCTCAACCCTCCCTAGGGGCTTACTTATCACAGAAACACAACAATGCTTGAAAGCTTATTTAGCCGTGGTCTTCCGTAAGGTCGAGGTACTTCCCTAGTCGGGCTGCTCCAGATTTTGAGCAGGATATTCCCTACTGGAGTCAACTTTAGATACTGCTACTTCTCTTATCTACTCTCTTTTCTACCCTTTCTTTTTCTAGTCCAATTTTTATAAGCTTTAAAGAATGAATATATGTATGTAAGTGTGTAACACTTTTACGCAAAAACTGCTAAAACGATTACGATTAACCTTAGCAAGAGATAGCAAGTGCTACGTTTTATCTTGTAATACCTAAAGAATTGGTAGTTACGATAAAAGCTGACACTACGTCAATTAAACATATTTTAAAACGATGACCTCTCATCAGCAGATGACGAAATACCAATATACAATTGAATTAATATATAATATTTTTAAATTTTTGCTGTATTTTGTAATTCTGAATATTAAAAATTCTTTATGTACCTATTCCACCAGTTGTGAATAACGGTTTTTCATAGCTGACGGAATCCGACGGCGCTTTTTTACAGGATAACGGTATCCATCAGATAGACGTTTTTGACGTATTATTCTTTTTTACCATCAAGTTCCACTGTATTTGTGAGATATTCTATTTGCAAATGTGAATCTAAGAGTTTCAGTTTATTAATTGAGGAGAAACAGGTCCTACCCTATTCTACCTCCTGCTTTATCTATTCGTAACTTATTTGTCAGATAAATTTTACCTATAACCGGTAAACAAGTTCTTACTGTTGTAAAGTTACCTTGACATAGCATTCGTTATGTAACCGTATTATTGTAGACGTCGGGTCGTTTGTTTGTACCCATTCACTACGGGAAAGACCCAAATAGCCCCGGGGCAGTTCTTACGGCTATTGCGTACAATGAAAACTACATCTCTGTCACTGGAGCGTAACGATTATCTCAGATATTATCAAAATAAAGGCAAATATACATTTTGGCTTGTGGTCAAAAATGTAGGTTTTACGCATCAGACCACAGCGGCTTCAGCCCACGTCACATCATAATTTCATCAGCAGCACAGATAAATAATTCTACTCTCAAATCGTCTTGTGCTCATGTGATGTGTAAGGTAAACCACTCACTTGTAATGCTTCTAATGTTTTAAATGCCATGCCACTCTATGGAAAAAATCTCACAAAACATGGACAAATGCAGACCAAACTCTCATAGCGAGTTATAGGAATCTACCAGATCTCATAGACTCTCATTAACCCTGTATGAGAATTTGGTCTGAATTTGTTCATGTTTTATGAGATTTTTTTCATAGGGCATGTTATCCTTTTACCAACAGGCGGAACATAAGCTCGTTTGCCACTTTAGGGATTTAGCTGTGTCGAAATTAGTCTTGATCAGAAGGTAATGAAAGAATTGAAAGAAAAAAGAACACAAAATAGTTTTTTTCTGAACTACTTCTTGATACTTGGTAAAGTGCCGGTAAAAGGTAAGTAGTTTGTGGTAATAACGGTAAAGTGATATAACAGTAAAGTTAATTGGTAAAATAGTAATGGTAATGCTTCTGGTATGTTGCGGTAATGATGTGGTAGCCGTAGCGTGCATTTCATATAGGCAGAAAGGCACTGCCTACCCTGGCATGTTACTAAAAATGATATATAAAACATGAACATTACAATTATTTTTGAATACATATTTTTGAAAAAGACTTAAATCATAATGCAATTTAAATCCACTTTAAAAAAAACCCGTCGTCATATATATGCGATATCAGCGCTACGTGCGCATCGACGACGGGCCTTTTATGAAACTTCTGCCTGTAATCGCTTAATAAATGTTAGCAATTATTAAGACATTAAATAATCCTACAATTTTATAATGTCGCGCGCGTCATGTGGAATACGAACAAAGTATTGTGTTTTTAACATTGGTCGGTTTAACAACGAAATTAGGCACTGCCTAAGAATAACCTGTCAAATTAAATTGTCTTAAATTCGATACCGCTTGTATTAATAATTATGATTTATGACACGGTCTCGTAATCGCAACATTCCAGACGAGGAGTGGGAGGCTGCGAATACATGACAGCGTTTCGCACGCGATAGTCGCGGTGACTAGACACACCAAGGCCTGTGTCTACTACACCGACTACAGAGATGACGCGATCTGTCGTTTCGTCGGGAGGGCGGCGGAGGCTACGGAAAAAGACATCCTCGAGCATAGTCTCAAGATGGCGATTCATAATAGAGACACCGCCGTCGTTGAGAGTATTCTCGAGATGTCAAAATAAAATTCGAATAGGTTGCTTTGCTTGGGAGGAGTAAGTTTGGTAGTAATATAGACAATATTAAAAAATATATTTCTAAGAAAACGATTATTACGCATGTAAATAATGTAATATTTAGCTAGATATAAGTATAGTATTATAAGGAAATAATAATAATACAAAAAAAAAAAAAAATGTTGTACCATAGATTAGATTAAGAACCGGTCGGTGGACTCACGTCTCTTTTGGAGACATTAAAAACAAACATAGTCTGACTTGAACAGCGATGTTGTTGACTAACGCCTACCTTGAAATAGAGAAAAAAATAAAAATAAAAATTTTGCATGTATTAGAGTAAAAAAGGACATGGGTTCATAAGCCCGTGGATGTATAAGACTTGTTAAAAAAAAAAAAAAAAAAAATCGCAACATTCCACAGAGTAATATTATGACAATTCACTTTTAATTTTTCGTTTGTGCATTCTTGTTATTCGTGAAAATATTATTAAATTAGTGATGAATAAGTTTACTTGTGAAATATGTAACGGAGACGTGTGTTTGATGAAAGTAAATAGTGCATCGAAATTCAACACGTTCGATTTTACAGATAAATTAAAAATTATTCAGGCGTTTTGATTTAACACATAAATAACAATGATGTTATAATTTTTCATTTATTAATAAATAAACAAGTACTTTCATTAAGAATACAATTTCGTAACTAATTAATAGTGTTATCAATGATTTCCTATGTTTGACACAAACGAAATTATCAGAGTGCTGGCCTTATGAGGTCACTGTGTCTATTCAGTTACTGATTTGTTAGATTTTTCATTTGTATCACTCACTCATGAGTTACCCAAGTCTAATAGGTATCAGTTGGTTCCTGTACGTGTATTTGTATGCCTGTATTATTAGTAAAAATGCACTTTACGTGTCCAATAGTTTACTTGTCTGTTCTTGAAATTATCTATAAGCCTCTATATAAAGCCTCTATTCCCAACAAAAATAAAATAAATTAGGAAAAAATTGCGAGAAAGTAAGTGCAGTGAGGCTGTTCAAATTTATTTTTTTACTGCCTACCCTGTCCAAAAACTTTATGCACGCCACTGTGTGGTAGCCACACCACCAATTTAATTTAATCTTTATTGTACAAATAAAACAATATACAAAAAGAAATGTACAACAGGCCGTCTTATCGCTAAACAGCGATCTCTTCCAGACAACCAGCTTGGAGGAGATAATGTGAAAAAAGCGGTAAGGGTAGAGCATTAAAATGAAAGAAAACAGGAAGAAAACTAATATAGTTAAAAAAAAACTATTTCTCGTGTATGAAATATAATGTAATACATTCGTGTAACGGTCTTACGGTAGATGATTCATAAAGTAAATCTTATGAGTAGAGTCTTCAAAAGTACCTAATTGAGGGAAAACACGCTGACTTTGGCAATTTCTATGGGAGTCCAATTATAAAAGAAGAAGAAGAAAGTAATAATGTCCAAAATATTGTAATAACAATACAAAACTTTGTATTGTGATTCATATTAAAGCAAAATATATGTTAAGACGAGTGGAACGACGTAACACTCGTGGTTGTAAATCGCTGACGTCTACAATGAATTAATTATCATGTTATCAAAATGTTTGCTCTTGTTATTATCAAAAATAAAACTTTTCCTAGCAAAGTGTTATTTGCCTTCGTATTCGTATACGTATCATAAATATTTTTTGTTAACTTTCAATAAATAAATTAAATAAATAAATAAATATCTACAATATACGCGCACGGTTATCGGTTCGTAAAGTAAGCAACTTAATTTTCGATAAACATATATATAAAAATACATAAATATATACATTACACCCAGACTCGGGGTGGGAATCGAACCCACAAACCCCGGAGCAGAAAGCAGAATCACTGTTGCCTCCTTAATACAGATAGCTCAGCTACCTAGCTAGGAGAAATAGAGATCATAATAGTAATTACTTTCAAATTACACCTAGAAACTGATTGTTCCTTTTTTGTTACTTGTTACTTGAATATGTTGTGTAAATACTGAAATAAATAAATACTTAAATAATAAATTACAAACTGCGCCAACGGGCTAGTCTTTTTTTATTAGTAGTGTTTTTTTAATTAGATATAATATATTCGAGAATTTTTGAGAACATTCTCAAAGAAAATGAAATGTACACAAGTTTCTAGGTTGTGTGAAATTTTACATTTTTTTTCTAACCAAACTTCTTATTTTTTCATTCCACAAAAACTTAGAACCAGAATTAACCACGTGAGTTCGCGCCTTATGGCGCGATATTTGACGCGAACTTGGTAAGGCCTATGTCCAGTGGACTGCGATAGGCTGAAGTGTGTGAAGTGATAAAAACTTTATACAAAGTATAAAGAGAAAAAATTAGCCGAATAAATCCGACCGTTACCGAGTTTCGCGCTATAGATAATACAGATTAGTAGTTCGATATTAGTCTAGACGCAATAATCTTAAGAATTAAAATAGATTTTAGAAATTTTTTCAATATTATCTAATGTTATGTAACGTTTAAAAGAAAAATGTATAAACATCACGTTGTTACTTCGAATGGATGAATAACTTGTTGACAAGACACGTGAAGTGTCTAGTTTTTATCTATATATAACTAGCTGACCCGGTAAATGTTGTTGTTGCCATATATGTTATTAACCCCCCTACTCGCCCCTTTAAGACTTTGGTAAAGAGCTAATTTTACAAATATAGTGTTGACAGAATTTAGTTTTTCTGAAATCACATTTTACAAGAATTTACATTGAACTATGTCAAACAAGGACTTTACTCCTCAATGAAAATAAATGAAGGTCTTACAAAATAATTATAACAATATTTATATTCTAAGATAATCTATCACTGTATGTCATTCTTAGAAACTAATCAAAACAATAACTTCATTATATTTTATCTGTGAAATGTTATGTACTGGGTAAACAGTCACAGAGTAATAATTATCGCAAAAGTGATATAAGTATAGGTGATAGGTTTCTTAAGTTGCTGAGAAAAAAAAATCACATTCTGACGACTTTAATCATTATTTAGAACGTATATGTTGCATTAATATTAATAAAATGGACGTTTTACATTCAACGATCGCTAATAAGATATGAATCCCGTGTCGAAATCCTGTGCAGTTTTAGCAAATGTTTAGCGTATACTAATAATTGTTCGCATAGGGACAGAATCTACGACTGTTAGTACATCAGACAGTTGCAGGAACCAATGTGGCAAAGCGTATTCAAATATACAATAATATATACATAAAGTAGTCTTTAACTTACTGAGGGCCTAGACATTTAAGATAAATGGTTTTTTAGGATTATTGACTATAGTTCAAAATTATGCCAAAGATATATGTTTTATTCTTATAGTAGTAATTGTATTAATAATAAGAATACTTCACGTTTTTCTTATCAAATGATAGGAACACTACTATCACTTTCATTTTCCCCCGCTCCGTGTACTAAAAAGTAGTTGCTATCCCTTTCTACTCGCCAGTTTACGGATGTATCGTAAAATAAAAGTTAAATGCGCGGGAAAATAAGTATCATTTGACATTTAACGACGCGTCAACACAGACATTTCTTAAAAAAGAAAAACATTTCCAGCCAGGAATTAATATCGTGTGTACTTGTGAGAAGAGGTTTTATTGCAAAAAGTTCTTATATAAATAGATTCTGTTTGTGCCAGTGTTTGTGCGAGAAAGTTCTCCGGTAAGTACTTTATAGTGCAATGGTTCTTTGGAACAGGTTTTTTTGTACTAAAGGTTTACTCTCATGATTTATTTTGTAGAGTGATGAATCACGTTTACTTTAAAAGTATATATAATTTGAATTTTATGGTATAAAAACTTTAATCAGTTTTACATTGATTAATTTAGTGTCAAGTAAAAAAATTAAAAAAATTTTAATGTAAATAATGATAATATTATATTCGAAAAAAAAAATTGTTACGTTTTTTAATTATGATAATATTGGTGTTATTATATTAACTATTTTTCAATAAAATTTGAAATATAATAGTGCAAAATAGTCTGAAAATTACAAAAAATTATATTATAGTGAGGTCAGACGATCTTTGATCCTTGTTATCCCATTATATACACGAGTCCTAAGTATATATGTTTACATCATATTTCAATACATGCATACTAAAACATAACATTTTGAAATATTCACATAAAAAAAATCATATTATTTCCTTTATAAATGGAAGAATATTTTGATCCAGGGTTTTTTAATAATCCTAGAGGTCGCCCATTAGGTCCGAATCCGTCTGATTGATCACGTGACGTTTTTTATTAAGATTTTGACACTCCAACCCCCCTTGGTGAGTTTTTAGACTACTCCAACATCTATCCAAACATCACGTGTATTTTTTGTGTGGAAAGTAAATTGAAATTTTCAAAATATTTATTATTTTTAAATACGGCTATAATTTGAATAAAATTTGAAAAATACCATGATACAAGTTCCTAGATAAGCATAAAAATAAATACATTCTTTAACTGAAGTAGGGCACAGCAGGAAATTTCCTGCTCAAAATATGGAGCAGCCCGACTGGCGTAGTCAAGCAGTGTTGAGTTCCTGAGGTGAGTTAGGTGACTTCTGGGGCAAATTGGGGATGGGCTTGGCAACGCGTTTGGGATGTTTTTGCTGTTGCAGACGTCTATAAGCTATGGTTATCGCTTACAATCAGGTGAGCCGTACGCTTGTTTGCCGATCCAGTTATATATAAAAAAAAACGTAACATCAAATTGTAGCCCCCCCCCTATTTGTTAGATTTCGTGATGTTTTACCGAACCCCTTTTCCCCGGTGGGGTTTCACGTGATTAATGAATTAACCCTTACTTACATTATAGTCTTATTAACCGGCGAACTTTGAACCACCATTTTTTTATTTTCTTTTAAGTATACAATTTTGTGTTGACAATATCGAACACAGAAAAAGGAATTAACCAATAATGATTAAGTCGTTTGGAAGTTATGCCCGTATATACTTTTCGGGGAGTCAGTTTTATCTATATACTAGCTGTGCCCGCGACTTCGTCCGCGTGAAATTTAACAAAAGAGTTATAGTTCAGTTCGCATAGTAAAAAAAAAATTAAAATTAAAATAGCCTAAGTTACTCCTTATTATATCAGCTACCTGTCAGTGCAAGTCCGGTCAAAATCGGTCCAGCCGTTTCAGAGCCTTTCAGAGATTAGCTGGAAAAAACAGACAGACAGACAGACAAAAATTATAAAAAATGTTATTTTAGTAAATGTACCGTAATAGACATGAATTTGGTAAAAAGCGGCTATTTTAATATTACAAACAGACACTGCAATTTTATTTATTTGTAAAGATTAAAACCTGAACCAAAAACTTTGTACGTGTTTTTGTTTTACGAAAATTGCGCGGACGGAGGAGTAAAAAATTTCGCATACTTACGGTTTATATATAGGAGTGCAGAATGCAAATCGTTTTTTTTAATAATGCATAAAAACTACAATAAATCAATAAAAAAACATATTACACACACTACCATGTATTTGACACACACGCGCATATATACTCTTTTGTTATTGTTTGAGTCTGTGGTTAAATTATAGTCGCATTTCAACCACCGGGCAACCATTAGTTTATTTAGCTGCGTTTGAATGGATGGTCGTTACCATTTCTAAACGCTATTGAACCCAGCTCATGAAATGAAAGAAAGAAATGGCAAACATTTTCACAGCCATACTAAAATTTACCGTGGGCGTTTATGTTATTGTATGCGTTTCCGGACCCCCGTCACATGAGATTGATCGATTGATTTATTTGTTAAAGAAATACCTTTTAAAATTTCTTACTAAATTTAATAAATATTACGATTTACGACCTAACAAACGAACTTAACAAAAATGGTTATGTGGTTAATTTATACGCGGTATAAGTAGGAGCGAAAGGTATACCAGCAAAATCTCTCTACAATCTTTTGAAAGACCTTGGACTATCGAGAACTGCGGTAAGTTCTGTTTTAGAACGAGTGTCTAAGGCTGCACTAACAGGTTCCTACTAAATTTGGCTAGGCAGGGCGGGAAACCCGAGCAGTGAAGATGAGCGTCGATGTGCATCTCAAAAGAAGCCTCCTTAAACCTACACCTAGGTCGCAAGTCCTGGGAACTGCTCTGAGTTTCTCCTTCTGCCACACGATGGACCCGGCACCCGCACGGTGAATCCATGGAATGTTAAGAACTTTCATTCTATTAAACTTTTTTCTTATGTACACTTACATATACACTATACTTTCTTACACATCCCAAGGTTGGCTGGTCGAAAATGCATAAGCGTTAATCCCGCCTTTTGTACACACTTGTATAGTGTATTTATGTAACAATAAAGAATTTAAATAAATAAATAAATAAAATATACATAGTTTGAACACAACATTTATAGTTTTTTAACGTCTTGAATTTTTAAATAAAATAATTGAACTGAGCGTGAGGGATTTATTAAAATATTTTTAGCAATATGAGAAACGGTGTTATGCAACCGTAATAAAAAATCCCAGACCTTCCGCTAGACAAACCAATTGACATCTTGGTGATAATTTCTTCTAAGTCGCTGTATACCAGTTAAGGTAACCTTGAAAATTGTTATGACAATTACATTATTATTACATTACGTACAACATCTTGTAACAGTCATAACGGATGCCATTAGACAGACCTCCATTTAGAAATAAGTTACTGTTCCATTAAAAATAGAGATTAATATTTTATACAAAAATCTAACTATCCTGCTTAAAATCCGAAGCAGCCCGACTGGGAAAGTACCTCGACCTTACAGAAAATCACAGCTAAATAATACTGCTTTCAAGCAGTGTTGTGTTCCTGTGATGAGTAAAGTGACCAGAGCTCCTGGGTAAAAATTGGGATAGGGTCTGCAACGCGCTTGCGATGAATGGGGTGTTGCAGGCATACATACAGGCTTGCCAGATGGGACAATTAGTCGCGAATTGGGTGAAGGAGGAGGTTCTCAATTCGACTGTATTTTTTTTTATTATGTATGTTACATCAGAACTTTTGACCAGGTAGACCGATTTCGACAAATTTTGTTTTAATCGAAAGGTGGTGTGTGCCAATTGGTCCCATTTAAATTTATTTGAGATCTAACAACTACTTTTTGAGTTATATCTAATAATGCGTTTTTACTTGACGCTTTTTTCGTCGACCTACGTTGTATTATACCGCATAACTTACTAAGGAAACCAGGATCTGATGATAGGATCCTAGAAAAATCGAGGGAAACTCTCGAAAATCCGCAATAACTTTTTATTGGGTGTACCGATTTTGATAATTTTTAATTTAATCGAAAGCTGATGTTTATCATGTGGTCACATATAAATTTTATCTCGATAAAATTTATATGTGACCACATGATAAACATCAGCTTATCAGATCAGATCTCGATCTGATTATTACTTTTTGAGTAATCTTTGATAACGCGTAGTTGCTTGACTATTTTTTCGTCGATCTACGTTGTGTTACTTGTCGATGTAATTGAAGTCGGTTTTTTTTTCGTTTGCGAGCAAACACAATTATTTTCATGGCTACGCTCCTTTTTTAAGTTTGGGCGACAAGTCGCAAATTAGGCTCTTTTTAATCCTCAGCGTTGGCAACAAGTTAAAAGTACAAAAACCGTTACAAAAAATATTGGTTTTTTTTAATGTCCCAATAAGCTTCCTTTAATTTTGAAATTGAGTAAAAACTAAAAGCCTAAGTTATTATTAATTTATTTCCCTTCGTCAATATATTTTATCTGTATCTTTTATTTTATCTTTTGTATTTTGGGACATCATGTAAGTTAATAATATTTTTTTTCTACTTATTTAAATATAATTTTTGCACTGCAAATAATAATGATAAAATTAATATATTTTTATTACAGGTTTTAAGTTCTATGGTTAAAAAAATAAATAAGAAAATTGAATATTCTTTTCGAATTGTAAAAGGTTATGTTGGTGAGCCAGTTGGAGTTCTTGATAGACTGTCATAAAAAACTGACAGACAGATGACAGATGCTAGTGTATTTTCAAACTTTCATTGGGCGACTCCTAAGAATATTTTGCGACTTTCGATCATAGATGGGGCGACTTGAATCAAAACTTTCTAGCAAGCCTGCATACATAAGCTATGGTAGTCGCTTACCATCTGGTGAGCAGTGCACTTGTTTATCGACCAAGTTATATAAAAAAAATAATATTGAAATTTATTATTCCAACAATAATAACAATAAATAAAGTAACACACAATCTTAAATCCGTTTTTTCAACTATCTTATCCTCTATCTTCCTAAAAGATATAAAAAAACACACGATGTTTGTATATACTTTACGTTATTTTACTTAGTGACAAGATCTATAGTAATTACATATGGAAGATATCATACGTAATCAATAACTTTTGCTTTATCTCTAAACGAAATAAAAACGAATTAATTATCAAAACATATAAGACATCTATATTAATATCATAAACCGGAAATTTTGTTTGTTTGTTTAAACGCGATCTCAGTAACTAATACTACTAGTATGAACTGAATATTTTTAGTCCAGTTACCGAGGAAGGTTACAGGCTATAAAACATCACGCTATTGCTAAGAGGAGCTGAGCATTAATAAGAAAATGTTACGAAAACGGTAAAAAATATCCTTTTTTCAGAGCGTCTGTTGCGTGCGCAGCATAAACAGTTAAAACTACCCAAAAATTATGTATAACGGAATTAGTCACCATTAAAATTTCAACAGAAAAGTCCGCGACAGCATAATTAAGACAATGAAACGACGCCTTGTTGCGCTGCACGCCTAAATAAGTCGCCCGAGTTGCACAGTAATAGCATAGAACGCTTTAGTACGTTTTTCCTCAAACGAACGGGGTAAAACCGCGTGCCACGACTAGTTTATTTTATAAGATGTTATTGCAGACAGAGATAATTTAAAAACAAATTTCAAAGTTATCTTTTTTAGCGATATCTATCAGGAAAATTGTTGTTAAGTATGTAAAAATAAAACAACGCGAATTATTTAATCAATTTTTTTTTGATATAAAGACTAGCGTTTGACTGCGATCTCACTCAATAAGTGAAGATGCAGCCTAAGAAGGTGATGGTGGAACCAAAATGTATAATAAATATCAATCAATGCAGCCTATACAGTCCACTGCTGGACATAGGCCTCCACAAGTTTACGCCAAAAATAACGTGAACTCATGTGTTTTGCCCATAGTCACCACGCTGGGCAGGCGGGTTGGTGACCGCAGGACTGGCTTTGTCGCACCGAAGACGCTGCTGCCCGTCTTCGGCCTGTGTATTTCAAAGCCAGCAGTTAGATGGTTATCCCGCCACTGGTCGGCTAATAAATATAATTAATTATAAATAAATAAACATCTATAACATACATAATAAATGAACAAATAAATGAGTTGTATAATTTGCCCTTTTAGTGTAGTCGTTAACAGCCGTGTTTAATATGTACATTTATTTAAAAGGAAAGCATTTTATTAATCGGCTGATACATATGACGCTTAGCTGCCCTGATAAGCTGTTACTAAGGTAAACAAAATCCAGTGTTTTTGGTAACAGCCAAGTTCGGCCGTTCTCGATGATTAAGGCGCCTCCTAAAAATACGCACATTTATACAAATAAATAAAATTAGTGTCGGCTTGTAATAATAAAAGAACTGTTTCTTATTAAATGCATATGGATGTATACACGGTACATATACAAAATTAATTTTTTTTACAATTTTTGTCTGTCTGTCTGTTTGTTCCGGCTAATCTCTGAAACGGTTTGTAATAAGGAGTAACTTAGGCTACCTTTATTTTAGAAATTTATTTAGCTACAGCAAACTTCGGTCAGCCATTTCATTTTTTCGTTAATACACAATTAGGTGCAGATTACATCTGAAATTCTTTAGGAACTTTCACGATTCCCATGTTAATTTTGAAGACCAAAGACAGAAATTTGTACAGACCCAGTTAAGATTAAACCCCATGAAAATACGAGACAAATAAATAAATAAATAAATAAATATCTACACAATACACACACGGTCGTCTGTTCCTAAAGTAAGCAACTTAATGCTTGTGTTATAGGTAACAGCCGACTGGTATATAGCTACATTTTTTTTTTTTTCGATAAACATACTTATAAATAATACATATATAAATATATAAATAAATATTTATATTACACCCAGACTCAGGGTGGGAATCGAACCCACAACCCTCGGAGCAGAAAGCAGGGTCACTACAAACTGCGCCAACGGGCTAGTCAATGCAGACCAAATTCTCATACTGTTATAGGATCTTTGACTTTTTCCATAGGATCAATCCTAATTGATAGGATATCATTCATCATCATCATTTCAGCCTAATACAGTCCACTGCTGGACATAGGCCTCCACAAGTTGGCGTTAATAATGGCGTAAACTCGTGTGTTTTGCCCATAGTCACCACACTGGGCAGGCGAGTTGGTGACCGCAGGGCTGGTTTTGTCGCACCGAAGACGCTGCTGTCCCGTCTTCGGCCTGTGTATTTCAAAGTCAGCAGTTGGATGGCTATATCGCCATCGGTCGGCTTTTTAAATTCCGAAGTGGTAGTGGAACTGTGTTATGCCTTAGTCGCCTCTTACGACACCAACGGGAAGAGAGGGGTTTGCTATATTCTTTCTGCCGTAACCACACAGCAATGGATAATCTACTATCAATTCACGTGATTTATCCACTGATCCATCAAACATTTACTTATACGTAAATAAGTCATGTTTGCATTTATAAGATTGTTTTCTTAATAAGGAACCAAAATATTACTTGTATGGTATTAAAAAATGTTAGTTCTATGTCTACTACGAGGAAGCTTCCAATGTACAGAGAGTGCTCCTCTTAATGATAAGATTACGGAAATACTTGTTATTATTTTGTAATAATTAGTCTTATTTTTGAAATTTTTAAACTAAAGGGATTTTTGAATTTTAAATCCTTTTGTTTCATCCTTTATTTTAATCTATCCTTTTCTTTTATCCTTTCCTAGCCTTTTTTGTGAAGGTGGGAAGTGTGGGTACAAAATGTTAAACTCGCGTCAGGACACGTGGTCTGATCGCGTCAGCCGTCAGGACACGTGACCTGATCGAAAATTCGTGAGACAAAGGGCGATTCGTATACCGTTGGCGCGGCGTAGGAGAGGAAGTATCCCCCTTCTCTTTCTACAGTGTGGCGAAAATTTATGCCTGCACTTGCTGTTTCGTTTAGGCGTCGCAGGGCGCTTGCGCGAATGTTCGTGTGTGTTTGTGTTCGCGCATCCATTAAAATAACTGTAATAGTTCTGAAGTGTTAAATTTTTAATGTAATACTAGCTGATCCCGCAAACGTTTCTTTGCCATATATGTTATTAATCCGCTTAATCCCTTAATAGGTATGAAAAATAGATGTTGGCCGATTCTCAGACCTACCCGATATGCCCACAAAATTTTATTAAAATCGGTCGAGCCGTTTCGGAGGAGTTCAATGTTTAACACCGTAACACGAGAATTTTATATATTAGATAAATTGTCATGTTTGTGTACGATTGCGTAATAAATGAATATTGTATTTTAGCACATAAATTATAGTACTTTTATACTGATACACATACAACAACATACAAGTTTTCACTTCTGGCGGCACTCCCGGAGTAGCAACCCGTTGTTTTTTTGTTTATCTTTTTTATATAACTACGGTCGGCAAACAAGCGTACGGCTCGCCCGATGGTAAGCGATTACCGTAGCTTATAGACATCAGCAACACCAGAAACCCCATCTCTCCAATCCTCCCCAGGAGCTCTGCTCACTTACTCTCAGCAGGAATACAACACTGCTTGAAAACCGTATTATTTAGCTGAGCTTCTGTAAGGTCGAGATAATTTCATCCTGCGCTCCAACTCAGTTAAATTTTATATATGTTATTGTTTATAGAAAATAAATAATATGATAAACGGAATGAGTTTCTGTTTGATCTTTGCAAGGACTGTTCTAGATTGAAGATATATAGGCTCTGATATACATTAGGTTATAGATAAGGTTATACAAGGTTCGCAATACGGAACAGCGGTTGGGACTTGGGAGATATACAACTACAACTACAATTGGAATTGAACAAGCGACTTTTGACTACTTCACTTGAACCTTAGTCAGTAAATCTAAATCTACTATAATAAAGCTAAGGAGTGTATTTGTTACAACGCGCACTGAAATTATTTAGGTATGAATAGTTCAAAATGAAAATGAAAAGTTCAAGATATTTACCAAGGAAGAACTATTGGGCATAGGCCTCTTTCCTCATCTATGAGAAGGATCAGAGCTAAATCCACCACGCTGCTCCAGGCGAGTATATTCCCTACTATGAGTAACGATCGCTATCAGGTGTACGTGATAACAACCGGGACCGACGGCTTAACGTGCTCACCGAGGTACGGTGGGGAGACCCACAAGGACTGCACATAATCATGCAATGACCATAAGGAGCGGAGTGTCAATGCAATACGTTGCAAGAGCAGAAAAAACATTTTGATACTGTAAAATACCGGATAATATAACTTTTTTATGGGAATGTAGACTCAAGTCGACAGCTAATAAGATTATATTTGTAATTTAAATATCTCATCATTCATCATCATCATTACAACCTATACAGTCCACTGCTGGACATAGGCCTCCACAAGTTTACGCCAAAAATAACGTGAACTCATGTGTTTTGCCCATAGTCACCACGCTGGGCAGGCGGGTTGGTGACCGCAGTACTGGCTTTGTCGCACCAAAGACGCTAAATATCTCAACAAGTAATTTTTTAGCTAATGATTTATTGAAATACTACGCAAGTAGGAAATAGCCGCATTCTACGATTTCCTTACTATATATAGGTTTATTTACTATATATAGGTAAGAATTGAAACGTCAGGTTTCTGATGGTAGGTTTTATAATAATGCTCCATGCTCTAACGCTCTGATGTAATGGTGCGAGTATCGATGGTTTGCAGGTTCGGATTCCGCTCGGGATGGAATTTATATTTGTAACACGTTAACACGTTAAGCCGTCGGTCCCAGTTGTTATCATAAATATATGATACGTTTTATCTATATTACCAGCTGTGCCCCGTGGCTTATCCGTGTTAATTTGAATATAAGATGGCCTATAGCCTTCTACGGTAAATGGATTCTCCAACACAAAAATATTTTTGCAATTCGAATTCGTAGATTCTGAGTTTAGCGCGTTTAAAATAATATTAAAAATAAATTATTATAAACAGGATAGAATTAAATTTTAATCGGCTTCAAAAAAAGGATAACGTTTTTAATTCAACTTTTTTTTTAAGTGTGTTACCTTAAACTATTTATTCTGTGGATTGATTTTGTCGATTATTTTTGTATTTCGAATGAAAGCTAGTGCTTGTCATGTTGTTTAATTAGCATTTGAGCAAGATCTGTCGAGTTAAGATAAACCGTATTTACATATTTTTTTTTATGTAAGTGATGTGGTCACAGGCTTATAATGCCCGTGCTTTTGTTATTCCATATTTTTTAATTTTTTTTTTAAACATGCATCGCTACCTCCTGCAACTTTAGAAAGCTTAAGAACTAGCCTTAAAGTCTCTAAAAATCGACGCGAGTCCACTGACCAAGACTATACTATACTATGAGTACTAACGTGCAAAAAAATTTTTTTTTTTCGTACCGTATTTACTTGACCTCGACTACGTCTTTCTCATTTCATTTACTTGCTGATGCAAATTGAAGACTTTTTTTGCTTCTGAAAAAACAGTAAGGGATAATTCTAAAAAAGACTAATCATTTTTTTTTAACTGTCAAAATTCTTTCACCTTTGGAATGGTACACTAATATTGACGATATAGGTTTCCGTCCGAGTTTGGGTCCAGCAGGAAATATCTTATAATTCTGCTCTCAAATAGTGTTGTATTACTGTGGTGAGAATGGTAGCTATAGCTTCTGGGGAGGTTCAGAGATAGGGTCGCCAACGCGCTTAAAATGCCATTGGTTTTGTAGGCATGTATAGACACTGTGTCCAATTACTGCGTGGGAAGTATGTTTGGTTTGGCAACCTAGTCGTATAAAATATGGTAATTCTGGTACCGGATATGGAGAAGAAACCATGGTTCAGCAGTGAGACATTTAGCTAGTTTAGTTAAGGTCAGCAAAGCATTTGTAATCCACCTGGTATTGAAGCGTCCGCTTACCATCAGGTGGGCTGTATGCCTGTTTGCCAACTTCTTAATAAAAAAATTCACAGAATACAAGAAGGTGAAGAAAGACAAGACTATTTCTGTGTAAACAGATGTATGACGTGACTTGTCGATACTTCTGTCTCGCGTCAAATATTCCGTATATCCTCTTATCAATGTTTATTGTATTTCATTTGACCCCTGATGAAAGATTCAATTGATTTTATTATTGTAACTGGTCAAAGGCCTTGACTGCGGTAATCATAAATGAACTCAATTAAGTGTATAAATTGGAAATTTTATGAAAACTTATAAGTACTAGATGCGCATCGCAATTTCATCAGCGTAATTTACGATACCTTGTGAATTTCATGATAAAAAGTAGCACATGTGTTATTATGGATCTTCAGCTTTCTACGTTCCAGGTTTGATGATAATCAGTTCAATAGCTTTTTAGTAACAAAATTCCATCCGACCTCACCTTTGCGTTTATAGGATAGGATTTATTACTTTTACGCAAATATAACAGATATTTATAAAAAATGGCAAATAGATAATTGGTGATCCAAAAAAGTATTTTTTATCATTCTACCTTTATATTTGAAATTTCACGGGATCGTAACTCAGGCGGGTATAACTTCTCTCAATACTTAATACTTACCTAACATTTTTGTTTGTTTGTTAATTGTCATGTAATAATAATAATAATAATATTTATTTGCAAGAACATGGTGTTTAAGTTGTACAAGATTAACATTGGTACAGTCCAAACATGTTCTACCTTACGGCGTGCAAATATTAATCATCAATGTGGTTCGATGCAATATATTTTCAACATTAACTGAAGATTATTTTTATCATTGAATTATTTATACATGTCACTACATGTTATTTATACATGTATATTTATCATTGAATTATTTACTGTCCCTATAAGCAGTGTGTGTCTCCAACAAAACTAATTTCATTTCATCTAACGAGGCGTTAGCACAACGGCGAAATCACTGACATGGCTGTTGCACTAGTGGTTAAGAGTTGGAACACCATACATGGCATACATTTGAATAGGTCATACAAATATTTGTGCTTGTTTATTGTGATATTCGCTAATATCCGAAATTCGATAATTTTCATATTTTATAAATTATATACATAAAAAGTATTCTAACTATAAACAATTATTGAGCTTTAGTTACATTAATATAAAATCTGTTTAAGTATATTTTGAGTGACTGTATTGTGTTGCTACGACGATGTCACTAACACAGATGAAACTTTGCTCATAAATAAACACACAATCACGGTTCATGATAAGTTGAACGCTCTATAGCATATCGTTAATTGTTATCGCTTTCAAATTGCAATATGACAGTTATAACTGTGAGCCGCCTGCTTATTTACTGCACATCGTTAGTTCAAAATCAACTTTTAATTGAACCTTTAACTACTTCAAAAAAGGTTATTTTTTATGTGTGTTCGCGGATAACATCGTTTATGAACTAAAAAAAGATACCCCAAAGGTACCGTGATAAGGAAACAAGGATCTGGTGATGGTAACCTAGAGAATTTCTAGAAAATTCGAAAATTGTAGTGGTTACTGGTGCGTTTGTTAATTTTTTTCATCTTCTTACATTGTATTACTTGTCGATGTAATTGAAGTAGGTTTTTTTTTCGATTGCTAGCAAAGACAATTATTATTATATTTTAAAGCGAGTAAAGTGAAAATGATTAAGTATTTTTAACAGACTACACAAAACGAGATTCTCAACTCGACTGTACTTTTTTATCTTTTTCTTTTATCTTTTTCTTTCTGTACTTTTTACTTGAACTTTTTACTTTTTAATTTTTGACTGTACTTTTTTATCTTTTTCTTTTATCTTTTACTTTATTTTATTCGAAAGTTTCTAACACGTGATCTTATCACATGGTCATATTCAAAGCTAACGACTTCTGACAGTTTTATAGTTGTCGCTAAAAAAGCGTATTTAATTGACTTCGATTTCAGTGATGATGTTCGTATTTTAATACCTACTTGTCTTAATTGACTAGCCCGTTGGCGTAGTTTGCAGTGCTTTCTGTTACGCGGGTTGCGGCTTCGATTTCTGCCTGGATCTGGGTGTAATATTTGTTTTTTTATTTATATATGTATCATTTCTATGTATATTTATCAAAAAATATATGTTTTTAGTTATATCAGCTGTTATAGATAACGCGAGTGTTAAGCTGCTTACCATAGGAACAAACAACCGTGTGTGTATGTTATAAGATATATAAAAGATATATACAATTATTAATAATATGATTGCTTTAACCTATAAGCTAAAAACAAACAAGTTCGTTCCGGCTTCTGACCTTTCACGCTACCCATTCTTATGATAAGACCAGAGAGTATTAATTTTAAAACCATTATGTATTGGCCATACAGATGTTTGCCGTGATCTGGGCGTTGGTGCTTGTGTACCGTGTGTGTTTCCAGACCCTCGACACAGGAGTAAATTTTACTGGGGGCCGTTGAGTGTCAGATGGTTTTTATTTTTAATATCATCATCATTACAGCCTATACAGTCCACTGCTGGACATAGGCCTCCACAAGTTTACGCCAAAAATAACGTGAACTCATGTGTTTTGCCCATAGTCACCACGCTAGGCAGGCGGGTTTGTGACCGCAAGGCTGGCTTTGTCGCACCGAAGACGCTGCTGCCCGTCTTCGGCCTGTGTATTTATTATGTGTTATCCCGCCACCGGTCGGCTTTTTAGGTTCCAAGGTGGTAGCGGAACTGTGTTATCCCTTAGTCGCCTCTTACGACACCCACGGGAAGAGAGGGGGTGGCTATATTCTTTAGTACCGTAGCCACACAGTATAATAGGTAGGCTATAAAATTTTTGTAGTTAGAAAGAGTTATATATACGGAAATATCTTGTCTACGTCGGGGAGTCGCGGTGCATGCTAACGCGATCTTTTGGCGTCCCACTAGAACGATGAGGGCGCCGCTGGTTTTTAGTGGGTAGTCTGGCGCATTCTGTCTGTATCTGGAGCCCCACACACCCGTCGCCTCAGGGTGGCGGGGTCAAAAAAAAAAGAGTAAAAAAAAGGAAATATCTTATCCATATTTTAGAGCAGCCCGACTGGGGAAGTACCTCGACCTAAGAAATGATCACAGATAAATAATATTGTTCTAAAATAGTGTTCAGTTCCTATGGTAAGATAACCAAAGCTCTTGGGGGATGGTTAAGGTTGACAATGTGCTAACAATTATGGTAACCGCTAAACATAAAGCGGGCCTTGTGCTCGTTTGAAATCTTTGAACTGTAAAGAAATAGCTTCAAAATTTAATATGCAATTTTGACGTCACTGATAAATCTTCGTAGTTTCTCCTTTCTGAATGATCTTGACGAAATCATCCGAATAAGATGGAGTTAAATAATTGTGTTTGTTCGTAATACAACGTAAGTAGATGAAATAATAGTCAAGTAAATACGCGTTATCGAAAATTACTAAAAAATTTGTGATCAAATTTCGATTGAGTTTAAATTCGACGATAAAACAAGGATTAACTTCCGATAAAAATAAGAATCATCATAATCAGAACAACGTAGGTAGACGAAAAAATAGTCAAGTAAATATGCTTTAGTAGATATAACTCAAAAAGTGGTTGTTACATCTCAAATAAAATTAAATGGGACTACATGACCAGCCCCACCTTTCGATTAAAAAAATCATCGAAATCGGTCAACTCAGTCAAAAGTTCTGAGATAACACACAAAAATAAACAATCGAATTGAGAACATTCTCCTTTTTAGGAAGTTGGTTAAAAAGGTTATCTATAAGAAATTCTATTGACGTCATTTGATTGTTTTGTTGTCGAGTAGTTTTATTGTAATGTGACGTTCAATCATACGCACATAGGCACACACACTAAATGGTTAAAAGCAAAGTTTTTAATACAATTGATAATCACAGCAGCCTTTCGCAGTCCACTACTGGACATAGGCCTCCACAAGTTCACGCCAAAAATGTCGTAAGAGGCGACTAAAGGATAACAACAAAGTTCCACTACCACCTTGGAATTTATAAAGACGACCGATGGCGGGATAACCATCCAACTGCTGGCTTTGAAATACACAGGCCGAAGGTGGGCAGCAGTGTCTTCGGTGTGACAAAGCCATTCCTGCGGTCACCAACACGCCTGTCCAGCGTGGTAACTATGCGCAAAACACATGAGTTTGCGCCATAATGTCTAGCGCGAACTTGGGGAGGCATATGTCCAGCAGTTGACTGCGATAGGCTGAAGTATTTTTACGTAAAATAAAGGTTCGTCCATTAATCATGTGACGTTTTAGCAGGTTTAAACTTTGGTAATTCCCACTTGTAATATTTTGTAATGTTTTTCCGACCACAATCCGCCTTTACCATAAATAAGTCAATAGATAACTCTTATATAAATTTATATTATTCAGATATCATCATCATCGCATCATGCTTAAGAGCAGTATTGTTTGGCTGTGATTTTCTGTAAATTCGAGGTACTTCCCCAGTCGGGTTGCTCCAGATTTTGTTTTTTCTTTTTTTTTTAACAGGTTATTTCCTGCCCTGCCCTACCTCAGTTAACAGATAACTCAGGTTTTCGAAGATATTGTTTTTGATTTTAAAAGCTTTTTAATCAGAGAACGACGGTATGAAGTTATACGATATTTTGAATAACCTGATTGTACGCTCTTATCGAAATGTCTTCCGCATTGCTCCCATTTATCATTGCTATTTGCGATTTTAGCCGACTTCCAAAAAGGATGAGATTTTCAATTCGATTGTTTGTTTTTAAATGTATATTACCCTGTCGGTCCTAGTTGTTATCATAGACATCTGATGGTCATCGTTTTTCATGGTATAACTTACCCGTAAATCCGCAGTGGAGCAGCTTATGAGTATTATTAAGCCGATTACTGGCATATTTATTCATTTAAAGCTGTTAAAAATACTAATTCATTACAAAATATTGTATCTAATATTCTAAAGAGATAAAGTTTTTAACTTCGTTTGTTTTTAGGGGGTATACTGATCAGATCATGAAAATTCTTTTACTAACAGAAAGCTACACTATTCAGAAGAGATATAGGCTATATTTTATTGTTCTTGAACAAAAAAATCAGTGAAAAATAATAGTATATGTAAATCAAGTCGGAGAAATTCGAGCGAGATGAAATCTTTACTATATATTTGCATTACAAAAATAATTAACGCCCAACGAAGTGGGCACGGGTCAGCTAGTTGTATAATAAAATTTGTCTGTATAAATATTGTCTTTAACCAATTGTACAGAATAATAAAAATAGTCCCATAATGAAGTGTTCAAATATCGCTTAAGTCTTTTGCAGTCCACTTCTGGACAAATAATTACTACAAAATGACAATCCCGCAAACAAAAAATCCATAGTTATAGTATATCCATAATTTACTGTAATTGTGTTGGGGATTCAGATACTCAATCACAAACCCCGAAACAATTAAAAATATCTGTATGGCTCATTCAACGATCCCCAGTAGAAGTCCCGCAGTTGCTACTAAGAGTAGGCACCAACTCATAGTCAAAATGTATTGCGTTCAACCAATCAGCGAACAGAGTCTTAATTTATGAAAATAGGATATAACTTCAAACATTAACAGCTTGCATCAGTTAGTTTTATAGATTATCATCATGTTTACTGTGTTTTTAAAATGTTATAATCTCTCGATAACGATTATGATTAATTATCTAACGCCCATAGAATAAACAATACTTCGAAACAAACAAATGATATACTATAGATTAAGTAATATAATAATGACGCCGCGTTGGCGCAGCGGTTACAGCCATGGATTGTACCTGTTGTGCGCTGGCGGTTGCGGGTTCGATCCCCGCACATGACAAACATTTGTATTGGCCATACAGGTGTTTGCCGTGGTCTGGGTGTTTGTGCAGTCCTTGTGGGTCTCCCCACCGTGCCTCGGAGAGCACGTTAAGCCGTCGGTCCCGGTTGTTATCATGTACATCTGATAGCGATCGTTACTCATAGTAGGGAATATATCCGCCAACCCGCATTGGAGCAGCGTGGTGGATTAAGCTCTGAACCTTCTCCTACATGGGGAAAGAGGCCTATGCCCAGTAGTGGGATATTACAGGCTGAAACGTAAGTAATATATTTTTAAAGTGATTTTCACACTCTGTAATCTCACTAATTCATGTGATTTTTGCTTGGTTTCGTAAGGCGTACGCCATGTACTTATTATATGTTAACAATCTTTGGAAACTGTTTTGGTGTTGAGTTACTAAATATGTGCTATTTATAAAGAAAATATTATATACCGTTTGTTTCCATTAAATAAATAAAGCATATATTGATTGTTCATTTTATTTTATATACAACGAGGTAGGCAAGCGTTTGTTTGGCTATCTGATGGTAAGCGGTTACCATATACTACAGACGCTTGTAACACCAGAAGCATCACAAGAGCGTTGCCTATCCCCCCCACCCCCCAGGAGATTGGTCAGCTTACCTATTACAGAAACACAACATTACTTGAAAGCAGTATTATTTAGCTGTGGTCTTCTGTAAGGTCATGGGAATATGATCATTAAGTTGATGGTATTTGATTTTACTCCAGTTGGGATGTTCCATATTTAGAGTAAGACATTTCCTTCTATCACAAACAGACTGTTTCAGTTCAAGTATAAATTTGACTAGCCCGTTGGCGCAGTTTGATTCCCGCCTGAGTCTGGGTGTAATATTTGTATTTATTTGTATATGTATTATTTTGATGTGTAATTATCCAAAAAAAAAAAAGCTATATCAGTCGGCTGTTACCTAGAATACAAGCGTTAAGTTACTTACCGTAGGAACAGACGACCGTTTGTGTAGGTTATAGAAAGAAAGAAAGAAATTTTTTTTATTGTTCACATTAAAAATATGATACTTAGAATATTATAAGATATTTATTTATCTTATGTATATAATCCTCGTGTCACAATGTTAGTTACAATACTCCTCCGAATACTCCTCCGTCTGAACACGCGCAAAACGCCCTTACCGAGTTCCTGGCCATAACAAAGGCAAACCGAGAGGTGAGCCTGGCCACATGCAATAAGATCATGCAGACCTACCAGTACAACAACCTAAAGTTACTGGAGGTGGAACTCGAAGAAGCCGAAGCAGCCATTTACAACAACGACACTCGACAGATACTCAAAGGAAATATGTCGGGGAGGTATATGGCTGCATATAACATCACAGCAGGCTTCGTGAGCGCAGTCGAGTCTGATGGGCAGGAACAAGAGCCTCAGATCTTCAATACACCACCAGGGGACCCGGTGGTGGTAGTGGCCAGATGCACGAGAGTAATGCTAGATGATCGGATACTCCGGATGGCTCAAACCATCACGGGGAACCGTGAAGCCGATGATTCTTCCGTGGTCTGGGGGCTACCATCACTGGAATGGATAAATGGGGTTCCAGGATGTGGCAAGACAACTCGCATAGTCGGGGAATTCGATGAGGACGAGGAAGTCGTCATCACGACCACAGTCGAGGCTGCTAAAGAACTTAAGGAGAAGCTGGCGCACCGCTATGGCGTTAAAGCCAAATCTAAGGTGCGCACTATGGCCTCCGTACTGGTCAATGGCTTTCGAGGGGGCGCAAAAATCAGCCGTCTTACGGTAGATGAAGCCCTCATGAACCACTTCGGGGCCATAGTGATGGCAGCCCGACTATCAGGGGCCAACAAGGTGGTCCTCATCGGAGATATTAACCAGCTGCCGTACATCGACAGGGAAAACCTGTTCAAGATGCGGTACAGCAGACCAACCCTGATAACAGGCATATCGTGGGAGCTGTCTTGTACGCACCGAAACCCCAAGGATGTTGCCTTCACCATCAGCGAGGTCTACAATGATATTTATAGCTCAAGCCCAATAATCCGTTCCCTGCGCGTGGAAAGCTTCACGGGCGCGCAAATCTCTGCAAGACAGAACTGGACCCTATACCTGGTCTTCACGCAGGAAGAGAAGAAGTTGCTGGTGGACCGGGGATACGGGAAAGGGGAGGGATCGCGTGTCTTGACTATCCACGAGGCGCAGGGCCAAACGAGTGAGAGTGTCATCGTCATCCAGACGAGGAGTGGGAGGCTGCGAATACATGACAGCGTTTCGCACGCGATAGTCGCGGTGACTAGACACATCAAAGCCTGTGTCTACTACACCGACTACAGAGATGACGCGATCTGTCGTTTCGTCGGGAGGGCGGCGGAGGCTACGGAAAAAGACATCCTCGAGCATAGTCTCAAGATGGCGATTCATAATAAAGACACCGCCGTCGTTGAGAGTATTCTCGAGATGTCAAAATAAAATTCGAATAGGTTGCTTTGCTTGGGAGGAGTAAGTTGGTAATAATATAGATAATATTAAAAAATATATTTTTAAGAAAACGATTATTACGCATGTGAAAAAAAAAATTATGATTAAGCTAGATATAAGTATAGTATTATATATAAGGAATATATATATAAGGAAATAAAAAAAAAAAAAAATTGTACCATACATTAGATTAAGAACCGGTCGGTGGACTCACGTCTCTTTTGGAGACATTAAAAACATAGTCTGACTTGAACAGCGATGTTGCTGAGCAACGCCTACCTTGAAATAGAAAAAATAAAAATAAAAATTGCATGTTTTTGAAAATAAAAAAGGACATGGGTTCATAAGCCCGTGGATGTATATCACATGTAAATAAAAAAATAAAAAATACTCCTCCGAAACGGCTAGCCGATTATTATGAAATTTTGTATGCATATCGTATCATATTTAACTGAGGTAGGGCACAGCAGGAATTTCCTGCTCAAAATCTGGAGCAGCCCGAGTGGGGTAGTACCTCGACCTTACAGAAGATCACAGCTAAATAATACTGTTTTCAAGCGGTATTGTGTTCGTGCTGGTGAGTAAGGTGACCAGAGCTCCTGGGGGGGATTGGGGATTGGGTCGGCAACGCGCTTGCGATGCTTCTGGTGTTGCAGGTGTCTATAAGCTACGGCAATCGCTTACTATCAGGTGAGCCGTACGCTTGTTTGCCGACCTAGTGACATAAAAAAAATATCGGGTAGGTCTGGAAATCGGCCAAGGGGGATTAAGGGGGTTAATAACATATATGGCAAAACAACGTTTACGGGGTCAGAAATTGGAAGCATAAACTGTTTTTGCAATCATTTATAATAAGTAATTAAAAGATTAGCCTTGGAGCTTCATATTTATTTAATTCGACAGAATTTTCTTTTGATGAAAATAAAATTTTATTTTAAATTGCCGTGTTAGTGCCAAATTGCGATCAGTTTGTTATAAATTCATTTATCATGATTATCTATTAACCTTGAAAGTCATAATAATTAAAAAAAAAATAGTAACCAAAGCTAAAATAGAAGTAGATAGAAATGGTTTATTATCATCATTGATAAGGATTTTTTTTAAATAATCTTAAACTTTTTTTTTTTATTAAACTAGACTTCTTAAGTTGTTTTTTTTTAATGATATATTCCTTCAGCCTGTTACATCCCACAGTATGCTGATCCTTCTTCTACACGGGGAAAGAGGCCTATGCCCAGCAGTGGGATATTACAGGCCGAAGCTAATGATCTTCCTTAGTTCCTTTTGCCATAGATTTCTAAAAACTCGATGAGGTCAGTAATATTTGGCATCTGTTGCTCTTACTTCCTGTAGTACTTTTATGGTCTCAAAGTAACGATTTTGTCACTAATGTGAAAAACGTGTATTAATCTATACTAATATTAAAGCTGAAGAGTTTGTTTGTTTGTTTGAACGCGCTAGTCTCAGGAACTACTGGTCCGATTAAAATTATTTTAGTGTTAGATAGCCCATTTATTGAGGCTATAGGCTATATATCATCACGTTAAGGCGGAGCACCAATGAAGAATTTTTCGAAATCGGGATGTTTTTCCTTTTAAGATCTTCCCTAGTTAGCCCAATGAAACTGTTCCATACGGACGAATCCGCGGGCAGAAGCTAGTGTGTTATAATTGTTATGATAAAACTTTGCATTGAGTAGTATTTACTACATAATACAACATGCGTAGTTGTTGTTGAATCGGTTAAAAACAATTTACGTGTTATTATGTTATGATATACGAGTATTATAATCTAATATATCATAATATCAACAAACACATGATTATTTACATACAGAAGTAGGAAAGTTCTGAAATTTTATCTGAATTTATTTATTTAAACTCATAAAATATACAATCATATAAATTTTACAAAATATGTTTAAAATTATTTGCTGAGTGTTGTTTTATTTAAAAGGTAGGGTCAGCAGCGCTCTTGCAATGCTTCTGGTGTTGCAGGCGTCTGTAAGCTACGGTAATCACTTACCATCAGGTGAGCCGTGTGCTTATTTGCCGATACAGTCTTATGAAAAAAAAACCGTAGGGGTTGTTGTAGTGGTCAAAGCCACTGTCTCTTTTCAAAATCATAAGTAATTGTATGGGTCATACAGATATTTGACATGGGCTGGTCCTTTCTGTTTGCGTTCTGTGCTTCACGACTTCATCCGTTTATTTATCTTATGTATAAAATTCTCGTGTCACAATGTTAGTTAAAATACTCCTTCGAAACGGCTGGATCGATTTTAATGAAATTTTGTGTGCATATCGGGTAGGTCTGAGAATTGGCCAACATTTATTTTTTATACTCCTAAGTAGTAAGGGAGGGGGGGTTAAGGGGGTTAATAACATATATGGCTAAACAACGTTTGCGGGGTCAGCTAGTATATATATAGCTGTGCTCAGCGATTTCACGCGTGGTCATTTGTGCACAAAAGTAGCCTATAGGCCCTATAGCCTTACTCGGTAAACAGGCTATCCAACACAAAAAATTCAAACAAACAAATAAACAACCAAAGAAACTTTTAGCATTACATATTACATAAGAATCTAATTATGTCGGGACCTTCAGCCGCTTTAATTGGAGGGATCTGTAGGCAACAGGATCCCTCCAGCGACAGGCTGGCTTCGGCGAAAAGGCCAGACTTCTCCTCCATGGGGACTGTCCGGCTCACCTCTGAACAATCCCGACGACGCCGTGTCTAGCAGGACTGGGTTCCCATCCCAACCCGACACGGGCACAGGGGCGTTACTGGAGGCGCATTAAGTAGCGCTCCTACGCACCCCCGTTCGTCGCCTGCGGATGGAGGCCTCGTCGGCGGCCTCCTCTCTCATCCGCTCGTCATTCTCCTTCTGGGACATTACTGTCTCGCAGAAGGAGACCATCGCCGTCCAGGACTCGTCATCGCCGAGCATCGCGGTGATGACGCTCGGCAGTGACAAGTCTCCTCCAAAGACTGTCATCAGATCGCAACGCAGCGCCGCCCATAACTAATTTAACTATCTTGTGTTACCTTGCATTGTTATTAGTCAGTGTGAAATACTTCTTTCCTACACATACATTAAACAATAGTATATTCTAAATAACTTGTTTTTCTTGTTTTAGAAAATGGAAATCGAAAGCGCGAATTGTAAGTGCCGTGTCTCTGAGTGTACAGACATCGAGAGGCTATCAGTCGAGCGACCTTTGAAAATTGAAAGGTGAGAAATACGTAAACCTGACGTTATATATATGTAATACACACACACACACATACACAGACAGACGGAACGACACAAAAGACGGAACCCTTATAGGATCACTTTGCTGTCCGTCTGTCTGTCAAGGCCCTTTTTCTCAGGAACGCGTGGAGGTATCAAGCTGAGATTCATATCAAATACTTAGGTCTACCGTTCCTTAGGGCTGTAAAAATATCAAAGTTCTAAGCCATCGCAATAAAAAGATACAGCCGCTTATGCTGCAAATTTTCGACACTCGCAAAGGAATCAAAACCTACAGGGTACTCCCCGTGAACTCAGAATCCTGGAATTTGGGACGAAACAAACTATTATAGCACAGATAAAGAAAAAATTGCGAAAAGCAATTTTTTTTTTGTTACATCTTATAATAAAATTTGAAGTAACGTACTTTGAGTGTTGATACTTGTTTTAATCAAAAGCTCATTCTTGTATTCTCATTTAAATTTAGTAATCACTACTTTTAGAGTAATCTTACTAAGACTGACTAGCCCGTTGGCGCAGTTTATAGTGGCCCTGCTTTCTGTTCCGCGGGTTGCGGGATCGATTCTAACCTGAGTCTGAGTGTAATATTTGTATTTATATATTTATAAATGTATTATTTCTATATCTATTTATCAAAAGAAAAAAATAGCTATACCAGGCTGCTGTTACCTGTAACACGAGCATTAAGTTGCATACTTTAGTAATAGACAACTGTGTGTATGTTATAAGATATTTATATTTATCTATATTTTTTCGTCTACTTCGTTGTATTACTGGTCGATGTAATTGAAGTCGGTTTTTTTTTCGTTTGCGAGCATAAACAATCGTGTATTAAAAGTATGTACGTGGTAGTTTACATTTTGAATCGTTGCTTTACATTTTATTGATGAAATAACTATGAACAATTATTTCAAAGTGCTTTTCCAGCCTAATTGAAAAAAAAAGTGCGTGCGTACAAAGTCAGCAAGAATGAAACTTATTTGGCAAACTAATTTTTAAGTCTTGTTTATATATATACAAATCTAAAGCTTTAGATTACCGTTCCAGTGCCATCGACAAAAACGTTGCCGTTTCATCCGTAAAAAAATTACCCTTATACGCTTAAAGAAGTTTAACTTTAAAAATTTGATTTTGATTTAATGAATACGTACAACCTAAGCCAACAAACCTACAACCAACCTAATAATTAATATGGAAGATGTTATGCGGTCAAATTTTTAATGTTACATTTATCTTTAAATATTCAAAACCAGCACCTACAGATTTATACACAAACCCACACTAATACACCTTCGTCTTACATGCACGCACCT